>NC_092461.1:44276933-44950266 GCF_047495875.1 Pithys albifrons albifrons
GAACAAACCTAAAATATATTGAAATCTATTAAAAAAACACATTAGGTATGGTTTCTTTCACTAACATTGCAGGCTACAGAAGTAATAGTGCCCATATAAAGCCTGTAAAGCTCTCTAAAACTTTTGGAGACTGGACTTCAGCTTTCATTCCTTTCTTAAGGTGTCTCTCCCTTTTTCAGGGTGTCAAGCCCATAGTTTTCACTTCTTACAGGAGTCTTCTAACCATATACCCCTTCCAATTACTTCTCCTAGGTAAGGAAGAAATAACCAAAAGAAAGACTAGCTCCTTACCTCAATAATTATTCCTCAATTCCTTTTGGCAAGGCTTAATATAGTTCTTTAGGTTCTTACACTTCACTGACTGAAATGGATGCATAGTTCTGGGTTCAGGACCAGAATGTAAATATATAACACTAGAAACTTGTTATAAATATTATTATATATCCCAGGGTTGGTACTTCTTTGCTATTCTATTAGACTATTGACTCTGACTATCACATCTTTCATTATTAACTGTTCCAGGCAAAACCGAACAGCTTTTTGTCCTTCTTATTCTTTTCTTTGCCACAGTCTGGTAGAAAAGGTACTTTGTTTAGCAAGAATTTCAGGTAGTGGGAAATGGTATTCATAGCTAACATTTCTGACAAGTAACTGGTGCAGTCTTACTAATCAGACTGCTAGGACACTCAAAAATCTTTCGTTTCAGCTTTGCATTCTTTACTAGAACCTTTGATAGCAGCATTTGTTAAGAAAAATGCATTTTTAAATCTAGAAACACAAAGTAGTATCCTTCAATTCCTAAATGTCTCTTTTTTTGTTTTGTTTTGTTCCTTTTTTCTAAATCTAATGTCTTTCATTTTTTCGTGTTTCAATTTTACTTTAGTTTTTTGTGCCTATAATAACAAAGACAATAAAAAGTTTCCCAAGTTAAAAAACATTGCAAAAAGCATTTATTTGTGAATTTTAGAAATTTTATGTTGCTTTTATTAAGTATATATCTAAAATACTGCCTTTTTAAAATTGCCACAAGCTTTCCTTTTCTGTTGTTTATTATTCTATGAACCACTTCAAAACATATTAATATGTATGTAATAATTTCTATTAAGTTGCAGTAACCACGCCAACCTTTTTTTATGTGTAAAATCCGCAAATATCAAGTAATGCCTGTCCCATTTGCCATAAAAAAAAAAAAAAAAAATTAAAAAAGGAAAAAAAGGGAAAATCACTTTTCCAAGGTATCTCTCTCCATGCTTTAACTGCTTTAATAATCTAAACAGCAAGAACTCTAAATCACTCAGTCATAGGTAAATATATGCATTTGAGGAATGTCTAAATATGCATTCCTTATGTAGTGATTGCATTGACAGCAATAGAGTAATTTCATAAATAAAGTCACAATCAAATATATAAATGAGATTATATGGATACATCTGAGCATAAAATTTCAAGAAAATGCAGACAGTATCAAAGGTCAAGCCAGTATCAAAATCAGAACTGATATGTGAAGGCTAAGCCAAAGATGTCAGATAAAACAGTGACAGGCGTCTTCAAAAGACCTGTGCTAAGCTATGAATTCTGATTAGTTAACATTTGGAAGAAGTTCCTGAACTGTTACTGAAACAATGGCTAGAAGAAGAAAACAGAGTTGGAGGTGACTGTGAAGAAATAATTAAGAGATATCATAATATGAAGGAAATACATGAAAAACTAGGTGGAGAAATGTTCACAAAAACATACAGACACACTTATACATTATATCATGTGCTCAGTAATTCATCTGAAATCTTAGTCTAACTTCAAAGAGAATAAATGTCATACATGCAGTATGAAGGAATTTCCAGGCTCATTTTTAAACACAGATTTTTAAATATAATTTCTTAACTGTATATTTAAGTATTATCAATAGGTGCTGATCATAAATTAGCATTGATTAGCTAAAATACATATTTGGATAATTAAAAAAAATACAGGCATTTAATGTTGCATACACTGTGAACCAAGTATGACCTGACTTTTTATTAAATTTCACTTAAAATAAAAGACAGCTATCTGGAGCTTGCATTAGGAGGTGTCAGTAAAAGCACTCACTAACTCTCGTTCTTTCTAATTATCTTAAGATCATTTTAAAATAAAATAAAGAAAGAAGATAAGCATGAAGGTTCATTATAAATTGCAGACATTAACAGAGGGTCCTATGCAACAAATATTTGCAAAAAAATTATTAAATGGCTAAAACATCATAATAAAGTTTTATAAAAAAAACCCTGTAGGGCTGAACTAGGCATGACTGCAATGGTCCTATGCTTTTTGATATTATCAGAATGGTTTTCTGCATGAGTTTTATTTTTACTTTTCTCAAATGAAACATCTCAATTGTGTCATCTCTGAGAAAGTTCACTTGGCTGAGAAAATTGTTTTTCCAGTGCAAAGGTTTCATCTTTGCATCTCAGCAAAAGCTTTTGAATTTATCTAGTGCATGATCAATAAGACAGGAAACAAAAGACACTACCATTTCTGAACTGAATCGATTGTGTACTATTGCATTAAATATTAGACTCATTCTCATCTTAAAGTGCTGCAAAGATATCAATTTACAGCATATTCAATTTTATAAATGTTACTCTAATTATATATATTAATGCCAGTAAAACAGAATTGTAAGCACCTAGAAAGCTGTGTCAGCAAGAGAATCATGTTCAGTGTGTTTGAAAAAACAGTACGTGACATATCTGGCTGAGTTACAATACCAATATCACTTAAAAGATCTTGAAGCAGTGGAGAACTCATAGGATCGTGTCACAGCCCCAAGATCATTAATTGCTTCTCCTGTGACACTCACCCATCCTTGCACACAGAGTTAGGACATCATTTCATCTCAGCTCCAGGGCCATCAGTCTGTGCCCAAGCAGTACTGTTGAAGTGCCAGTCTGTAGTCCTCTCCTGGCCCTGCAATTGGGCTTGCTTCCATCTGCCCCTACTTCCTTCTCCTTTTTCTATGCAATGAGGTCTTGAAAGTAACATGGACCTGGTTCATCACTTGTCATGTTGATGGACCCTGCTACCTTTACTCAGCTCTACCTCTCTCTTCAGTCCTTGCAGTACTGTTCTCCCCCATCAGCAGGGGAACAACCTGCACAGGGTAAGCCTTGACTCTTAGATTTCCATCTCTTCAGGGGTAGCTAGCCTTCAGTGCTCCCTGGAATTCCACTCTTAAAATATCTTTGCCCACAGCACTTTCACCCAGTAAATTTCACAAACATGTCACTTTTGTTGTAGGCAAAGCCACTTCCAGTCAGAACCACGTGTTCTTTCTCTGGCACTAATAACCTGAACCAAAAACCAGTTAATTCTCTATTCTCCACCTGTAAAACATAACATATTTAAGAATATGATGCTCATAAAAATAATAGACATGGTCTTCAAGGTTGGTAACCTAAAGCAGAGAAAGAAGTGAAGGAATATAGACATGATCAAGAAAATGTGGTAGGATACAAGCTATGGTTGTTATTTCTCATACATCTCTCAGTGGCAAATAAGAAGGTGGAAAAGTGTTCACAAAGGTCATATCATTTCAAACACTGCAGTGATGATCTGTCAAAAATACAGTTCATACATGTCCCTCGTTGCTTAAAAAAATAAAATACGAGTTATACACTCTTTACAAAATTGTCAAGCTGGGAAGACACCTCTGGAGATTCTTTAGTCCATTTCTATGTTCAGAGAAACTAAAGTCAGCAAAGGTGGGTTGTTCAGGGCTGTATTATTGAAGTTTTAATATCTCCAAGGATGGAGACGCCACCAGGCACTCTGGACAACCTGCTTCAGTCCAATGTTTGTTTTTACTCTTTCCCTCAAGTAATACAGCAGAGGTAGATAAGTAAAAATAGATATCCCCCCCCCCCCCCCATCCCCCACCCATGGGTTTGGTTTTGTTGGTAAAGCTTCCACACTACAGATTTTGTGGTACAACTTGATACAAAATGCTAAGAATGTTGCAATGAATTGAATGTTGCTTATGGCTATAGATGTTTGAGAAGGATTGTTGGAGGACTTTCCAACAAAAACACTTCTGAAAGCAATTATTTTCCAACGACATTGGAAGGATGAAAAACACTGTAGTTTCTGCTGCTACTGCAGACACAGAGTTGGTGACTCATTAAATGCTACTAACACTTTTGAATCTGTACTAAGCTAGCAACCAGAATGTGATGCTAGAGGGTACAGACTTGCTAAAAACATCAGATTTTGCATGAGGCATAGAACATTAAATTTATGATTGTAAAAGTCTCAGATTTGTGCAGACATGCGGAACATTAAAAAAATGAAAAATATTTTCACTTCTTATAATGGAAATATCCATTTTCATCTTTTTGCTAGGTTTCTCGAATCCTGGAGTCTTTCAATGACATCTTTGTTAACTGAAATTCTAATCTTAATTAAGATAATTAATTATGATCGCCTCACAAGTCTCTAGTATTGAGCCAAAAATAAAGCATATATGTTCAGTTCAGAAGTAAGGAACCTCTCGCAATTGAGCAATGCAGGTGAATATGTTGCCATGCATTCACACCAAGTATTTTCTCTGCAGTGCAACAGTACAAGCATGTTCCTCACTCAAGTGAGACTGTGTCCTTATATGGGTCCTTTATTTAATCAAATTATGTACATTATAAATCTTTTCTGTAGAAAATACTCTCTTCCATTTGATGCCGAAAGGGTTTTTTTAACTTTTCAATTTTCATATTTTGTAGATTTTAGAGACACAGTAGATGTAATGCTGTAGATTTTAGTGAATTAATATTTAGCAGCTTGTAGCACAAAGTCCTTCTATCTCTACCCCTGCTCCAGAACAGGCAGCTGAGATCTGCCAGCTATTTAGTCTCTCTCTCAAGGTGCCTGATTAAAGCATATCAGAAGAGAACATAAACATGGAGCAGTGTGACCCGAAGCCCTGGAGAGCGTCCAAGAGACCTTTGTGTGCTGAAGAAGAGGAGGTGGATGAAGACAGAGGGTCCCAACGACCCCAGCCCCAATTCAACGGGGGTGGGAACTGGGAGGGGACAGAGGTGGAACTGGACATGTGGACAGTAGTGATTGGATAGGTTATATTATAAAAGCTACAGAACTTAGAGCTTGCTCGCGCACGCGTCGATGTATTCCTGGATGAGCGGGGTTGCTCATTAAAGTGCCTGCCCATTATCTTATCTCCTACAAAACTTGGCTCGGAGTCTTTTTTACAGACTTCTACGGCAACACATTGAACAGCTGATGGACTGTGGGGAGATACGGTAGACCAAAGCCTGGAGGACTTGGCAGGCATAATACTACACCTTGCAGAAGTAGCCCTCAAGTTTTTGCAGGAGGGGTGAAGACTGAGATGGACCCATTTGTTGTACTGTAAAACATCATTTTAGGTGATAAATTTAAGAGGTGAAAAAGGGCATATTAAGAAAAACTATGCTGGAGTCCTATCTGCAGCTCAGATAGCTCAAAAGTGGCGACATGATAAAGAAAAAAGCTCACAAGAAATAATAATTTCACATGAAATTAAATAAACTGAAAGGAGAAAAACCCAGCAGGCTTCACCATAGTTATCTGTAACTACTATTTCTGCTATGTCTAATTGTCAGCATCATGATGGTCACTACAAAAATAAGGCAAGAGAAAGACAACCGTAAAGTGATAGCAAAAAGATATTGTAACAACATGCTAACAAATAAAATGGTCATCAACCTTTCTGATAATTTATACTGGATTTTCAGTTTAATTTGCAAGAATTTTGGGAAATCATGTTATGAAATAATTTCTAAAATTTGTTTAGATATGGCCACTAAGGACAGAACTCTTTTTTGCTTGTAACTATTCATGACAGGAATAGAAATTGCTGTGTTCATTTTAACCAGATACAATGGTCAGATCCACAGCTCTGTAAAGTCAATAGAAAGAGTGTCATTAGTTTTAATAAGAATTAAAACTGTGAATACTCAGAATGTGTTTGATATGAAACAAAGCCCTCTGTGTGATGTTATTTGGCATTATTTTGCCTAAATCATCTGGCTTAGTTGCTTAGAAGTTGTTAGGAAGGTCGTCTTTGGTATATTTTTCTAAAAAATAAGTCATATTTCAACTCAAAGTTGATATTAGTGGACATAAGGCTATTAAATTTTCTCTGAAAAATTCTCCATAACCTGGAGATTTTACTGAAAACTTATCCCTTAATTCCCTTCCTAATATCTCCCTTTAAGTTGTGTCAGTCATCTTCACATTATCCAATCCATTAATATAATTATCTTAAATTTATGATTTTTTGGCTTGAAGCTTCTTCTTCTTGACTAGAGAACTGGACAGGTTTGTTCAAACCTTATTTTTTTCCCTCTTCCTCCCTTCTAGCTATATTATTTATATAAAAGCTATAAGCTTTTACAAACTGTCATACTTATATCCATAGAAATTCATGGCTTTTATAAATGCAGATTTTAAAATTAAAAGATTGGTTATATGACTACCTTTTGCAGATCAGGTGAAGAAAACCTCACAGATTATATTTGTCAGTGACCATTAGTACTACCCTGCTGATCAAATAATTACATAGTTTTGCCTGCATTGACAGGATGTCCCTTTAAAATAATAATTAAAGAAATAAAACTTAAAATTTTTTGAAATTTCAGTATGATTTTACTTTGCTGATTATTTCCATGGAGAAAGAAAATATTTAAAGTGAGAGAAAGAGAATGACAAAGTTTTATTAAAAATTTATGTCAGAAATCAATTCTCCAATGCATTCCTTATATTATTTCTAGAGAAATAATGCAAGAATTCTTGATATACTGCAGATATTGTGGATGTTATACATTCCTTCTAAATAAGTGAGAACTAATAAGGTCTACTAATACGGCTCCCTTAGTGCCTTCATCACTAATGGACTTCAGCAGAAGAAATGAATTGCTTCAATTAAGAGAAACAATGTTTTCAGCTAATGTCATTCTGTGAAGTATCATAATGTACATTTTTGAGGATGAGACTCCTTACATAAAAATGTTTATCCATGGAGAACACTTTTTAAAGTTTATGAGATTATGGGATAGAGGCCTGGCACACATTTTAACATGAAAAATAAATCCTTTATCTGGATCCTCATGGTGCAGTTCTACTTTCAGTTACAGTTTTTACTGAAGAATTTATATTCCTTCACTCCTTAAATAGTTTTGGGTTTGGTTTGGTTTGGTTTGGGGGGGGAGGGAGGGCATGTTTTTGGGAGGTGTTTTGGTTTGGTTTTGTTTTGGTTTTTTAACAGTGTAAAACTCATGAAAACAACACCTACTTCATTGAAAATTTAAACTGAGGTTTACATTCCAGAAGATCAAACAGACCCCTTGACACCCAGTACTATGAAGCTCCCCAGGTCTGACAGAGCCAACGCCAGCTCCAAGATGGATTTTCTGCTGGGCAGGTCTGAGCCCATCAGTGTCTTTAGTAGCACCTCTGGGATTATACATTTAAGAGGGAGGGAAAAAAGCTGTGGAATACAAGGAGCAGAATGAGAGCAGTGAGGATATGTGAGGGAAACAACTCTGCGTACACCAAGGTCAGTGAGGTAGAAGGGGGAGGATTATTGTTCCAGTCACCAGAGCAGAGATTCCCCTGCAGCCAATAGTGTAGACCATGGGAAGTTGGGTTGTATCCCTGCTGCCCATGGAGGGTCAGAGTAGAGCAGAGAATCCACCTGCAACTCCTGGAAGAACCCCACATTGGAGCAAGTAGGAGTTCCTGAAGGAGGCTGTGACTCCATGGGAAGCCTGTGCTGGAGCAGGCTTCTGACAAGAACTGTGGCTACATGGAGAGAGGAGCCCATGTTGGCGCAGGTGTGGTGGAGGACTTGTGACCCTTTGAGGGACCCACATTGGAGCAGCCAGCTCCTGAAGGACTGCAACTCATGGAAGGGGTCCACACTGGAGCAGCTCGGGAAGAAATATCTTCCTTGAGAGGGACCACACGGTGGAGCAGGGGGGAGAGTGTGAGGAGACCTCCTCCTGGGGAGGAAGGAGTAGCAGACGAAACAAGTGATCACTGCAGCCCCCATTCCCCTTTACAGCCCTGTCCAACCTGACCTGGAATGTTACCAAGAATAGGGCATCCACAATTTCTCTGGGCAACCCAGTTCAGTGTCTCACCAACCTCATCATGAAAAATATCTTCTTATGTACAATTTAAATCTCCACTTTCTGTTTAAACCCATTGTCCCTTATCCTGTTATAGAGGCCTTGGTAAAGTCTCTCTCTGTCTTTCTTATACCCTCCATTTATAAGTTGAAGTCCCCTTTATGCAGACAGCAGCAATGTAAATATAAATGCAAATCATATTTTGCTATTTAGTCTAATGCTTAGAGTTCTCCATAACAGACACAAGGTAGGTAGCTGAAAAATCTAAATACACATAAGACAAAGGAGAGATTTTTTTTTCACATGTAGAGAAGATGATAGAGAAACAAAAAGAACCAGAATGTAACAGAAAAATATCCTTAGGCTGCACGATACATCATCTATCTGTGGTGCACAGAGAGCACATAGTCACACTTTATTTTAAACCAATAGAATTTATGGAAGATAAGCTTGGCTCCCAAGGACAATGTTCATAGAATTACTCTACAGGATAAATCTCAAAAAGTCCATTGGCATATTTTGTTCAACTCTAATAGGATAATCTTAGTTATAATACCCAAGAATCTATCAATTTAGAACTTAAATTTTTTCACATCATATTAACGTGGAAAATTTGTGTATTACTGGAAAATAAATACTAGATCATATAGAACAGCAATCACTAGAAAAATAATACCAGAAGAGAACATATTAATAAACATACCAAGCTGGATGTATTAACAAAAGAATTCTATATTTATATTATTTTTCTATATTCATATTTATTTATATTATAATATTAGTTATACTTATAGATTTAATACCTGATTATATAGAATATATATTAGTACCAGATTTTCTAATTTGGCATTGTTTCTAGGAAACTATTATTCTAATTCACTCTTTGATAAAATTTAAATAGTTTGAAAAATTTTATAGAATCTATCAAATCAGAAAATAAAGTTAAATTACTTATAAAGTCTCTAAATTGCAGGTACTTCATTTAGAATTTCCAAGCTGCTGACTTCCAAAAGAAGTGTTCCTACAGGCACTAATTCTTTACTCAGTCAAGGCTGCAGAAAAAACTTTATGCTGGTTTTGGTTGTTTGAATGAGCAGCACAAGTAGTGGTAATGCTTTTTTCATATCTATGAATACTGTTGTTCAATTTTCATGTCTTGACTTACAATTACAAAAATTTAAAACGGTGCATTACCTCTGCTAGACTTCTTATTAGGTTTTTATTTTTTTTTTAATTTTGTGAAGTTGAAAAGTGCAGTGTAATATACACTAGACCTAACAGTAAGGCTCTTGAAAGTCTCTGTATTTGGGACTTGTTGGGACTTGAAATGTTAAGTCATATTTTTTGGGGGGGAGGTGGCACAGTCAGTCTGCACTCATTTGTTGTTCTCAGTTTAGAGTTTTATCTGTTTCTGTTCATGTTGTTGTACAAATTTTGAAGAAACAAGTCTAGAATAGCCTTTCTCACTGAACGATTTAAAATATAGTGATAAAGAATCCAGGCTGTTTCATTTTTTCTCTTTAAAATGTACTAACAACTTATACCCTGTTTTGGAAGATACAAATGAAGTCACTCTGTACAGGCTAACTACTAAAAAGTATGGAACATCAGAAGAAAAAATCAATCAAAAAGTAATTAACCTCAATATTTCCCACTTGAAACATCAAATGAATTATTATTTGAACAGTGTGGATAGACAATTCATTTTACTTTATAAATTTGTGGACTTCATTAGTGCAACATTGGAACTACATCGCTCATATTCTCCAGTATGTAGCTACTGTTTTTCATTCAACTTGCTCAGCAAAGAGTTCCAATTGGCAGAGGCAAGATTATCTGTACCTCAAAATACTTGAATAACATATTTTTCTTCTATGCTATCTTCGTGATATTAATTTCTGGTAAGTAGTTTAAGAATCTACAGAGTTTAGTTAAGTCCTCATGCTTGGACTCTTTGAGAAGCAGAATTCTCACTTTTTTTTTTTTTCAAATATTTAAGAAAACATGCTATCAGCACAAGACAGCAAAAAAAAAAAAAAATGCCAGTCATGCTTACTCCTGCAGAAGATCTTAAAAAGGACTTTGCATATTCCAAAACTGTCAGAAAACAGCTAGAGATACTGTAGAAAAATGATGTCCTCGTTGCTAATTTTAATTCCTCTTCCCTATAAGTAATATTTTCATCAGCTTTATGTTTTTAATACAGGAAGAAATTGTATGTTTTCTTGCATTTTTTGAAGGCATGACCCACCTACTGCCTTCTTCTTAACAAAGAAATGACAGAGAAACACTGAAAACTAAATGAAAACTGCTCAAATATAACTGCTTAGTCCTTATAAACAGCAAGTACAAATAAAGTTTTATAAACTCAGAAAAGTTACATCTTGTTACTTGCTTTTCAATTTATCCAGAAGAAATTATGAATAGCCAAGATATCAAACCCCCCCAAAAATAGTGTATAATGGAAATTCAGGGAGAATTGCAACTATAAAAACACTAATGGTATTGCTGGAATAAATTAATTAGAAATAATACCTTGTTGGAGGACAGCTAATAGATGAGGACCTTATTAAGTGGCAGAAATATTATAAACGATGGGTTGATGAAGATGCCGAAGTGCAGGAGCCGGGAAGAAGCTATTTAGATATTTCCCCAGTTTAATTGTCATACACCCCAAGATGGCTACCCTTGTCCTTTTCCCTTAGTCATCCCTGTCCAGGTTTCTTCTCCCCACAAACCCTTAGGGCATTTTCCCGCCAAGCCTTCCCTGATTGGTCCCCAGTTGGTGCAGTGCACCATTTTCCATATGTGGTTATGTTCAAATTCCGTTCTCTCATTGGTTCTCCCCTCGTTCCTCCCCTTCATTTGCATACCCACCAATCCGATGCCTTGCTCCTCCCTATCTCCTCCCCTAACTCCACCCATGTTCTAGAAAGTCCCATGCTCTGCTATATAAGTCGGTGCGTTCCAATAAACTGTGCTTCTCTGCGTTGACTCCTGACTCACGTGGACCTCTTCCTTCGGGGGATCGTTGCCGGGTTGGGAGTGGGAGGAGCCTTCCTTAGCTTCTAAGGAGTTGGTCCCTCCAGAGCACCTGCCCTTGCTCTTCGAGCCCTTCTCCTAGGAGCTGTCCTCTCTCCGCCGCATCGGTGGTCTCTCTAATCCACCGAGAATACCTCTGTTATTTCTCAGGATATAACACTGTTAATATCTTAATATTAATACTGTTAATATCCCTCCATGATTCATTACAACTTAAATCTTCAAGCTAAATATTATTGTACTTGAAATTTTTTTTAGAGATTGAGTAGGCTGCAAAGTGTTAGTAGCTATAAGCGTTTTAGAGATGCAGGGTAAGCAATGTGTTCAGCAGTTGGATATCAAACAAAATTTGCTACTGTGACCTTACAAATAATAATGCAGAAATCTGATGTATATTTATTATATATGTGTGATTAACTATGTGTGTTTATGTATTTATTGACTGAGCTCAGAAGATATGCCCATATCACCAAATTCTTCTAATTTAATATGGATTTTCTTAAGTGTTCTATGCTGTCGTGTAATGCAAGTATGACTGTACAGAAATAAGAACAAAGTAATTTGCAACTAGAACACTGAATTGATATTTGGTAAAAGAGACTCATAATCTAACTTGTGCAAATCATGAAACAAGGCAGATGGCATTTTTATTTCTTTTGTCTACCCATAAAAGGCTCTCATATATGGTTCACCACCTTTATGCTTACCAGCTAGGTTAAATCAGTGGATTTATATGCCATTTTTACAGACTTTGTTCTCATTGTTCTGTTTGTAGATTTTTTTTTTATTTTATATTGATTCTCCTTTTGGTATAGGATGAGACATTGTGTTATCTCTTTCATCTCTTAAAAATGTGCTCAATTAATATCCAACACAGTATCCAGGATGATAGACTTATATAACAGATATAAATAAATTTTAACAAACTATTTATGTATCAGAAATTATGCCCATGAACAGAGGAAAAAATACTTCACCAAAACATTTCGTAAAAAAAAAGTCCATGGCCAAATACAGTCGGTAAATGCTATCAAATATTTGTCTGCACTCTGCCTACTTAGTGGAGCAATACATTATAAATAAATAAATAAATTGTAATTTTTAACCACTCTTCAACAAAGGAATAGTAATCTGGGGGTCAAGGGGAAGAATACCAAAACAAACAAAAGAAATTTGGCAGGAATGCTTTTCACATGCTATCTCCATCAAACTCAGCTTGTGAAAGCAGGATTTACTTACAAAATTCTAGAACATGTGAAATGAAAAGCAGGCACATCTACAACTAATGGTCACAGCATCAAAGAATATTATGAGTTACAGGTGTATTCCATCTGTTGTGAGTAGATTTGGTGTCTTGTAAACAGACCCAAGAACCCTGAAATTCTACTGGTGACACAATAAATTGATCTGCTTGCTTTTTGCTTCCTTATAATTCCCTGCTACTGGAAGGATAGAGGAGAACACTACTTGTGCTCTTGATCCAACTAGGCCCTGAAGTCTCTTCTCGTTGACCTTGCACTTTGTGATGCAGCTTCATTGCTGCCTTCCTGGTAAATCAAAAATGGCTGATAACCTGACTTCAGACAGTTCCAGTACAGGAAACTTTCTGTTCACATCTTCACCTGGGCCACAGGGAGGCAGCAAATTTTGCTAAGAAATGGATCTCGTCTGCACATTTGTTCTGTTCCTTTTAGAAGGGAATCTGTTATCACAATGGCTGGCCTGTTTTTAATTAATGGGAGCACATTTCATGCAGGATATGTGCTGACTTGATCTCAGTGATATGTCCATGCTAGATGAACCATCATACTCATAATTGTTCAGATTTTCTTGCAGAGCCTTATACCATAATGACAGGGCACCTGTGGAGGTGAGGCAGTCACAGAAGAAATGTATCTGATGAGCTGAGCAGGCCCTTGTCACCACTGGCCCCTCTCCCTAAAGTCACTTTGTTCAGTTAGGCAGTGGGAGCATAGGGAATCATGTGTCCTGACCACCTGTGGCAAGGTATGGTGCTGTTCCTGTAGCCTATCTCACAGAATCACAGAACTGTTAGATTTGGAGAAGACCTCTTGACATCATCTAGTCCAACCTCCTGGCCAAGGCAGGGTTACCTATATCAGGTTACACAGGAACATATCCAGGTGGGTTTTGAATGCCTCGAGAGTGTCCACAGCCTTCCTGAGCAGCCTGTTCCAGTTCTCTGCCACCCTTAACATAAAGAAGTTCTTCCTCATATTGATGTGATGTTCTTGTGTTTTAGTTTGTGGCCATTGCTCCTTGTCCTGTTACTGGGCACCACCAAAATGAGATTGATACTTGCCTTTGAGATACACACACACACACATATATAGATGCACCTCTCCCTTGCTCTCCCTGCTCCTCCTCAATCTTCTCATCTCCCCCCTGAGCTGTCACTAAGGGGAGGTGTTCCTCTATGTAGGTGCAATTTCCACAGCTGTGTTCACTCCTGCCATCCCATACTGCCATTATAGCCGGGCACACCCTGCAGCTGACACTGAGGTGTTGTCAATGCATTCCCACTGGAGCTCTTTCTGAGCCGCTTCATCAATCGTGGTGGGTGCAGACCTTAGAGAGGCCATGGCTTTGGCTGGGTGGATACCATTGCTCCCTGGTCTGGCTGGCAGACTTTCAGCACTTTTTCTCTGAGCCCCTTCTACACCAACTGCTGATGTGCAACAGCCTCTTTCCCCACCCTCCAGGCAGCACTTCTGATTGCTAGCATTTCCCAGGAGCAGCTTCTACATAGGAGCGGGAGCTTCACAGCCATTGCTCCTGGCCCTTATCAGGTGCTATCAGCCACTGCTGTGCAAGCAGCAGGTACCTGGCAGCTCTCTCAGCTTCCCTGAGGTTCATCTGGTACAGAACCTGCCTTGTACAGTACATCAGAACATGCCATGTCAATTGTGCTAGCAACAGAGACACTTTTCACTTAGATATTAATGAAGAGGACAGATGAAGAAAAGGAACAGAGATGAAAAAATAATGAAATTCATGCTGAAAGTAAAAGAAATATTTTGGTGTTGTTTCTGTCATTTTAAATCTAAGTAACTCTTTTTTGGTTCCAATGCCTTTCATTATCATTTTTAACATATTTTTATCAACATGCATGTGCTCCTTTGCCCCTCTGTAAGCACCCAGCCACAAGTTAACAGGACTTTCACAACAAGCAAGCTGATACTATCATAGTAGAAAAAGATTGAGTCTAGTTTGTCTTGGTCAAAACTCGTAGACATCATTTATTCTCAAAAGTACATTTACCATTTTAGATAAGATGTTAAACTTGCATAGCATCTGGTGATAATACTCTAGCAGAACCAGACTGCATAATTTACATCATTTAACTATACTGAATTTCATAATATTTTTTCACCTTTATTCTCATTTTGCTTCCTTCTCTCATATTTCATCCTGAAATTGTTGACTTGAATTCTATGGTACCAGGGAAAGACATTTATCTTTATTTTCTTCCCTCCCACCCCTTTCTTTCTTACCTTTATTTCTTTACCTTCCAACTTTACCTTCCACTTCTCTGTTCATGTTCTGTGCATCATTTATCAATTGTAAAATGATAAAACGTGAATTATTGTGTTAGTACAGAGATTTGTGTCCCTGACTTGTAGCTGCACAGGTTTATGTTTCCAGTTTTAACACAAAATAATGTTCCTGGAGATTTATATCATTTATGCATCACAAGAGAAGTGTGAATTGGCTTACTGGTGATGTCAAGCTCAATTACTAATGCCATCTCACATAGCTTGCTCTTCATAGACATTATACATGTCTGATGATGTCTACACTGTCATGAATAATATGTTTAATCTCAATTTAAAGGATGCTTGACCTCAGCTTTGCCCTAATTACATTACACTAAATTTTACCCATTTATATGGTCCTTTTAATACAAAGCACTGAGAGTCTGTTTCATTTTCAGAGGCTGCCCTTCCAGTATCAAGCTACATTACATTTTACCTTGCCACTATTTAATAATTGCTTGATTAGTGATACTTTTTAACTATGAGTTTTTGTCTGCAATTACTAAAAATGATATCATGAACCCTCTTCTAAAATCAGAGGTATAAATTACTTTAGTAAATATATGGAAATAGATGAATGTTCATGTATGAATATAAATATTTAAAGTTATATGGTGAAATTCTGTTAAAAAACAAGTGGTTGCATATATGGATAGACTTGTGTCCTGGTTTTGGCTGGGATAGAGTCAAATTCTTCTCTGCAGCTAGTATAGTGCTGTGCTTTTGATTCTGTATGAGAATAATGTCGATAACACATTGATGTTTTGGCTGTTGCTAAATCGCATTGATCCTAAATCAAGAAGTATTTTTATGCCTCATGCCCTGCCATAGAGGAGGTACACAACAAACCTGTGAGGGACCACAGCCAGGACAGGTGACCTAAACTCACCAAAGGGAAATTCCATACCACTGAACATTATGCCCAGTATATAAACCGGGCAAGTAATCCATAATGGGGCTGATCAGGATTTGGAATAGGGTCTGTCATGGGTCAGTGGGTGGTGAGCAATTTTATTGCACCACTTGTTTTTTTGGGGGGTTTATTTTTTTATTATGGTTTTACTATTACTATTATTATTATTTACTAATTATTATGTTTTAATATTTTCATTTATTAAAGTGTTCTTATCTCAACCTACAAGTTTTACTTTTGATACTCCTCACCATTCCACTCAGAGGGAAGAGTAAGGGGGTGGCACCAGTGTGAGTGAGTGACTGTGTGGTGCCTAGTTGCCAGCTGGGCTTAAATCAAAAGAGTCTTTGTTGTCACCAAGTGTGAGGCATGACAGGTTGAGATAATGAAAGAATTGACCAGAGTGTGTTAAAACAAGTGTTATTAACATTTGTTGTATTGGTTTAATAGTTGCTGGTTACAGTATTGATTTATTTGCTCTCAGTTGCATTTTAACTCAGGCTTGTGTATTGTAATACTAGTAATATCTTACTTGCAGTATGTGTTCCCTGTGGCAGTATTTACTATCCTTGGGGCTGGGCTAAGACTATCATTGTGGGGTATTTTGTGGCATTGGCTTTTGATATGATAGTGCTGCCTGTTGGTAAACCAGTCTGGTGTACGCATTCAGTCTCACAGACACCTCTGTACTTTGCGAATCATCTACTAGGAATGATTAATAATCACATCTGCGGTTTTTTCTCCTCAGAAATACAAACTGAGGGAAATACATTCCTACATTTTCCTTCCTTCTTTCCTCCCTTCTCCTACAGGCTGAATATAGAAGCATTTGAAAATTTTAAATATTTAAAATATCCCTTGAATACCCTTGAAACCAACCTGGTCTTTTTGCTAGGCACCAGTACATTTCTGCATATGGTTCAGGTCTTGTTTAAGTTCAGATAATTAATTAACAACATCATGCAGAGATTTGCCCAGAGACTAGAGTGGCAGGGTGTGTGGAATAGTATTGGCAAGTGCCTAGGGCAGTGGGCGCCTCCAATGTGTTTACACCTTACCCCCCCCAAACATGTGCATAATCCAGAAACAGTAGTAAAATATTATAATAAAATAAATATAATAAAATAATGAAATAATAAAATATTGAAGCTGCTCTAACTCCAGCAACAGACACTGCCACTGAAACAGAGAACCAATGTGTGCCAGTGTCAGTTGCCCCTGTACAGCAACAGAAGAAATGCACACACAAGTCACCCATAAAAAAGCTTTAGCAAAAGTCTAACGGAGAATGGAGAATAGCAACAGACTATCATGGCCTGAACGAAGTCATGCTGCCTCTGAATGCTCTTGTACCAGACATCCTGGAACTTAATATGAACTGGAGTCAAAGGTAGTCGAGTGGTGCCACAGCTGATATTGCTAATGCATTTTTCTCAATCCCTTAGGCAGCAGAGTGCAGGCCACAATTTTCTTTCACTTGGAAGGGAGTTCACTACACCTGGAATATACTGCCCCAGGGATGGAAACATAGCTCTGTCAATGGCCATGGATTGATTCAGACTGCACAGGAACAGGGTGAAGCTCTGGAAGACACTGATGATGTGATTGTGTGGAGTAATTCAGCAACAGAAGTATTTGAGAAAGAGAATAAAACAGCCCAAATCCTTCTGAAAGCCAGTTTTGCCATAAAACAAAGAAAAGTAGAGTCCTGGACAGGAGATCCAGTTTTTCAGAATAAAATGTCAAGATGAAAGTAGTCAGATCTCAATGAATGTTATTAATAAGACGACAACAATGTCTTCACCAATTAACAAGAAAGAAACCCAAGCTTTTTTAGGTGGGACTTTGGAGAATGCTTATTCCAGACTACAGTTGTATTGTAAGCCCTCTCTATCAAGTGACCCAGAAGAAGAATAATTTTGAATGGGGCCCAGAGCAATGACAAGTCTCCGAACAAATCAAGCAGGAAAGAGTTCATGCACTAGCCCTCGGGAGTCTTAACCCAGGCCCCAACCACAAGAGCTTGGAAAGAGGCTGGGGTTCAATATAAAAAGAAAATATACCATTTTACCTGACTGTGAAATCAGAATCTTTACTTGTATACTGTATAATATTTTTTCCAGGAAGCAAGTCAGATTCCACACTATTTTGGACAGGGGCATTTTTTTGCTACACATTTGTACACCAAATCACATGATGACATTAAGAAAACAATAGATCCCTAAAAATGTCTTCATTCCCTCAAACAAAAATTATCATAGCAAAGTTGATTATTTCTTAGAACAAGAAAGCACCAAGATATAAAATACTTTATTTTCCTCTTATTAGAATTAGTTTCACTCTTCTGTTTTATAACCAAAAATAAAGGCTATAAATAGTAAGAAAGATTGTGTGATTAAACAGAATGAGAACTGACTGATTTACTCTGTAAGGATTCTGACCAGATATTTATCATGGTTAGGGTGCCATGACCTCAGCAGAGGGGCTAGGACTCCAAGCACAAGTATCTGACAAGCAATTATATGTGGAGTAGGAAGGACAACAAAGAGATTACAAATGTGCAAAAAGAAGGAGAAGCTAAATAAATTTATAACAATTTAAGAGAAATTGATGGGAGTCATGAGTACAAGTACAGCTTGGAGACAGTAACAGGAAAGAGGACAGGATTTTAATCACAATATAACAGTAGCTGTGATTCTGAGAATAAATGATCTTTCAATAACGAATAGAAAGATGAAATAATATTGAGATGAAAAAGGAATAGAGAAAGAGGTATCAAGCAGGAAGTGATTTGGAAGTTAGTGTAAAAGCAAGGTTAATAATCCAAGGAATTGTTAAAATTTAGCCACAAAATTTATAATTTTGGTTATAATTCTGCAATTCTTTGCTACATATGTAAGTAAGGGATGGGATTTCAGACATGAGACCCATGAAGACATCATGACATGGTACAACCAGGTCTCTGGCAGGTCTGAAAAGACGTCTCCTAATAAAACCAGCAGGAAGAAAATCTGATCATGTCTACTTCAAGACAGAATTTGAGACTACATTTGCAGTTATTTTTGCCTGTCCTTTCCATATTATTGACAATTTTTCTTACATGTAAGAGAAACTTCTTCAGCTATAGGACAATAGCACTTCCATTTAGTTTAATTCTTAAATAAAATTGGATTAGAAAATGTTTCTCTACATAAATAATCTTTATTAATATAGTTCACTATAATGGAACCAGGATGCATTTTCAGGCACAGGTTTATATATTTTGCAGTACACTAGAAGAAATAAACACCATGAACTTGTTTACTCCAGAACAGTTAAAATTTATGGGAATAGACATTCTTTCATACTTATGTCATTATTTCCCTACAAACGGCAAAATCATACAACAAATGGTATGTGAGAATGGAACAAACCTTATTCAAAAATTTTAACTTCTTTTAAGAGGTTAGACAACGACATATCACATTAAATGGAACATGACTACCTAGAAAAAAACCTAATAAAAATGATCTTCTCTTTTGAAATTGAACAGCCCCAAATTAATTATTTTATAATTAATTTATGTCATTTTATTTTAGCTGTCTGCTGATAACTCCAGATAGAATCTTGACAACTAATTATTTTTGACTAATTTTCATGAATCCTCAAGTAAAATCTCACTCAGTGACTCAGTATCAATCACAAATCTTTTTTCTCTTTTGCTTTTGTGAAAGCTATTGTAAAAATATAATAACAGTAGTTTCCTTCCTTGAGTTGTCAGGGAAATGTTCATGGTAACTGAAATCTTATTTTGACTGAATAATGGTGCTTCTTATCATAATTCTTACATGAAGCTTACAGTAGAAATTATATATAGGTCAGCATTTTGTCTTTAAAATTTTACAGGCAGGAAACACAGAAACTGAAAACTGAGGCACCGTACAATGAAATCAGAGACACTAACCAAAAATATATAAAAGTCAAAATTAGAATTGGTATTAAAATGGAGTAAAAAATTGTTTTCAAATAAAAAAAAAGTGTGGGTTCATGTATATTATTTTATCCAATCTGTCAATATGGATAGTATAATGTGTGTGTCATTCATTGTATAGCTGGCACATTTAGAGTTATTTAAGCATTCTCACATACACTGATAAATTACAAAATAGGCAAGTCCCAGTTCTACACCAATAGACACGCCATGACCTTTCTATGTTCATACATATCTTAAATCCAATGTAAGAAAAATTCCTTATCATCTTTCTTGCAAACATTGCTCATTCATTTCTGAATACAGTCTGTTCTGTAGAGTTAATGTGAGGTTTTCTGAAATGTTTGTCAATATGATTCACTGTCTTGTCTTATAGACAAGAAGTGAAGTAATTCTGAAAAAAAATCTGAATGTCTTGATGTCTTAGTTTGAGGGAAAAATCAAAATTTTTACCAAAAAGCAGAAGAGAGGATTCCTCCACAATAATCACGTCACTCATTAAATTTAAGAAAAAGGAACTTTAGTTAGGAAATGGATATAAGAAGGATAACTGTTCTTAACTACAATATATATACATATGTATCTGTAGATATAGATATAACTGTAAACAGACCAGAGCACACTACTCCCCTAGCACCAAAAGTAAAAACAAAAGAAAACAACCCCCAAACAGTAGGTTCCTCCTAGAGCAGTTGTATTTATGGACAGTGTCAGTGTCACACCTCATCTGGCTGTGAGGTGAATTCTGTCTTTTCCCAGCGAGGCAGATACAAGGGGTGAACACTCATATGGACTCTCTCTCTCTCTCTCTCCTTGTCCTTTGTCCCAAATGAAGAAGGAAAAGCTGCGAGTGGAGGGATGGTGATAGTTCCCAGGAAAGAAAGGTCTGCAGCATTTCCCAAAAGCAGCTGTGACTCCTGTCTCTCTCTCTCTCCCGGGTTGCTGCCACAGTGGGGCAGGCGAGCCACAATGCTGCGAGTAACGGTGAAGCTGAAGCAGTGATCAGGCCCCCAATGCCAAACCAGGAGGACAGCAATGGCAAGAAAAACCAGCTCACTAAACAGCAGCATTGGGGATGAGCAGGAGAATGGCCTCTCTCCGACAGCAGCACACACAGCTGCAGTGTTCAGCCAGAGCTGTGGATGTCACAAAAAACCCAAAAGAGACCATTCCCCACCACACCGTCCCCCAGTCCGCCCCCCACTCAAAACAATCAAGCAGGAATTCATAGCAGTTGACCACTTCTTTTGTTAACTAATGGCATGGGGAATTAGGCATTCAGTCTTTGAGTTCTGTAGTGGCAGGGAGAGACTTTTTTCTTTAACATCCCAAAACGACAACACTTGATTATTAGATGACTACAACATTATGAACTTTCATTGGATACCAATAAAATCCTTGAGGGACTGAATTCACAGGGTCTTGCAATGACCATGGCAGCTGCTGATTTTTAGTCACCTTAAAACTTGTTTTAATTTCTACTATCCTTGTTATTTTATTTCTAGGACTAGTAAAAAAAGAAAAACAAAAATTACAAAAACCAGAACACTAAATAAGAAGCCACTGACATCAGTAGCTATAGCTTCAATATTTAGACATATAAGAATGTAGTTAAGCATCTCATTCCTCAACTTCTTAAGCATGTCCGTTTCATGGCCATGAGCCATTTCTTCTCTTCATGTTTCCTCCCTGGTACCTTTGTGCTACACCCACATGAGTGTGTGAGCAAGCTTCACAAAACGACTAGAACAAGGAGTTGACTTGAAAAATAACACAGTAAAATACAATTAGCCTCCACAGAATTTCTCCAGCTTTTCAGTTTGTGCAATTTATAGTTAGTTCCACACTATAAAGCCTGAGAAATCCCCAAATACCATATAATAAGGATATTAGAGAATTTTTATGTGTAACATGAGCCCATGTTCCCTCAGACAAATAAAGGATTTGAGTTTATACCCTCCATGTTCCATTTAAATATTCTTTTATTCCCTAGAGTAGGTGATGATTCATACAAATTCTTCTTAGAAACTTCTTACTAAATGATTTTTCTCTGTCTGTTTTCTTTCATTTGTTTATTAAAGCCCTGACTCTTAAAAGGAGTCTACCACTTGAGAAAAGAGTTTAGGCCAACCCCAAAATAATCCCTCCTCCTAAAAAAAACAATAACAAACAACAGCCTTCTTAATGTATTTAGCTCTCCTGAAAGCAAACAGTTTTCTTGTTCATTTGCTTAGTTTTGGCAATTGATATGTATTATATATAGTCATATAGGTCATATCAGAACAATTTTATTGTCATAATCTTGTCACCAAGAATTGCTCTCTGTGAAAAATAGAAAGATGTGCTATACTTTTTCCAGCAGTAATCTGTACTGTTCAATTATTCTGAGAATTTTAGGGAAAATATTGATTGCTGAAAATCTATATTGCTTTCAAGAGATCACAGTGAAAACTAAAACTCCTTACATTGAAATATTTATTCTACTGAAGTGGTGTCTGTATAAAGTAAGCAAGCTTTGATCCCCACATTATTTTAAATAGTTTTATCTCCATTGTAAGATAAGCCAGTTCAATCTGCTATAAATAAACTATTTTATCTCTAAGTGAATTAAAGCAGCTATTAGGGGAAAAAAAGGAAACAGGAAGGAAAAACAGAAAACCCAACCTGATCACTATTTCGTTCCTCAAGGACACATTCACCCCTGAATCATATCAGGTTCACATCAGTAGAAAAAATACTCTTTTTCTTACCAGTGTTACAGATGAGATCCATTTGAAGATCCATATTAGAAGTTGCTGCATTGGGTAGCCTGATGCAGACAAGGCTGCTGTGTTCCTTATTCCGAGTCCAGCCAGTAGCAAGGCTCAGCACACAATCCCCAGTAGGAGCACACATGCTCACACCACACTCACACCCTGCTACATGCACCGCCTGACGCACATACACACATCCTGCGTGCATGCAGCTGGCTGCACACACAACACAGGCAGAAAGCAGTGACTTGTCAGCACCTATGTAAATGTGAACAGCACAGATGGCTTGATCCTTTTACCCCACAGGAGCAGAGTTTAGGAAAGTCTACTGGTAGGATGTATGTGTAAATGCATTATTGATCCCCATCATAGCTTGGACTTTTGGTCTTGGTGAGAGAATTGTTTTCAGCTCCACTTTGTACACATCACCTGAGCCTTTTTCTGGTAGACAAGTCAAACTGGGGCTTTCAATAGGCATTTATGTTTCATTTCTAAGCGATGTCTCCTTTTAACTAACGTTTGAAAATTTCCATCCCTGCATGTGACCCTTGCAGAGCAGTAAGAAGTGGTCATCAACATACAAACCAACTTGCAGCATACATGCCAACCACGTAATCTGGGCAACAAACAGAAGGAACTGGAGCTCTGGGCTTAGTCTGAGAATTATAAACACAGGAAACTACAGGCCCATTAGACTTACTTCAGTCCCTGGGAAAGTAATAGAATGAATCCTCCTAGAATCTATTACAAATTCAAATGAAGTAGTTGATTGGGAAAAGACAATATTCATTTACCAATTTAAGACTCACCAGATCGCCCTCTATAACATAAGAACTTATTCAGTCAACATGAAGAGAGCAGTGGATGTTGCTTACCCGGACTTCAGCAAAACATTCAACACCATTTTCCATAGCCTTCTTCTAGACAAGCTGGCAAGGTACATATTGAGGGGGTGGTTTGCGAGGTGGAGAGGGAATTATCTAACATCTAACAGACGGCACTCACGGGATGGCTGGTGATCTGTGGTTTTCATTCAGACTGGCAGTCTGACACAAGTGGGGTCCCCAAGGGATCAATACTGGGCCCCATGATGTTGAACATCTTCATAAATTAACTTGATTATGAGACTGAAATCAGTCTCATCAAGTTTGCTGACAACACCAGACTGGTGGAGAGGTGTATTTGTCAGAAGTGAGAACCATCTTACAGAGAGACCTGGACAGGTTGGAGGAGCAGGCGAACAAGAACTGTTTAACAGAAAAAAGTGCAAGGTTCTGTACCAGGAATGGCAGAACCAAAGAGCTCAGAACAGTTCAAAATCTGTGTGGCTGGGGAGCAGCATCACTGAAAGGGACCTGGGGGTCCTGGTGAACGACAAGGTGACCATGAGTCAGCAGTGTGCTGCTGCAGCACTGAAGGCAAATTGAATCTTGGGCTGCATCTGAAGGAGGATTATTAGCAGTTGTAGAAATGTGATCATCCCACTTTACCTAAAACTTATAAGGCCACACCTGTGTCTATTAAATTCAAAAGAGATGTAGACAGACTAGGGAGGATCCAAAGGGTTTAAGCTTAACACCAGAGATTGTAAGGCAATCCTAATTAATGATCTGAAATAAAATTAGAAAGAAATTTTTGCAATGAGAACTGTCAGTGACTGGCACAACCTCCCCAGGGACATAGTGGAGTCCCCATCACCAGAGTTTTTCAAGACATGATTGAACAGGATACTGTATAATCTCATCTAGCCTGAGGAAATTTCATATACTGATCTCAAAAATTTCACTATGAATATCCTGAGAAGCAGGACTTAAAAAAATAGAAGGAAAAGAAATGGAAAACACTTGCAACATTAACATTTTTGTGTGAAAGATACCTTGAAAAAATAATTATTTGTATTATATATTTGTTTTACATTATTTTTCATAATAATTCAATTTTATTATGTTTATTCATTAGCAATATTACATCATACCAGATTAAATTTTAATCTTTTTACTATTTCACCTTTTAAAAAATGCTATGTATTAAAACTATTGTACATTTCTGATGAAAAGAGTTGCTTACAAATTAGAATGTAGATATGACTCCTCTAAGAAATTTGAATGGTACCATATATTGATATAAATGTGAAAAAAATGCTGCATTGACTTCTTGCTGAAATCACTGAGTGCACTCAAGATTCATGAGTCATTGCTTTATAAAACTATTTTCTGAGAAATAAGAAAAGCTACTTAACATTAAGGTACTACACAAACATGGGAATCTTCCAGATCATCTTTTCAAGCCATCAAAGGCTTCATTTGTTGCTAATAAAAATTGAGGCAAATGACAAATAGAATGTGTTCCCAGCTCTATAAAGGACTTTCAGTAAAATTAAAACTGAACACAACTGAGTGCTACATATCCTGATACACTATTTTCCTCAGTGCTTTAGCTGAGTGGATTCTTAGGAAATTAGCAGGTTCAATAACCAAATGTATTTCTTATATTATTAACTGTCTAGTTTAAGTCTAAATCTATAGGCACTAGAAAAAGCTGGGAACCTACAGAGACCTGCTTACTATAGTAACCCAAGCATGTCTCAGTTTTATTGAAGAGTGTTGCCTTAGAACCTCACTGCATGCCAGGATTAGTCTGGGTTGTCCTCCTGAAAATGTAAAATTATGTGTTTGAGTATGTGGACAGTAAAGGAGCCAGTACATACCCTAAGAGAACTAGCACAGCCATGCATTTTGGATAGTGCTCTAGTCTGTATTGCCTCAACTTTAGATTTTAATTTTAGGAAAACATGATTGTCTCCCCAGTGGCAGCTCTCTGCTTCCATATGTCAAAGCCTGATGGTTTTATTAGAAATGTAACCTTTAGATAATCTAACTTTTAGATTAGCTCAATGCACCTTTAAGCTAAGCCACTCCAAAGCATTTCAAGATAAGCTTTCTTAAGAAACCGAGCTTTATGCAGAAACATTTTTGAGATATTAGATATCCTCTGCAGTTGGTTGTCCCAAGTTTCTTGGTCGGTCGAGATCCATCAATATTGTATCATACCAGTGATATTCATCAAAAGATTAGGAGACCCTGAGGAAAGAAATTACCACATTTTTCAATGCTAACAGCTATTGCATATGTATAATGTAATATATGACTATTCTGGGTTAATATACAATATTGAAGAAAAGTAGACTATCCAGAAAGAAGTAATAACAGCAGATGCAGAGAATGAATTTAGTCACTGAACTGCAGAACATGGGAATTTAAATCCAGCTTCAGCCAAAAGATCTCAAAAAAACCTTAAGGACCTATTAACTATGGATTTAATACTTATGTCTGCATATTTTTCTTTCTAAGTAGGACATTTTTTCTCTGTGTAAAGCATAACTCAATACTGACGGAACACTGTGTCTTTACTCAACATGTGAAATTTTAATGACAAAACATGATTCACAAATTAGACATCTATGCATATATACATGATTTATGCATTGAATTTTTTTTGTGTTACACAGAAAGGACAAGCAGGTCCTTTTGACCCAAATTTTACTTTGATTTTGCTGTTGTAGCCATGACCTAATTTAGAGCTGTGTCAGGCATGTTTATAAAATACTCAGCATTTAGACCATATGGTGTAGTTAGAGGCACAGAGCATAATTTGAACATTCCCTAGAATTAGACTTCAAACTCTTTGTAGTGTTAGCATTAAAACCTAACTTTTTAATTTAATAAATACTATCTAGCATAGATGTAATCCAAAAAGCTCCTCACAAAGCAATCCACCATTAAAGCTTAAAAGTCTCTGTAAAAAAGTCCATCTCTTTCTGATCTCTATAAATAGGATTTTCCATGAAAACAGGAGACTAATGTTTCTTAATTTGTCTGAGTAATTAAATATTCATATAACTAAATATCTATTTTTGCCTTTGACCTAGGAATTGCCTGCAAGTACTAAATCACACATTGTCTTTAACCAACAATTAGATGCATTTACAAAAACTCCAGCAATGAATGTACTTAACTGCAGGTAATTCCATTTATGCCAAAACTGTTACATACATAAATAATTGGACAAATAAAACCTAGAAGTGAAAAAATTACTGCCTATTGTCACATACATTCATATGTGCAAAGGGAAAAAGAATCACAGACATTGCAGGAATCTCAAGAGATTACCCAATTTTTCCAACTGCCTCCAGCAGGACATTTTATTCTATTATATATAAACTCTATAAATTTAAGTTTGTGAGACACTTTTTACTCCGCAGCTGAAGATCCACTGAGAAGAATTCAACTCATTCTTAAGCAGGATTTTTAGTTTTGTTGTACTTATTGATTCCTGCAAAACCACATCTTTTTGGCAATGAAGTCAAGACTACAACACAGATATAATTTCCTTTCCAGATTTGGTAGAATTCCACCCTCAAGCTTTTTCATTCAAATGTTTTTTCTCAGCTTTCTTAGTACTATCATGAGGCACAATGACTTTAAAAACTTTAATGACTTTAAAAACTGAGCTATATGACTTCACTACTTCTATTCAATCTACAAGGTCTATTATCCTATTGCAGATGTAAACTAGATTGTTTTAAGGTCGTTTGTTATTGAAAAAATACTTTTGAATTGATAAATCTTTTTCTTATTTCTAGGTGCTATCTTTCCAGTCACTATTTAGAAGTTAAAGTCGACAAGTGCATAATTCTGTTGCTCCTTCTGCATTTTTTTTCAAATGTAGCACAATTGTCTTTGCCATTTTTGACCCATAAATTCTCAAAATAACTACACTATTTGTAGTCTGATTTCACCAGTCAATTCTTTAACTGCACAGAATAAAACCCTTCACTATTACAATATGAAAGATCTATTATATAAGTAGTGTCTAGCCTATGCTTGATTTATTCAAGGCTGAAATCTTTCATTGTTATTTACTTCTAGGTTGCAGCTGGTATTTTGGGCCAGAATTATAAAAAAATTACTTCGCATGTGAATCTTCTTATCGTCATCTACCACTGGTTTCCTACTCATAATAGTACACTCATTATTAACATTCAAACTTTTACATTCTCTCTATGACTTCTTGTTTTCACAGTCAGTTAAAAGTCAGCCCAGTGACCTGTTACTATATTGTGGGAGGGTTTAATTAATTTGGCTACATCTACTATGACTACACTTTGCTGTAATAGTTAATGTTGTGAAACAGATACTCGTAGAACGCGATTCAGCACATGCTAAGCTGCAGCAGAGAGTGAGTAGCAGTTGTCTTCTACTGCCAAGGGAGAGTGCTTAGAATTACCAGCTCCCATGCAATGGTCTTTATTGTGAATATCTGTAGTGATGTGAGGTAGCTCACTAAGAGCATAATTCATATGATCTTTCAGATTTACTGGTCTACAGGGACTCCTATAATGTTAATGTTCCTATTTCTTTTGCCCTGAATCATTACCCAAAACCTTTCAGAAAGCTCCTTTTAAAGTTTCAGTGTCAGAATTTGTTATATTAGAATGCTTAGCTAGACCCTCTTCTGTTGCCTTCCTTCACAGCAAACTATATCCCCTTGTTGACCACAAGGGCACACTGCTGGCTCATGGACAGCCTGTTGTCCATGAGGATTCCCAGATCCTTCTCTGCAGAGCTGCTTTCCAGCAGCCTTGTGGAGCCCCCAGTCTGTGCCGGTGCATGGAGTTATTCTGCCCCAGGTGCAGGACCCTACACTTGCCTTTGCTGAAATTCATTATTTCTTTGTCCATCACTCAAATCTGTTGAGATTCTTCTGAAGGGCTGCACGATGTTGGATTATTGGCCACTCCTCCAAACTGTAAGTCATCAGTGAACTTGATGAGGTGGCATCTGTGAATTAGGTAAACAATACTGGGCTCAGTACTGAACATTGGGGGATGCCACTGTTGACAGGCCTCCAGCTAGATTCTGTGCCACTGATTATGACCCTCTGGGATCTGCTCTTCAGCCAGTTCTCAATTCACCTCACTGTCCACTCATCCAGTCCCCACTTCCTCAGTTTCTCTACAAGGGTGTTGTGAGGTACAGTGTTGGAAACCTTGCTGAAGTTCAGGTAGTCAACATCCACTGTTCTCCCTTTATGCATCCAGGTGGCTGTTTTACCACAGAAGGTAATTAGGTTGATTAGGCATGATTTACATCACTCCATGATGACTACACCTGATCACTTTCTTGTCATCCACATGGATAGACATGGCCTCCAGAATGATGTGCTCCATCACCTTTCGATGAACTGAGGAGAGACTGACTGGTCAGTAGTTCCCTGGGTCCTTCTTCTTGCCCTTTTTGAAAATCAGGGAGATATTTGCTTCCTTCTAGTCCCCAGGCACCTCTCCAGATTGCCACAGCCTGTGAGAGATGATCAAGCATGGCCTGGCTGTAATGTCCACCATTTCTCTCAGCACTCGTGGATGCATCCTGTCAGGGCCCACGGCCCCATGACCCAGAGAAAGGAAGAAAAAATAGGATTATGAAATTAATTTAAAAATCCCCAACCTAGTAACAACTTAAAATTAACTGTATATTGATAGGAATAGTAAACAAATGCTCTACAGCATCTTCGTGGTGGTTTTTTTACCTTGACACCTTCATTGATACTATAAATGTTTTCTAAAGAAAGTATCCATTCCACAACTTACTCTCCTCTACTGTTAGCCCTCTGATACTTCTCATTCATGATTAACGAATGGTTTCTGAATATCTAGTGTCATAAAATAATTGTTGGTAGCTAGTTGCCATAGAAATGAGAAATACATTTCTGCAGGTTTATCCCCAGTCTCTGCAGAAAACTGAACCTAGGGGGGAAATTAAAAAAAAAGCTTTTATTTTGTTACTTCACAAACCCAGTAATTTTAGTGATTTTTCAGTGTCTGCACTGAATCTTACTAGTTTTCTTCCTAAATCTGCTTAGAAAAACTGATTTCTAAAAATTTCTTAGAATCTGTTTCCATTACTTGTGACTTCTCTGAAAAGCTTCTGTAATACTTTATTTGGATAATGGATGCAAAATAATAATTCCTTTGTTCCACTGAAAAAAAAAACAACAAAGCAACAAACAAAACCAAATTCAGTCCCTGACAAAAGTCTTGGTAAAAATTCATCTTAGGTCCCAAGAAAGTAAGAAATTTTTCCCGGTAGCCTGTAGAGTTGCTTTCACATGCTTTAACGTAACAAAGGATGCATGACTGTAGTTTTGGTTATAATGAATTCATTATCTATGGCACATTAAGTACCATATTTCCCTTTATTCAAATTACACAGATAATTTTAAATGTTCCATCCCTAAAATCTGTGAATTCTAACTAGTATAGATAATGTTTGCACTAGCACAAATGAATACTAACCATAGATCATATTCTTTCCCAGTCAAAATACCAGTTTCTTCACTATTCTACTAGAGTTAAATTTAGGCTAAAGTTACATGAAATATCTGTGATGATACATCTAAGAAGCAATTGGACATGGTCTTCAAAATTCTGTGAAATAACAGAAAATGTTTGTGTGTGTTTTATCAGGCACAACTTTCCCTTTTGAAATACTCCATTGTCAATAACTCCCAATGAAAATCTTCATTGTATATATAGCTTCAAAGAATCTCAGATACGTGAATATATGCATTTCTCTCTTTGTGTATTGTCTTTGGTATACTGTGTTGGATTTCTATAGGGAGATAAATGTTCATTACTTGCTTGAAACATCTGCTAGTGGTATGAACCTAACAGTTCTCAAAGGACAGTTGCTGAAAATGTCCTTAAATTTCAACCCAAGATGGTCATTAGGCATATATTCATTATGATTATTCAAGAAACTGATGAAAGAACCTTTATAAAAAGACCTTGCAAAAATTTTTCAACTTTTTCATCAGATTATTTTTTTCTGATGAGAACTGAGATTTCTCACTCCATTTTATAATACCTTTTTATTGTTTCAACATCTCAGTAGGAATCTGTCATGTGAGGCAAAGTAGCTAAGGACCTTGATGCACTGAAAGTATCACTGCTTCTCAATTTTTTTTGAAAAAATCTATTCTTCTCTGTGTGTAAAACCTGTCCCTATATACAGATACCAAATAATATAAAATATTTAAATTATATTCCAAAATTACATAATCATTCAAATTTTCTAATACTTAAAATTTCAATTCACCCTGGTGACTGAGAATGAAGGAAAGAATGATTGGCAAATATTACCAAAATGGCTCCCACATTTTATGATCTTCCTTAGGAGAATGTCATATGTATGATGTTAATGCATTTCCAGGGGAAGAGTAGGAAAAACTGAACCAAATGGAAAAGCAACTTTTCTCTTCTTGGAAACAAACAAAAAAAAAGAAGTAAGCAAGGTGCTGAGTACTATGAATATGGACACAGTGATGCCAGTGGAAGATGATATAAATTCTCCTTCCTTGTCTTCCTCATTTTTCCTATCTGTGATAGTCTACAAAACATTCTATAAAGTTGGGGTAAGCCTTTGCATTCACATTAAATGGGCAGTCTTTAAAGGCAGGTAGCCTTGCCAGACAAACAGAGTAACTGTGGTAGTTTTGGCTTTAGTTTTCAGTTTAGGCCTTAGTTTTAGTAGGCCTCAAAGGATGTGACATAGACATTAGAAGGGACAGGCATCACATGACTTAAGCAACCAAAGAGGTATTTCATATCATCTGACATCATCAAGAAGTGTCAAGGGGTATAAAAAGAGAGAGAGAAGGAGCTACCCTCTCTTTTGGCCAACACCGCAGCCCCAGGAGGACGTGCTGCTCTGCTTCTCCTGAGATTAGGCCTTACTGCCATCTACGCCATTGTTTATCTAGAGAGGTGAACATTTCCTTGTTAATTTCTCTTTATCCAGGGAGGTGAACATTTTTTTGTTAATTTCTCTTTTCTCTAGCTGGGAGGTTTCTCTGGAAGAGTTTTTGGGAGGTTTTCTGGGGTTTGGGTGTTGGAATTATTAACTCAGACGACTCGGAGAAGGTGTTATTATTTCTTTTCACATTTGTATAGATTTATATTATATCATATTCTGTTTTAATTTTTCTTTTATTCTGTGTAAATATAAAAACCTTGCAATTTCAAAGTTTAATTTCTAGGGGTTTCTTTTTCTCCCTCCCTTTCCCTTGGAGGGGGACCCCTTTCACTCTGTATTGGGCAGAGTGAAAACCATAGAGCAAATGTTAAGATACAGTTCCCTTTAATGACAATGCTTGCACAGTCATCAGTGCAGTGTAAGACAGGAGAGATCAACAGTGATATCAGCAACAATGTTATCGATATCAATTAGTTTATGACTGTGTACTAATATGAGTTACAACTTTGCTGTTTTCTGGATGTAACAGCGTTGGCTATATCTTGCCAAAATAACTTACTATTTCACTAAGATTTAGCAGTAGTAACACACACTGATTTTAAAAGAGGAACACATTATATATGGCAACAGTGTCATACATTCATTTTTTGGAGATGCTGTGGAAAAGAATTTTTCATTACTTGTTTACTGATAGTCTTCCGCAGCAAGAAAGCATCCACAGAGCCGAAACAAGATGGTTCTGCTTCCTTGGTATGAAAATATGTTTGCTTTTCTTTCAGGACTAGAGGACATCTTCCCAGGCAAAATGTCAAAAATTTTTGAAAAAACATATTCAGAAATTTACTACCTCAGTCATAAACCTCTACTCCAACCAGGCGCTGCTAGACTCCTTCTGAAGGGTCTACCCAGGAACAAAAAGCACAGAATGCTTTTCTTTGCTCTTTTTCAAAACTATTAAAGTAAAAGACTGAAGCAGACATAAATATGCTAATGCAGCTGGTAGTTTGGCAGTTAATTTTCGGCACCATCTTGCTACACTTATTTCATTATCCAACTGACATTTTATTCACTTAGTCACAATTACAGTGCAGGAAAACTGTAACTGTGTTAACATAACTTAGAATGGAAAGACAGAGCATCACACATTTCCACCTATTAACAATCAACAGTTGTTCTTTCTATAATGTTAAATGCAAAATCTTTAATTTCTAAATTGTATAATATACTTAGTCTTTTCAAAATGACACTTTTGCGTATTGAAATGGATGGAAAAAAAAATAATGAACCATGTTGGGAAATCTGAATATAAAGAATAAAGGGGAAAAAAATGTTTAAACTCCTTTATTCATCTAATCCTTTCAGGATGTAGCTTCTATATAAAATGTTTTGCTGGTGACAATCCATTCAATTTCCTAGGTTTTAGTAGACATTTAGACATGTCCAGACTAGACTCTAAAAATTTTGTATTAGAATGCAAAGCCTTATTCACTTTGTGGTTACACTTTTTTGACACTTTTTGAGAGGCATTTCCATTTAGCTTTTTTCCAGCTGTTTCAATGTTGATTTCTGCCTAGGCTTCAATGTCATTTCCAGGTTTCAATTTCTAAATTTTTCTGCATATCACTACTCAGTTTTCTTCCAAAATGATCTTTAGAGGCAGCAGAGTACAGTTTCTCTACTCTTGATCCAAAAGATCAACTGAAGAAAACATAATGCTAGAAAGAAGAAAACAATCACAAAAGAAAAAAAAAGGCAAGAAAACCCCAAAACCCCCACAACTTAAGGAAATTTTTTCCTCAGGTAGAATAAGAAGTCAATTTATCCCTTTATTTAGGTTGTCATCTCCAAAAACTTCTGGCAATTTGAATGTATGTTAGCCTATGCACATTTTTCTGCCCAAATCTTCAGATGACCTACTCACAATCCATAAAGCCATAATGACTCTTAAGAATGGGGACTCCTTTCTCCTCATCCTTTCATTAGATAGGTACTTTCTAGTACCAAAACTGTATTTTCAACACCTCAATAAATGACCAGGTTGCTGGGCTCCCACAGCTCCTACTAATGTCAAGGTTAGTTACCTTTTACGTTGTCTTATTACTTTCTCCGATAAATTTACATGGCAAAGCTACAACTTCATGATCATTATTAACAGTTACAACTATGCAAGATAATATGATTATAGTAAGATTTTATGCTTCAGGGCATAAATTGATAATCTGTGGGAGTCAGGAAAGAGCTTTTCTTCTCTCATTATGACATTAAACAATGGACAAGTGTTTTATGGTGGCTTTTGCTCTTATTTGAAGCATCAAGTACAGGCAGCTGCTTATCAAAGCAGAATGCCAGAGTAGGTTTAATAATGTCAATAATCCAACTTTACCTTTTTTACACAGGGGTGATTCCGTGGTGTAAAGGAGAGCACTCTGGACTCCTAAGCTCAAGGTCATGAGTTCAAATCTCAGTAGGGACCATCCCCTGGCAGTTAAATGCCTCCCTGCCATCCGATCCCATCAGATCTCAGACGCTACGCGGGATCAGCCCTGCTTAGTACCGGCTGCTGTAGACAGCTCCAAGGACTTCCCTGTCGCTGTCCAAGCTCACTTAGCCGTGGCAGAGGGACCTTAGGACTTAAACGGTGGGGCCAGTTCTGCACATGCTGTGCCTTAACCAAAAAATCCACTGCACAGGCTGGAAGGGCACACCCATGTGGGGAGAGCCCTTCCCGAATCTTTCTTCACAAAGTCTGGCCATACACATACACCTTTTTTACAGTCTGATAAAATTCCACCCATTACATCTCTTATTGTAACAAATAACATTGATATTACAATGAACACAGATGTAATTTTTATATAGTCATTCCTATGCTAAAAGACACTCCAGATTTGGGGGGTTTCTTTGTTTGCATTTCTAGTAGTGTCTCGGGTTGAGCTGGCAAACTGCTAACTGTCCAAGTACACAGTTAGAGCTTCTTTCCCTCACCAAGAATGGGGAGGAAAGGGAAAAAACTGTCAAACTAGGTTTATGCTGAAACTAACTATATATATTTATACAGAAAAAAGTAATACTACAATATAACACACACTTACATAAGTTAGAAATAACAAGAAATAACTTCTAGCTCCCCAATAAACATGCAAATTTCACTATTCACTACAAATTATTTTAGAGAAATTAATTCCTTAGTGTGCTGGTTTAAAGGTAAACCAGCAGGAGAAATGGACCCACCACAAGAGAGATTATAAGTCAGAGTTACAATTTAATGAAAGATATTACCATAAATACACTGACACAAAGAGAAATTGCTTTCAACTCACAAAACCCAGCAGTATAACCCAGTGTACTGGGGTACAAACCCAAAGGAGTTTGTCAGCCCTTGTGCTGAGACCCACATGGTTCCCCCAAGTCCAAAGCAAGAGGAAGTGAGAAACTTGTGGGTACAGGTGATGGCTGTAGTCAGGTCGAGAGTGGTGGTCTCCTCCACTCAAGGTCCTGCTGCTCCTCTGGATCCAACAAGTGGTTCCCGAGGTCTTCTTACCCACCACTTATGTACCCTCAGGGAGCACCCAGTCCCTCCCCCCAGGGCAGGGACTCACACAGTGGGTGATTAACTCTTTGAGTCATGGAGTATCCCTGAACTGTTGGTGGCCCATTAGAAACCACACCCCCCAGGCTAGGTGTGAAGGTGCTAATGACTCCCTGGGCAGCTGCTGCTAATGGTCCTTGGGAAATGAATAGAGAGGGTAGAATACACAGCTTTGATCACGCCCACACAGTGATAACTGGTTCCACGTGCTGAACTAGGACACTTAGACAAGCAGAGAGAAAAACTAAGAACAAACATTTTACTTCCCTAAGATAACACGGTTGTGAGCTGGTGCTGGGCCTGGTCCTGGTCCTCTCTGTCCCTCCTGGGACAATACAGCATGTCCTCCTAGGACCACAGCTATGAAGCCACTCCCACACTGGCTCTTACTCACTTTTGGAATGATGTCATAATATAGTATAGAATAATATACTATTGGCTAGAAGAAGTCAGCTGTCAGCTAGCTCAGCCCAGCTCAAATCAGCTGACAGTCCCAGGCCTAGACTCTTATGTAAAAACTAAATTTAGGCTTACCTAGCTAAACCCATAACAAGTAAGTAAGTTCAAAGTTAATAATTCTGAAAGTAAATTTTAAAATGAAAATTGAAAATTTGTTGTGAAGTAATGAAGCTGAGTGTTAACTAACCGCACATGATAAGTCAATGTCGCAGGTTTGGCTTAGCTGTTGCCAACCCTGGACTGACCCCCCTTCCCCCTGCCAGAACCTTCCCAGCAAAGGAAAGGAAAAAAAAACTGAAAAGAAACGCACTCTAAAGAAACTGAACTGAATAAAAAGAATAAATTATATTTACTAACATTTACAAACCACACTGTATACACAATACATAGGATCCCACCCCCCAGGGGAGAGGGGAAGGGAGAAAAGGGGACTGATTAGCCGGAAAATAGGGAAGACACCAACCCAACCCAAAGAAACCGAATGAATCAAAACAAACACAATTAAAAACCTCAAGGAAGGGGAACAAGAATGAAACAATCTCACCCAGGACAGGAGAAACACCAGGGACTGGAGGGACCAGAATTCAACCACCTCCCTCTAGCTCCTCAGCCAAGGACCAGGAAGGAAGAACCAAACCACTCCCCGCCCTGCTACGTGGAAGACACGTGTGGAATACTTGTAACTTCCTTAGATACAATGGTTACTGAGGAAGCCATGGGTCAAACCATTACAGTCAATCAAAGTGACTCCCAAAAATGTTCCCCTGCATTCCATGTATGCCAGGTTTTCCTGCATTCCATGTACTCCACGTTTTTCTCCACTTTCCTTGGTATAGAGGAAGAGAGGGAGCTAGCAAAAAAAAAAAAAAATCCATCAAAAGATTGTAAATTCAACTATAGAAACCATGATAAAATGAGAGAGTAATACAATAAACACACTTGATGAAGTTCTCCAGTGCCTTGGATCATCTGTTTCCAGTGACATTTGACAATTTATTAATTATTTTTATCCTAAAATTTAAAAAATCCGAACATTTGAATAATAGGAAAAACAAAACAAAACCAGTAACTTTTATCTATTTTTATAATATTGATTTGCATTACTTCTAAATTATTATCTTACAATATTACTTCACATCTTTTGTCAAATTGTCAGTGAAATAAAAAGTTCATGTAAGTGGGTTTTCGTCTTGGAATTAATACTATTGGCAGGATACCCAGAGAGAATTTTTCACATCACTGACTACATTCTCTTGCTACTCTTAGTAGTTGACTGTCCCCACCTCTTTCCTTTGGGATAAATGCCTAGTTGCCTCCATTAATTACAGAGAAATCAGAAGGAGATTAAAATCACTGCACTACAATTAGCCTTATGGAAGATTTCCTTAGATTGTTAACTATTGTTAAAGCTGGGTGAAGTGAGTTTTAATTTTGTATATGCAACAAAGAAAAAATGTTATTTAGAAAATTAAGCACCTTATTATTGCATGTAGATCCATAATAAATAAACCAGTTCTAGTATCTTGGAGAAGGAGATGATCAGGAAACTGTTACCTTGGTTCCCCAGCAGCTTTATCTAGTAGATAAACAGTCTGGTACCAGACCATTTACCTCTCTCCCATCCAGAAAATTGTTCTCGTATCACAGTTTGGTGTTCAGTTTCCAAATGAGAAATATATTCAGCCAACCTGTCTCAGGTCTCTTGAGAAATGTTACTGAGTGTTATCATCATTCACTGTCTTCAATGTGCTATAATTTCAATTTCAGGTAATGCTTGAAAGAAAAGAAATAATGAGAGTTTGCTTAATTTCACTGACCTATCTAAGCACCCAGATCACAAATTTCTGTGATACATTAGCTGTATCATTGCTATCAAGGTTATCTGTAAAAACTCCTTCCACTAAGTTTGGGGGTTTTAAAACTATTTTTTTACACATAAGGCTGTCCATATGGAAAAACATGAGGTTTTCAAAAAATAATAATGCTCCCAAAAATTAGAGGAATTCCTGGCAAGAAACCTGCACCAATGAAGCTCTCTTAATAGACCTACTTTATGTTCCTTTCACATAAAGAGAAGACAGGGGATTCTTCTGAACCACTGTACATCTATATTCTTTGCTAAATTAAACAGGCAAACAAATCCCTCTGGACCATTCTTCCAGTGAACCCACCAGTTCTTATTGACTTATATGAATAAGTCATTCTTATTTTTAAAACTTGAGAATATAGATATGGTTAGTTCACAAACTTGAACACTCACATATCTACACCAAAAATAGACAAATCAAGAAATAGCTAGAATGTCTCTATAGAAACACAGTATCTATTTGAGTTGCTTATTCCTTACAGGAATATTTTATATTTAAAAATCCCATCAGAATAAAATCTGAAAGATCAGATAGAAGAAAACATAATGATTCTCTTTTGCATGTTGTTCAATTATCCCTGCTTCAAGCCAGAAAAAATTAATTTTTCCCTTTAGGATATGATCTGCAATGTGAGCTATGCTAATTCAAGAAGGCTACTGGTGCAGATCTTTAAGGCACAACTAAAGAAATGTTTTCTGAATTCAGAAAAGATGAAATGGAAATCACATGCACCTGCAATCTCTTGAGGTTTAATGATGAGTTTATTTGGTTAGAAGGTATTGCTGCCCACTTTACATATTCATTTACTCTTTTATTTTTTTTAAGTCAAAGACTTGGATGCACCAATGCAAGTCAACCTTGAGAAGACTGTACAACTGCTTCATCTGCATCATTTATAAAGGTACTTATAGACGTCTCACTATATTCATTGATATTTTTTACAACATTTATTGCTACATAGAAACTTAATAGCGCCTTACGTCTGGAGCTCTCACAAATTTAGAGGTCAAATAGTTTCCCAGAAAGGTTCCACAATGCAAAGAAAAATGCAAAAAAGAGCAAGGCTGCAAGCGGCTGAGCTATAGCTCAGCTGGAGAAGACTGTCAGTCATCCTTTGGGACCACAAAAAAATTTCTTTGCCAAAGACAAGGACTGAGAAATTGTTAGAGGACATAAGATCCATGTTACGCACTGGAGTTTTGATATGAATATTTCGAGGAGAACTAAAAACTGACTGAAAGGTAATCAAATCTTTAAAAGAGAAATCATATTTTCCCAGAGATGCTGTGTAGTCTTCCTCATTGGAGATATTCAAGAACTGTCTGGACATAATTCTGAGCAATGTGCTCTAGGATGGTCCTCCTTGAGCAGGAAGGTTGGAGCAGATGACCCACACTAATCCGTTCCATCCTTATCCTTTCCATGATACTGTGATATTAGCAGGAATTTTCTAATGCACAGAAATAGTCTTTTGAAATTCAGGAAGAGAAAAAAAAAAAAGAGATTTTGAAGACATTTTGACAAAATCAAAATATTCTCACAACAAACTTCGGTATGTGCAAATGACCATGTATAAATAAAAACTATTCAATAGAAAAATTAACTCATTCAGTTAAAGTGTAAAATAGCAAATGTAATTTCCAACACAAAATGTCTGCAATAAAATAAACAGCAAGTATTCTATAGAAAAATATTTTAAGTTCAGCACAATTGTTCATTTGTTATATTTTGTTAATTTATTAAAAATCTATTGCTGGTTGAAATGATCTATCCCTGGGAACTGGCCCAATGAGTTTCCATGCATTAATACACTATGAGCAATACAATCAGGCAGTGAAATGGACTCTTCTGGAATTCATATAACAGGATGGGGAACTATGGAGGGACCCAGTTGTCAGTGTAATATTAATCATGAATTTTTCCATAGTTTTTACACTCTGGTGTATCCTGTAAACAAAACAAAAGAAAAATTACAATTTTTAACTCTTCTCCTTCCTATTTTATAGAAGTCTTCAGGCCATATATAGACATCAGACATAAATTTAATAGGAAACGGGCTAGACTAATTCAGTTAGTCTGATTTTACTGTTGCTATTCTTGATCTCTCCTCTGTATTGCAGAAGGAAACAAAAGAAGAATAGAGTTATTCTTTTTCAATGTAGCATCTTCTAGAATAGAAATAGATTCCTTAGTGTTACGTCATTACAAATGATTAATATTATTCTCAAACAGAAAACTGAGTTGATCTTAAATCTCTTTTTAAATTCTTATACTATGAACAGTGGGGATTTTTAGGTCTTTCAACAGCTGTCATTCAAATGTAATATAGATTGTTGTATTTCAACATAATATATTCCAGTATTTTTGTCATGTCTGAAAGAAAACCACCAAATGGTCAAATCAGCACAATTTTACTTGATTTTCTATGGGTGTGATTAACACTGATATATTTTTTGTATTTTTATTCAAATACTTGTCTATCTTCTGCACTCAAGGTTGATTCAATGTTAACTGCAAAAAATACAGAGATTTTACTAAAGATATCAGTTCTACAGGAAACTTTCCAATCTCAATAACATTACAGGTTTGTTGGAGGTTTGTTTCTATTTTACAGTTTGAATAAATAAAAATACAATAACTTCCATACCAAAGGATTTATTTTTGTTCCCACAAAAATCTGCAGAACATGAAGGCAATAGGAACTTAACACCTTGCTTTCTTCCATTACTGGAGGTATATTTTAAAAGAAAATATTCCACACTCTAGCACTGAACCATCACGTTCTGTAAGTGGGTATATTTAATAGATACATTAAAATAATTTGAAGTCAATGAAAGAATTCTCATTTTCTTTGGTGACCTCATTTAAGGCTCGACCCTATTTGTTTCTACCATTTCATTTTTTAAATTTTTTTTTACATTTTACATTTCCAGTTTAACTTCAGGACATGATTGGTTGTAACTAGCATTAGCCTTTTAAAACATTAGGCAGTTAGGATGCCTCTGGAGTCACTTACGACACCTGTCTGGGGTATATATTGCAGAATGATTAGAGATTCTTGTCTCTTGCACTGAAATACTCACAAAACCTTTTTAGGCATATGTTGCTATATTTGTGACAAGTGAAAAGGTGTTAAATAAGTTAAAATCTGGTGATTTTAGGCGTTTCTGCATAGCTTGAAATTTTACATATTCAGATCCCTTAAACATACATCCCAAATTTTGGATCTCCTTTGTAAATTTTGTACTGATAATAGCACTGAACTATTGAATGGTTAATCTGCTGTACATGCTAGAAATGTATCTTATTACTCCTAAGGATGGCCTTTTGATTAACATGCTAGACAGAGACTCCAGCTATCCTTACATTCACCGACAGCTCCACTGAACAAGAGGAGCCTTTTGTTGGTCTTCTTTAAAGCAGAATGTTTTAAAAGAATTTCCCTTCCCTCTTCCTATTTCTTTTAACATAGAGCTCCTTACAAATTCAAATCCTTTGGCTTGTGGCATTTTTATTAGAGCCTGTTAAATTAGAACTAATCACACTTGCTAATGTATTATCATGAATAGTTATATTGCCATGTTCTCTGGTTTTTCAGACATAATTTCAAAATTATGTTAAAATATCTACATTTATTCATTAAAATATCTACATTTATTTATTAAAATTAGGATAGAAATCTTTTATACAATATATGTATTGTTACTAAAGCATATAAATAATGTACCTCAATTCCATAAATATTTTTTCTTTTATTCCCCCAGAGCCATAAAGATTAATGCCTTTTTTTTCCAAAATAATGGTAGTAAGTTGCAAATTATGTATGAAATGAAAAAATCTCAGTCCAGTGTGCAGACAGAATATGCACAATGGTAGGCATTCTTAGACAAGATATCCATTTAAAAAAAATATGGGAAAAGAAAAAGGAAAAAGAAAAGAAAATACTAGAATAAGCGAGAACATTTAAAGGAATAACTAAATCCTATTGTAGTCATAGAAGTCTCTTATTAACCTCTATAGACTTTGAATGTAGTGATTCTAGAAGGCTTCTTTGGAGGAGTGGGGTTTTTTTTAATCCCTTCTGTCAGACCTCTTTCTGTGAAACTTTAAAGCTTCTTGCAGTCATACAACTCTAATACCAATGTTCCCTCAGACCACGTATTTCAAATCACCTTCAATTGAAATACATAAACAAGAAAAGTCACAGAAAAATGACAGAATCATAGAAAAGTCCAGGTTAGAAGGGAGCTCTGGGATCACCTTTCTGTTGAAAGAAGGCATTAAATTAGGTTATTCATGGCTATGTCAAAACTGTCTTGAATATTTTCAGTGAAGGAAAAGTTCATTCCTCTTGACAACTTATTGCAAGATTTTACTATTCCCACAGGAATGATTATGTTTCTTAAATCCAGATAAAATTTCCCCCTGAAGAAACCTGTGCATGTTGTTCTTGCAAAGGAAGTATCTCTATCTTTGCAGAAATGGCATTCTAGGTGCTGGAAGACTGTGATTAGACTCTCACATGCTCCGCAGAAACTTCCTCTCCAAAATGGATGAAACCGACTTGTTCAACATTTTCATGCATCAAATTCTCCAGTCCTCTAATGATCAGAGTGATGGGCCTCCACCTGGCCTTTTTCAATATTACAGTTTTTCTCCTTATTTGAACTGGGAGAACCACAGCTGGACACATTTTTACAGGTGTTGCCTATGAAGTTTCATTAGAGTATGCTAATTACACACCTTTACCTGCTGAATTTTCTCTGAGAGATGCAGCCTAGGACATGACTTGCCTTCCTTGCTGCTCTATCACACTGCTAACTGATGTCTATCTTCCTGTCCACAGAGGCAGTTCAGCTATATCTCAGCCTGAATTCCCACTAGGGGTTATTTCATCCCCTGAGCAGTACATTCCCCTTACCTTTGTTAAACCTCATAAAAATATTTCTAGCCAAAACTTCCAGGCCATTGAGGTGTCTCCACGTGGTGGCTCTTCTTTCCAGTTTATCTATCTCTCCTCCCAATCTGATGCTGTCTGCAGGCTTTTTGAGACATTCAGTCCTATAACATTCAGTCCATTTACAAGGATTTTGAATACTATTGATCACTGGAATTTGTCTGGTCTCCAAACACCAGAGTAATCCTGACTAATCACCAGGAAATCTTTATTTTTCCCTGACTATTTTAGATTCTCCCCCCCAAAAATACATATTCTTTTTGCAGGTAGATGGATTGTAAAGGGTTTCACATAGAACTAATGTGGCCCTGTAAGTAGCCCCAGCATCTGAGTTAACTCTTCAGGTCTCAGGATTAAAAACTGTCCTGATTGATCTTGGCCTGCCTGAATCTTTGTCTCAACCTGTTTCTCAGCAACAACTGTCTAACCGTCATCTGAATATACCTAACTCAATCTTGCTCTAGCTGAATTTTCTGTGGTTACTTCATCTCTTGTTATAAAAATTTTGATAAATTCCTGTAACAAATAGGTCTTCACAGCAAGTAGGGTTTTTATAACTCTAGAATAAAAATGAAATGCAGAAAATGACAAGTCTAAGATGTTAGCAGAGGCTTTAAAAGTGAGACCACTACCTGAGCCTCCAACCTTATAACGTCTAAAAAATTGTCAAACCCTGTTCAACAATGGAATATAGTCCTCTAATGAGGACTTGAAGAAAGAGATAAAAGATTTTCACCTTGTATGAAGATACCTCCCTTATATTAGCTGTTATGGGTTTAACCAGGTAGGCCAAGAAGTTAGGCTTTAAAGTTCAGATTAAGCCTGAAACTGTCAGCTGACTTGAGCTGGGCTGAGCTAGCTAACAGCTGACTTCTTCTAGCCAATAATATTGTATTCCAGACCATATTGCATCATCTCATAAGGGCTAAGAGCTGGTGTGTGAGAGTGGCTTAGTCAGTTCCTTCACAGCTATGGTCCCAGCAAGACACTCTGCCGTCCCAGGAGGGATGGGGAGGCCCAAGCCCGAAGCACCGGCTTACCATCATGTTATCTTAGGGAAGTAAAATGTTTGTTCTTAGCTTTTCTCTCTGCTTAAGTCTGTCTCTGAAGAACTGACTTCTCTAGAATGATTTGTAGTTAAAATGATAGAATTTGTGTTTACTGGGGAGTGGGAAATTGTTTCTTTTTATACATAACTTGTGTAAGTGTGTGTTATATTGTTATTTTCTTTCAATTTTCTCCTTTATGTATAAATACATGTAGTTAGTTTCAGTATAAACCTGGTTTGAAGGTTTTTTTCTTCCTCTCCCTCTTCTTTTTCCCTTGGCTGGCTGGGGGGAAAAGGAACCCTTTTCACTCTGTCCTGGACAGTTGGCATTTTGCCAGCTCAACCCAGGACATTAGCTAAGACCCTACATACTCCATTTCTTAGGTCTTCTCTGTGGTGGAGGACTCTAGGGGTCCCCAAAGCACTTTACATCTTTGAAACCTAGAATCATATAATAGTTTGAGTTGTAAGGGACCTTTGAAGGTCATCTAGTCCAATCTCCCTGCAGTAAGCAGGAATATCTTCCTCTAGGTCAAGTTGCTCAGAGCCCCATCCAACCTGACTTTGATGTTTCCAAGGAGGGGCATCTATCATCTTTTGGGCAAACTCTTCCCCTATTTTAACACCCTCATTGTAAACAATTATCTTCCTTCTGTCTAATCTACGTCTACTGTCTTTGAATTTAAAGCCATTATCCCTTATCTTATGACAACAGGCCTTATTAAAAACTCTGTCTGCATCTCTCCAATAAGCCCTCTTTAAGTACTATAAAGCTGAAATAAGGTCTCCCCAGAGCCTTCTCTTCTCCAGGCTGGACAGCCCCAACTCTCTCAGTCTGTCCTCACAGGAGAGGTGTTCCTCTGACCAGTTTTGTGGCCCTCCTCTGGACTAAACCCAACAGGTCAATGTCTTCTCTAACTGAGGAGTCCAGAGCTGGATGCAGCACTCTAGCTGAGATGTCACCAGAGCAGAAGAGCAGAATCACCTCCATTACCCTGCTGCCCACACTGCTTTTGACGCAGCTCAGGATACAATTGGTTTTCTGGGCTGTAAGTGCACATTGCCAGGTCATGTCCAGCTTTTCACCCACCAGTATCCCTAAGTCCTTCTCAGCAGGGCTTCTCTCAATCCCTTGATCCTCCAGTCTGTATTGATACCAGGCTGCCCTGGTCCAGGTGTAGGACCTCGCATTTGATGAAGGTCAACAAAGTCCCAGTTCTCCAGCTTGTAATATCACATGGATATCATGAGGTTATAAGGGACTCAGTAGCCGTAAAAAACTCCAGTCTTCACTTTGAAAACATCCTCCTTACACATTTCTTTTTCTTTAACCTTTTCAAATGAAAATACTGGTGAACTGTAGATCTGACTAAGAGGTTAAAGATGCATGAACTGAAGCAGTTTCACAGGCAGATGCTAAGGTTACCCACTCTTTTATTTGGAACAGGATAATTTCAATATGCAGCATAATTTGGATCATTCATAACAATATTTCATTGTATTAAGAAAAACTGGAGAAACAAAAAATGTGGTTTGATAACTAACATGTCGAAATGTTATGCAGACTAGTGTAAAATATGAAAAGTTCACTCCCGGGTTGAGAAGACTAGTCTCATCCTTGAGATCGTAATGATGCAGATAAAAGGTTCATGAGGTTATACTAGTTTCTTTCTTTTTCAAAATAGCAAAATTTCTCTTTAGAAAAAAATATTTCATTGTATATTTTAAGAATATACATGTATATGCTGACATATTTTTCCCGAGAGTGTTTTACAGATATCATTATTCCATGTCAGATCAAGTGAAATCCAGTTTCAAATTAAAACATTTATTTTTTTGCTGTCTAAATGTCAATTACTTTATATGCCCAAACCCAAATGAGAGTCAGTTACATATATATTATAATCAATATTATATATCTCTACCAGATACAATATGATTCAACAGAAACTGCAGAAATACTCACTTTTGATTAAACACCTACATTTGCTCAACTGAATTGTTCTCTGAGATCTATTGACTGTGCTAATTAGACTTTTCATTAATATAAATAAGACTAGACACGTATCTCACCTCTGGGAGATACATAACAAAGTGAGCTTATCAGATGTAAATCCGGAGATTTTATCTAGGAGCATTTAAAATGAGTTCTTCATTTTCCTAGTTCTCATTTTTTAGTAAGACTTTGAGATACATTTGCTGTACTGTCAAATCATGGATTTTGGACTATTAAAATGTTTTTTATTTGAACTCTTTCTAAAGTCTGCTTCATATTAAAAATATATATTCTATTTATTTGACTGAAACTGACTCTTTGACTATAAATGTGCAATAGCTTCTTCATACATTCTTGTTTTGAACTTGCAAAGTTTTATTCTTCTACAAAGAAGTTTTATTCTTCTATTTATTCATTAGTAATAGTAACAAAAGCAAACCAAAGAAAAATACAACCAAACCCATTGCCTTTATTTATTCATGAATCACATAAAGTTCCTCTCTACAATCTTTCCATATCTGTAATAAAAAAGAATGTTGTGCACCAGTTCAGCAATGTGACTCTAACAAGAGACAGATGACTGTGGAATAAGGTTACTGGTATATTTATTAGTAAAAAGGTGGGAGAAAAAACGCCTCTCTCTTACAGTAATTTGATTTTTAATTTGAGGTTGAAAGTTAGTTACTGGAAGTCCTGGGCAATGTTGAACATAAGACTACCAAATGGACATAGCATTAAAAGGCTTAACACATAGTGCTGGTAGTGCTACTGTGTTTGGTTGGCTCCATAAAAAGATTTAAACAACAAAATTTAGTTTGAGTCAAAATCTGTTTACATAATATCTGATTCTAGCATCTGTGCATAGTTACTTATAAAAGTCTGAGATTTCACTGTTTTCTTATTAGACACTTCATAACCCATGTACATATCTTCCAGACGTGTCTTTTGTGAATACCTTCTAACTGAATGATGCAGTAATAGGAAGCAACTGGGTGAGTGGAGTAGTTTGTTTGGTTGTTTTTTTTTCCCAGATGATTACAGTCTGAAGTAAGCTGCCTTTTGACAGTTAGTAAATTGGCACTCAAATGAAGGACTGATTGCTTATTGAATAAAACATTGTTTGATTTCTCTCTAACTATATTTTGGGTGTTTTAACATTTAGAATATACTTTTAACAACTTCTAGCACATTGTGAATTCAGAATCATGTAACATACAATAAAGATGTGGATCTGCTCTTTATCACATAGCACCTATTTCATTAGGCTGACTACTTTTTCTGTCAGGTTGAATTGCAGTTTAACAACTTTTATTTTGTTAAGCAAACTTTCTTGAAAAAGGTACACAGTAAACATGAAATTCTGGGATTCTAGTTTTCAAAGAGCACACTTAGGGTACCGTATTTTTCTGTCTTGGGCTTATACTGTAAAAGTACAACACTGAAAAGTTAGAAAAGAGGAATAAATCAACAAATGATAAACTCTGATTTCTAAGATAGATGTAATAGTTTTTTTAAAAGGAATTACTAAAGTTGAGTTCCAAAGTTTATGTTTAAGGCCATTAAATCATAGGATTGCCTAAGAGTTTTATTTTCAGGAACTCTTGTCATATAAACAGAAAAATAAGTTAAAAAATTATTAATTTATATGGATTTTAAGACTTTTGTTTTAATTTGGTTAAGATGTGTATAGTAACAATGCATAAAATGAGTTGATTTTTGTCCCCTCTTTATCCTGTGTGCAAGGTGTTTCATTTTCCAAAGTTAGCGGGTTAATTTAAGTAATTGAGAAGTTTATTATTTTAGGGTTTGGAGTTTTGGGGGTTTTGGGGGGTTTTGTTTGTTTGTTTGTTTTTAAATTTCATTTAATCTATTAGTTATAACTTCTCTTCCTACCTTGATTATAAATACAGCTGTGACTTGGCATTGATTTCTTCTGGCCACAGTTCAAGTAGCAAGGAACCTCCAAACCCTCCATGTTGCCTTCTCTTTGTAGGACCAGCTGTGTTGGTAGGAATCTTGGGGGGGCTCCAGAAATGCCAGCTGAAGGAATTGATCTTCATAAAAATAATTTGGATCATAAGTAAAAAAAATTAAATTGAGTCAGTTACATAATCATTCCCCACAGACAGCTGTATCAGTGGGGATAACTGGGGCAGAGCAGTTGTAAATGGCAGCAATGGAACTCATTAGAGAATTCATGTCAAACCATAACCTGACTGTAAAAGGTTCAGCCTTTTGTGGCAGCTAGTTGATGGCTTACTTCCCTTGATATTCCAATCTTCTAACAGAGGACTCTATGCTATAAGCTTTACTTGGGCTAAGTAATAGCTATTAATTCAAGCTTTCATACTGAAGGGCCGTTCAAGTTGGTGCCAGTAAATTCCACATGGGTGTATTAAGGATTATGGCACTGGCCTCTCTTCCATTCGTTTAGAAACTATTCAGTCAGCTGGCTTTTCTGACACAGAAATTACTCTGAATCTCAGGGTTTTGTTTGGTTTTCATTTACTGAACACATTCAAGTAGACACATCTAAGACCAACAAAATTAAAAGATAATGTGAAACAGTTAGTGAGTCATTCACCTTACCCACTCAGCAGACCTAGAAATAGTAAGCATTAGTATTAAAAGACAATACCACTAGGAATCCTCAAGTAGTATGTCATCTATCTACTTATTTTAAATAAGACACACTTTAGAGTGCTCCACTCAAATGAAGGGGAATGCTTGAAGAGGGCTCTTTTAGCATCACATGAGAAAGGAAGTAATGGAAGTTTTACTCTGAATAGGGCTTTTTAAGAATGAGACTTGTTAGAACATGGAAGGTAGAATATTAGGAAATTCAAAGGTTTCCATCATAGCAAAATGAAACATTTCAAATTTTCCTACTGTTTTGATTATTTTGCCCCACAGATAGAGGATAGATGAATTTAAACACATGAATAACTTATAGACCTAACACTGTGAAGAAGTACTGAATGCTTACTTCTTGCAGTTACTGGTCATTAATAAGAGCTTGGTTGGGGATTTCAAAGTACTTTCCATAAACAATAGCTTAGCCTTACTCTGATGCCTCATAGAATTGATTCTCTGTTTCACATTTTATAATTTTACCACATAAAGGATAAAAAGAAGAATACATTTTTTTTTCAATGACTCCTTGTTCCTCTTCAAAGCTAAAAAAAAAAATAGTAGCTCCATCTTTAGGGATGACCCATTCAGACTGACCTCTGCTGGATATTGTTGACAATTTATGGTGAATGAACCATCCTTAGAGGCAGATTCCTGTTGCTTTAATCTGAATTGTGCTTCCTAAAGCCCTGATCTGTTATTAATTTTGGAAAATGAATCTTGAATGCAACAGAACCACTAGGAGAATATGGCAAGAAGGATAAAAAAGACATTTTGTCAAGTAAAAAAGGACAATGAGGAAAGAAGATGAAGGACTGTAATCATGTAGGAAATAAACACTAAGAATAAATGGGAAATGTTGATAGAAGGAAAATATTATTAAAATTTGTGTATCAAATAAATTAATGGTTTTTAATAAATCTATTATTAAGATTAATATTTACCCTAGAAATCAAAGAGTAGTGAAAATACACTAGCAGTATCTCAGTGACTATGATGAAAGGGATACAAAGATTATTTTAATTATAAACTTTAATTTAGTTTAATAATAAACTTCAATTTGTTAGTAACTTACATGACTGGGTTATCTATCACAGCAGATGACTCTAGAAGCAGAATGTCTTTCACAGTTTAATACTCTGATCTGATGAACACAGCAGAAAGAGGACATGAACAGAAAAACAAAGGTCTTCTGACATGCTTTGAAACATGCTCATGTGTCTTATTAGGCAAGAAATGTCATTATACTAGACCTTTGGTATCTGTACAAACATGAAAATTATTTGATAAGATGAAAGAGAACATTGTAATTTATTTTCCTACTACAATGCTGTAGTAGTTTAGGCTTTAGTTTTAGTTAGGCCTAGATGTAGGGCTTAATTTTAGTAGGCCCTTATAGTGTTACGTAGATTAGGAGGGACAGGTGTCACCTGACTTAAGCAACCAAAGAAATATTTCATACCAGATGATGCAAACTGGGATATAAATACAGGAGAGTAGGAGGAGTTTGGTCTTTCGGATCATGGCCAAGGTAGAGACAAGGCACGCTGCTGCTGTCTTGCTGAAGTGGGCCTTGGCTGCTGCCGCTAGGTCGCATTTTGTTTTAGTTCAGGGAAGTAAACATTTTATTATTATTCTCTCTGTTTCTTGCTGGGTGTTTTTTGAGGTGCTTTATGGATCTGGAGTGATGGGATCTGTTTTCAGTGGGAAGTAGAGGATTGTTGTTATATCTAACTCGTGTAGGTCTGTGTTATATTGTAGTCTATTTTAATTTTCCCTTTTTGTGTAAATATATAACTAGTTAAGTTCAAGTAAAAGTGTCCAGGGTTTTTTCCTCCCTTTTTTCGGCAGGGAGTGAAGTGAGCTTCGTCCTTTGGTTTATACTTGGCATTTTGCCAAAGCATTCAAAACAAAACAATTGCAACTGAGACAAAAAGCTACATTACGGTTCAAGTTGTATTTAAGGAGAATACATGTTCCAAAATATTAGAAGGAAAAAATAAACAGAATTTTATAAGCTTTTTAATAAGATTTTGAAAAATGTTAGGGGGTTTGGCACATATGGAATAAGCTTTATAATTTTATTTTTCTACCATCACAGGATACATAATACTCCAGTAATGTTATTAAATAGCATGGATTTCTGGAGCACTGGCAAAGCCCACATATGTAGGGCTTGATCAAATGTACTTGCCATTTACAGCCTGAGTTCAGCAGTTTGGGGACAAGGACATAACATGTATAGATATCTCTCAGCAAACCCTGATGCATATTTCCTTATATTCCTTTTCTTTCATTTCAGTTTAGAACTACATTGCTTTGAAAATTAGAAGGAATTTTTTAAATTATTATTTGAGTGTAGTAAGAAATGAGTTTGCTTCTGATACACATAAAAGTTACATCTTTCTCACAGAAGTATGAGCAACAGAACAAATTAAACTTCTCAGGGAGTTTGCTGCAGTGCAAAGGAAGCAAATAACTCCAACTGCAGTGCAGGTCCGTTCTACTTACAGGTCTTTGTCTCATTCTGGATGAACACTAGTAAAAGGAGCGAAATGTTTGCAAGAGCAAAACTCATCATACTGAGAAAGAAAGACTTTAGTCCACTTTTAGCTCTTCAGAAATTACCTCACAGCTGAAATGACACATGAATTCAAAAAACAATGAAGATCAATACAGAAGACCTTTCTCTCTCTAAAGAGCTGGAAGAAAAAATGACAGCTGAAATAAAATACATTCTTATCAGTGGTCACCAGGGAAATCAAGACAAAGCTTCAGTAAAAGTCAAAAATATGCTTTTAACAATCACAAATAAATTTCTTTAGAAAGAATTTAAAATACAGAATCCAAGTGACCTTAAGAGATATTTTTGTTTGATTATGAGTAACAAGGGATAAAATATAAAATTATGATTACCACGTCACTGAAAAAGACAAATTTGTTGAGACAGGTATCCTGCCTGATCTTTAAAGTGTTCTTGGTTTGAATATACTGCAGTAAAATTATGGAATTGATAAAATGAGTTGCTTTATCCAAATGACTCAACACTTCACATTTTTTCTTTGCTTTTTAAGGTGGAGGATATGCTAGAATTTATTGATATATTTATTCTTATGTATGTACATACAATTAATATCAAACAGCATGTGATTTGATTGAGAAGTAGTGCCATTTTTGGTATAGATTTGCTTGGTGCTTAACACCAGCAAATCATGCTGTGTTGGGAATAGAAGATAGGAAATTGCTTGTGAGTTACTATACAATGATTGATTGTCCTTTTCTAAAGAGAACACAATTTACTTGCAGTGTTAAGATTATTTACTTACATACTTACCTAGTATTTTCTGTTGATTGAAACTGCTTGCAGTTACTGATGCCAATATACAAACTCACTGTTTAAATCTGGAAACTTAAACACTGTATGTCAGATCAGAATTTTATCCCCAGTGTGAGTTTTTCTATACTGAGTTTATGCTTATGTCTTTATGTTGACTTTTTTTTTTAGGTGACTGAATTTCATTTTGTTGTGAAGACTTTCAGAGATTCAAAATTAGAAAAGATATTTCATTAGATTTCTAAGTGGAACCACTGAGTAAATGAGTAAGATGGGTAAAGATACAGTATTAATCTTGATCTGCGTGATCGTAATAAAAATAAATATACAGCAACAAGGGGCTTATATTTATTTTGCCATTTGTGTATGTTAGAAATAATTAATTACACAGCACCAGCAGTGATTTTTGCATCCTAAAACTACTCAGCTAGTGTTTTTAGAGCTACTGAAGTCTTGAAAACAAAAATGCATTCATTCAAGATCCACCAGTGAGAAGAGACCATAATCTCAAAACTAAAGAGAAAATTTATTTTATAGAAAATTCCAATGATGTTTCTTTCTATTTTTTTTTAAATCTCAAAACACATAATTTCACATACTTTATTTCATAGAATCATGGAATCACTAAGGTTGGAAAAGACCACTAAAATTCTTGAGTCCAACCTTTGACTGAACACCACCATGTCAACTATTCCTTCAGATGTATCTAACTAACAAGGTATTTCGTCTTTCACAATATTCCATGTATCGTCACAGCAGTACTGTATAGTGGGCAGTATCATATTCAGTTTGTAGACAAAGAAATTGTTGTGGTTTAACCCCAGGTGGCAGCTCAATCTCCTTGGTGGAATAGGGGAGAGAATCAGAAGAGTAAAAGTGAGAAAATAATGCATGGGTTGAGATAAAGACAGGAAAAGCAAAAGTTGCACAAATTAACAAAGCAAAATAGGGAATTCATTCACCACTTCCCATGGGCAGGTAGGTGCTCAGCCATCCCCAGGAAAGCAGGGCTCCATCACATGTAATGATGATTTGGGAAGACAGCTTCACTCTGAACGTCCATCCCTTCCTTCTTCCACAGCGTTATATGCTGAGCATGATGCCATATGATGTGGAATATCCCTTAGGTCACTTGGGATCAGCTGTCCAGGCTGCGTTCCCTCCAAACCTCTTGTGCACCGCCAGCCTTCTCTTTGGCAGGGTGGTTGAGAAGCAGAAGAGTTTTCGACCCAGTGGAAGCAAAAACATCCCTGTGTAATCAACACTGATTTCAACACAAATCCAGTATACAACTCCATACCAGCTACTGTGAAAAAAAAAATCAACTCTATCTCAGACTAACCAGGACAAACATAAAGAGATAAATCGTTAATTGCATGTCAGAAAAGACATCTATAGACAAATAAGACTTTGAAATTTGTTGTCCGAAATCCTACACTTCTATCAGGTAAGAGTTTATAAATTGAAAGCAAGACTTTCATCTGGTTGTCAAAAATGATAGTGTCTTTTCAATTCAAAACTATGCCAAAAAACTAGAAATTACACCAGAGCTTAATTTTCTTTTTGAGCTATGAAATAAATGCATCAAGACTGGTATTTAAAACTTCAAGAAAGAACTATTTCTTTCTATTAATTGTTCCAATAATATTTGTAGTATTTTGTTCCATTACAGATTGTATATTTTTCACAGGCTTCTTGAGGAATTTCCCTGTAAAGATGCCTCAATATTTTATGCTTTGTGAAAGACATAAAAACCCTGTTCACTTGAAACTGGGAAATAAGAATTGTAACTGCACTTAAAAAAAAAAAGGCACAAAAAATGCTGCTGCATGGAGTAAAGCAAGATGAAGAAAAAATAAACTGTTTAAGTTACAAAACAGGTATCAAAAAGAAGAAAACACTTCAATGAAAATGGAGATGAGAATGTGAATGTTTTAAAAGAATTTAGCTTGGTGGAATTTCCCATCATAAAAATCAATATAAGACACAAAATGGGTTTTACTTGGTTTCCTTTAACACTGAACAATCATTGAAAAGCGGATGAGAACATACAATCTGAAAATGAAGCTATGCACTAAATATCAAATAACCTGTCATAGTACCATCACTGAAAAGTATAATATCACGGAAGATAGAAAGAAAAGAAGTATAAAGATGTCAAAAGGTAGAAATGAGAGATAAGATAGTGTGGAGATTTTGATAACAGAACATATAAACACTACAGAACATATAAAGCCATGACACCATTCCAGGAGTAAGGTTCAAAGAAAGAAAGGACTATTTCCCAAAAGAAAGAGGCGAAGTTTGTATGTTTTAACTACAACATGGATTATAAAATATATCGTCAATATCTGTAGATAGTTATATTGACAAGACTTAGTTCAAGTTTTGAATCTCAATTTCTTTTCTCTTTGTTTTGTTGGGTATTTTTTTTTCCTATAAAGATAACAATTATTCAAAATCCAAGTTTTGAATGCTGGGCCACTATAAGGAGGTCATAGCTAAAGTCAGATACGCAGATAAACCTCCCTTAATCAGCATTCAGACTGTTGTACATTTTGTAACCTCTTTGTAGATAAGTAAACATGCTATATGAGAGCCGTCTATCTGGCACTCAGCAAGAAAGCTAAATAGAGAAAAAAGTCACTAAAAAAGAACACACAATAAGCAACAACTCCCCCTCCCTGTCTTGGTTTGAGATAAGCAACTGCCAACCCCCCCAAGCACAGAGAGAAAAGCCTCCCTCCTAACAACAGGGAAAGGGAGGAAAACAGAGGGGAAAGGAAAAAACACTTCAAACCGCATTTATACTAAAACTACATATATTTTTCACAGAAAGAAAGAGACAGTTAGAAGAGAGTACAAATATACACTCACACAAGTTTGCAACAACAAGTTCCCCACCTCAACTTCATAATGAACACACAAATTCTACTATCTTAACTACACATTACTTAAGAAAAGACTTATTCCCCAGGGAGACAAACTCAAGCAGAAAGGAGAGACCCAGAACAACACATTTTACTTTCCTGAGGTACCCTGTGAGCCAGTGGTGGGCCTGGTCCTCTCCATCCCCCCTGGGACAGCATCGTGCGTCCTCCCAAGAGGAGGGCTGAGAAGCGACTGCCTTAACCACTCCCACACTGGTTCCTACTTCCCTGGAGATGATGTCATAATGTGGTATGGAATACAAAATTACTGGCTAGAAGAGGTCAGCTGTTAGCTCAGCCCAACTCAAGTCAGCTGACAGCTTCGGCCTAGTCCAAACTCCAGAGCCCAAATCTAGGCCCACCTAGGTGAACCCATAACACTCCCTCCCAATAAATAATTCAGAAAAATAAAATACTGGGCAGACATAACACCATTATTCATCCTGCTCCTAGTAAAGCTCTCTGCTTACATAAATTTTTTATACCTTTGTCTTAGCATGATGTTGAAATTCTTTTCTGATTTTGGTATGCCTCACGTTTTGAAGTCTTCACAGTTCCTATATTTTAGTCCTACTCTTTAGGGTTCTCATCTTTTCTTTGTGGAGTAATTACTTCTTTCTTCATTCATAATAGTCTTGGTAGTTATTTAAAACACACTAAATATTCTGCATTGCACTAATCATAACAGTCATTACACATCAGAGAGCCAAACTAGAAGATGTATAAGTATCAACAAATTTCAAAAATCCCACAAAATAAGTTTATATATCAAGCACAGGATAAAAAAGAGACCCTAAAACACAGAAAAAAAGGCATTAAAGGAGTCCAGATTTTCACTTTTGTGCTGCTATGAAAATTTTTCATCTCTGTTGTTTTCTCCATATTATCCATTCAACATCTCTCAGCTGGTGGAGCTGAGGAGCCAGTTGTCCTCCCTCAGGTTTTGGGAGGGTACTTTTAGGACTTTAGTATTAATTGTGACTTTTCCCAACTAATTTTCTGATTATGTTTCTGCTTACAAAGGTAAATAAGACAAAGCCAACTGATAAGTATGCTTTAAAAAGGTGTCATTTATGACTTTCACAATTTACAGTGCAATACAAACAAGACAATTCAGCTTTAATTTAGAATAAGGTAGAGCATGAATACAGAGAGGAATTTGGAGATTAGTTCAGTTATCTAGATGTTTGAATTCAAAGTATCACAAAGTAGATCCCAACAGCTGATGAATAATAATTTCTTCATTGTGAAGTAATAAATTAAAACTAAACCTTCCTCATTTTTGTAAGCTGTTTACTTAGTCTAAATTTACTTCAACCTGCCTGAAACTTTGCTTTTATTTGATTTGTCTGTCACAGAAACTTTTCCAGTGACTGGGGCTATGCCAGATTTGGTTTATTTTCACTTTTGTTTGTACAGGTAACTGTAGTTTTTGTATAGATAAAAGTACAAACTTGGGATGGTAAAGAGACAGAACACAGACTCCAGACCTCAGGGCTATAAACAACTTAAATAAATGCAGACATAAGAGCTGTTTTGGGGGTTTGTTTGCAAAGAGAACAAAGCAAAACTAAACAATATATATAAAACTCACCACATGTATGCAATGGTAGAGACCACAGAGGAAAGCTCAAACTGCAAAGTGGGTTTAACAAAGACATAAAAATAGCCCTAAGTAAATCCTGGAGAGAGGTGGAAGAAAAAAAAACTATCGTAATTAACACCACACTCCTCCATATGAAAGGACTTAGGGTGCTGATGACTTGCAATACCCCACCTCAAACTGAAGCCATTTACCTAAGGATACAGAGAAACAGTGAAAAGATGGACATAACTCAGAAAAAAAGGGCTAGGTACTAGGTGTCCTAGTTTAGCAAGCCAGAACCAGTTCATCACTGTGTGGTTGTGACCAAAGCTGGGTATTCTAAGCCCTCTATTCATTTCTCATGAACTGTTAACAATGGACCATTTGCAGCAGCTGCCCAGGGCACACCCGACTCCTCAGGATGTAAGCTGGGTGTTAAAGAAGCCTGTGAGATAAGAGCTGTGATAACTCCCCTCCAGGAAGTCGTTAGCGCCTTCACACCAGCCTGAGGGGGCGTGTCTGCTAATGGGCCATCAATGACTCCAAAAATACCCCATGACTCACAGAGTCAGATAGCCCATTGTGGACCCCCCCCCCCCCCCCCCCCCCCCCCCCGCCCCGAGAGAGGTACTGGGCATTCCCACCTGAACCAGCGGGTTTATAATCTTTGCATTTGAAGACTTCTGGGACCGTTCCTCAGATCCAGAAGAGGGGCAGAACCTCAACAGGACTGCAACCACCACTCTTGCTCAGACTGTGACAATCATCTGCACCAACAGGTTTTTCTTTCCCTTCTTTTTACTTTGGACTCAAGGGAACCACATGGGGCTTAGCACAGGGGCTAATGAACACCATTCTGCTTGTGCCCCAGGGTTCTGGCTTATACTTCTGGGTTTTGTGGATTAAAACCAATTTCTCTTTGTATCATTGCATTTATTGTAATAGTTTTATTCAATTTTAACTCTGACTTATAATCTCTTTTATGTTGGGTTCATTTCTCCTGCCAGTTTATCTTTAAACCAGCACACTAGGATATGTGCATAACAACTGTGACTGTATTAGAACTGATATATTTACATATATGTAATGGTAGTACTCTTTCTTTTTCTGCAATAACTGAATTGGCACTAATAAAAAAGTCTTTGAATAGACTGTTCAGATTTCAACTGTATGAACAGTAAATTTTTGGCTGCATTTATAAAGTGTCTGACCATAACGAGATTGCAGTACCAGAAAATAGCCTCTGGTATCATTCTGTGTCCACTCATCCATGCCTCTTTTTATCCCGAGATAATTTAATCCGCACAGAATAAATACTTGATCTCATTATAATCTAAAGCAAAAATTTTAAAAGTTACTTGATCATTAGACAATTGCTGACATATCTAAAAGAAGATAAAGACAAGTACAAATAAATCCTGAGTCCCCAAAACCTGGGCCCCACTGCTTGTAATGGCCATACCCTTATTTTACAGAAGATGATTAGATAAAGGGGGGGTCGGGGGGTGGGGGGAGACAGGGGAGGGGAGAACCAACAAACGAACCAGAAAAAAACCCAACAAAACTAAGCAGAAGAGAAAGTCATTGATAAGGAGAAATAGGAGACAAGGGGTGAAGGGTGTAAGAGACAGGTGTATTGTCAGGGTGAGCTGAAGAAACAGTGAAGAGTCCTGTAAGTAGCTTTACTCGAAAGAGATCTGTCTCAACACACTACACCCCATCAATACGTCAAACACTATTATGAAATTCAGTGAGGAAGAGGGCATCACATTTCATTTTGGATTTGCTATCTTCATGTGAAGGTGTCATCAAGTGCAATCTTTATAATCGTCATGTTTGTCAGTTTAGGAAAACTTGCCATTAACTTCCCTACTTAATGTTTTATATAAAAGATCTACTTTTCCAAAATATGAGCTGGTCACAAAGAAAACGAGACTGGGAATATAATAATTTTATCCTCACAGTGTGTAAGGTATCTTGGACCAATGTTTGGGTTAAGGTGTAATCCTAAGCTCTCTCCAAAAGAGGTGGAATTCAAGATAAGTGAACTGAAATCACTAAATGGCAGACAGATTATTTCTTAGCCATACAAAGCACATTGATTCTTCAAAGGCTATAGAAAATGTGTGCATTTATTTCAATCTTTATATTAAAAGGGGAAAATATATACCTAAATGAATGCTAGTGAGTCCTGCTTTTTTTAAGTGTAGCTCAATATACAAAAGAGTTCCTAGCTAACAGTGGGAGTTGAGCCCTTCTTTTCAATTCTACTGAAGAGACATACAGTTCCTGGTAGTGATAAATCATTTCATATCTACTCGGAAGAACTTCACAACCTTTTCTAAATTAATTTTAAAAATCAATATAAAAAGCCAACTGTAGGTCCAAATACTGAAATTGATGTGTCACCAGAAGAGAAAGTTAATGAAGACAAGATACCACTAAAAGGATTCAAGATGTTATCAATGAATATTTAAGGCTGAAGCCTGACATCATCCCCACTTGCATCAGCTTTTTATCAGCTGAGGGTCTAACCATGAACTCTAAAGCAACACAGGGCCAGATGCAGCCTACCTACCTAATAAAAGTGTTTTCCTGACTCCAGCAAGATCTCCTAATGAGGCAGCGGTGCTCCCTCCACAACTTCCACAAGAAGACCTTTTGGACAAGTTACTTTTCTCCACTGACACATTTCTACACGTGCATTTCCAGATGTATCAACTAATACAACCAGGCAACAGAAAATGAGAGTCACATCAAAATGCTTTTTAAGAATAGACATCAAGCACTCTTCTGATCAAACAGGACAAGTGGAAAAGGGATATAATTCTTTCACACAGCAGTCTAGTGTTAATAGTATCTTAAGTACTTACAGTAACAGAACTGAGACATTAGGCCTTGTCTGCCCTGGGCCCCTCAGTTGAGAAAGGATGTTGAGGTGCTGGAGTGAGTCCAGAGAAGAGCAGCAAGGCTGGTGAAGGGACTGGAGCACAAGCCCTATGGGGAGAGGGTGAGGGAGCTGGGGTTGTTTAGCCTGGAGAAGAGGAGGCTTAGAGGTGACCTCATCACAGTCTAGAACTACCTGAAGGGAAGTTCTTGCCAGGTGGGGGTTGGTCTCTTCTCCCAGACACTCAGTAATAGGACAAGGGGGCACGGGCTCAAGCTCTGCCAGGGGAAATTTAAGTTGGATATCAGAAATAAATTCTTTCCAGAGAGAGTAATCAGGCATTGGAATGGACTGCCCAGAGAGGTGGTGGATTCACCATTCCTGGAGATTTTTAAACGCAGATTGGGTGTGGCGCTGAGTGCCATGATCTAATAAATGGATTAGAGTTGGACCAAGAGCTGGACTCGATGATCTCGGAGGTCTTTTCCAACCCAATCAATTCTATGATTCTATGATTAGATCTTGCCTGCCCTGAGAAGATCTGCTTTCTGGGGAAGTATCTGAACTTATAAACTGCAGAGCCTGGGGCTGAGGAGTTAGTCTTCCTGTAAAAAAACGGGGATTTTTTAGCAACTAAATGCATTATTAGGAAAGTTATACAAAGAATAAGCAAAAAGAAGCCTGATGACTATATGACAAGGTCTTTTCTAAGATTTAAGATTTTTCTTTCTTTCTGGTCAACATTCCCAAGGTTAATAATTCATTTTATCCAATTAACTTTAAATGTAAAAGTCATAAACAGTCTTTGACATAGAGTTCAGGATCTCAGCCCTTCTCACATCCTCACCCACCTAGTTGAGTGCCTCTGCAGCTCAGTAAGAAATACACATTGGAAAGTGTAAAATCCAATAGAACAACATGATCAAGGGCAAATTAAGAGTTTCCCATTCCAGGAACTTTTTCAGGTGACACTGTTCGTTGTATTTCTCCCAAATTCACAAATTTCACTGCTTAACCCATTTTTTTAATATTGTTTAAGCCTTTTTTTCCTTAACTATAATAATAGTATATCTGATTAAAATAAAAAAATATAACATACAGAGATATTATATATTTTATTTGGATTTTTTAGCTTTTGGAGGGTGTTGGCGTTTGTTGGGGGTTGGAGGGTTTGGCTGGTTGGTTGGAGGGTTTTTTGCAACATTTCCTATAAATTTAAGAACTCATTTTGGCAAATGTGAGTATTTATAAAATGTCATAAACTTTATATAAAAAAATTATAATATAGTTTTGGCAACAATGTGGAAAGCAAACATTGATTTTTTTCATTATAATTATCAATTAAAGAAGTGGTGTGCAGATGTATTTCAGCGGCTAATATTCTGAGATTCCAATAGTCTTCTCTCAATACAACATTTTAAGCAAACTTATCCACAGTATACCAAGCATTTAGTGAATAATATACAATATATAATTAATATATATATATGTTTTTTTCATATAATTGGAATGTGCACAACACATTACATTATTTTTTTATTCCTTAAACTTCTTTTGTCCTTACAGACATTAATTTGATTCTCTTGTATTCAAGATATGAGAATTAGTTGAACACGCCAAACTTATAGCAAAATTTGCCCAGAAGGTTTTGAGTCTGTTTTTGCATTTTTGATGTGTGTTTTTGGTGACATCAAGGTAATCTAGTTCTGTTCCTATTAGAACTGGCTATACTTCTGAATCAGCACTATCCAAAAAAACTATAAGCAAACAGTTCATACCTATGAATTCAGTCATGTCCCTGGTTTGCCTGGTTTGAATAAGGAACCTCTCAAACCAATGTAGGAAATAGCAGGCATTATTTCAAATGCTTGCTTTGCCCCATTCAGTTCAATAGGAAATACCTAAATTTCATAACCCAGCCATAGATTATAATTAGGGATCTATAGGTTTCTCTCCTTCAACTAGTGACTGTGCTCTACTGAACAGGGAAAAGACTGAGAAAAGCAAGACCAACCAGCACACAAGGGGTCAATGCAAACAAAAGGTACTTAATGAGCTAACTTTCAAGATTAGATTAATGTGAGAAGAGAAAGTAATGGGAAGATTTGATCTAAAATTTTCTGTTATTCCAAGGTTTTATTCAGCTTCACTATTTCATGACCTTAAAAGTTTTCATTCTGAAATTAAAATTTCTATCAATTACATTTTATACAAAGTCAATCTGCTTCTCTGAAGATCTTTTTTCTTGATAAACTTTGTGTTTTCTAATGAAGTACATTTTGTTATACTAATATCTGCTTATAACACTTCTATCTACTAACCCTAACAATGAATGAATGCCTGCAAGCTTCTCAGGATGATGTTTTTGATCAGGGAAGAGGGTCCTGAAGGAACAGAGGTGAAAAACGTTACCACCTCTAGAATTAGAAACATAAATATAGAATCCCTATTGTAAAATATTAATTGTTCAGACAACAGAAGATACTTTTAAAGGAAAATAAAAAATGTACAAAATAAAATTGAATCTAAATTATTGTTTTATACACAGTATGGAATTTATTCTTGGAACCCTGGAGTAATACTCTTCAGCACTTCAAGACAATCTTATTCAACTATATGATAGAATTCTGTGTGCAAATAGACTAAACTCTGATAATCTAATGTGAATTTCCCATTCTAATGAAGCAGCTTTCAACACTTGTAGGAAAATGAAAAGACCTACTTTTGCAAAGGTTCCAACAGCAAAAGTTATTCTGATTTCAGCAATATTCAATCCTAAATACACTTCCTAAATTTAATCCATGAATTGAATATTTTAGGATTATATTCTAAAAGCCAGATTAAATACTCAATATTTTTTACTTACTCCAGTATCTTTTGTCAGGCTAATGTCTTTTATCAAACTATATTTAATACTGAGCGGCTCTTTTCATGGTGGTCTGTTAAAACAGATTGTTTCCTTTTCTAATTAGAGTTTCATTTGCATGAAGAGTATCTTTGATTATAAGCATTTACATCTTATTTTTTACCACAGCCTTCTGTGAAATCATAACCATTTTCATAGGAATAATTTGAGATATCATAAACAGAAAATTATTAATTCAAGTAGAGACAATAAGCAGCTAAGATTCTGTTTTCATTCAAGGTTCTTGGCCATATGGAAAATAAGAAAAACGGCACAGCATCAGCAGATACTGCATTGAGAGCTCTTAAGACTGATGCTTATCTGCAGAGCAGGTGTCTCTACTTTAAGCTTCTCACACAGACATACTGGTAGGTGTTTCAGCCTTGTTTTGGAAGAAGCTCATCTGAGAGAGAGTAAGAAGGTTGTTGACTTACTTTGTTCAACAAGAAAGGGTGACACAGGCCAGTTATTGCATGAGAATAACAGCTTCTTCTGAAAAACATTTGATGAATCACTATATAGCTTGAGAGAAGTAAATATAACAATTTTTTACTTAGAAATTCTAATTCACATCAGTACAGGTGCATCCTAGCACTCTTTAGACAATGCTTTGTTTATAAACAATATAAACACTTTATTTAATTTCTTTTTTTAAAAAAAACATGCTGCTTCATGCAGCATTACCAACCACTTTAAGTATAAATGAGATCTTTATTTTTTAGCAGCTCATCTGTTCGGCCTAAATTTGTAATCATCTGTCTGCAGCAATATAAATTGTTGCTACAGCTTGTAGTTTTGGACTATGTTATATATTTGCACTATTGAAAAATTTTATTGTAGTGCCTGTATTCTGGAATTTTGAGCCCTTTCTGATCAAACCTTTTCATCACATTTTTTTACCCTTTAGGTCATCTTTTAAAAGAAAGATGTTTCTAGAAGTTCACAAAGTATCTCGTATTGCATCAAATGCATAGCATATTACCATCTATGAATCATACCATGATTTTCACAAAAACAGATCCTGTAACTAATTAAATAAGGACCTACACTCATTTGCACTTAGAATTATAAAATCATAGAATTGTTTAGGATCATTGAGTACAACTGTTTATTTAGCCAAGTATTGCCAAGTCCACCATTAACCATGTCTTTAAAGACCATATCTATACATCTTTTAATATTTGCAGGGGCGGTGAATCACCCACTTCCCTGGGCTGCCTGTTCCTATGCTTGACAACCCTTTTTAGTGAACAAAGTTTTCCCAATATCCATTTAAACCTCTCCTGGTGCAACTTGAGGCCATTTCCTCTTGCCCTATTTCTTCTTATTTGAGAGGAGACCAATCCCCACTTCACTACAACCTGCTTTCAGATAGTTGTAGAGAGTGCTAAGGCCTCCCTTGAACCTCCTTTTCTCCACACCAGACTCCCTCAGCTCCCTCAGCCTCTCTTCATAAGATTTGTTCTCTAGACATTCACCAGCTTTGTTGCCCTTCTCTGGATATACTCCAGCACTTTAAAGTCTTTCTTGTAGGGAGGGGCTCAAAACTGCTTTGTACTCCTATTTTTAAAAGTACTTATTTCTATCAGAATCACAGATACATCACATTTCCTAAAAGTGCTACTACCCATGGGGGGCCAATCTGTAAAATCATTTAAATATGGAATATTTCCTGTTCATAGAAGCATAGGGGCACAGAATCAAAAGCTAACAATTCCTGGCAGCTTTACAACTCACTGTTCATCAGGTGGGTTACAACAGACCATATGTGCACACTTAGTTCACCCTGTCTTCTGAAGTGAAATGCATTAGTTTAAAGTAATTTCATGGGGGTATAAATTTTACCTTATCTTTTGGCAAGGTTAAGACGACATGTAGTCCATTGCAGTGATATAGCATCTGTCTGCTGACTTGTTGGAAGGCTGTAGCTCAGTCTGGATTGATCCAAAAAAAGCTCTTAGACCACCAGCTTGACTTCTGTAAAAGGTAATTTATATTGATCTCAGTGATTGCATAATGACAAATCATCTCTTTCAAAAAAATCTAGTCTTCATTCAAAGAGTCAGAAAGAGGAATCTTTGCCGTTTTCTACTAATTTTATTGATTTAATTGCATTCTCCCTTAATCAAAAAATGTGCCTTTTATTTCTAGTTTTTCTAGATTTTATAATTCTCAACTATGATTCCTCTTATACCTGTCTCTATCAGATTAAAAAAAAAAAAAGTTAAAAAAATCACTGGAACTTTCTGTGCATTAAGATATTTATACATGATTTGCAGTTTCTTTGAAGACTGGCTTGTGATACTTGTAGTTTCTACAATAGCATCAGCCTCAGTGAAGAAAATCACTATCAGAAATGTTTTTAATTCATTCTTCAAATCTGCATTTATGATACACATCTTCAGCTTTCTTCATCATCAATACATATTTTTGATATTTTACTAAATAGTATAAACATCAGTCTGCTACAATATCATTCTAAACACAGTTTTACAGATCAGCAGCAAAGAGACACCCGTGAATAGTTTTTTCCAATATATTTGTAAAATGCAAACATTTTAACAAACACAGGAACATGACCGCAAAATTTCTTTTTCTTCCTGTCCTCATTTTTTTCTGGTTTCCTACTTTTGGAAATAACAGGATCTTGTAATATGCTACTTCAAAGCAGTTAGTTATGAATGCAGTTACTGGTGAAACTTATACAGAATGGTATCTTCCATTACTTTTACCTGTTACTTCTGGTAAATTCAATATATTTTCAGATTCCATAATAATAGAAATAACAGCATAATAAAAATACAAACATACTAATCACTCTGGGCACATCAATTAACCTGAGATTTTCAATTTGCCAGATTTCTCTTAAAATAATGCAATTTTCTAGTCTACTCTTATTTTCAGTCCAGGATCTTACAATCATCAGAATAATCAGATTTTTATTCCTTAAGTCCTTATACAAGCAAACGAATCAGAATACAGATTTGTAAGCAATATTATATTGTTCATGAATGAAGTACCATGAAATTCCTTCAACTTGAGTAAGAACAGCTTCACTTCTTTGTGATATTCCATATCCTGCAATAGGGGTTTCTACAATAAATTAAAAATGGTAATAATGCACATAGTACATACAAATATGGTTCTAATGATAACCAAACCATGCATGAGTTCCTAGAACTGTTTGTCTGAGGACTGTAAATAAAGAACAACTGTTGTTCTCTCCTAAATCCAGCTCTTCCAGGCAGTTAACGGTCTTGTTAACTCATCATTAATCTTCTGTGTTTGACTATGTCTCCTCTCATGATAGCAATGAACTGAGAATGCATTAATTCCATGTTACTTTTCTTCCATTTTACAACAATTACATTCAGCTCTATTCATATACTTCTATGAGATATGAAATCTATGTTCCTACAGCAAAAGAACAAGTGTACAATATGTAGATAACCACTTTTTCTTACTCGGCTGAGATACTATCAAGTCTAATATGAAATTGTTTAAAGATAAGTTCACAACTTCACAAAATGTGAGTTGTATTTTCTCATTGCTCTAGACAATGAGCAATAAAGAAAACTGTAGCATCATCAGTGTTATTTGATTGACTTGTGAGCTTTCAGAGCTCTACTGAATATTGAAAATTTAGATTATCTTATACTTTAGATACTGTATGTGTCCATGAATAGCTTCATAATAAACAAAGTAAATTATTTAGAAGAGTATCTAGAGTTTTGAAAAGTAATTGTCATTTTGGAAAACTGCCTTGACTTCCAGTGTCAAGGGATTTAAATAAGACAAGTGTCTCTAGAGGAGACACTTGTAAATCATTAGGGTTTTTTAATTTTTTAATTTTCTCAGGTATCATACCGAATAAATCATTCAAAAAACTCGATGTTAGCTCTCCCCATTACAAAATCCTGTGGTATTCTCAAGAACTGTGAGAAAATACAAAATTGCATGGTTATGTAAAACACCTGGACACCTAACTATTGTGATGAAATGTCTTTGTATTAAATACTAAGATTACAGACCTCTAAAGATTCTACAGGGATACTGATGACCAACAAGTAAGGCATGAACATATGAAATCAGAAGGATTTTTTTCTTTAGAGAGAGTTGCAGATTGAAATTACATCTGATTAATTGGGGACTAGTGAATAGTCTATCCTAAATGCCATTCAAATCGAACTATTTCATTGACATTCATGATATATATTAGTTTCAGCAGAAAGCTAAGCACATACTTATGCGTCCTATTGAATTCAAGTAGACTACTCAGTACAACACAAATGATACTCAGCATATCACAAAGTTCATCATTTTGTGAAACAGAGAATAACTATAATATTTAGGCATTGACAGTCACGTTAATTGAAAAAAATGTACAGGTACTCTTAGGAATAGGCTATGAAAGTTACCTAAGAGATTTTACTTTAGGTTTCTTGAAAACACCTGTGCCTCAGGAAAAACAAACAAACAAAAAAATCATTAGGTGTAAGTAGAACCAACAATTCAATAAGCCCTTCAAGCTTATCAAGTTTCATGTTTGGAAGAAATAAATGAGAAATAAATTAAAATGAAACCTCAAATATATGTTTTCCAAACAACAACAAAAAAACCAACTCAAATATTTTATAATTTTCTGTGTATTTAGAGGTCCTGTAATTCTTTAGTATGTCAAAAATTTATCAGTCGAGAGGGTTTAGTAAAGAAAAAAACAATTTCCTAATTTTAATGGCCATAGGGACATGGTATTTGATTCTTTTGCACTTTTGTACACTAAATAGTTTGCAAAAATTAATAAACTTTCTTAAAAATTGCAGTCAGTCATTCACATAGTCCTTATACATATAACAAATTGATTAGCCAAACTACCCAGAGATGAAGTAATAACAGTGAACAGGGAATAATTAATCGATAGTATGTGAATCATCAATGTGTTCACCTGAACTGTTCAGTAAAGGCAAGAAAGAAAAGATATTCAGTTGTCCCAGGCTATTTAAGCATATGATCCTCAACCACAGATTACAGAAGGGTTTGGGTTTTTATCAGTACACAGTAATTTATTTCTTTTTACTTAACAAGTTTCTTTATTTTTTTTATAGAAAAATTAACCCTAATAAAGGGGAAACTATAGACACACTGAATAGTCTTTATACAGAGACTGTATACTGATTCAATTCATAGAACATGTCATTAACAAATAGGTAGCTGGTTCCATGCTTACATTTTTAATATCCTTAGAAGTACTGGACCTCTAATTACAGCACTGCTGCCTGCATTTCTAAGAAGCAGTTACTTATTTAAAGGTTGTACCTACAATTATACTGCCTTGCATCAGACTTATCAGCTGTTTGGATCATAACCTCACAGAGCAGAAGGACTTCTTTTAATTTAAAAGTTATTGGCTAGTTTTAAAGCACTTTAAACAAATAATAATCTATGATACCTTTTTTTATGCATGTTGGTCAATTGATTTCATAAAATACTCTCTAAGACCTGGCTAAGCAAGTCTTCAAGAAAAGAGAAAAAATATTTATTTCCACAGAGCCTTTAAATAAGCTGTTGAATTAAAAATACTTCAGCAGTAAAGAAATGGATAATATAATGGAAGAGATCCTCATTCAGGGACTTTCTTGGTTCTCAAGAAAGAAAAGTTAATGTTCCGCTTGACTTTTTATGAAATGTAGTCTCTTTTTACTAGAATGCAGGTATGCATGTGCACATGTGCTTATGTACAATTCAGCATCCAGCTGGCGGCCAGTCACCAGTGGTGTTCCCCAGGGGTCTGTGTTGGGTCCAGTCCTGTTTAACATCTTTATTGATGATTTAGATGAGGGGATTGAGTCCATCATCAGCAAATTTGCTGATGACACCAAGTTGCGAGGGAGTGTCGACCTGCTGGAAGGCAGGAGGGCTCTGCAGAGGGATCTGGATAGACTTGAGAGATGGGCTGATTCCAGTGGGATGAAGTTCAATAAGGCCAAGTGCCGGGTCCTGCACTTTGGCCACAACAACCCCCTGCAGCGCTACAGGCTGGGCACAGAGTGGCTGGAGAGCAGCCAGGCAGAAAGGGACCTGGGGGTACTAATTGACAAGTAGCTCGACATGAGCCAACAGTGTGCCCAGGTGGCCAAGAAGGCCAATGGAATCCTGTCCTATACCAAAGATAGCATGGCTAGCAGGACCAGGGAAGTGATCCTTCCCCTGTACTCTGTGTTGGTGAGACCACACCTTGAGTATTGTGTTCAGTTCTGGGCCCCTCAGTTCAGGAAAGATATTGAGGTGCTGGAGCAGGTCCAGAGAAGAGCAACAAGGCTGGTGAAGGGACTGGAGCATGAATCCTATGGGGAGAGGCTGAGGGAGCTGGGGTTGTTTAGCCTGGAGAAGAGGAGGTTTAGAGGTGACCTCATCACTGTCTAGAACTACCTGAAGGGAAGTTCTAATCAGGTGGGGGTTGGTCTCTTCTCTCAGGCACTCAGCAATAGGACAAGGGGGCATGGGCTTAAGCTCTGCCAGAGGAAATTTAAGTTGGATATCAGGAAAAAATTCTTTACAGAGAGAGTGGTCAGGCATTGGAATGGCCTGCACAGAGCGTTGGTGAATTCACCATCCCTGGAGGTTTTTAAACTGAGATTGGACATGGCACTGAGTGCCATGATCTAGTAAATGGATTGGAGTTGGACCAAGGGTTGGACTTGATGATCTGAGAGGTCTTTTCCAATCCCATCGATTCTATGATTCTATGTTTCTATATCTGGTATCAAACAACACTTGACCTACATGAATTACAGATGCAAGAAGAAAAGTAAGCAATCAGTTAATTAGTTTTACGTGTTTGATACGTGCAAGGAAATCAGATGTATCTCAATTTCATCTAAAGACTGAAAAATATTTATTTCGGTGAAATTTGTATCATATTTGGTACATTCTGAAAAAAAGCCCAAGGTCTTATTAGGTAAACTTCTTCAGCTAAACAAACCTTAATAAAAAGAAACACCCATCTGATAAAAAGTCACATTAGTGGTTCTATGATTTATGTCTGGTAACATTTAAGAACATAATCTATGCCCTCCTTACAATTATTCTGTTATGCTTCAGACAACAGTACTATAAGCCCACAGGATAACTTTATTAGGTACCCATCTAGATTTATTTCCAGATAAAACATATTGATCCACCAAGGATGTACTCCCAGAAAATACACACTTGTCTGGGCTGCCCATATTTGGTATGCTAATTAATATTTTCTTTCCTCTTTGTGAATCTGTTTGCACTCTCCAGAGAAAGAAGAAAACTCAGCATTTTATCTGAGTCAGAAACATAAATCAAATAGATGTCAAGAATATTCAAAGGACACGTTCAAACTATTTTAAAGGATTCATTTATATTCCAGAGTTTTGATGAGTGATTCATATTTTTAAATTGAGCAACAAAAATTCATCATCTTTGCAACAGGAAGACTTTATGCTCCTAGACAAGATTTCTCATTGAAGAAATACTTTGCACTTAAAGGCCTTGGGAACTTAGATGTTAGTTCCTTTTAAACACTTTTCAAAGATGAAAGTATGGGCTTTGTAGTACCTGCCTATGTGAAAAAAAAATCAATATCAAATCAAAGCAATTATTTTGGCTGCCCAACAAAAATATTCTAAAACTCCTGCATTTGGAAAGTCACAGGGTGTTACTGAAGGTACAGATGATGTTCTACAAGAGGAATACAATATTTTCAAATTAAATCTGAAAAATGGTAAGCAAAATTGAAGATATTAATATCCTTAGTAGCTGATAACTGACCAGCTATGGACCTGCAATAAATTCATTTCACAGGTATAACATGGGCTAAATCCATTCTAAAAAGGAAAGGGAGTGTGAAGATTCTTCTTTACTATGCAATGTTTCTTATATTTCCATTTGCTGCTTTTTTCATGGTCTTTTCTAAGTTTTCATTCTCCAATTTCCTTCAGCCTAGAGTTTATTGGTTTTGTTTGTTTGTTTGTTTTTTGGATTTTTTTTAAATCCTATTAACAACCTCTGAATGGTTCTGTAACATCCTTACCTCTTGACTGAACTTTAAAAAGTTAAAATGAGTCTTTATCAACCTACATATTAATAATTTTTGAGTTTTCTCACCCATTATTTTGATTTATCTTCTTCAGTTGCACAGTCAATTTTTGAAAGGAGACAAGTGTGGGGTTTTCCCAGTCTGTTTTAAGGCAAAGAACATTTGTAGGATTTTGATGAAGTCTTTAGGTACAATCATAAGATAAACAGTATAGTTAAAACTAACAAAAAGATATTAAATATATGACCTTAAATAATATTGGCATATTTTCCTCTGCTTTCAGTTTATAAGCTTCATGTACTGTGTCGAGCAAACTTAACTGTGTATTCTGTAAGACAAATATAATTTATTTACTTACAGAAGCAAGACGATAGCAAAATAATCTACTTGAATCTTAAGAACAGGTGATGAGAAAGGAGCTATTGCTCTCCATTTAAGATGGCATGATAAAGTATGGTTGGCCATGTATTTTTTTTAAAAATTGTTATGTCTTGCATTCTTCTTGCAGTGCGCTAAATTGAAGTAGGTACAAATACAGAAAATAAATAAAATACTCGGACTTAAATAGTAATTTATTATGAGTGCTTGAACAGATCTTGGACAAATGTCTTCTCTCAAGGATACACATATCTACAACTATATATTTATGTATGTACATACAGAAACCCTAACAGCTTGACCTACATGCTTGCTTTTGGCAGCAGCCTTTTTGCTATTCCAGACCATAAAGTTTTGCAGGCATATTTCAATGAATTCATTTAATTAGCTGTTAAATCACTAAAACACCCACATTGGTATTCTGAGTGCTTCAGAATGGAATTCTGGTTCCATTCTAGTAATAACACTGGTCTGTTTAGTAAGCGATATTTTTAGGAAAGGAGTGAGGATGATTCTTGCCTCAGCGTATTAATGATGAAAAGAGCTCTAAAATGCCTACTTATTATTATCACTTTAGCATCAGCAGGTAGAATGCATCCCGCATAGATAAAAGAACCAAAAGTATCAATTTGATTATGTGGTTCTTTGAGATTCTCTGGGAGATTTTTTCAACATTGCTCCATTTCCTTAATTCACACATTTCATTAGATCATTGCTGTAACTGCAAACCCTTTAAACAGTTCACCTATTGAAAAGGACAGTTATTTTACCTTTAGCTCAGTAATATTTTACTTTTAAGCCCTGTAATTTTTCTTAATTGTTCCACAGTTAGATCTCAGCAACTAGTATATCTTTACTCTGTTACATTGTTCCCTAGTTTAACCTTATAGAGAGAATTATACAATATCTATGACCAGTGGATTTGAGCCTCCTTGGTATTTTAGATATTGTTTCTTAAACTCTGCAAAAGCTTACATTCAGCTGGCATTCATTACCTGATAAAATATTATGTTTAATTAAAAAATAAATGAAACCACAAACTACTCTGCATTCTGGAAACTAGTATATTTGAATTCTCCATCATTACCTTTGTAAAAGGAATATATCAGTTTCTCTTCAAGGAACAGAGAAAAGAGGTATCATTAAATATACACTTAAAGAAAACAGTTGAACTCACTTTGCTTTCTACTACAAAGGTATGTTCTTCTGAAACACTTTTGTTTGTGCTCAATGAGCAACATTACCCACAGCTACCATTCTTACATAAGATAATATCTGAAACTTGAACTACTGAATTTAGCCTCTTGTATAAACTCAATCAGGTTGTGTTACAACAGGTAAATTGTCACAAAAAATACTGATTGTAGTAAAACCGCAATAGTTTTGTGCACTTGCTGCAACAGAAAAACCTCTATAGCTAGCACTCTTATGTGAAAATTTAGGAGTAATTTAAGAATTTAAAATATATCTTATTGAAAACTTTGATAAGTGTTGTGGTTTACTCTGAGATGGCAACTCAGCCCCACACTGCCACTCGTTCAGTCTCACCCTCTGGTGGGGTGGGGGAGGGATTTGGAAGGGTAAACATGAGAAAACTCATGGACTAAAACAAAGACAGTGCAAGAGGTAAAGCAAAAGCCATGCACACAAGCAAAGAAAAGCAAGGTATTAATTCACCACTTCCCATGGGCAGGCAGGTGCTCAGCATCCCCAGGAAAGCAGGGCTCCATCACATGTAACAGTGACTTGGGAAGACAAAAGCCATAGCTCTGAATGTTCCACACTTCCTTCTTCTTCCCCCATCTTTATGCTGAGTCTGATGCCATATGTTATGGAATACCCCTCAGATCACCTGGGGTCAGTTGTCCTGCCTGTGTCTTCTCTCAGCTTCTTGTGCACCCTCAGCCTCCTCACTGGTGGAGTGGGGTGAAAAGCAGAAAAAGCCTTGGTGATGTGCAAGCACTGCTCTGCAATAATGAAGACATTCTGGAATTATCAACACTGTTTCATCTGAACCTCTACTGGATCATCTCTGAAACATTCCCATGTGACCTGTCACTGGATACCCACGGGGAGAGCTCAACATCTCCCTCTCCTCTTCCCTTCCTCAGGAAGCTGTACAGTGCAATGAATCCATCTTTCAGCCTCGTCCTCTACAAGCTAGACAAATTCTGTGTCTTCAGAGGGCATGCCTTCCAGCCCCTTCACCAGCTTAAATGGCCTCCTTCGGATATGTTCAAGTACCTTAAAATTTGTTTTTATCATAGAGCTGGACTTCAGGAGGCTACTGATGAGCGATAGCCATCTTAACACATCTGAGGCTCCACCCTTCATGCTCATCATCATCATCATCATCATCATGGCCAGGCTTCACGAACAAAGATTTGAGAAGGGCACTACCCACGCTTGCTGCAAGCGTGCTGGTGGCTAAAAAGGCCGATACGGGGTAGGCAGGTCCGGTCACAAAAGGCACAGCGGAACATCTCCCTAGGTGACATTGGCTAAGAACGGTTCTTCCTGCGTTGTCTTTTCTCCTCAAGACTGACTCTCCGTGCATTCTCAAAGGAAGCAGCAGCGTCGTGAATGGTGTGTCTCCATGAATCCCAATTGGAGGCCAGAGTGGACCAGTGGTGGCAGTCAATATGGCCAAGGCTGAGGTGTTGTTTCAGGGAGTCCTTGTATCTCTTCTTTGGAGCTCCTCTCTTGTGGCACCTGGTGGTGAGTTCACCATAGAGCACAATCTTCAGGAGGCGGTGATCCTCCATCCTGGAGACGTGCCCTGCCCAGTGCAGCTGTGTTCTCATCAGCATGGCCTTGATACTGTTGACCCCTGCCTGTTCAAGAACAGACACATTGGTCACGTAATCAGACCAGTGGATGTTTAGGATTGAACGGAGGCAGCGCTGATGGAAGCGTTCGAGAAGCCGCAGGTGGTGGCAGTAGATGACCCAGGATTCAGACCCATATAAAAGAGTAGACAGTACAATGGCTCTGTAGACACTGATCTTTGTACTTTTCTTCAGGTGTTTATTGGACCAGACTCTTTTATGGAGTTTTCCGAAGGCTCTGTATGCCTTTGCTAGCCTGTTGTCTATCTCTTCGTCAATCTTACCATCTGAGGAAACGATACTTCCCAGATAGGTGAACTCCTGGACTGACTTAAGCTCTGAATTGCCTATGGTGATGTGAGGATGATGGAAGACTTCTTGAGGTGCAGGTTGGTAGAGAACTTCCGTCTTCTTCAGGCTGACTGCCAGCCCAAAAAGCTCAGCAGCCTCTGCAAAGCAGGATGTTAAGCGCTGCAGAGCTGATTCTGTGTGAGCAACGAGGGCGGCATCATCAGCAAAAAGCAGCTCACGGACAAGGTGATTCAGGGTCTTGGTGTGGGCCTTCAGTCACCTTAGGTTAAAGAGGCTTCTATCGGTACGATATCGGATGTAGATGCCGTTTTCTTCATCGAGTTCTGCTGTGGCTCTTTGGAGCATCATGATGAAGAAGATTGTGAATAGAGTTGGTGCAAGAACGCAACCTTGTTTCACACCATTGGTTATTGGAGAGGGCTCAGAGAGTGCATCGCCATATCTGACTTGTCCACGCTGATCCTCATGTAGCAGGATGATCATTTTGAGGAACTTGGGGGGACATCCTAAACGTTCCAAGATCTGCCACAGGCCTTTTCTGCTCACAGTGTCGAAAGCTTTGGTGAGGTCAACGAAGGTTACATAGAGAGCTTTATTCTGTTCCCTACACTTCTCTTGCAGTTGTCTGAGAACAAATGCCATGTCTGTGGTGATCCTATTGGCTCTGAAACCACACTGGCTTTCAGGTAGAAGATCTTCTGCAATAGTGGGTACTAATCTGTTCAGAAGTATTCTTGCAAGGATTTTACCAGCAATGGAGAGCAAAGTAATACCTCGGTAATTTGAGCAGTCTGATTTTTCTCCTTTCTTCTTGTACAGGGTGATAATGACTGCATCACGGAGACCTGGTGGTAGCTCCCCTTGTTCCCAGCAACGCAAAACAAGCTTGTGAAATTTGGCATGGAGTGCTTGACCTCCATGCTTCCAGATTTCAGGTGGAATTCCATCAACCCCAGCTGCCTTGCCAGTTTTCACCTGTTGTATGGCCTTGAGTATCTCTTCCATAGTAGGGGCTGCATCCAATTCATGTTTCACCGGTTGTTGTGTAATGTGCTGAATTGCTGAGCCTTGGACTACACGGTTGGCACTGAAGAGAGTCTGAAAGTGCTCAGACCATCAGTTCAGGATGGAGGTTTTATCTGTTAGAAGCATTTGACCATCTGCACTGAGTAGGGGGCTTTGAACCTGGTGTGTGGGTCCATACACTGCTTTCAGGGCCTCATAGAATCCTCTTTGGTCACCCAAATCTGCACATAGTTGTGTCTTTTCTGCTAGGTCGAGCCACCATTTGTTCTGGATGTCTCGAAGTTTCTGTTGGAGCTTGCTGCATGCAAGACGAAAGGCGGCTTTTTTTATATGGCAAGATGGCTGAGCAAGGTGTGCTTGGTGAGCAGTTCTCTTCTTCTTCAGCAATTCCTGGATCTCTTGATTGTTCTCATCAAACCAGTCTTTGTTTTTCTTGGAGGAGAACCCTAGGGACTCTTCAGAGGACTGCAGGATGCAACTTTTAATATGTTGCCAAAGCACTTCAGGAGAGGGATCTATGGGATTATCTTTAAGTCTAGTTTGAAGGTTTCCCTGGAAGCTGTTTCTCACTGTGGCTGTTTGAAGATTGTTGACTTGGAGCCTCCTCCTTGGAATGCTGCCTCTCTTAGGTTTGGGCTTGAAGTGGAGGTTAAGTTTGCAGCGCAGAAGGCAGTGGTCTGTTTGACATTCTGCACTCGGCATCACTCGAGTATGACGGACATCACTGACATTTCTCTGTTGTACTGAGATATAGTCAATAAGATGCCAGTGCTTGGATCTCGGATGCATCCAGGTTGTCTTCAGGCTGTCTTTCTGTTGAAAGTTAGTGTTGGTGATGGTGAGCTGCCATTCTGCGCAAAACTCTAGCAGGAGGCATCCATTGTTGTTGCAGCTTCCAATGCCATGCTTGCCCAGGACTCCTTTCCAGGCTTCAGAATTCTTACCTACTCTGGCGTTGAAGTCACCAAGGATTATGATCTTATCATCTGCAGGAACATTTTGGGTGAGGTGGTGCAGGTCTGTGTAGAATTTGTCTTTTTCCGCTGGGTCAGCTCGGAGAGTTGGGGCATATACGCTAAAAAGAACAACATGTTGCTTGTTGTGTAGAGGGAGGCGTAAGGACATAATGCAATCGGAATGACCTGTCAGCAGATTTTCAAGTTTGGAGGCAATGGAGTTTTTAATCATGAAGCCAACTCCTGAAAGGTGTCTTTCGGTTTTGGGTTTGCCTGACCAGTAGAGTGTGTAGCCAGCATCATGTTCTTTAAGGCTGCCTTCCTCATGAAGACGAACTTCACTGAGAGCAGCAATGTCAATGTTGAGCCGTGACAGTTCGTGGGCAATTAGAGCATAACGACGCTCAGGACGTCCACTATCCCCAGTATCAAGCATGGTTCTGATGTTCCAACATGCGAGTGTTAGTTTGAGCACACCTTTGCAAGCAGGTGTATGCCTTTGAAATCTTTTTGTTTTAGTTTGACTGCATGGAAGATGCCGGTTGGCCGCGGTTATCCAACCGGGTGTGGAGATGAGCTTTGTTTAGGCCACCTTAGCTAGGCCCCTCTCCGTGTGGAGCAAGCAGTGCTGTCCCTAGAAAAGGCTGCCTGGTCATTCAGGATGCTGCCGCAAGAGACTGTCATCTCCGGGGTCAAGTCTCTAATGACCAATATCCTAAACCGCCTGCATGCAGGGTTGGGTCTGTGGCTTCGGCTTCCACCTGCCGTTTTCGACCCTCACCTGTCGCTACAGGGCTTTGCAATGTGGGTGAACCCTTCAAGCCTGCGCAATGGATTTTTTAGGTGAGGCACAGCGTGCGCAGAACTGGCCCCACCCTTTACTCCTAAGGTTCATCTGCCACGGCCTAGCGAGCTTGGACAGTGACAGCGAATACCTCAGGACGTAGGTTTGGTTAGAGTATCCTTCTCTTAGATGGATGGCCTTACAGGGCTAAACGAGCTCCATCTGCCCGGGTTTGGGGTTGGAGTTGTCCTTCTCCTAGGATGGTTGCCAGACGGCTAGAGAGCCCATCCTGCCCGTGGACACACTTTGTCTGACCCTTCAGCTGAGACCTGTCTGGCATGGGAGACCCTACCGGTGGCACAAACCACCTCCAGCATAGTTCTCAACCTCATGAGGGCACACAAGCTTCTCCCCTGCGACAAGGGGGTGTCCCCGGAGAAGACCCTTCATGCTATGATGTCATAAAATGTAGGTAACAGTGAAGATCTTGGTCAGGTTTTCTGAATTTAGATTGCTGGAAACTGTTATCAGCGGATTGTAAAAGGCCCACTGATACAGTGGAGAGGTTTCTGCTTCCAGGAGCAAGGCTAGGAAAGTAGCCGGCGGGGCTCCCTAGGATCAGGCCCCTCAGAAGCTTTAGGCCGGCTAGTCCCACTCTCAGCCCGGCGACCACCCCCGATGGAAAGAGTCCACACAAGCCAAGAGTCCACGAGGAAAAGCCAGTTTTAATGCTGCGCTCTAGCTTTTAAGGAGAGCATGGGAATTCCCCGGATGTAGGCGGGGAAGAGGGGCGAAAACGGGGCGGAGATGGGGCGGAGTAACGCACTTCATTGGGTGCATGCAAACGAAGGGAAGGAGGGAGGTGAGGAGTGGCAAAAGAACCAATAGGAGAATGAGGTGGGCAGGGAAATTCTACCCTAGGGCTTCCGGCACTCCGAGGCAGAGACAGCCCCCGCCCGGGCTCCAGCAGCGCCTCATGGGTGGCCCCGCCGGCAACCGCCCTCATGGCCGGGGCGCACCCAGTCAGGGGGCTGCGACCCGGAGGGTTTTGTGGGAAGAGGAAACTTGGATAATGAACGACTAAGGAAAAAATAACCAGGGTAGCCACATTAAGGGTATAACATTTAAACAGGGGAAGTGTCCATCCGAAAGCCCCCACGGCCCCGATCCAGCCGCTGCACGCGCTCCCCGGTGTCTTGGACCTCCGCATCTTCGTCTACCCAGCATTTGTAATATATCTGCCACTTGGTGTATTCCTCATCAGTCCGGTCTCCTCCGACAAACTGTTATTCAGGAAACATAGGTTTCCTCATCTACTTGGTATCCTGGATTTCCTGGCATCCATGAGCAAAAAACCCCAAATCTGTATATCAGTTTTTTGTAGGGAGAGAAGTCTCTGCACTTCCTTTGGCTCCATTTCCCCAGGTGTTCATGCTCATGCAAAACAGCCTGTGCTTGGACAGCCTCCAGGCTTGCTGCACTAGCAGGAGCTGCCACTTTTTAGCTCTCTCTGCAAGCACAGGGCAGGCATGACAGCACTTCTTGTGCATCACTGGCCAGGATGCACTGCAGAATAAGTTTCTGAGGGCAAAAAATATGCTTGTCACCAGTATGTATCATACTTTCAAAAAAACCCCAACAGAACCACACACCTCTTCAGTCACATTGTGGTCAGTCCTCGTCATCTTACTTCCACTCTTCAGAAACAGGGACTGCTCAGCCTGCATTGCTGCCATATTCTGTAGCTCTGTGACTTTCCTTTGTCAGACTGCGAGAGATATTTTTTTCCAAGCTAAATTGAAGAATGCATCATCCTGCAACTGCCTACATCGCCTTGTGTTAATGCTAGTGAGCACTGGCTCTGAAACAAATTCAGAAAACTAAACTGAACTAAAGTTACCACTTGTAATATTTGTGATATGTGCCCTTGAAAGTGTTTTTGTAGCTGAAACCCCTCTGGAATTTCAGGCAATTAACAGTCTCTTCATTATTTGACTCATGATGATTTCAGGAATGGAATGGGATGGGATGGGACGGAATAGAATAGAATAGAATAGAATAGAATAGAATAGAATAGAATAGAATAGAATAGAATAGAATAGGTTATGCTGTGTAATGTCTGTGGTCATATATGACAATCTAAGACCTAGATCTGAGGGGTCCATCCAGAAACACAGCTATTTGCAGTGAAGGTCCCAGAGTCATCCAGGAGACACAATCAGAGATGGGCACACATCAGGCAGAGACTGAAACATTCCTGTATTATCAACACTGTTTTTAGCACAAATCCAAAACGTAGTCCCACACAGGTACCATGAAGAAAGTTAATTCTACCCCATTCAAAGCCAGCACAATCAGGAGTGAAATGATTCCTTGTTTATAATATCCTCATCAAAAATATAATTTAATGTTATTTTCATATTGTACTGAAAGTTTTCAGGATCCTTTCTTTAATTCCATTTCTAGTAGCACTTACAGTATTTATAGTAAGAACACTATTTGAGAGCAAATTGTATTATTTGAGAGCAACTTCTTTCATCAGTTTTTCAGTGTTTTGTCAAAGCCATTATAAATCATGCTGGAATTCTCTTTTCTGTGTCAGTCTCTGAGGACAAAACCAGTGAGAAACAGACCTATCATCAAGCTAGAGAGGTAGCAGGTGAAACACACTTTTGACCATTTTATTTGAGTTCCAGTTCTGCCTTTTGTTGCTGTGGAAGGAAAAATGCACATTCGCTGTCCCCTCTGGAGCTCAATATAGAGAAAATTTAAGGATTCAGCAACAGTAGCTCTTTTTTGGTACATGCTGTCTTTTTACTGAATAGAGGTGTTTGACAGGAGATATTAAAAAAATCACACTCCACAGTGAAACAAAACTTTCATAATTCAAAAATGTCTATGGCCATAAGAAACTATAGTATGACAGGAACTCCATGGCATCCAGTAGTTCAGAGATTAAGAAGGTGGTGGGATACACACATGTTCAAAAGTCAGCCCAGTGTGAAAGACAGCAAAGACCCAAAACTCACATATTTTCTGAGAATGTAAACAAAACATAATTAATCCACCACAGGAGTTTTTTTCGTGATTGTTGTTAAAACTTTCTATGAATTTTTTGACAAATAATTTTTTGTGGAAATCTGAGCACTATACATACAACATTAGTTACTGTTCACAATAATTTTCTATTAAAAATCTGTCTCATTCATTCTTCTACAATTTAAAATGAAAATTTAATGTCCTTCCATTACAGATAGGTGTGTTCGTTATCTCACATGGGTGTACAACTACTTTTTCTGTATACCTACAAAATTGTTGCAAGAAAACAATTAAGAAAAAAAGTGTCATAATCAAGTTGCATCAGTGTAACATGTCAGACAGAAGAGTTTCAATGTAATGCTTATCTTACTGATATGTTAGGTATAGCATCATCAAGAACTTCAAATTATTGTACCCTCTCTGTCAAATTGAGTTTATGATTGGTCTTCAGTAAGCAGAATAATGCATCAAAAGGTTCAATGAGTTTATGAACAGTTTTCAGCCTGAGACTGTAGCAGTAATGTTGGCTTAGTCTTTCTACATTTTTCATTAGAGGTCTATTTAGCCATAAAAATATTCATTCCACTCAAATGCAATAGTTACACCCCTAACTAGCATTTATATATTAGTGTTAAATGAGAACAATACACGCTAGATGCAAGAATTTGTATAACGGGGAAATTAATCTTGTGCTTGCACTTTGAGATTAATTGATTTAGCACATACTCTATATTTTCAACTTATTAGTTTACACTTTACTTATTACATGAATCATATAATCATAGAATACCTGGAGTTGGAGGGGACCCGAAATGATCATGGAAGTCCAAATCCCAGCCCTGCACAGGACAACCCCAGGAATCACATCATGTGCCTGTGAATGTTGTCCAAACACTTCTTGAACTCTGTAAGGTTTGGTGCTGTGACCATGGCCCTGGGGAACCTGTTCCAGTGTCAAATCACCCTCTGGGTGAAGAATTTTTTCCTGATCTCTAAACTAAATCTCCCCTGGCACAGATTGATGCCATTCCCTTAAGTATTATCATTGCTCACAAGATAGATTAGTGCCTGCTCCTCTGCTTCCCCTCAAGAGGAAGCTGCAGAATCCTGAGGTCTCCTTAGTCTCCTCTTCTCCAGGCCGAACAGACCAAGTGACCTCAGCCACTCCTTGTATGGCTTCCCCCCCAGTCCCTTCACCATCTTCATTGCCCTTATCTGGACACTCTCTAATAGTTTAATATCTTTCTTATGTTGCAGTAACCAAAAAAGCCACAATATTCAAGGTGAGGCCGCCCAAGTGGAGAGCAGAGACGAACAATCCCCTCCCTTGACCGTCTGGAAATCATGCTTTGTCTGATGCCCCCCCAGGACACGGTTGGCCCTCCCGGCTGCCAGGACACTGCTGTCTCACACTTAACTTGCCATCCAGCAGGACCCCCAGGTCCGTTTCTGTGGCAGTGCTTTCCAGCATCTCTTTCCCCGGTCTGTACATACATCCAGGGCTGCCCCATCCCAGGTGCAGAATCTGGCACTTGTCTTTGTTAAACTTCATACAATTGGCGAGTGTCCAACCCTCTAATATATTGAGGTCTCTCTGCAGGGCCCCTTTGTCTTCAAAGGAGTCAACAGTTTCTCCAGGCATAGTATCATCAGCAACCTTATTTATGGCAGAGTATAATTTATTTTGATTGTCCTTTAAAATGGTTACTAGAAAATACTTTTTTTTTCAACTTCAAAAAAGAAACCCCAAACCCAACATGACTAAATAAATTATGAAAAAGATCAGCGAGTTAGGGTCTGCCTTCTTTGACTCTGATGGGGGCATATTGATTTATACTAGTTAACTAGTAAACTATCTTAACGAAATTAGTAAGATACCATCTTAATTTAAAAACATGCATTTCTTTGTAAGCTTTGAAACCTTGCATTAACTGACAGCTGAACATGGAGAATCCATGTTTTTATATACTCAACATGTAATTATTAGCTTTTATGCTAATAATTAGTTTTTCCCTGTTACTGATCATAACCACTACATATGCAAAACTGTCAGTCAGTAACACTAATATGCTACATCAATTGAGTATACACTACCCTGGATCTCATCATTGGCTATGGTCCTTGCTAGTTCTCAGCTGCTGAGATTAAGATGATTAAACCTGAGAGACTTTGAAGAGACAATTTAGAACTGAAGGGGTTTAATTTTCTTTCTTCTTTGTATTTCCACTGTGTTTAATGTTTCTATGCTATTTGGTCCTTCCAAGGGAAAGCAGGGGTCTCATCTGCTTTAATAGTGTTTATACTGGGTTTTTTTCTCATCTTTCAAGTCATGCTTCTTTTTCCCAAATCATTGTGTATGCAACTATGCACCTCTTTGTCCCTTTGAGGATCACAGTTCTCATATACTTTGCAAAGTGCTTATGCACTGTGTCTTGTTCTGCCATCACAGCATTAGCCAATACATAATATTAATACTGGTTACTTCATTTTAGTGCCCCTATATTTGAGTTCAAGGTAAGTTCATACTGGTTTCTAGTTGACACCGAGCTCTGCGTTGGCTACAAGGTATCTGGTACCAAGAGATGTTACTTAAACCCAAAGTTCAAAGTCTCAGCTCTAGGCAAAATGCAGAGAGAAGTAGGCATTCAGCAATCTGATGTGTAACAGCCAGTCCTCTGAGTACAGAGGTTCCTGAGCTGGCAAATAAAGAATGATGAAAAAAACGTGTTAAGAGTTTACATACCTGATTCTAAGCCAAAGGGAAATGATTTTATTATGAGGATTATCAGCCTAGAATTCTCTCCTGGACCATGGTTCTTAAATAATTTCTTTAAGAAACACTGACGAGTCATTTATTCCAAAGGATGCCTGGAAGGAATTCTGCTTTGTAAAAGTCTCAGGAGCAGACAGCTTGGCAGGATTTGGGAATCAGACTGGATGCTCAGTATAGCAGACAGACTACCTGGAAAGTATGGACACTGATCAAAGGAGAAAAATATGCTTCAATCCTTTGAGAAAGGCTCATGAATAACTATTTGATGACTAATACACTCTCTTAAGAGAATAGAAACCTGTGTCTAGTCCTAATAACTGTGATAAAAAATCTTACTAAACAGCCGTTACAGAAATAAAATTTAGTAAGTCCTAACTTCTTTGTTGCTTTCAGAAATATTTCCTCATCTCTTGCACTTTTTCCATTCTGTATTCACTCTGTTTCCCCTTAATTCTATACATAATGATGAGATAAGAAATGGATGTAGGGGCCATTATAATCTTTTAATGCGAAATGGCATCATTTTACTTATGTCAGTTTAATGAACCATGGAAGCTATGCTAAGGCACAGGGAGAAGGAGGAGGTGATTTGAGACAACTAGTGTGGCTTCACCAAGGCAAGTCCTGCCTGCCCACTCTAATGGCCTTCTATGATGGAGTGACTACATCAGTAGACAAGGGCAGGGCTATAATGTTATGTATCTGAACTCCCATGAGGCCTTTGACACGGTCCCCCAGAATATCCTTCTCTCTATTTGATGGGTGGTCTGTTTGGTGGATGAGGAATTTGTTGGAACAGTTACAACCAGAGGGTAGTGGCCAACAGCTCAGTGTCCTGATGGACATCAGTGACAAAAGGTGTCCCTCAGGGGTCCATACAGGGACCAGTGCTATTTAACGTCTCAGCAAGTTTGCAGATGACAACAAGCTGAGTGTGCAGTTGACACTCATAAAGGATGGGATCCATCCAGAGGCATCTGGGCAAGCTTGAGAAGTGGTCCCATGTGACCCTCACAAGTTTCAACAAGGCCAAGTGCAATGTCCTGCATATGGGTCAGGGCAACCCCTTGTGTCAATACAGACTGGGGGATAAATATATCAAGAGAAGCACTGTTGAGATAGACTTGGGGGTGCTGGTGGATGAGAGATGACATGAGCTGGCAATGCGCACACACAGCCCAGCTGGTCATATTGTGTTCCATGTACAGGATGCCGTTTGCCAGACCACACTGTTGGCTCCTTTTGAGCCTGCTGTCAGCACCCACAGATCTCTTTCTGTAGGGCTGCTTTCCAGCCACTCCTCTCCCAGTTCATACTTTTGTTCAGTGTTACTCTGTCCTAGGTGCAGAACCCAGCATTTGGTCTAGTTAAAACTTCATGCCACTGGTGATTGTCCAATTCTCCAACCTATGTAGATCCCATTGTAAGGCCTGTTGTCCCTCACATGAATCAACGGCACCTCCCAGTTTTGTATCATCAGCAAACTTACTAGGGGTATACTCAACATCTGCATCCAGATCAGTGATAAAAATATTGAACAAATCTGGCCCTAGAATTGAAGCCTGAGGAACAGCATTGGTGACAGTCAGCAGTAGCTCCACTAAATACAACCCATTGAGGCCTGCTGTTCAGCCAGTTCTTCACCAAGTTCACTGTGAACTTGCTCACTCTACAGCTGGATAACTTGTCAAGGAAGAAGTTTTGAGGGACAGTTAAAGTAAAAAAAAAGAATGTTGGTTTTTTGAGCTCTCCAAGGTCCGGCGCGAGAGTCAAAGACGTGTCCTTTATAGAAGTATAGTCAGTGCTCTGATTTATTGTTTACATTACACACACACTTATCACATACTTTTAGAGTCTACGAATAGTACAGGAATATTATTGTTTAATGGCTAGGGTGTGCTTGCTTTACCACACAACTTGATTGGTACTTTTTTCTAAACTAAGTCCCTCTTTATCAATGTTTTTACTTGCTTCTCTGAATGCCTGCCACATTCTTTTATTGTTTACTGCTCTTCTTGAAGCAGGCTCAAAGATGCACGGGCCCTGTTTCCCTCTCCATGGCCTGGGCTGTGCACATAAGCTTCCAATAACACACTGTGGCCTGTGTTATTGAAATATTCCTCAGCAGACAGTATCAAAAGCCTCACTAAAATCCAGAAAAACTACATCTACTGTCTTCCCTTCATCCATTATGCGGGTGACCTTATCACAGAATTATGTTGTTCAGTAGGGCTTCCCCTTTGTAAACCCAAGTTGAATGTGCCTGATGATTGTATCGTTCTTTAAATGCCTTGCAATAGCACTCTGTATAATCTTCTCCATAATTTTTCCAGAACCTGAGGTTACACTAACAGGTCTGTAGTTCCCCAGGTCTTCCCTCACATACTTTTTGTAGACTAGAATAACACCACAACTAGCTCCCAGTCAGCAAGGACCTCTCAGGCTTCCACGACTTTTGGTAGATGATCAAGAGGGGTCCTCCCATAACATCCACTAGCTCCTTCAGTACTCTGGGAGGAATCCCATCAGGCTCATGGACTTATGGACATTCAGCTGATACAATTGCTCCCTTACAATTTCAGTGTCCACAACAAAGTCACTGTTTCCGCAGGTCCTCCAACTCAGAGGACCAAATAGCCAAGGTCTTACCAGTATTATGAAAGGCTGAGGCAAAAAATCTCCAACAAACCAACATGAATTCCTCAAACTTTTCCTCATCCATATTTGTCAGGTGACCATCAAGTATCAATCAAACATTTTCCTAAGACCTCTCTCACTATTAGCACACTTTAAAATGCCTTTCTTGTTTTCTGACACTACACTGGCCAGTTTCAACTCTGAGCTTTGGCCTTGCATGTTTTCTCCCTGCATCTGTAAACTATGTCTCTGTAATCTTACTGCAAAGCCTGACCTTGCTTCTAGAGATCATACAATTTCTTTTTCTGCTTGATCTCCAAGAGGAGTCCTGTGTTCAGGCAAGATGGTCTTCTGTATCACCTGCTTGCTTTATTATACTACGCATTAATGATACTGGAAAATATATAGAGTTGATATGGTATATATTGTATTTTGTTATTTATTTTCCACCTTATTTTAGGCATATTCCAACATTTTACTGTGATGAAACCCAATTAATTATTTTGAATAGCCTTACAAATATTCAACATTATTTCCAACATATTTTTTTGAAATAACTCTGAAACATCTAGAATTAAATTGAACATTCTCCATTTAATGATTGCAGAGCTACTAAAGATTCTTTTACACTCACCCGAATTCAGTGGCAATTTTTCAACATATTCAAGGATCTCATTATTTTCTTTACTTGTAGCCCTTCAATATTTCAAATGCAAATCTTATTTCTCATTTGGTATGAAACATTTGTACGCCATTTACTGTATCTCAAAAATACTTTTGCCAGAGGCTGTTAGGATTTCAGACAAGAAACTGTTTGCTTATAAATGAAAAAAATTTCTTAAAAAAGATAAATATATTGAGATCCATACGGTAATACATTCAGTAAGATGATACACTCCAGTCCATTCTTCTTTGTTTCTAGAGTAACGACAAACACATATGTGGATAGACAATATGCAAGAAATAAAAAATGTAACTGATTATTGTTTCAGAACTAGCTAAGACTTTTGTGTAGAACTGGAAATCCTAAAGCAGTACAAAAACATCAGAAGAAACAAATTCAGAGGAACATATTGATAGAAATTGATTATATGTGATAAACTGGCACAGTATGAAAAATAAAAAATTAGTGCCTTTATATATTAATACTATATTTTCTATTTATTGATGTTTTATTTTTAGTAACTCCATTTGGAGAACTTAAAGCATGCAGTCCACTAATGAGAATGGGTAATATTACATGTTCTGTATTTTAATGTAAAAAGAAGTAATTACAGATAATTTTTAGAATTAATACTAGTGTACATATGTCAACAAATTTTTCTACCTATCAAACCAATAAATAGCTACGAATCAGCAAATTCAAGTGCATCAAACTAAACAAACAATTGATATATAGGGCTGAAAAACGTAGCCCACCACAACCTAACACAGATGAGGGTGCCCACCAGCAAACCGTCAAGACTGGTCCCTTCTATCTTCTTATCTCTCCATTTTTACATATTTATTCCTCCCCAACTCACCTTGATCCCTTCCTTTCCCCACCTTTGTTTTCTCCTCTAAACATCCTATAACAACTCTCACATCATCCCAGCATGCTCTTCCCCTGCATGCAATAATGAGCCCTAGCCCCCAGCGTAGTGGGGTGTGTTTTATCCTGGAGAATGACTCACAGGGACTCACAATGCTATTATCTTGGGTTGAGCAGGCAAAATGCCAACTGTCCAAAGAACAGAGATAGCCTTCAGCTGAGAAAAGGGAGAAAGGGAAAAAAAACCTCCAAAACTAGGTTTATGCTGAAACTAACTATATGTATTTATACAGAAAGAGAAAATTAAGAGAAAACTACAATATAACACACACTTACACAAGTTATGTATAACAAGAAATAATTTCCCACTTCCCAGTAAACACAAATTCTACCATTTTAACTACAAATCATTCTAGAGAAGTCAATTTCCCAGAGACAGACTTAAGCAGAAAGAAAAGCTAGTAACATTTTACTTCCCTAAGATAACATGATGGTAAGCCAGTGCTGGGCTTGGGCCTCCCCATCCCTCCTGGGACGGCAGTGTGTCTTGCTGGGACCACAGCTGTGAAGCAACTGCCCAAGGCACTGCCACACTGGATCCTACCTCTTCTGAGATAGTGTCATAATGTGGTATGGAATACTTAATTTCAAGTTGCACAAAACAATTATAGCATCATCACATCAACACTTTTAGTTCATCCTTCTCCAAGTGATACATGATGCCCATACAGAAAAAGCAGCAAGTGACAGAGCTGGTTGTGAAACGGTATTCAAAATCAGCACCAATATACTCTTTGCTGTAATACTGCACTTGACTAAACATGGGAAAGGATTCAAGCATTATAAATCATTTGAGAGTGGAGTATAGAGAGAAATAGATAGCAAAAGGGTCTAGCTACGTTCATGCATACCAAATATCTAGCTGAAACAAAACAGCATGAAACACATCCAACATTTTTCCCCACACACTTTCTTTAACACTCCCACAGCTTCTGATCAATGTCTAACATTAAACAATATCAAAAAAAGTCTGAAATATTTTACTAGGATACCTTAAACATGGTGACGAATTAATAATGCAGTCATGAATCAAAATTAAATGCCTCAGCAGTTCATCAGATATCCTTTGATTCCATTTTTACTTGTCTTTTCTTCACAACCAGCCACTGGAAACACTTGCCACCAATTTTCCTAACCTATCCATAACTTTACAACCTCAGCATAGGGCATCTAAAAATCATCAGTATATGCTGGTTGTATGTACAGAAATATGTCTCTAAATCAGGTTATTAAATTTGTCTGCAATGTCAACAGTCTATAGCCTTAAGTGTTTATTAAAGAATATATGATAGGCAAATAGAATGCCAGTCTTCTTTCTAGCTAAAAATTACTTATAAATGTTCATTATATAATTTTTAGTCTGAAATTAGAGTCAAGGCTACTTGTATTTTACAAGGCTCAGTTTTTCTACAGTTCCATGCACAGAATTCCTCTTCAAGCCAAGTGACAATCCTTCACGAAGAATAACAGAAAAACAGGTCTCGTAGATTTGTTCTCCTGCAGATGCCAGAATACTTACAAATGTAGCTCCTGCAAATATCATTAAGAATAATGATTAATTTTATATCTATATTGCTTATCTTCCCTGACATTTCAAGAACCATACAAACATATTAAAAACATTACAACATATAAAACAGATAAAAAACAGTCACAGAAATTGAAGCAAAACCCGAGATGCAAGAAACCTTTTTTGTATTAAGAATTCTTTTCATCCCACCTGGTAACAAATAGAATTTTACTGAGAAAATCTACACTCACCAGTGGAATGCATTTCATGTTTGATCAATGAAGAATGATAGTACATATATTGCATCTGATTATCACAGAATTACAGTTAAATAACTGACATGTTTAGAACACCTTTACTATATCTCTATCCAATGCAAACAGAAAAGTGAAATTTGGAAGAATATTTTAACACCCTCACACCAGCTCACCCACTTCATTACCCACTAAATCCACAAAATAAGCAATTTGTTTTCCTTCCTATTTCAGCATCACACCACCCTTTTCTATTTCTTTTCCTTTACATACGGAAATAGTACTATTAGGACAGAAGGATAATATTTTATGTGATTTGGGACAATTCCCTTGTCTTATTACTTCAGTGATAAAGCATAGCAATTTCCTAACACACTGTTTCCTCTGCAATACTTACCTTTTCTTCTCTTTTGTTGTACTGACATTGTGTGCAGTCATTTCGTATTATGGAAAATCTCCTTTTTATGTCCATAGTATACAGAATTCCAGGGGATAATCTGTCTTTAAGTATATACTAAATTATTGTATTTGGTGCAATGATCACATTAAACAATTTTCTACACTTTCACCCCTCAGGCATACCTTAGGAAGTTTCAACTGCAAAATGTACTGTATCACATTCATGTGGGAGCTATCACATTGTTGGGACCTAATTATCTATCTCAACAAAACAGTGCATTAAGCAGAATAAACAATGACATCTTTGTTCATGAACTGAAGGTCCTGAACTGCTGGATCTAAGGGCTAATACAGCTAGTGTTCAAACGGGTATCTGAATATTCACTCCAAGAGTTAAGTGGGGACAGGGGAATCAAGATATAAATTCGGTCCAAGCTGATTGCACTGCACATACTATGTAAAAGTCATTCAGCCTGCATAAAAAACTCAGACACTTCTGCTTTTCACATACCCTGTAAGATTAGGATTACCAAATCATCAAACTCTGCTGACCAGAAATGGGAGAACAATACGCTGGTGACAGCTTTTGCTGAGAATGCCAGTTGTCTAATTCTCAGACAAACACAACTACATAACCAAGATCATCGTGACTGCTCATGACTCTTACAATACAATAATTTAGTCACTAAGATAAGCAAAATTTGGTAGCAGTAAACCAAAACTAATTCCTGGATTCCACTTGAAAACTAAGTGTTATATGGTAGAATATTTAAAGCAGGAAATGTTGCATAAAATAAAATTACATTTTCTCTCATCTCAAAGCAGATTTCAGATGTGGCCTCTGGCACAATACAAGGAACATTTAACAGGGAGTTAACAAAATCACAGCTAATTGTGATACTGAAACATATGATCTCTGTCTCCCTGTGAACAGTACATCTGAAAGAAACTTCTTTTAATTTTTAATTCGGGACTTTAAGTGGGTACTCTTGAATATAGCTGCTATTCAGTTTTCTTCAACAGAGATATCTAGAGGCAACTTAGAACCTTACTTGTGAAAACTTAAGAAGTCAAGAGGATGTCAGTATTATGGCACTTTCCCCTTCACTTAATTCCACCACTGTATTTGCTTTAATGCATCTTTCAATTGTTTGGGTTGTATTATACTTAATATTCATACCATAGCTGTATCCTGTACTGGGAATATGTAGCAATAACATCCGCATATGTTAGTACCCCAATCTTTGTAGAATAATCTCCATCTTATTCTTTCCCATCCAAATTTCATTATCTGTTTCATGCAGTAAGACTATACTGAATAAAGAGACTGAGGTAGGGGTAGCACAACAGTGCCCTCCTCTTCATGACCTCCCCTGAGGGACTCCAACACATGTGAAAAAGCGTAAGTGAGGAAATGGACGTTTGCAGTATATTTGTAACACTCTCCTACTGTTTTCAAGGTAAGAGAAGAATGTTACGTCTCACTGATAGACAAGCAGTTCAGTTCAGGGTCAGAATTAAGACTTAACAATCATACTGGGGTTTATAACCAGATGGACTAAGTTATAGAAAATCAGAATATTCTACATTCTTCATTAGCTCAGGATGTTCAAAAGAATTATGTGATATGAGTGAATGAGATTTGTATCGCAAGTCAAATACTCATTTTTAAGTATCACTGCTTATAAGCTTTACACATGCCTACATAAGTTGTCTGTGCTTGCAAGCATTGTATACTGTATTATTCACAGTATTATTTGTCACAGAAGACCCTACTGCATTTCTTGGAGCATAGCAATCAGTCTATCTACGATTAGAGTGTAAAGTTACCTGGGAGCAAAATGTAGGAGCTATTTAACAAAATACAGCTACCTTACACAAAAGTATATGGCAGTGAATGAAGAATAACAAATGCAGCTGAAAGTGTAGGAGGAATTTGTAATGTAATTATCAAACTTAAATTTGATCTGCCTTGGCAAAATGACCAGGAAACTGTGAAGGGGAAAAATGTGAATACCAATAGTAACACCCTATTCCATAACACTGTTTTGGTGTATTTATTTCTTTGGTATTCTGAGGCAAGACTGTCTGCTTACAGATAGTTTAACTCAGGCATCACAGCCCAGTTTACCTTATGAAGCATCTAACAATAATAGTATGAAGGAGCACCATCACTGTCAGGTCTGTGATACACATTTTCCACTAGCAGAGCTGATATTCATGTTCCTGACAGGTCAGACAGTAAAGAATCTGCCCATTTCTGATTTCAGCATATTTTAAAATTCTTGGGAGTATTTAATCATAGTGATTGACTTAATGGTCCTTGGCAAGTCACTTTCATCCTTGACTGATACCCAAATGATCAATAAGCTTGACCATGCCAAAAGAGGGGAAAGTGAGAGAGAAGACAAAGTGGAAAAAGAAAGAGGGTGAGAAAGAACAAAAAAATGAGGGAGCAAAAGTAAAGCACAAAGGGAGGAAGAAAAAAAAGAGTAAGAGAGCACAAAAAGGAAAGAGAGAAAGAAGGGGAGAAAGATGAAACAGATGGGAGAAAGGAAAGCAAGAAGAGAGGGAAGACAGAAAGGCAGAAAGGAAAAGTAAGAGGGAGGAGGAAGAGGACAGAATATGATGCGTACAGCATAATCGACAGCTTGAAAGGTTATAGGAAGCTAGTATTCAATAACAAATCAATCACAAGAAAAAATGTGACATTACAATGTTGGAGGGTTGAGGTGGGGGGTGTCCTATAAAATTCAAATCAGTCCCTAGCATTAATACTACTAAATATGTCTAACATTTGCTTTAGTAGCTGAAGTGTTATTTTTAAAATGCAACTAAACTACCTGGAAACTTAACAGTCTTTGAAAATTAGTAGAAATTTCACCACAAAAAGTCTTTGGGCATCCCATTTTTAACTGTAAGCATTGCCTCATTCACATTTAACATCTAACTGATGAGCCAAAATTTCATTTTCAGGAGTAACACAGATAACTTGCAGCATAAATCTTGCTGGATGTCAAACAGACATGACTTCTAACAGCATTAAAATAAGCCCTCTAAATAAGTTAGGTATTGAAGTACTGAGCAAAGCAATGCATGAATTAGAAATAATAAGTCTATGTCTTCAACATCTATTTCGTATCCTCTACCACTGATAAAGTACTTACCCGAAGGGGATTTTGAATTTCAGAACTGGAAAGTGCTCTTGGGGGAATAAGGGCAAAATTTTATTCCCATCACACAAAAAATGAGATGAATACTAGAGGTTTGGCCATCTATGATATTCTGAAAGCACAGGTCTCTAGTTTTGAACTTCTTTTCAAAAACAGATTCCAGTCACACATTCCTACATGCATAAATGTAAATATATGTAAATAGTAAACAGATGGATACCAGAACTAATGAATACAGTAGGCAGGTTTAGAACAGATTGATTTTCACCCATCCACTTTACCTAAGCCATAGAACACTTAATTTTTGTCAGAAAGCTGATCCTAACAATGGTCCTGCCTTTAAAACCAGTACAAGGCTCACATCACTAGTGTGAACACATTCTTGTGCCACTGCAGAGGAACTGAACAGGCCCACCAAGTTACAATTACAATAGTCACACTCCAAGACTTATGTGTCTGCAAGAGAAGGCTGTAGACAGTACACAAGGCTGTGAAATATATAACTTTCCTTCTCCCCAGTAAACAAACCTGTATGGATCCAATGGGTCTGGTTAGTGTCAGCACTTGCAGCTAAAGCTATTCTTTCCTCACATCAACTACATGCAGTCTTACAGCTACAAAGGCGAGTTCAACCAGCCATATGCAGAGCCACATGCTGTGAATTGCTGTTGGCTTCACTAAAAGAGGGTATAGTTCTAAGTACAGGTGGAAGGAAGGCACATAGCGCTCACTCCAACACATGGGAGCAGACTTTCATCTATGCAAACCTTCTTTTTTGCACTGTGCTTCAGGAGTAAAGGGTGAAGCATTACCTTTACAGATTTATTCAATACTTCTACTTGTGTTGTTGCAATACTACTGCATATGCTCTCATTCAAATTTATACATGTGCCTACATCTGCAGAAATCCTCACACCAAATCTGCATCACTGCTCAAAACAGTTCCCAACCAAGACACATCTTTCCACAAATGCACTCCATGCACATATAACCTCCCAACACACACTGTTCAACACAGGGAAATGCAAACTCCTGTGTGGACACACCTGCAAAGATCCATGCTTTGTGACTGGCTGCCAAAATTTCCCAGCTCACGCACTTGTGTCCATCAGCTCTTCAGATTATACTTATGCATTCACACAAATGCACATGTGCACACATACACCGTATGTACATCTATGTAAAACCATACACACAAACTTGTATGAACACCTGTATGAATGAATCCATGCAGACACACATGCAAGACAAAAGCATGCCACAAAGGCATAGACATGTGCAAGAACACATGCACACATATACACACACAGAAAACACACGTATACACAGATGCACTGGAAGGGATCCAGGCACTCTCACACACATACACAGATGCAAGCACACATGCACAAAACATGTGTGTGTGCACATACCTGCCCTCACATGCACAGAATCACACAAGCACACTTACACACACAGCAGCACACACACCACACGGTGTGCACACGTGCACCCACACTCGACACAGCAGCACATGCAAGCGCACACGCACACGCGCATAGTCACAGGCACACACGCACCCAAACACGCTCCCGCCCCCACGGAACCTCCCCCGCACGCCCACATATACACCGGGCCCTCCCGAGGGATACACGCGCAACGCCCCCTCACGCACAGAAATGCACCACCACTGCCCCTGCACACCCGGGACGACACCCCCGCACCGCAGCCCGCGCCTGCCCACCCCCTCCACACGCTTCCCTCGGCGGAGCACACCGCCGTCCCGCGCTCCTCGCGCGGTGGCTGGGCCGGGGGCAGCGGGCAGGGGGCAGGGCGAGTGCCGAGCCCGCACGGCAGTGCCGGTGCCGCTCCTCGTCCCCTCACCGCGCTCCCCCCCGCGCCGGGCCCCCGCCCGGCGCCCACGCAGAGCGGCGTGGCGGCGCAGCCGGTAGGTGGCGCCGTCGCTCTTCCTGGCGGAGCCGCGGCCGCGCCACCCCCGCACCCCGCCCGGCCCGGCCCGGCCCGCTGGGAGCCACCGCCCGCCTGCGGAGCCCCCGCGCCGGGGCCCGTTCCCCTGCCTGCCACGGCGAAGAGCCCCCTCAGCCTGCGCGCACGGGGAGGGGGGATGTGCCCGCCGTGCCCCCTCCCCCCCCCCCCCCCAGCCTCCCCCCCGCGGGCGCGTTGCCCGGCCTGTAATTAATGTCCTGGCGCAGAACAATTACCCTGCGCGCCCCCCGGGCCGCGCGGTGTGTGCCCGAGGGCGCGGGCGGGCTGGGGGTGCGGGCCCGTTCGGCGCTGGCACCCCCGGGCACCGCATGTGCGTGGTTAATAACGAGGCGTCAATCGGGGTGGGCGAGCCCGGCCGCCCCAGCCTCCTCCGGGAGGCGGGATAGGGGGGACCCGCCACTCCGTTATCTCCCGAGCCGCTCTCCCAGGCAGAACTGATCCTTTTGAGGGAATGAGGGGGTGGGGGGAGAGTCTCAATTACGAATACTGTTTGGAGTTTATTGGAGAGGGCGTCTGAGCGTTGAGGTGCTCTCCCGTGGCTCCCGGTGGATGCTGTGAGGAGCCAGGATTGTGGTGGGTTTCAGCTGTGCAGGGAGTTGGGGTAGTGGGGGGGGGGGGTGGGAGGAAGGAAAAGACACGATCGAGAGTAGCTGAGACTTTGTGCCCCCGTTGGAGAGATGGTTGAGTCCTCGTCAAGGTTGCTGTGGTATCCCAGAAACACCATTCACTCCGAGCTGTGACCGCGCACCATCAACAGCAACAACTCCGCTGCGCCTGGCCGAGGAATAGGAATTAGGAGCTCTCAAGAATAATATGAAAGGGATCTGCAGAGGGGAAATCCGTGCAAAGGAATCGAAATTAGGAGACTTTTGGGAAAGGGGATGTACTAAATGTGGCCGGCTGGACTTCATCCTGGTGAAGAAAATGGAGATTAAAAGTGGATTTACATTTTGGAACCTCGTCTTTTTATTGATGGTTTCGTGTGTGAAAGGTAGGGTAGTATTTGAGGGGTATATATTTAGGGGTTCATTTTCGGTCAGGGCGTTGCAAGCTCATGCCTTATACCAAGGTGTATTTCAAAATATCTTTATTTCTTGTTTTATATTTTTGCCCTGGGTAGTTTGCAATAGAAATATATAAACCATCGCTAAAGCGGGGACGAAAGAAGGAGTTGATTCAGAGCTCTCTTCGGAGATAGGAAATGTATTTGCTTGCCAGGGCTGGCATTCAATGCAGTGACTGAGCTGGGGCTCAATAAATATTCTTGCAGTATGCTCAAACGGAGACGTGAGTTGGTTCATATAGCTTCTAACTAGTGTATATTCAAACAAATCCCACCGGATGACTTTTTTTTAAGGTGACTATGATGCTAGTGAGGGGTGGAGGGGGGATTACCTACAATTCTGGTTTTCGGTGGAGCAGCGGGCTCTTTGCGGGAATGCCTGTATCGATGCTCTTATTAGTTTAACCCGTTGCGTGGGGAAAGTTACAGAGGAGCCCAGCGTACGCATAGCTGTCTCGCAGCCCGAAATGCGCTTCACGCTCGGCTGTCTGTACGCATGCAGGGCTCCCAGGCTGTCGGAAAGGTGCGTTGGCAATTCAGCCTTGAAGGCATGGTCTGTCGCTGAGTGCAAAGATCGACACCTTTTCTCTCCCCTCCTTCGGTCCCTTTTCCCCTGATGTATGTGAGATGTTCTGGATTGTTGGGGTTTTTTTCTCTCTTTTTTTTTTTTTCCGGAGCAGGAGCTATCTTGCTTTCTTCTTCCTTCTGTGTTCATGAAAGGAGAGCAAAAGCAAATGTCTAGTTATCGGCATAAATATCTTCACTAAGTCTGTGCTTGCAGACAGTTAAGGGAAATGCTGCACAGAGAGAAAAAAGAAATATGTGGCTTGAATGATGTGCACCTGCAGAATTACACAGGCATCGTTAAACAGTGGAGTGCCGATCCCACCACGCGTGCCTTCAGTAAAGGATCTATTCTGCAACTCCCCATAGTCGTCTGCCTACCCGAAATAATCTCCCCTTGTTTGTAGCCAGTGATTAATATCCGATTAATCACCCTTTTATCCCCCTCATCCTCATCCCTCCTCCCCTCCACACTCATACACTCCCGGAATATTTAGTAGACGTTATCGATCCTCTCCGAGTTTTTAGACTTGGTTATCGCCTACAGAGGTTGCCTGCACGGGTGGGAAGGAGATGTTTTGAGGGGGTGGCATTCAAAGGCGTGCCTTCCCGAACTGACTCTGGCTTGGATGAAACAGTTTATTGTAGAGCTTTGCAGCTGCTTGTCCCTCTATTTGCACTGCGTGGAAAAGACAGTTCGCGTTTCACGGGGCGAGGGGGGGTACCGAGGGCTTTTACCTCATCCCACGTTATCCTGACGCGAGGTATCCAAGGTGAAGGGGGCTTACTGGCGACGTTTATGCACATTTTAATTACAGGCATATTCTCTCTGTTTGCATCTATCGAAGGGTGCCGCTCCCGGCGCTCTTCCCCGGTCTGGGGATGCTTTGACATGAGCACAGACCCGCGGCTTTGGTGGCATTTCTTTTCCCTGGTTCAGCCCCCTGCCATTAGCGCGTTTTCGGTGCCGGGTGCCAGGGTTCGCCAACCTCGGGCTGGCCACCGGCCCGGCTCGCCGTGCGCTACGCGGCGCCCCGCGGGCGCGGTGCGGGGGCGAGCGGGGGCTCCGGCGGCGCTCCGAGGCGGCTGCTTTGTGAGCGCGAGTCGCGGGGCGGCAGCATCCGACCGAGGGACGGGCTGCAGCGGCCGCGGGAGCGGAGCGGCGTTCCCAGCACCTGTTGAGAGCCGCCTCGCTTTGCCCTTGCGGGTGGGGGAAGGAAAAAAACGCTGGACACTTGAGTGCAAAAGCTGGGAGGAAGCACAAGAAGCAGTCCAAGAAAAAGAGCTGGGCTTTGCAGAACTGGCTCTTCCTCTCCATTGTCAAGGCCTAAGCTTCCCAGTGCTGACCAGGGCAGTTTCCATAGACTTCCTTCGGACAGGGGCGGTTCTCCCTGAACCTGCAGACCCAGTAGGTCAGATTTTACATCCAGGATGAAGGTTGCTTCAGGCAGCCAAGCTCCACAGAGCTGGCTTAGACTCACTGCAGCACTCTGCATCTATTCTGGGCATTGATATTTAGTTCTCTCCCCACTCCCATGAATGAAAGCATTTTACTTTGATTTACATTCCCTTTGTGTCAGGATACACTTATGTCCCCAGAAAGCAGAGGTATACAATGAGTATACCTTCCCATTTAAAACATTCCTGATGTTGGGAGCAACATGACTCCCTACATCTGCTCTACCATTGCCTGGTAAGGCCTTTTTAGTACACCCCACCTCCACAAGCTCTAGCTCTACCCTTCCTTGCTTAAACACTAATACTAAGTAGTCCAGCACCACATCATAACACCCAAAATGTTACTGACATTCCTGTCATCCAGACCACTTCCAGTCTTGATCCACAGCTCTCCTGCTGTTATAGGTGTCAAACTATCCCAGGATGCTTAAAGAATCATGCCCATATTTGATTAATTAAACACTCCTTGGATATATTAATAGAAACAAATGAACAAAGAATTGTTCACATTTATCTATAAATTTGTGCCTTTTTGGAACCTTGCAACACTACTTGGAAGGGGTTTAGAAAAGGGAGAAGAAAGCAGGAGAGGATGGAGGAAAGGAAATTATCAGAATCTCTGAGAAAGGGGTGATATGAAGAGCTAAAATTGAGAGGAATTGTACCTTCTTCAGTGAAAACCTTGCTTACACAATATTCCATTATGCCATGGAATAATCTCCAACAGAATCTTCCTTGGACAGACACAGAATAAAAAAAGCAAAGAAATGTCACCATTGAAAATTGAGAGAAGGCACAGAAGGTATTAAACAAATCCACAACCCAGCCCTTAAAAAAGGCCAAGCAGAGTGATTCCTGGCAAGCTAGAGGGGTGATGAATCCTGTGCTCTTCTGATTAGATGTGTGAGACACCCAAGAAGGTTCCCTTCTCCCTCAGCCCCCACCATGGGAGAAATGAGAAGCACCATTGAGGCACAGGAGATACAAACCAAGTTTGGAGGAGTAGGCGTTGGAAACCTCCACTGTCACCTCCCTTACTGAAAGAGGAGGAGAGGGCATAAAAGAGGGGGAAAAAATTAAGCAGCATCAGTGAGCTTTGCCTTCTGGGATTTAGAAATCACTGATACTTGCACCCTTTTGGTTTGGCACCTCCCTCTACCGAAAAAAAATGTTTGCAATCTGTTAGTGGAAGCAAATCACAGAAGAAATTACGCAAAATGACTGCAAGACTCTCCCATCTCCTCTGTTTATCTGTGGCTCCAAGACAGAGCACCAAGGTCGACTCTTTTGTCTGCCTGGCTAAAATGAAGCTTTGCCGCTGCTGTTGTTCCTCTGTTCCCCTCTTGCAGTGTGACAGGCAGAACAAGAGCAGCTTCCAAAATGAAAGGGACACGAAGCACTGAGGTTTTAAACGGCTCATTGACAGAAGAAGTGATGAGAAAAAGGAAAGTATTTACATTTCCAGTGATGGGTACCTGGCATGTGGGAATATTTAGCAGGGACAAAGCGTCTCCTGCTTCTTACAGCCACCTCTGCAGTCTCCTCTCCCTTCTCCCCCATTTCCACCTCAATGCTGCTCTCTTCATTCTCCGCCGGCCCCTCCCCATCGCTTCCTTCCCAGTCACTTGACTTGTGTTACTGGTGATGGGTATGCGCTAACTGGCGGATGGCTTTCCTCAGTGGGGCACGCAGGAGCGAGGTGCTGGGTCTGTCCCCGAAGTGGGAACGGTCGGGAGAGGAACAGCAGGTCCAGGTTTCCTCATTTTCAGATGGTCGATGGCGCTGCTGCATCTTTGTGTGCGTGTGTGTTTTGTCTGTCTGTGTGTTTGTACGCGTGCAGGGGGCAGGGACACACTGACTGGAGAAGGGACGACGTCGTCCTTGCTTTCCAACTCCTCCACACACGCTCACCTCCTCCACAGTGTCTCTTTGCCATAAGCCCCCGCAGATGACACAGGGGGCTGCGCACAGCAACTCACCGTTTTTCAAGCGACGCGATTCTTCAGGGTTGCAGGCAAAGTTACCTCTCTCACCCCCGCCTTTGTCACAGCTAAAACAAGGCTCCGCTGTGCCCCCGCTTAGCGCTCGGCTGCTTCTCCTCCCCTAATGCAGGGCAGCAGTGAAGAAGCACACTACCCCTCTCAGCAGCATCAGCAGGGACGTCTTCTCCCTCCCCTGCCCAGTGCCATTAGGGACGCGCAAAGGGCACAGGGGAATCTCACCTTCTGTCGCCGCATTTTCACTGCGAGAGGCAGTAGTCGCAAGGCGGAGCCGGCACGGAGCGGCGGCCGCCCGCCGGGAGCCTCCACCCGCGCCCGGCACTGGCACCGGGCTCCGCAGCCGCCTGGTGCGGCCGCACATCCAGAGAGCCCTCAATATAGTCTTCCGTCTTTTGGCTTTGGTTTCTTTATCTCGGTGACTCCTGTTGGCAAGTTTGAGGCAGCATTAGGGTGGTTGATCGGTTAGTTTGGTTGGCTGACACACAGAAATAGGCCCTCACTCTCTGAGCACAGCCAGCCCGCTCGTCGACGAGCGGGTGGGGGCTCCAGGCAGTCACACAGGCTGAAGAGGACAGGTTGTAGCTTCAACTCTTTTATCAACATCTACATTAGCAAGCACCAGCTCAGGAGACCTAAAGCATTCCGTGGATGTGCTTTCAAATCCCTTCCTTTCCAAGACTCCTGTGCAAAAACCAGTAGGAACTTGCAGTCTACATGTGGGGTTTTTTTGCTTGTTTGTATGTAGGGGGTGGCTGTTTTTGAGCAACAAGCCAAGCAGGATCAATTGTCCATCTGACTTAGTGCCCCCTTTATCTCAAGTCATAACTAGCAGCAGCAGTCTAGTGAAAGATATGAGAAATACAGCAAGTAGAGTGACTAGCACATCCTGGATCTCAGCAGCCGCCAGCTTTGGGTCTCTCCCAAGCTAGAGGCTGTTTTTGAAATACCACATTTTAAGAGGCATGGACTGGCCCGTGCTCCACTCACTTGTCTGTTCTCTCTCATTCTGCTGCCCTGCCCTGCCCTGCCCTGCCTTCCCTTCCTCTCCCCTTGCATTCTTATGTATCCTCCATTCTTTACACTCTGCATCTGGCTGAAAGGGCTGAGTAATGTGAACACTTGCAATAAAATTGGTTTTATTATATCCACTGTTGTGCTGAGAAGGTCAATCCCAAAAAATTGAGATTTGAAACCACTGAATGCACATGTATCTAGTAACAAGAAAGAAAAACACATACTTGTTCAGAGAAATTTGAAAAGGTTTTGAAATATGCTGTGGGGATGGCTCAATTTGCATGATTGTAACATCTTTTCAGAGAAGATGTTATGAAGAATTAGCATAGCCTTGTATCCCTCCTTTTTTAAAAACCAGTGTGTTGGATACTGATTTTCAGAGGTATTGAACATTTACAACTTCAGCTGGCTCCAGTAACAAGTTAGCACCCTTGAAGCAAGGCCAAATGATTTCATCATTATGGTGCTGAGACAGATATAGACAGTATAAGGAAAACACCTATAAAACAAAATTGTATATGAAATGTTAATTTACAGAATCTGATAAATTGGAATGGTAGGAATAAGAACGGCTTTACGATCTGCTGTAGGATTTGTTTGTTTGTTGTTTTTCCTTTTCCACTGACGGGAAACTTCAATTCTAATTCAGTGAGGTTGTGACATGTCAAGTTCAGCTTCTTGCTGATGAGTACCATTCAGCTTGTATTTCTAAACATAATGAAGGTTGAAAGGATAGAACCAAGCGGTTGTGAGAAATTAGCTTACTAGTTACTCCAAAGCAATTTCCCAGAAAAGAGCAGTCAGAGTACAGACAACTTGGTCTAAGTTGTTGTTTTTTTCCTTAAACTCCTATAATTTTAAGACAGCACTTACAGCATGAGGTATTTGCAGAAGCAATATTTAAGTAACAAACCAGAGAAGCATCTGATAAGAGGAATTCCTACAAGGCTATAAACCTTACCTTGTTATTTTGTTTATATAATTTCTGTGCTAAGGTTTATTGCAAAACTCCAGAACTCTTACGAGCTTTAGACGCGTGCCTTTAAAACAACTTTACAGAAGAATGTTTCTTTCTCAATTAAATCTTGCTGTTTTCTCAGATTCAAGGGACAATATTTGGCAATTTTCTTGAACCTAAGTGGAAGGGTGTGTCATACATAATGCACAGGTTTTCACTTGCCTTTTTAAAGGAAAAAAACCCAACAACTAGTAGTATTTCTTCTGGGAAATGCAATAGACAAGGATATTGTACTCTAAAGAATATTATGTAAAATAAACATGTACATACACAGACGCACCATTTACATTTGCACATGTCTGTATTTAAGTGTTTACCTTTCTTGGGCAGATTTGTATTCATAGTTGCACTGCTTTATTCTCACAGATCCTGTTAGATTTACTATGGCTTCATAATTCCAGCATTACAAATGCTGAGTACTGTTGTAAATGTCAAAGAAGGAAATGGTGGAAGTACATCATGTCCTTCCCACCATCTGAAATCTTAATTGGGTAAGTTTATAGATTTAGGAACAGTGTTACTCATAGAGAGTGAGCTCCATGGTACTGGGAAATAGCATACAAGGGATTCCACCAGGGCTGGCCCTGTCATGGAACTGTGTCATAGAACAACAAGATGGAATGCAGCCAGCGCAGACATAGACAGGCTGTCTGCCCATTTTTCCCTGGATTCCACAAAATGCATCGTAGTGTCATGTATCATATTTGTATTGTATCATAGAAATAAGGAAAATAACTGTGAGCAACTTAACCAGAGAAGCATTCATGGGGTGATGAATTCTCACCTCCGGAGGCCTGTAAGTAACACAGATTATCTTTGCAATAGAACTGAAGGAATCTGGAGGCTTCAGGCAGAAATGATTGAGTGATTACTTGGATTTATATAGATGTTGAATTACTATTTCTGACTTTGAATTCCATTTTGTCTGTTCCCCATATTTACTTATCTTATTAGCTTTATGTCTTTATGCATGTAAATTGGTTTCATTCTCATGGAAGTGTATATATGTTTGTACACATGTATCTAGAACATGCACATGTAGAAATTATATCCATCTATTTGGTTATGTTATGAAGAAATTCACAGAGTGCATTGTTAATTTACGAAGGTGCAGGTAACAACTTGAAACTTACGTGCTTCCTAAATTATCCATATTGTGTATTCCCAATCTCAGAAGGAAGTTCTACTATTATATATAGCTGATTTCAGTGAGAAAAGAAGAATGATATGAGTAACTATGAGGAAATGTAAGGAAGAAAGTTGGATGAAAAGAAAAAAACATGAGTTACTAAAATCTGTAATTAAAAACAGATCATAGCACGTTAAGAATTAACTGAAATATTTATTCCCTGATTTAGGGATTTTTTTACGAAATATAGTTTCTATAAAACCATTCTTAGTAAATTGAAAACCTCTGAACACCTTTCAAATACAGAAAAAAAGAAGAACATTTTGGTGCTATTTTCAGGCTTATTTTAATACTGATATTATCATTTAAAGAGCTGACATACGATATCTCAGAGGTGGTTGTATTTCAGTGGCAGTTAAAATGAGCACTCTGCAGTTATTATCTTCTTGTAAAAGTGTTATCAAACCCAGTGAGGAGATACCTGCAAGTGTAGTTTGGAGTCCTTAGCAAAAACGGGCCACATAAATGCAAAGCACAGACATTGTTCTTGTTTTAACGTAATGCTGAGATGGAAGTACTTGAATTGCAAGACTTTTCCTCCACTGTGTAATCTGACCCAGAACAAAAACTTCACAGTCCACTATAGTTAGCTTTCTTGATTGCTGTGCAGTTTAATTTGAGTATGAAGCTCCATCTAATTAAAACTATTCTTTCAAAGGTGTATACTAAATGTTGGACTTTTGCTTGTGTTTATCAGCTTTGCTCCAAAGTTGAATAGAAGTTATAAAACAGGATAAAAAAGAGCTTCTAAACTGCCTGTAGTTTGAGCCCATGAAAAGCAAAAGGAGAGACCAGAATAGGATCTGTGAGAGCAATTTCTTCTGTTTCTTTTCATATTGAGTTTTGAATTACAGTTTTCCGTACAAATATTTCATTTGACTCAACTATTAATTGTAACAAAAGCCATATATTTCACAGTATATTAGGAATTTTCCTTAGAAGTGCTATTTGGAAAACTTTCATTGCATTGTAAACCTAAAGATTACAAAAGTAAATTGTTTATAATTCAGGGAAATAAATTTTATGTTTGGATACAGTCAGAAAATGCTCTCTCCACATTTTGTTGTCATGTCAACACTCCTGAGTATCAGTCCACTGGATTCAGTGTAATGGTAGTATGCCAATACAATGCCAGCTGTAGTTCTTACAACCACAGAATACTTATTCTTTTGTCAGAACATATGCTGAATTACAGCAATTTTATAAACTGTTTTCAAAATTCCATCTTAATTTTTTTGTTTTCCAATAAAACATTCTGGAATTTGCAGAAGGCTGCTAATAGCTGCAGAAGAACTAAGAGGAACTGATAAAAGAGATTTCAGTTTAGAATGTTTCAAATTTAATTATTAATGCAATTTGGTTTTACTTGTGTTAGGTTATCGTATGTTCCCCTATTAGTTACATTTGAAAATGCTGAATTAGCTGGAAAAACCAAAACACAAAACCAGGGTAGTTTCCACATGAATTTTATTGTATTTATTTTCTAACCCATTCTTTGTTTTTGCCACTGTTGTCTTAGTTTAAACACATCTAATATACTGAGTCAAAATCACAGGAGCTAAAATAGAGTAAAACAAGGGTCCAAATCCTGATAGCCTACCTGGTTAAACAAAAGTGGAGGGAAGAAAAGAATATGGCTTTTCATAGTGACATAAGTCAGTTAGCTTTGTGGTATTAGATGCTTTTTTCTTACATCTCTGGATGCATGCAGGAACACAGACATGCCCGCATTTCTGGTAGCAGGAATCTGTAACTGTGTGCTCTATCAATAAGAAACTGTTTAATTCGTGGCTATGCCCATCCTGTGTGATTTCCCTTGAGTCCCATCGATGTAACTGACCCTTCAATCGTATGACTTCTACTGACTTTAACAATGCTTGTTTCATAGACCCACAGAATTGGTTAGGTTGGAAAAGACCTGTAAGATCAGCAAGTCCAACAGTTAACTCAGCACTGCCAAGTGTTGAGTTGACTGCCAGGCATGGCGTGGTAGTTTTAATGACCACAAGAGAAGAAATGGGTGTAATTTGCCACTCATGATAAAAAGATACTTTCTCAAAAATATTTTCATCAATGCAGTGCTCAAAAAAGCGCTTCCATGATTAGAGAATTTTTATCAGTATGTTGTAGAGAAGTAACATGATACCTTCTCAGGTGAATGTTTTAGCAATGCTTAGACAACAATTCTTCCCTCTTCAAACTGTTACAAAAATGGCTAAAACTTTTAGAGCTTTCAAATTATTTATTAAATCCTTTCACATGAAACTGCTAAAAAAGTTCCTTTTCAATTGTACCCTTCAATAAAGAGTCCTGGAACTGAGAAAAAAAAAATTAACTCTTTATTTTTGAAGGTCTTGGAAAATGTTCTCCTACAGCAGACGTAGGAGAACTGACTATTCAGTCCTCAGTTTCTTGGTGTCACCTTCAACTTAAAAACAAATGAGGACATCATTACCTATTTCTTTCCACATTACTGTTCAGCGTATCTACCACTTTATTTCATAATTCTTCTCAATAGCTGCTCATTTCTGCAAGCTCTTTTGAAATTTCCTTCATGCAATTGTCATAGTTATTAGCTTCAGAGACTTTGGTAATATGATCTCTTTACCCTTTATTTCCATCTTGGCAACGAATTCCTGGGAAAATAAAATGCCTCTGACATTTGGGACAATATTTCTTTAGAGGTTTTCATAGATTTTGTTTAATGAAATTTCATATATCCTAAATGCAAACATATTCCCCTTACAGCAATTAATATATTTTAAGAATCTGAATGTGGCCACTGCCTCAGTGGCCCAGTTTTCTCCCTAAGTACTTGACCATTCTTGAGAAACTTTAATTTTCAACCCATTTCAATGGAAAGAAAAATAGTCTAGATATTAGACAAGTCATAGCATTTCTTTGGGTTTTAGAGAGGATACAGTTTGCACAGAACCTCCAATGTCTTCTTATGCAGAGATAATAATTTTCCCCTAACAAATAGTTGGGCTATATTTTATTGGCTTTTTTATTGTCAGCAGTGGAAAGTTGCACCAATCAACCATATAAGACACAGTCATTTTTTAAAACATCCTGACAAACTTATGCTTCTCCAAGCTATTTATCTGAAACATCAATGAGCAACAGAACCAATGTTTAAAATAAAACAAGTTGAGTGATGTTGCTGACTCCTGCATGCCTACCTCCATAATTTTCCTAGGGATATGCTTTCAAAATCCCTAAATCTCTCTAGTACTACAATTGCAGGCCATTGAAATTTGTATGAGTTTCTATACTTTTTTCAGCTAGTTTTAAATTAACCTACCCATGAAAAGCCACCATTCTCCTAAGCTCTATCTATATATTTTTACTACACACAAATTCTAGCTCATCATCTAGCTCCTGTAATTTTTCCCAATTTATCCAGCCTCCTCTGCACTTCTGGGCTCCCTTCCCAAATTCTCTTCCCACTCCACAAGTACCACTGGAGAAGTCCCAAAAACATAAAGCCTGCAGTAAAATATAGAAAGTTCTCTTCAGTTTCCATGTCATTTGTAAAGTCGTTTTTTTGGCCCAAAGTAATAACCATGTGAGGGTAATATACTAGGAAATGTAATAACCTCCCAACTTTACAGTCATAGAATAGACTCTACTTTTTCTGAAGGTTCTTTAGATTTTGTATCATCTGCACCAAATCAAGATTGGAAGAGTGGTGTTTCAGTTGTATTTCTTTTAATTCTTCAGTATATTGTGTCTGTCTACCTGATTATTTTTTGGTAACCAAAATAATGCCCACTCACCCCAAAGAAGAAAACTTCAAAACAGGATTGAAAAAGTTCAAAAACCTAATAGCAATGTAAAGGTGATATCCTTACATGTGTATAAATACACCCTATAGAATCAGATAGTTAAAACTCGGATATTTGGTATATTTTGGAAATGCAAGATATATCTTTTTTTTTTTTCAAGCTCCAGTTTATACAGTCAAACCGTCCATGTGACATGGTAAGAGAAATTTTACAGATCTAATATTACTCCTGTATCCTTTACTAATATCATCATTCTGGGATGACCACAACAGACTAGTCAGGACTCTGGATTCTACATAAAATATTGTTGATTAATTAAAAAAAAAAAAGAAAAAAAAGGAAAGAAAAATTACATATGGTAAAACAGGACTTTATTTATAGGGATACTATTCCTCACTTGTTCCAATTGACTTTCAGCATTTCAGTGATATCAGGAGAGTTTGCTGTGTATCTGACTTGTGAAAGGTACTGTTCCAAATTGCTCCCTTTGGGGCCTCCTGTACTCGTCTTCTCTTTGAAATCCATTGACAGCTGAGTTAACACAAATGTCTAATCTGAGTCTGAGTGTGCCACAGATACCAGCTAAGGAGCGAATCTGTTCAGGAAAACTTCTGTAATTATTAAGAAAACATGAGTTACCTTCTAGAATTTAGGGTAAATCTGAGGTAACTCTAAGGAAAAATGGAAAATTTGTTTTTAAAATCAATACAATGAGCATCGAATCATCACTTCTAAAGGTATATCTACACTTTAATGCTGAGGTGTTTTCTGAAGAACGTTTTCTTCATTCTTAGAAGTTGTATTTTTTTGCATTATTGAGCCAGTACACAGTGTCGTGTAGGGTAAGCATCCTCTCTCCAAACTGATTTGGATATATTTAATTGATCAATTGTTTCATCTGCTTCCTACATGCTTCATGTGCACAAAGTTTATTTGTACCATCTCTTTTGTACCATACTTTTTTCTGTGCTTTAGTTCACAGATTGCTTTGGCTAAGGTTTCTATTCTTTGCCTGGAATACTTGGGTGATTGTGCATTTTTTTAGAAGTTGTAGCATTTATTTTTCCTATTTACAATCTCAGTGTCCTTTTTTTCCCCCCAACCTGAAAATATTATTTTTCTATCTCATTTCTTTATTGATGGCCCAAATAATGTTTCTAGAAGTGTTTCTATTTTATGCTGTTTGGTGGCTCTAAGTCTTCCCATTCAAAGCTTCTTACTTCTCAAGTGTTAAGTGTATTTTTGAATAAGAGTAATCATCCATTCAATTATAGCGTTATTGAAATATTTACCAGTAGATTATTTTAGAGCCTGTCCCCACTGAACTGCAAAGAAGATTTGTCATTGACTTTTAGCAGAAGAGAGCAGATTGATAAAAAAAACCAAAATATTCATTTCAATACAGAGAAGTTTATTTGGGATGTGATAGCTCTACAAAACTGTTTATACCATTCATAGGACTAAATTGATGAAATGGAAGAACTTTAGCAGTTGAACTCTATCAGATTCTTTTTGCCAGTACCCTAAAATAGTACTAGAGCTAGGTGGCTAAGTTACTGATACCCTCAGAAACCTTACACTCTTTGATCCATTTTTGTTCACTGTCCTATGAGGGTAGTTAGATGAATGAAACAGTGTTTCAGGCTTTACAATTCCTATAATGTTTTATTATAGTTTCAAATCATATTCTAATTCATCATTCATTTATAAAATGACAGGAGAAAGACTAAAGTTGCAAGATGAACCAAAAATCTAAAATCCATTTTAAAGCTTAAATTAAATAATATCAAAATTTTAGAACAAAATGAGTCAACAGGTTATTTACCAATCACATTTTTCTAACTGTGATTTGGTCTAAAATTTGGCAGAAACACATGAGAAACCCTGAGAGTTTAAAGTTTCTGGCTGATCTCTAAATCAAAAACAGCTGAGCAGATTTAAATATTTTGTGTAAACAAATTTGCATCCAGGCTGCTAATCTGCATGCCAGCTTTCAGCTTGACATTTTCTGAAATGATGGAAAAATGCTAAGCCCTTAATACTAAATGGAGTTCATAATGGAAATGCTGACAGACCCATAATTACCTGTATTGTGATTCTGCTGAAAGCTTCTTTATCTGTCTAATCTTTCACAATGGAGTTAAATATATAAATTCTTGAAAGAAGGGAAAAAAAGGAACTCTGTGTTGGAAATGCTGAACTCTAGCAGTGCTATATTTTCTTCCAGACATCCACTTGTGGAGGCAGCAGTGACAAAAAAATTATGTGAAAAAGATGTAGCATTCTTTGTGGAATTCTAGAAACAGCCAGTGATGCTTATAAGCTTAACTTCATCTCCATTTTTCAATGTTTTTGAGTCACCTTTCTTGGGAAATATGACTAAACAGATACAATCAACCATTTTTAATATGGCAGTGAGGCATTTTCATAGAGGAATTTGTCATTAGTTGACATGGCAAAAACCCCCGAACCAATAAAAAATACAGAAATTGTCATTTCACTGCCCTAATACTGTCCAGCAGTGCTACAATCTTCTGCACTGAAGGGAGGAGGAAATAGAAGATGATATGTTTAGAAAACTTCTCCAGAAGATGAGGGGAAATAATAATAAGAAAAAGGAGAGAAAGGTCATTCTCTGTACTCTAATTTACAAGGTCCTTAATGCAGGAACTCCATTGTCTGCCAACTGTAGAGTCTTTAAGATTCTCTGCAAGAGCTTTTTGTCAATGTCTTTTTCATTCCCCTCCTGAAAATCTTCCCCAATTTTTCCAGACTATAACCACCTGAAAAGCTAGAGAGTATTTGTTTCACAGAATTGGTTAGGATGGATGTTTCAGACATACCAGCCTTACTCCATCTCCACACAGATCTCTGGGAACCAGCCAGAGCACACAGCTGTGCCTGTAGAACACCTTTAACACATGAAAGTAGCAGTTCAAGGAAACAGAATATCCTCTACCATTTTTTGCCTTTGTGGTTTTCTGCGAGAGTGAAATCTATTTCTTGAGGGTTCCCACAGCAAGGACTGACAAAGCTTGAAGAAAATATCCTGAGTGAAAATGAGAAATACAGTCCTCTGATGCCTTCTTGCCAAACTGCCACCTTCTCCAGAAAGAGACCTGGATTTTAATTTTTGCTTATTTCCAAGTTCCAAGATCAGTTATTTGCCCATCTCTGTATCTTCTTTAACTAATCAGTCTGCCTTTCTTGACATAGGGAGATTAGAACTTCAGGTAGGGCTCAAGATATGGCTACAGCACTGTTTTCTGTAGGGGATAAGTTTCACTTTGTCTTACTGTTTGTCTTACTCTTCCTGATTGTGGAAGTGCTGTGTAACATGAAGTCAATAATTTCAGAGAAATTTCAGTGATGTGTTTGAGGTCCAAACTCTGAGTTCCAAGTTCAGCATCATGAAGATATAATTTACTTATATTTTCCTATATATATTAATCTCTAAAACTTGTCTATTTATGCATTTCCACACCCTTTCATTTTGTGGGGACATTCTCCAGTTCATCAACATTGATGTATCATTTGATTGCCCAAAGGATCTTAACGATTTCTCCAGTCTTGCAGATTTCACTGCATCCTCCTTACTCTGTTGAGGATCCTAGGGCAACCCAGCTCATCTAAGCAAGTGATCATTATGCCCTATTCTCTGTTTTATATTTTAACCATCTTTAAGTTCATAAAAGGAACTTTCCATCTGTCCTATGGTAAATTATTTTTAATACTCTTTGGTGGCTTGTCAAAAGATATTTCCATGTTGATAGTGACTAAATTTTAAAAGATTAGTTTTTCTTATTAATTATTCTGTACACAGAATTCTCTTTTCCTGGATGACAGCTTCAACTAAAGACCCAAAACCACTGGAGAAGTGTGCTGTCCTTCTATGTCGCCTTCTCTGTTATGCAGAAGAATCATAAATATGTTCTAAACCAGAACAGTTTCCGTAGTGCTGTTGAGGCACGATGATACTGTTTAGTACATTAACAGCTGACTTAAAAAATACATTTGTGGAGTTGCAAGACATGGTGCTGTTTCCTTTGGAAGCACTTTGTATAATTTGAACAAAACTGCAATTCTAAGCAAAATGTTAGAGACACTGAGCTCTTACAGTTGCCATGCATCAGAGGAAATGTTTCTGGCATGTCTGGTTCGGAAAGATTGCATGGTATTTTTCACGGAAGATTGTTATTAGCCTTCATCTTCTGGGTGAATTCCAATTCGGATAATTACAGTCTGCTATCTAAATTCTCTAAGCAGAGTGTGTTAAATAACCTTCTACACTTCCTTTTCTAATCTTCTGAGGGACATTTCTGAGAATTATTAAATAATAGATCTGTTTAACCTAAAAGGCAGCTGCTTCTAAATGCTAGTGGAAAGTGACTGTTTTAGAAGGTGTGTTGACTACTCAGTGCTCAGTGATAAATTACACAGTGGCATTGGTGGTACTTGCCATATAAGAAGAGCTCCTTGGTACTGTACAAAGCCAGAAGGAAGCTACCTCCTTTATAAGATTGCTGCAATTTATTTCAGAGTTCATATAAAAAATTTAGGGAAGCAATACAGTGTTTTCTTCCAAGATGAAGAATGAGCCTGGAGAAATCTACGTAGAAAGTTTTGGAAAAGTTACAAGATATTGAAGATTTAAATAAAGATTTCTTATTCAATATGAAGGATAAATACACATAACTGTAGTACGCAGGAGAATATAGAAAAGTGCAAAGCTGTGCAAAGCTTTGAACTTCCTCAGATATGAAAAAAATCAAAGGGAAGAAATAGGTCAGTTGGACTAATCATGAAGTCAAGTCTAAGTTTTGCAATAAATGGATGAAAAAGGGTAATTTTAGAAGTAGTTGAGTAAAATATTTTGCTAAGTACATATTAGTTCAGTTGTTTGTTTCAGTGTGGAAAGAAAAGGGAGAGGGGAGGAGAGGACAGGACAGGACAGGAGAAATTCAGTATTAATCACAAATGCTTGTTGTGCTTATGGGCACTTGTAGTTATTGGACTAATTTAAAGATAATTTATAGAACTGCAGCATGTCACTCCATCAAAAGTAGTGTTTGCTGCTCACTCTCTACCCCATGGTAAGTAGCAATGTTTAACAAAATAAAAGAGATAGGAAACAGAGATGCCACAGAAAGCTCTTGCCTCAGAAGATGCTCTAACATTCAATATGTCCGTATGTTCTCTGAACCTGTTGACACAGTTGTGTTAAACTAGAAGAAACTCTCTCCTGTATTATTTCTTCCAATCTTATTTACCTCCCACAGAATACCCTCCATCAAGCCAGAAGATTTTTGCTCTTCATGAGGGAAAAACAGCAGTGTTGACATTTTTGCTTATGATTGTTCTACCGTTTATTTTGCAAAAACTGTGCAGGCTGACGGGAAAACTTTATGTGTTTTACAGAGAGCAATACAACATGGTTATGCAAGGTCATAATAATTCTATGACTTCCTGGTATTGTCTGGCATTATTTTAGTTCAAGATGAAAACATCATACCCACTCATGTCTGCTTAAACTACCTCTCGGCTCAGTCCAATCTGTTTAAAAAAGCACAATACCAAGATCATTTTACATAATGTTTTGTGAAAATTAGGTATTCACAGGGTTGATATACATCTGCATTGAATGGAAGAAGAGGTTGTTTATAGCCCTTTTAGAAACCATTTAAATCTGATTCTAAGGAAACACTGTTATTACAGTGCAAATGTTTGACTTTATTGCGATTTTGAAGATAGAGGATATGTATATTTCTCTGATGTTACAGAAACACAGAGAACCTTTTTGGCTTGGTTATCCCTATGACTTACTGTTGCCAAAAATTGCATTAACTGCTATTTTGGAGTATTCTCAGTATAGAATTTTCATGAGCTTAGTTTCTTGTATGAATACAAAATTTATAAATACGAGTGTAATACAATATGCATAGTTCCAAACCAAATAACAGCATTCTTGAAAATAATGATGGGGAGAAAAACAGAATAACATAATTTTCCTGTTAAAGAGCTTCATTATCTGTGGGTTAGCAAAAGCTCAGATACTTTGGTATGCAATTTACCACTATATTGCCAAAAAAAGTCAGTATATATATTGCAGTTCGAAATGCACTTTGAAGTCTTCATGTCTTTACAGTTGTGTAAGAAATTGGCTTCAAGGGAATTGCTACTGTCCTTTGCTGGAGAAAAAACCAAAAAAATAAAATCTTGAAGTTAGTGGGTCAAATATCATCTGCTTTAATTACTTTAAACAGATGGTAATCATGAATAATTATTCATAAACCCCTATTTATATGCCTATTCAAGGGTTATTATTTCAGGAGTTTTTTCAGTTACATAAATAGCAGAGTGAAAAAGAGCAAGTAATATCTTTCCATATGTGCACATTAAGAAACAGCAATAAGTGATTGGTTTTATAACTATTCTGAGAAGCTGAATGAGTCCAGATCCAGTGCAGACAAGATCAAACTGTATTGAAGGACTTATTTCCAAACTTACAAATATTTCTTCCTATTTATCATTGTGCTTCACTGCGGCATGCTGTTAAAAGCAGAAACTAAGTTTCTGGAAATTAGTTTTCATTAGGAGGAAAAAACCACACCTCTCTTCAGATAAACTCTCATATAATGCATGATTTCTGCCCACTTCATTAAGCATACATTTTACTGATGTTTCAATAATTGGGCTATGAATCTGTTACTGTACAGTTAAGGAATGAGACTGAGCAACATTTTCAAAACTGCCAGAAAGGAGTTCGTTCATAAATGAAAGAAATATTTTTTTTCTTGAGAATTATCCCACTTTCATAATTTTATGACATTTCATTTTGCATTTGTAGATGGGTTGTTTCTGAGTTTTTGCTTATTAAAATACCATATTTTGCATCTGAAATCAAACATTTACCTGCTGCCTAGTGGAGTGAATAATTTTATTTTAAATGCTGAAATATACAAAAAGTTAAAACCACAGTCAAACAACTGTATCAGTGTGGCCATTTAGATCCATGGATCTGCTCAGCGTCTCATCCTTCTATCCTTGCTGACTATGTGTCAACTTCTGAAACTTCTGCCATGTGCATTCTTACAATTCAGGAAACACCACAGTACAAACAAACTTAGACAGTTATATGTGCTGTAATGGTTTACTTCCTGCACTCATTGAGTACATTTCAGCTGAGGGGCAGCAAGTTCTTGAATTGCTGTTACAGAGTTACAAAATAGACATGAGCGTGTCTATTTCTGCTTGCACTTACTCATAGTTGTGAACTCATCCCACTGTAATAGCATTGATTGGTTGGTTGTGGGTTTTTTTACATTTATTTCTATCAGTTCCTAAAAAAAATGTTTGACTTTCAGAAAATGGAAGAAAGAAGGGAGGATTCCCAAAAGTGCCTCTTATTCTACAGATTTCAAAGACTCATACAAATTTGAGAAAATAAGTTCTATGCTCGCAAAAATAATAAGAAAAAATAATTGTTGCTTGTTTCTGCACTTCGAGAAAAATGCACTGTAGGTTGGTAGTTAACTGTAAGTAAATTAAGAATCTTAGTTTTGCCTTTGAAATATTACTTCTCTTCCCCAAGGCAATTTGAATGCCTGTGTGTCAAAACTGCTTAGGCAACCTCACCAAAATCAAGTTTTCTTACTGTTTCCATTTTAAAAATTAGGGTAGATTTTTGGTTGGTTAGTTTGTCTGTTCTTACTTGAGAAGAGGTCTGGGGGTTCTTTTTGTCTCAGTGTAATTCTGAGCTTCTTCAAACAATGGATGACTTTCCCTGTTGGGAGTGACTAAGGAGGAAAAAAGAGCCAAGTGATCCTTGCGTGAGCATTTAGGGCAACATGTTCTGGTCTGACTTGAGAGTGATGCTGCTTCCCAGAGACAGAGAAAGGACAGTTTGAATTTCAGTTTGTTATACCCTTTGTAGTCCTTTAGGTTCAAAGTTGCTACTTCATGTTAACGTTACTTCAGTATCAGACCATACATTTCTTTTAAGCATCTTCCTTTTGTTTTCTCTCAGCTGAGAGGTTTATCTGTCAGTGAGCCATCCTAGCTACTCACCTGTACAGAGCAAGCAGACCTGCAGGGAGCGCTGGATGCTCTTGCACAGAGAAGAATGCAGCTGTGCAGAGTGGAGCATCCTCTGTGCTAAGTAGGCCGTTTCCCACAATATTATAAAATTTCACGCTACATTATATTGTGAGCCTTAAATGATTGAATGTCTCCTTTGAACATTCAAAGGTTTCCTACCATACTAGCTTACTGTTATCACTTTTTACATTGCCTCATGGCAAATTAGTTGAATATACTGTAAGAAAAGGAAGATCATAAGCATTTTATTTGCATACAAACATCATATTATTTTCAAATTATCTTCTTTATGCTTCTCATTTTCCTAGGTTGGTTTTTTTGCGTGTATGAAATTTGCCCATTCTATCTGTATTTTCCTATTAGTGTTTTGTTGCATAACAGATTTTTTCTACCTTTATTCCCTTCCTGAATATAAGAGCTAAATTACACAAAGGTAAGAACATCAGCAGTAGTTCACTACTAAGTTTTAGCAATTTATAGCAAGCTAATGAGAATAGTTAAAACAAAAGTGATACAGACTTTAAATAAAAAGCAACTCTTCCCTTTCTCACTGAATAGGAAATGTTTGAGGATGACTTCAGTATTTCTAACATTGGTTACTTTGCCTAAAACTTACAGAAAATTTCTCAGGCTCAAACGGCTTTTGGCAACAGCCCTTATGCTTTGCCCTCTGATAGAGAAGAACAAGAAAATGCAGTCATAAAGAAGGCTGTTTCCTTAGCAGCCAGGTTCCAGCGTGTTCATAGGTCTTTTTGGCTCATGCCAGTTATTGTATTGTGCTTGTATTGTATGAAAACATTTGTACTTGAGGGACATGTGAATGATAAGGGAATGGGAAGTGATTTTTCTAAGAGGAACATATCAAAAGCAAGTGAATCTATGAGCAGTTAAAAGTGCGTTGGGTAGTTACAGTGTCTGAACTGCAGATATGTTGAGATGTAATGGGGAATTCCAGCTTCAGGGAGGCATCTGTAGAACCCAATGCAAAGTTGTTCAACCCAGAAAAGTTATGCATATCTATCGTGACCCTTCTTACCATCCTGGCCCCTCCTCTCCCCACCTTCCCCTCCCTGCCCCCAGCTGGGAATAGACTTCCTAAAGAAGTTTACAGCAGAACTAATAGATTTCAATGCTACCTTAGTACTGCCTTACCTTGACCAACCCTCCTTTTGGCAGTGATCTGGTGTTATGCAGCACATATTAACTTTATATGTCTTATAAAGAAAATGTTAATCGTAAAATGACATTTTCATTGCAGCTGTTGGAAGTAGGGAAATACATCATTATGGCATTTCTTAACTTACGTATTTTTGAGTTTACTACTTGAAAAAATATCTCAGGTGGCTGGTGTTATAATTATTTCTAAAGGGAAGGGTGGAACCTTACTGTGTTAGCAGTGAGAAAAACTCTTTGAAGCAGAATTCTGTCCATTGCTTCATATCTACACATGACAGATTAGCAAGGACCTAAAATATGTATAGAACAAAATTAAATAGTTATCTAATGAAACTGTTATTTGCCTCACATATTCTTTAAAGTGAATCATTAATGAAATTAGTAGATCACTCTCCTTTAGTTACCATTTTCTCAACTAATTCAATAGGGAGGAAACAGAGAAAAAATAAATTAAATAAAAGCTCCCAAGGCACGTCTTTAACACATAGTGTCTCACAAAGTTTGCCATACATACCACACTGTTTCTGGATTACATGTAATTCCTTTCACTGTCAAATACTGAACCAAACAACACTATACTTTAGCATTGCAAAGTTCATTGGCCCCATTTCTGACCTCACAGGGTTTCAGGTCCATAGCTAAATAGACTTCACAGATATGAGCAGAGAAACATATGTAAATCCAGCACTAAGTGCTTAAACACAGAAATATTTCCTTTTCATTGCTAAAAAGAAATTACAGTATATATTTATATAATCATGGTTTGACATTCAAAATAAGTCACAAATGTTCTATGTTTGAAGTCATGAAAAGGAGAATAGGTGTGCAGGAGAGAAGTTAACATCCAGGCAGATGATCTGCCCAATGATTTGGTTATTTTTATCCCCAAATGCAATTTTCACTTCTCTCTAGCACTCAATAGGAGCAGCATGTTTAAAAGCTGCACTTACGTGGTGTCAGCTAGTAAATATTGTCACTGTTTTGAGATGTTAGTAAAGAAACATTATCCTTCGTAGGATATTAGTTTCTAATAATCTGTCCCAGTTAACTATTTTGATAATTCTGTTTAGACGTAAAAAATGTGATAGTCCTTTCTAGTTAGTGGATGTAGAAGTACGTTTAAAAAACTTTCAAGCTGACTATGAGGATTTTAGTTGGTCTTGTTTTTCCAATCTCTATTAAAACATTAACTATCACATACATTTATTCTATTAGTAGGATGTAAAATGTTTTGTTGTAATCAAGACTGATGTCTAGTTTTCTTAGTATAGTCTAGTATTCTCTGTATAGTATAGTATTCTCTGTTTCATAGTAATTTATTAGACATTGGGATTATTTTTCAGATTGACTCTCTTTCCTAGTAACAGTTGTCTCACCTTACACATTTCAAACTGAATTGTTTTAGTCACATCCCAAAAGTGGGTTTCTTTATTTTAGAATAACAGCCTCACTTTCAAATACTGACAATGCAACAATGACATAAAGATACTGTTATGGAAAATCCTGGTCCAAAGTCCACTAAGATAATATAAAGTGATAGTAAAATACAAACACAGTGTACGTGACACAGATCTGGTAGAAAGTAAAAAAAGAAGAGGAAAAATGTTGCCAGAACAAATTCTAAGGACAACTGATCGAGAGCAGATTGGTTAGACATAATCTGTCATGTTGTGAGAGTAACTATTACTTTTTTTTTACTCTATCGTGCATTATACTTTGGATTATCTTCTATGACACAATTTATTAATAGTTGTTATTTCATCAGTTCTGTAAGTCCATGCAAAATCTTCAGTCATGCATCTTGCCATGCATTAAATTCACACGTATTTCAATGGACATTCCTTTGCTCCATTCAGTAGCTATAGAGAAAAGAAAATGGCCAACTCAGGACAAACAAACATACAAAAAAAAAAGCAGAGATGCTCTGAAATTAAACACATACAGATACTGATTTGTTTTTATAAAATACCTTTGTACTACAAAATATCTGACAGATAAGGCATCAGAAAGAAAGGAGAAAAGGAAAATAACTAGAGCTAAAACATGTCAGACTAATGTGTGAATTCAGGTAAATTGATAGAAAGTGCGGTGGATCTAGAACAACGAGCAGACCAGATCATTTAACATAAGATCTTGATTGCAGGTTTGATTGCTTTTTGGTTTTTCTGTTGCTAAAGTTCTTTCAACTGCTTTCAAGTTCTGTTCAAATCTTTTTTTCAGTGCACTTAATCCTTTTTGTCGCAATCTTTAAACCACCTTTAATTCTGCAGTGTCATCTCTGTTACAGGCTGGGCACTACTGCATGCAGTTTTCCAGATACCATGGCACCATTAATATTATGAAGGGACATTTCCTAATAATCTGTCTTACATAATAATATAAAATTCCATGCTTTAATATCTAGCAGTGCCATAATCTTTAATGTGTGTTTCCTTATACCAATGTCATGAAGGAATCCTATTGCCTATTACCTTGCTTGCAGATAGAAAATCTTTCCACAAGTCAGTTATGGGGCAGATTTTTTCAGGGTATTTAGGTACCTAATGATCCAGGCAAGTTTCTAGTGGATCTGACAGAAGTCTAAATGTCTAAGTCCCATTATTTCAGTAGGTATTAGGTACTACATTTTTCAAAGTCATACTGTGGCATATCTGGAAAATACCTTTTAAAAATCTTAAAGATTTTTTAAAAAGTCCCAAATGACTTCCCAAAGTTCCAGAAATCTTTGGTCAAGCAGAAGGCTGAAACCATGTCTCCTGATTCCAGGATGCCTCTGTTAACATTGATCCATGGTAAATCCTTTCCTTTTCTTTGAGTAAATGTAAAATACTACCCATGTTTTATTACATATCTTACTAGGTATAAAGGAACCTTCTAAGACGTTTTTATATTATTGTTAACTGCTTTTTTTTTTTATTTTTACTAATAAGATATTAGGCTTTATGCCAGTTTTCTGTACTGCTCTGCCTTCCATATAAAATAATCAGACTACTGCGATAATTTATAAAATGGAAGTAACACAAGTCTTTAATTTTTGTGTCTTACTTTTTCTGAGAAACTTTAAAAATTTCCCCTTTTCTATGTGAAATATTAAGAGGAGCTAGTTACCTCTGACATGGATGTACATACAGCCAAAGTCATTGGAAAAAGATATACATAGAATAAATGCCTATGAGAATGATTAAAATATCCTAAAATACACAAATAACTGTACTTCCACAACATATATGCAAGATCTGGTAAATGAGACTGGTTAAAAAGGAATCCTTGTAGGGTTTTTAACATACTCTAGGAATGGTTCCTTTGCTACTATTTCTCCAACCCTAGTACATGTCAGGCAGCTGGTAAGCTGAGACCACTGTACTTCATGGTGATTGCCAGCATCTCATTGTCCTTGTCCTCCCTAGTCTGCAAACTGCTATGCTCCATAGTCTGCTTGCACTTGCAACCTGCATTCTGTTTAGACTGCAGTGTTCTCAAATTGAAATCAGTGTATTTCCTGTCTCTGTGAATGTGTAGCACAACATGCACCTTGAATATGCACATATTTCAGAAATACCATCACATAATTATTGTGGGTCTAATTATCAACTGCTTGTTGCTTTCAAAAACCACAGTTGCTGTAAATAAAACTAAGTCATAATTTTGCATTTCCAATGGCAATAGCATTTTATGTCCATTTTCAAGGACATTAATGGCAAAAGGACATTCACAGAGACACAGAGTCAAACCTCATCTCTGTGGAATTCTTGGCCTGTAAATAAACTGTACTTCAAAAGTTTCTAATCTCTTAAGCATATTTCAGTAGACTGGCTAATGATTTATCAAAATGAATGCAATAATAACATAATTATCATCAAAGTTAGTTTGGTTTTTGTTGGGATATTTTTTATATTAAAGTCCAAAATGAAAAGTATTTTGCCTGAATGCCACAAACAACTTCATACTTTAACTGGAACCTGTTCATATTAAATCAATTGTCAATCTGCAATGAAGAAAAATGTGGTTTCTTGAGAGATTTTTTTTCCTAGCATGAAATAATAAACAGCAAATGCTCACATTATAGATTAGATATTTAGTAAAATCTGTAAATATTATGATCGTTTTTAAAATATGCATTGTGAAAGTTTGTATTCTTGTTTATATTCCATTTAATGGAAGGCGAACACATGTGTTTGCTAAACATCAAGTTAATTTTGACATCTCTACACTAAATTCACTTGCCTGGATTGCAGAAAAATACAACTAGCTATACAATATGCTGAAACATGCAGACAGCTCAGAAAATAAAAGAAATAGGCCAAACTTTCTTGCCCCCTTGGTATCCATTCTAATATGTATGTAAATAGGCCAACCAAATATCCAGTATGGAATGATGATTTTTATAATAAATAACATACTAAAATATTTATTATCAATATGTTTCTGTACTGCATTTCTATTGTTTGGTCATGAATATGTCTGTAAGATACTATTTTTTAGTTCTATCCTTTAATTGTTCTTAAAATAATTTTTCAGTGATGAAAGGGATTCCAAGGTTGTAGAAAATCAGACCAGATGCAAAGTAACGGAGACAGGCCCTGTTATTTGTCTTGCACTTTCACATTTCAGTGTTTCAGGTGTGTGTAAATATTCTGTCCTGATTGTATTTGCTATATCCATTAAAAGTTCAAATTAATATAAACTTTAATTTTTTTTTCTTTTTTTGAAGTTTGGAGGGTTTTGCCGATGTTTGCTGTAGTTGTATTGGCCAATAGCTGTTCTTAGACTCAAGGCAGGGAATTCCATGGCAGGGAATAACCATCTTTTGGTTTGATGTATAACTCAAAAGAAACAGAAAGAATAATTATTTAAGTGGCTGCACCAAGGTTATTTTATGGCTTGTATTCTTGATGTGGTGATTTTTTGTTTGTTTTTGTTTTTTTGGGTGGGTTTTTTTCTCTTTTTTTTTTCTCTTTTCTACTTTTTGCCAGAAAACAATAGAATAAGTATAGTTGGGGCACTTGAGAATTTCCAAGAAGCATAGTCTAATTTTTAGGGAAATCTAGAAGACAACTGAATTCCCTCAAGAAGTGACAATTTTTGAACCATGAAGAATACTCTAACATTCATTACAGTGCTTTTCCTTACTTCTTTTTCTTCCGGGAGATTTTCAAGAACAGAAAGAGGAACAGTGTCACATTCAATTGATGTATGTTGAGTTGCGACCCTCATAGCATTTTACAGAATTCACAGAATCATCAAATTTGGAAGAAACCTTTAGTGTTATCTAGTTAATCAATCCTGCACTACCATACTCGCCTCTAAACCATATCCACAACTGCCACAACCAAACATCTCTTGAACACTTTCAGTGATGGTGCATCACGTCCCTGGGCAACTTACTCCAGTGCCTAACCACTCATTAAATGATTTTTTCTTTTTCTAGTAGCTCATCTGAACCTCCCCTGTTGCAACCTAAGCCCTTTTCCTCTCATCCTTTCATTAGAGATGTAGCAGAAGAGACCAAACCCTCACCTCACCCTCAATGCAGCTTCTTTCTGGTGGTTGTACAGAGCAATGAGGTCTCCTCTGAGTCTCCTATTCTTCAGACACAACAATCCCAGTTCTCTCAGCTGCTCCTCATAAGACACATTTTCTAGACCACTCACCATCTTCATTTCCCTTCTTTGAACACAAAACATTAGGATGAAACATAGACCTAGTCTTTTAGATGTATTTTGAGAGTGCCTCCTAGATGTTCTGAAGACATGAGAAAAAGGATTCTCTTGATCATGTCTAAGTCTAGGCTAAGTATCACATAACTTCTCAGTGCGTCAACACCATCATACTGAAACACAGCAAGACATGATCAGAGTGGGGTTTAGGCACCCTAGAAGCTTTTATGTAGGATATTGAGTACAACTAAGTGCGTTTTCTTCCCCAAATAAGACATCAGTCTTATCAGAAAAAGGAGATTTCTGGATCATAATTTCCATAGAGATAAAATTTAGGGATCAAAACCTCACTTTATCCAACAGTAAGCAATGCACTGAAACCAAGGTAGAGACTGAGGGGAGACCTCACTGCAGTTTACAACTTCTGCGTGAAGGGGAAGAAGAGGGGCAGACACTGATCTCGTCTCTATGGTTAAGAGTGACAGGACCCAAGGGAATGGCCTGGAGTTGTGTCAGAGGAGGTTTAGGTGGGATATTAGAAAAAGGTCCTTCACTCGGAGTGGTTGGGCACTGGGACGGCTCCCCAGGGCAGTGGTCACAGCACCAAGCCTGGCAGAGTTCAAGAAGTTTGGACAATACTGTCTGGCACATGGGGTGATTCTTAAGGTTGGTCCTATGCAGGGCCAGGAGTTGGACTCAATGATCCTTATGGGTCCATTCCAACTCTACATATTCTGTAATTCTTTAATTATGTATTCTTACCACTTTAAGTCCACCTATGCTATAGAAACCAGCACAAAACACATTGTACAGAGGCAAGCACACTAATCATAAGTTTCAATACAGCAGTGTACCCCCCTCATGACATACTTAACAACAGAAAACTACTAACTAGATACACAACCACCTAAAACACAAATCTAGAACCCCCCTTGCTAACACAGAGCACCAAAATGACCTGCACACCACCTTCTCTATAACACGAAAGAAAAGAAAGAATATAGGTGTTTCCCATTATCACACATGTTGGAAAAGAACTACACACTTTAAAAGAACACAGCAACTAATATAAATATACCTAGTAAGTTACAAGGTGTAAGGCAAGTTATTAGTATTAAAGTAGTACACAGTTAGTAAATCTTTAGAGTAAAGATATATTCCACTGAACTTAGCATCAAAGTAGCTGTGAGGTAAAATTGAAAGCATATTATAAGAATATAAGCTACTGTATAAAATAAAAGAGGTATAGAATAAGATATAAGATAGATTGCATAAAGTAATGTGTTGTAAGAGAGTGAAGTATGAGATATAAAATATAAAGTACAGAGAGTACATAGTTTCTCACCCCTATGTTGTCCAAACAGGTGGGCAGAGACAGGGCTGCTGCTTTCTGTTACCTCCACAGAGACGATGGCATTTATCCCATTTTTGCTCATGTCCAATCTCTTCTTATACCCTTTTTCATTAGGTAGGTTGAGTATTTATAGTCAATAATAGTTTTTATTTTAGGGGTGATAGACAGATGACTTAAGCCTCAGAGCTGGCTCCTTTTGTCTCCGTGGAGTGTAGCAAAGAAGGGCCATGTCATTTCTGTAACACTCCATTCTTCGATAATCCTATCAATATGACTTGAGCACTTTCAAGAAGCCACTGGAGTTTTTTTGGGTTCCTGGGAGCACCCCTCCAGGGGCTGAGGTTTTCTCCTTAAGCCATCAAGAGGTTATCAGGGCTATCACCCCACAAGATGTCCAATCCATCACTTCCTAACATTGTCCTGTCTTGCAATCTTATTTATATGACATTTTCTGATTTACATAAATAATTTTACTTGACAATTTCAAAAGTATTAAGCAGAAACAAAACAAAACAAAACAAAACAAAACAAAAGAACAAACTCAGCAGTGTTATGAATGATACTGATTTAGACCAGGTGTTCGGAGCTCCATGCAAATATTTTTCAGAATATCTAGTCTTCTTCTTGACTAAAGAAACCCAGGGTTTAAGTTTTTTTTTTTTTTAGTGGCCAAGTAGATTTTGAAGGTTTCACATTTAAGATGCTTAAATCTTCATAGGTACTTTGACTCCAATTCCTGTTGCTTCAGTGGCTCTCCAAGTAATTTATTTAATCTCCAACTTAATGCAACACTTCTGTATGCCCAATGCTTTCTAAAAATCCTGTAGGTGAAAGGAGTATTTGGATGACATCTACATTTTTACAGTAGATAGAAAAAATTATGGACATGTGATTTGCTCTGTATCCCTATTTATGGATCCATCACTATGTGTTTGAGAGATCTGTGGGTGGGAGAACTGGAAAACCTTTTATTAAGGCTTTTTACTAAGTCAAAGTAGCATGTAGCAAAGATACATCTTAGTAATTGTGAAAATATTTCAATTTAAATACCTTGGCATAAATTTATTACACTGGGATTTTTTTTTAATAACCAGGACTTAAAAACTATTGTTGAGTAGTATATAGTTAGTTTAAGGAATTGCACTTTTTTCAGCTTGCCAGATGGGTATTTAAAAAAGTCTGTGGACCTTGTTTTCCTGTGAATGTCTATTCCTTCCTTCCCTCTGGTTTTGTAAATTCCCAAAATACGAATGCATCAGAAGTAATTCACTGGCTATGCATGAAACGGCTATGTGCGAAAACACAGTAACTGCTCTGTTTCTCATAGCTGAGTTCAAGCCAATGTAACTCTTTGTGCTATAAGGGATTAAACCTTCTCTATTTTGTGCTACAACGTCTGCAGAAAAACTTGGCATGCACTTGGAGCTTGTTTGTCATCTATATTGCTGGGAGAGAAAACTGCTTCCATTTACTGTACACGGCTGCTGAAACTAAACCAGATAGACCTTGGTTTTGGTGTGAGTTTGTTGTTTGGTGGTTTGTTTATGTATTTGTTTGTTTGTTTGTTTTCAAGGAGAAATGTTCACAACAGTAATGCTAAAATAATATTTCAGTTTCAAGACAGCAAATACAGTTACTGCTCTATTGTCAGTGCATTTTGCTAATGGGAAGTCAGTTTCTCATCTCTTTAGTCCATTGCTCTTGGAAGGCATTTGATGTTATTTATCCTGCATTATAATTCATTCTCATAAAGCTAACATCTTCAAAAAATCTTTCTTTGTGGGTCTAAACTGTATGAGATTAATTCAGCATGTGAATTCTGAATTGCATCATATATAACACATTCTCTTTACTAGCTACATGTAGATTTTCTTCATGTTTAAAACTTCTAATACATATTATAATATAAATGCCTAAACCTTTATGTGAAATTCAATAATTCATTTTTACAGCTTCACTTTTACTGAGAAAAATGTTTTGTAAGCACAGAAAATTCCTTTTCATTCTCTAAAGGTATATCATAGGGACCAAATAATATTTGCTAAGGATTCTATGATTATGATCCAAAATATTAGGGAAAATAATGAAATATCTGTACTTTTTGCAGTATAATACCTATCTGTATGTTCTTACTTGTATGTCTGATCCTGCACACACAAGTTTAATTTAATTTACAGTGAAATAATCTTATTAACTCTTTCCTGTTCTTTTCCTGTTGAACTGAATGGCAAAATTCCCACAAGACCTGAAGAACCAGGCAAATTTCTTAATATGTAAAGTTAATCGTATGGCTAGATTTAATTACATGGGTATCATAGAACAAGCAGCATTTACTTGCTCCCTTAGTACTGTTGCCTTCCCTCCCTTCTTTCCAGAGGCCATCTAAAAAAAGCATGTTGTAAGCCGGAATAGAGCTGTTCTACTCCTGTCTCTGTGTGGCTTGTGTTTAACTTAGGTAAAAGCTTAGATTGCCTCCAGCATATTTATTTTTTTCAACAATTCTGAAGTCTTTTCATCCAGGTTTTGTAGATTTCGCAGAGATCACCTTGCAGTCTGCACATCCACTTTTACCAAGCACTTATAAAAAAGCAGGAAAATGTGCATGCAATGAGTGCATGTTTGGAAGGATTATTTTTTCTTTCAGAAATTAACCAACATCATCAGCAAAAGTGCTGACAAAAAAACCCAAACAAACAAACAAACAAACAAACAAAAAACCACCATTAAGAATATTTTTCCTGTATCCATCAATTAAACAATTATACATTTCAACTGCCGTTTTAATTATTATACAGTAGAACACTTCAGCATTGCACGCAATAGTGTATTTCCCAGAGACTATTTCCCAGTATATTTTAGAGCATTTAGACCAAAAGCAATTCCATCTGAAAAAAAAATCCAATTTCTTTTCTTCTTATTTTTTTAGAAGACAATTTTCAAAGCTTATTAGGTAAACTGAAGATATAAAAACACTTGAAAATACAAAGAAATGAACAGAGAGGAGAAAAGCAAAGAAAAGCAAGGACATTCAGAATAAACAAATATTAACCCTTTATAGGAATACCTTGCTCCCATTTGGCAGCAGAAAATGTCTTCAGTAGCCTTATGCATAAAGCTGAAGATTCATTAAAGTAAATGACAGTTCAGCACATACTTAAAATTAGGTAATTAAATTTAAGTACTTCCTTGATTTACAAGCATTTTTTCTTTTTACAGATGTTTCTCAGTTATCACCATGTGAAAAATCCCTGGGCAACAGAAAGCATTTTCTATTCACACAGTATTAAAAAAAAGCCTGTCATGGGTTCACCCTTGCTGGATGACAGGTGCCCACCAAAGCTGCTCTATCATTCCCCTCTTTGGCTGGGCAGGGGAAAGAAAATATAACAAAAAGTCCATGGGTTGAGATAAGGGCAGGGAGAGATCACTCACAAGTTACCATCATGGGCAAAACAGATTCAACTTGAAGAAATTAATTTAGTTTATTACCAATCAAATCAAGAGTAGTATAATGAGAAATAAACCAAATTCTTAAAACACATTCCTTTTACCCCTTCCTTCTTCCTGAGCTCAATTTCACTCCCAGATTCTCTTACTCCTTCCCCAGTGGTGAAGGGCTGCAGGGAATGGGGAATGTGGTCAGTGCTGTTGTCACTGCTGCTCATTCATCCTCAAGAGGACAACTACTCACATTCTTCCCCTGCTCCAGAGTGCAGTTCCTCCTACAGGTGACAGACTTTGAAAACTCCTCCAATGTGTGTTCTTCCCACAGGATGCAGTTCTTCATGAACTGCACCTGTGTGGGTCCCCAATAGGGCCACAATTCCTGCCAGCAAGCCCTCTCTAGTGTGGTTCCTCTCTTCATGGGACCACAGGTCCTTCCAGAAGCCTGCTCCAGTGCAGTCTGCCCATAGGATCATAGCCTCCTTCAGGCACATCCACCTACTCTAACACTGGGTCTTCCATAGGCTGCAGGTTGTTTTCTGCTCCACCATGGCCCTTCATGGGCTGCAAGGGAACAGTCTGCCTCATAGAACCATAGAATGCTTTGAATTGGAAGGGACCTTAAAGACCACCTCCTTCCAAAACTCCCATGCTGTGGACAGGGACAACTTCCACTAGAACAGGTTGCTCAAAGCCCCATCCACCCTGGCCCTGAACACTACAAGGGATGGGACTTCCAGTTTCTCTGGGAAACCTGCTGCAGTGTCTCACTACTCTTGTAGTGAAGAAATTCTTCCTAATATCTAAACCTACCATCTTCCTGTTTAAAGCCATAGGCCCTTGTTCTATAACAACATGTCCTTGTATAAAATCCCTGTCCAGGTTTCTTGTAGGCTCCCTTACAGTACTGGAAGACTGCTTTAAGGTCTTCTCCCAAGCCTTCTCCAGGCTGAACAATCCCAACTCTCTCAGACTGTCTGCGCAAGAAAGGCACTCCAGTCACCGTCTTTGTGTCCCTCCTCTGGACTCTCTCCAACAGGTCCATGTCCTTTTTATAGTGGGGGACCCCAGAGCTGGATGCAGTACTCCAGGTGGAGTCTCACAAGAACAGAGCAGAGGAGGAGAATCACCTCCCTGGACCTGTTGGTTGTGTTCCTTTTGATGCAGCCCAGGACATGGTTGGCTTTCTGGGCTGTAAGTACACAGTGTAAGCTCATGTTGAGCTTCTCATCTGCCAAGAACCCCAAGTCCTACTCCTCAGATCTGCTCGCAATCCCTTCTGCACCCCTCCTCTGTTTTTGCTTGTGATCACCTTGACCCAGGCACATGATCTTGCATTTGGTTTTGTTGAACTTCATGAGGTTCACAAGGACCCACCTCTGAAGCCTGTCCAAGAAGCATGTTGACTGCAGCATACTTGGCGTCCTTGGCAAACTTGCTGAGGGTGCACTGAATTTCACTGTCCTTGTCATTGACAAAGATGTTAAACAGTGCCTGTCCCAGTAATGACTCCTGAGGAATGCCAATCATCACTGATCTCCACTTGGACAATGAACTTTTGGTCACAACTCTTTGAGTGTGACCATTCTGCCAATTCGTTATCCACTGAGTGGTCCATCCATCAAATTTTCTTAACTAATGAGTAGTCCATCCATCCAGTCCACATCTCTCCTATTTAGAGACACAGATAGTTTTCAGGACAGTGTCAGATACTTTGTTCTAGTCTAAGTAGATGATGGTGGTTGTTCTTCCCTTATGTACCAATACTGTAATCATGCCATAGAAGGCCATCAAATTTTTAAGGCACAATTTGCAATTAGTAAAGCCATATTGGCTGTCACAAATCACCTCCTTATTTTCCTTAGATTTTTTTGAGTGAGGTTCTACTTCACAATCTTTCTAGACATAGAGATGAGACCAACCAGCCTGTAGTTTCCTGGGTCTTCCTTAAGTGCTTTTTTAAAAATGGGGGTTATGCTTCCTCTTATTCAGTTAGTGAGACCTTCACTGGACCGTGAAGACTTTTCAAGTATGCTGGATAGTGGCTTAGCAACATCATCTGCTCATTCCCACAGATGCATCTCATCACATCCCATGGACTTGTGCACCTTCAGATTTCTTAGATGGTCTCGAAGCCAATCTTGTCCTACATCGGGCATTTATTCATTCTCACAGTCACTTCCTTTGTCTCCTGTGACTTACGTGGTGTGTCTGAATCACTCGCTAGTGAACACTGATGCAAAAAAAGTTGTTGAGTACTTTAGCCTTCTTCATATTGTGAGTAACCAGGTTTCCTGTGTCTTTCTGTACAGGGGCCATATTTTCCCTAGTCTTTTATCACTGACACACCTGTAGAAGCTTTTCTTGTTGCCCTTGACATCCCTGGCCAGATTCTTCCAAGCAGATCAGTGAAGAGGCCAAAGTCTGCTCTTCTGCAAGCCTGTATCCTTCCATATCCTGTAACTGAAGTTATAGGAGCCATCCCACCATGTCTCCTTGATGCAAATAAGATCACAGCCCTGTAGGTGTGTGCACATCTTTAACTCCTCTTGTTTATTCCCCATGCTGCTTGTGGTTCAATAGAGGCATTTGAGTTGGAGCCCAGTGAGGCTGCCTTACTGGTGGGAGTGGCTGGAATTCCCTTATGCTGTTCTTCAGGTTTTGTCCTGCTGACCTGCAGCCCCTCTCCAGGCTGTGGGTTTCTTTTGCTGGTACTGCCATCAAACTAGCAGGAGTGGGATGAACTAAGGTTCTCTTTCCGCTGGCAACCTCCATTGTTGAAAATCAGGCTGATTATTTACAGTAAAACTTAACAGTTCAGTTCACTGAGAACAGCCAAAAAGGGTGACTGAATAATGCAGGCTACTTGCTTATGTGAACAAGCTGGTTTATAAACTACAGTTATTTTTCTCTTTTAAAAGAAAAGAAATATTTGATTCATGGACACAATATGAGTATGTAGATAGTGTGCTATCTTTTTAAAAGAGGTGCATACTTTTTTTTGATTAGCATAATACAGAGGGTGAGATTTTGAAAGCCTTAAGCAGTTAATCATGTTCTCATTTAAGATACTTCTGGTGACTGCCAAAGAAGGGATTTCTGTCAGTCTTGAGTGCTGTTGAAAACCCTACCCATCCTTTTTAGTTGTACTTATCACTTTGTGTTGTTTTATGAATACAAAGTCTCATATAAAAAACCTAATAGAAAAATCCATAACTTATGAGTGAGAATGTTACGCATTTCATTAGTGCCAGTGAGTGGCAAGATTTAAAATGAACATCTTCAGATGAACCTTTACAGTACTGAAAGTGCAGTATATGCATTTCTGTTAAAATTGCCTATACCGATGGAGGATAAATAAATTAATATGGCTTTGAGAGAGGCAAACAGAGAAAATACTTGATGACTGGTAGTCACAAATACTGGGTTATTCTGATCAATATTTTTTATAACCAATAACTTTTGCAGATAATTTAAATTTTAATTTAAATTTTACATTTTTTAATTTATATTTTTAATTGAACCCTTTATACTGTCATTTCAATGAGTAAATAAATGTCCAGTAAAGGTATAGAACTTTTAAATCTCTTAATCAGGCCACCACATTTCCCTCATGAATTCTTGTGTTGTGCCCTAAGATCTGCATTTTGAATGAGTTCATTAAAAATATGTTAGGCAATTTGAATTGGAAAACTCTAACTGGATAAAAATATAACTGCTGTGCCTATTAGACATTGTCTGGATTTCTCTCTCTTATTTAACTTTCATTCCACTGTCCACTGGCCTGTCAGTCACATTTTCTTCTTCTCTTCCTTCTCTTGCTGAAAGTACTTGAATAACATGAATGACAAGTAACTTGGTCTTTCATAAAAAAGAACATTTGCATTACTACAGAAATTTGGGCTTGGAGGAGCTCCAAATCAATTTGCTTTATAATTTTCAGTATTTTGAAACATTTCAAAATCATGAACACCAGAGAGCCTGAAAGTAATTCACGAGTTCAAGTGTTTAGGGAATACTGAAGTGTGACAGTGAGCACAGGGAGGGAGTAATGATAGTAAGCTGCCCATGTGTGGTTCTGCTACATTTGCACTTTGTCCGAAAATTTGGAATAGGCTTCTTAGTGATAAAGACCTTTGCAGATTTAATTCAGTCTTAGTGCTTTTCTTATGTGCTTGTTGGTGGTAAATACCCACCTACCTTGTTTCAGATTTTTTTCCCCGTTTTTGTCATATTTTGGATATCTAATAGAACAGTAACACTTCACTCATCTCATTAACACATCCAATATTGCTACTGCTGACAGCTTTGCCAGGGGGAAGGATGGGCTTGGAAACGTGGCCATTCCAGGTCATGCTAATGGGGATAAGATTGAGAAGTCTGAATTGTTGCTTTTGTGTAGAAAACCAGAAGCATGTAGCTCCCAGAAAAGTTAGTCCCTTTTAAACTGACCACTCACTTTTAAATTATTCCTAGTTTTAATTCTCTGTGTCTGTGCTGCTTTCAGTTTGTGCTTCTCCATACCCCCTTTTCTCAAGAGGTAGTGGGAGTTCTCACCTTTCTTAGAGATTTTCCATCCACAGCAGACTGATTTATTTCAGTGTTTATACAGTTTTCCAAAGGTGCAGATACTTGGCTTTGGCTTAAATCTGTGCTGTAGAAGTGACCCTACCAAAGACTGCTGTGGAGCAACTGCAGGCAGAATTCCTTGTGTGTGTGCCAGGGCAAACTGTCAAGGGAAGAAAGGGAAAGCTGCAGGAAATGGGAAGAGAAGTCTTGGCATTGTCCAAAATGGACCTTTCAGATTTGCTCTGCATGACAAATCCTTACCTCTTCTAATTTATCTCTAGATGTTTTGGGTTTTTTAAAGGTATTTATTCTTATTTGGAAATTGAATAAATAAGAAGAGAATATAGTCACAACTGTCATTAGTATACAGCAATATATAAAATGTTCAGGTTGTCAATATCGACTTGGAAGTCTAGATAAAAAGATCAGGGCTTTTTAAAATAATTCACTGAATCTTTCAAAATAATTGGTAATTTTTTTTAGATAGAAATCAAAATGTGCAAAATCTAAGTCAGTTGCGGTGTGATAGCAAGGAAAGATAGGGCAAGAAGAAGGAAATCAAATATAGTGCATGTCCTGCATTGAATTTATTCTTTCCCCTAATGGAACTGACCATTAATCTATCTGTCTTGTAAATAAAAATTTTCTTCACAATTCACCAATCCACCAGCTTTGCTTTATGAGCCAGATATTTGCCCTATTATTTTGTCATGTACATAATGGTGCTGCAAGCAGCACACATACTACTTCCTGAGGTCAATGACATTGCTAATTTCTTCTTACTTTGGGAAGTTATCAGTGACCAGCTTAATTTAATGCACATTGGATTCTACTATTGAAATATTTGCAGAATAGAATTGTGCATTGTTTCCAGAACCCATCTCATTCACAATTAAAAATGTGTTATAATCTAAGTATTTCTGAAACTTAGACATTGATTTAAGCACTTTATTCTAGCTGTCCCATTTCAAAATTTTGCCTATGTCTAATTTTAGTATTTTCAGTGGTTTAACTGAGTAACACATTAAAACACAAAAATTAAATTTGTCAAATGCGTGGCAAATCATTACGACTGAAGTTACTTGCATTATAATAATCTTCAGTGATATTTACTTGGCAATAAGATTTTAAATATAAACTAAAGACATCCACTTGGCTCTTAATCTTTGCAGTCTTTTCAGTTACCTATTCATTGTGATTTATATCCCTGAAACATTATAGTATTTTCAAATCATAACAGGAAACAAGGGCTCTTTCGATGTTGGAATGATGTCATGTTCATGCAGGTAGTGTTTGTTTCTGATTGCCAGTGTATACTGTATTGGCATTAAAGTGACTATGTTGTATTTCAGAAGGTTGTAACTGTTGCTGCAATTTATTGAACGTCTGTTATGGAATTCATTAATGCCATTAAGAATACTTTGTTCTGGATTCAGTTAATCTTCAGTTTGGATAAAATGCTGCAACTTTACACATAGCAGTATGCTTAACATGGCTGCAGAGCTGATACAGGTTAATGTAATTGGGTGCCAGACCCTTGGTATTGACTTCAGAGACATCAAATTCTGCCATTAGTTACACTTGTATAAATCAGGAGTAGGTCCATTGATTTCAATTACTCAGTGTTTACAGTCAAATGAAACTGAGAACATAATTTGCTCTATACATCTAAATTTAACCTTGGCACAAACATGCACACTTGAATGAAGCTGTTAGGGAATTCAAAGATCATATGGGTAAGTGGAGAACAGTGATACTGTGAATGGGTAAAAGTTGGAGAAAATAGCTGAACAGACATTAAAAACTGGAGAAATCATAATTTCATCTTCCCTCTGCCTGCTGAAAAATCATCTGCTATTAACTTTCCTAATCTGTGGCCAGGTGTAGCTGTATTCAGAGTCACCCTTTTGAGTGACTGTGGTGTAATATGGATTACTCTTAATTTTGTTTTCATGAAGAACTATTCTAAATTATGTACTATTGTGTCCAGTTTCTGCTGCTTAATTCTATGGAAACAGAAGAGTTAAACCTCCAGTCTCTCAGGAGAGATTGCAAGTTCATCTAAGTCAGAAAGCTGTTATTCTTAACATGGGGTTTTATTATTTATAGTAAACAATAATTAACCTAAGGCTTAAATAATATATAGAAAAAGGGGGAGTAGGAAGACATTAAAATGCTGCTTCATATTTATAAATTATGTATAGTGTGGTAAACACAGCTGTTGCTATCTTCCCCCTAGTTCTGTGGACTTAAAATAAATGTTTATCAGGTTTTTATATCTAATGAAGCTATAACTAGTCCCTTAAAATATTAAGCTTTTCCCAGGAAAAGAGTTCACATGTCTGGTTATACCTGCAAAGAACCATGTAGTTCTCAATCATCTCTAAGTTATGATATTGGATGTTCCTTGTGCTTCAACTTTGACTGTTTCAGCTGACTAAAACTGAAAGTTTATTTTAAAGTCTACAGTATTCTCCATAGAAATTATTTTATATCTCTTGCTTTCAAAATTTTATTTATTTTCTCTTCCATAAATAACAATTCATTGTGATATGGATATAATGATGTTTGCTAAAATTTCCTATAGGTGGTGAATATTTTCTTATTTTCTGTAGCTTTCATTAAACTGTATTCCCTGTCCAGAAAATAACAAAAGATGATAGCATGAGGTACCTATCTGGGTCATCACAATTAAATTGTATAGAAATAGATAAAAGAAAACTTTAAAGAAGATTGGTTCCTTTCCTCTGCAGAGACTCGTTCCTCCAGGGTTTCCTAAGGATGAGCATCTTTAATCTTTAAAACCAGACACTGTGCTGAAACTGCCCCAGAATAAAAATATTTTTGTACAGCAAATATATTTTGCAAAACTGAGTATTGTAGCTGTCATATTCATCAGGAAAACCTGGGCACAGAAGGCTATTTATTTCTTTGACATTGAGACTACACTTGCATTCAGACACTCTTCTGATTGAGAGATACAAACTTGCACTGGTCAAGCTGGGTCGTGTGATTTTTTTTCTCTCTCTTGCACATAGGAATAACCTCTTCACTGATTTATTATTTTGTAACAACTAATGTATTTTGTCTTTTAATAATCCTCTTTAAAGTAAAAACTTTAAGTTTTTAATGATAGGTGTCAGAAGATACAGATCTGCATCTAGTAAAGTATTTGCATAAAAAAATTCATTTACGGCTTTATCTGCATCAGTAAATGCCTAACCCTCAATTCAAAGATCTTTAAATTTTATGTAGACATAAGAACCAAATGGTGAAAAAACTCACATTTAATTCTTGGGTAAGACTGAATGACCTGTTTTTCAGTCAGGCATCATGATATGAAAATCACAAGCTCTTTCTCTGATTTTTATGTGGTACTGATAAGCATTTTCACTCGTATTAACTTTGCAGTCTCTGTTATATGGATATAGAGGTGCTTCTACTTTAGAGCCAGGTATTTAATCTTGAAGAAATGCTTTCTGTATATCTGATGATATGAATTTGACCCTATAAACCCATGTCAAATTAAGATTAATTAAATTTGTGCTTTTATATTTACTCAGTCCCTTAGAAGTTTAAGATAATCCCTTCTGCCTGATGCTGATTTTACCATCTCTGTATGCCTGTGGTGAGCAAGGTGAACAGAATTCCTAAAATTTTGCAAGGCTTCTTGAATAAGGAGAGTCTGAAAATTTGGAATAGAAAATTCTTGCAGGACTTCAGAAGATGCTGGATTGCTTTCTCGTGTGGATAATCCTAGTAGTAGGATGCCATTTTCAGGGCTGAATGAAGATAACAGAAATACAATTACTGTTCTTTTAGTTTGTGAGTGATATGTAGATACCAGCTATCCTCTATTATATATACATATATGTACTAACTTCATAATATTTTACTTGGTAAATTTTACCAGCTATACTTGGGGCTGAAATATGGGACTGTCTTGTAAAGTATTGATTCATCCTCTATGTGAATGCAACATCAGAAATCTAATGTCAGAAATCCCTTCCAATGCAAATCAAATTAATTCTGGATATGCTCACTAGTCCTCAAAACTAGCTGAATTTTAATAGCACGTGAAAATGAGCATATTAGAATTGAGTAGATTTTTGCCCACCACTGAACTTGGAATGTAACAAAATCCTGCAAGGAAAACTGAGAAACAATCCTGGATATATGTGTGGATACAGTGGAAAAGTTTTCTTTTCAGAGTTTCACAGCAAGGTTATAAGCTAAGCAACATTTTCATTATTCATCCACAAGGCCAGTGATTAGGGACAAGTAGCCTTCAAACTACTGTTCAAACTGCAGAAAACATTACAAGGAATTTTTCCATGAGTATCTACTAAATATATGAAGGGTAGATCTATTGCACATGAAGTCTTGAAAAAATCTACAACTTAGACATTGAATTACTAGGGAGTTAAAATAGAAGGATGTGAGTGCAGAAGGAATACGTTGTTCAAAAAAGCTACAGTGCAAGAGACTTTTACTTCCCTTTCATAACCATAAAATCTGTTTTTCACCTGCTATGGCAATGTAGGGCAAAGTGATAAGAACTCAGAAGAGTCCACTGCTGAGATATTTCCCCCACTGATTGTAATGCCCCCCCTCATCAAGCACTTACTGTCATCACATAGAAGGATGAGCTGGTTAATAAACTGTAGAAAATAGTGTGTCCCACGTTTATAGTCAGGGTCTGTGGGATACAGATGTTCCACTGCTTATACTACAGTGCCCTAATAGCATGTGGTGGGTATAGGCAAGAAAAACTAATCTTAATTAGCAAATGAATTTAAAAATATATACTTTCTGCCACCAGATTTAATTGGAAATCATATGTGTCTTTTAAAACCAAAATTAGATAAGAAAAATACAATAATATATCATAATTAATTAAGGAATTTGAGGGGAAAATGTCTATGTAGTCCTTGTATCCATGAACCCTCTTGGTCTTGTAGCCTTTCTTCCTTGACCTGAAATGCATTACATTTTTTTTTTTTGGTATTTCTTCTTGAGTGGTATCAGTGAAATAGATGTTTTCAATGCAAAACAATGCTCTCACTCAAAATAACTCAGACTCTTACAGAGAGAAAACCAGAACAAAGATAGCAAAATAGGAGCAAATAGGAGCAAATTTGTACTTCTAAATAGTTTCAGTTTATCATGGGTACAATTAAAGGAAATCTCACCAATTCAGCAGTGGCTACCAACAGAATTGCTTATTATGGTGGTTTGAATCTGTCTGAATGGCAGCTGCCCACCAAAGCTGCTCTATCACTCCCCTCTGCAACTGGACAAGGAAGAGAAAATACAAAAAAAGGCTGGCAGGTTGAGATAAGGACAGGGAAAAATCATTCACAAAGTACTATTATGGGAAAAATAGACTTGACCTAGGGAAGTTCGTTGAATTTATTACCAATTAAAATCAGAAAAGGAAAATGAGAAGTAAAGCAAATCTTAAACACACCTCTTTCCTGGGCTTTACATTTTCCAACCCCAGCAGTGCAGGAAGGCAGGGAATGAGGGTTACAGTCAGTTCATCACATACTACTACTCCTCCTGCTTCCTCCTCAGGGAGAGGAGTTCTCATCTGCTCCAGCATGGGATTCCTCCCATGGGAGACAGTCTTCTGCAAACTTTTCCAAAGTGAGGCCTTTCCACAGGCTGCAGTCCTTCAGGAACAAGCTGCTCCAAAATGGGTTGCCCACAGGGTCACAAGTCCTGCCAGCAAACCTGCTCCAGCATGGGCTCCTCTTCTCTCCATGAGTCTGCAGATCCCTGCCAGGAACCTGCTTCAGCACAGGCTTCCTATGGGTCACAGCCTTCTTTGGGTGCACCTGCCTGCTCCAGTGTGGGGCTCCTTCAAAGGCTGCAGGTTGTTCTCTCTTCCACCATGGACCTCCATAGGCAGCAGGGGCACAGCTGCCTTGCCATGGTCTGCACCACTGGCTGCACAGGTATTTCAACTCCGGTGCCTGGAGTACCTCCTTCTGCTCCTTCCTCACTGACTGACTCTGTTTCTCTCACATATTTTCACTCTTTGGCTGCAATTACTTCTGTGCAATAACTTTTTTTTTCCCCCTTCTTAAATGTCACCACAGAAACATTACTACCAGCTGTGATGGGCTCAGCCTTGGCCAGCAATGACTCCTTCATGGAGCTGGCTGCCATTGGCCTCTGTCAGACATAAGGGAAGCTTCCAGAAGCTTCTCACAGAAGTCAGCCCTGTAGCATCTCCCTCCACCCTCTCTCAAACCTTGGCGTGCAAATCCACTGCACTTGTTGGGGAAAGTGATTATGGTGATCCATGAAAAGGACTGAAGCAATTGGTGTACACATACAGTAAGTTATTACTAGATAATACATTTTGTTCCTGTACTTTCTTTAACAATTGTGTTTTGATTTGGTTTTATTTTCCCAACCAACGCAGGTTCTTTTTGCTGAGAGACTTTTAAAACTAGCTTTTCATAATAGTAAAAGCAGCACATTGATAGACAGAGCACATCTTTACTAAATACCTGTCTTATGCCTTTTCCCCACTCTGAAAAATAATGGGAAGTAAAATCCTTGAGAACTATTAAATACAAAGGAACATCTTAATTTCATAAATTCCAAGGAATTTGACGGCAGAATATGCCAAGGAAGGTTTATTGCATGCTACCTTGTTTCATACTCTTTGAGAATTTAATTTACTGACTAATGTAGCATGCAGGTAGACCAGTCTGACTTTTACTGTGCTTCATTTTTAGGGCTGTAATAGCAGTGTGAGGAGAATTGCAGATTTTAACAAATGTGTGATTTCCAAACAGCAAAAAACACAGCTGTAATGTGACTCATGCCCCAGGCTAAAATCATGGTGATAAGAAAACTTGCATTATCTTCCCATGATAAAAAAGGGTGAGATGAGAACATAAATTAACACTTCCTAAGAAAATAATTGCTGTAAAAACATAAATTGATGTAAAGGAATCTATGCAAGGCCCATTAAAGGAATTAACTTTTTTTCCCAATGTGCACATGAAAGGATGAATACATTTATGTGAACTTGTTATGCAAAATGTTTTATTTTGAATAATGTGTTGTTATTAAATCACTAGTGGCAGAGGATTCATAAATCTAGGAAGGGTGGTGGTTAGCCATTTGAAACTGGTGGAAGCCTAATATTACTGCTTTTAGTCCTTCTTAGGTTATTTCCTTTAATTCTTCTGGAAAGGTTGTGATTTACAAGCATCCCTAAAATAAAACTGTGTTTTCTTATGTTTCTCTGTGAGAAGATGTGAATATATGTGAACCGATGTGCAGATGTTTCTTTTGTGTTCTTTGGTCCTGTATCTTGCCAGAGCTAATGAAGACATAGTTTCATTCAACAGCTCTGCACGTTTAGGAGTTTCTCTACCTCCTCCTGGTCTTGTTTTGCATCATGATGCCAATGGAAATGCTACATGCATTCTTTATTTTATTCATAATGTTCCAATTTTTTCTTATGCTTTCCTCTTCATAATTTTGGTATGTTATAAAGGAAATAAGGTTACAAGTAGCACTGCTGCTGCCATACCATCTGCAGATATGTTGAGGGTATGCTTACACCGTCATCCAGAGATCATTAATGAAGATGTCTCAAAATTGATCCCTGGAGTGTATCACTAGTTATTGGACCTGGAGTGTATCACTAGTTATTGGACTCCAAGTAGACTTCATGCTGCTGCTCATCATCACCCTCTGGATCCAGCCATTCAATTCACCTCACTGTCTGTTCATCTAGCCCATACTTCATCTTCTTGGTGAGGGCTGTATGGGAAAGAATATTTCAGGAGTACCTTACAATGGGAAGACTGTACTGCAAAAAATGCAGTCACTTATGTTGTCATTCTTTCCATATTGCATAAAGTAGAAAATAAAGAGTAATGGCTGCTACCACCCACCAACTTTAAAATAGAAGAAAATAAAAACTTTTCTTTATCTCTGCTGGAGGCCTGTTTAAGAACTATAATGGGAACTTTCCATTTTCCAGTAATTTTGAGATACACAGGGGTTTTTGCTATTTTCTTTTTGAAAATTGTTGCTAACTATAGTCAAAATTACCCAAGTTCCACAGTCTTTTGGGAAAGCATTAAGAAAATCAAAATTTAATATTCAATGTATCAAAATCACCAAAGCCCTCTAAATTACATTTTTTATTTTAGAATTTAAATTTATAAATTACTAAATTAAAATTTAATTCTAAGTCTGTTATCAAAATAATAATGTCTTTGTCTAAAAACAGTAACCTAGCCAGTGAATGGCAGCTTGTTTTTTTGAGGGAATGTTTTTAAGATTTCTAGTTCTTTCTTTGTACATTTATATTTCCTGCTCAGATTTTTGGAATTTGTCACTAAGTAGGTAATAGATGATGAAGGAATTTTAGGGTTTAATAGAAAAATAGTAAACAGCTTGTAGTAAATATTAACATCTTCAGCAGAGTTGTGGATGAGTATCTTTTTGTGCTCTATCACAGAGCGAGCATGTTCTGTATCTTTTGGACTCCCTCTTCTAGTTTTTTACCAAGAAACTAAACATGACAGATGCAAACCAGAGAAAAGATATCCAAGTCTGTATGAATGCAGTTAAAAATACCCAGACATCTTTAATTTATGGAATCCCAAGCAGATGGTAAAATATGTTTACTGAACTCTTGTCTCTTTTTCTCTAAAGAACCAGAAGCTTTAAATATCACAGCCTGTTTCAGAATTTGGCAGTGAGGATATGAATTTTCTCTGCTTTCTTTTTCTTCCTTTTTTACTTTTTCTAAGTCCTAATAAGATGTTCTTAAACTTAGAACGCCATTAAGATTTGTGATAGCTACAAATCTGACTCAAATTACTTAATTGAAATCTCAATGTGAAAAATTTATTTTAAAAAATACATATGAAAGAATAAATGTTGTCTTACTATTTCCAGTGTCTGTACTACAATTTGATTTAGGAACTATAATTTAACACTGTTAGAATTAGGCTGCTCTGAAGGCCAAAGTTACAATTATGTAGTCTTTATTCATGTATAATAGGATTAGAATAAGATAATTTCATTATTTTTGCACATAAGGACAATGTGAAGTTTCTCTGAAACATGTCTCCCAGATAGATATTTATTCCTACTTTGAGACATCAAAAGATTGGAGTCCTGCAGTCACTTATGGTTTGTTTCAGTCACTTATGAGGATCTTCTTAGAACTTTCCTCTCTTTTTATTTCCTTCATTTCAATTCAGGGAAGATGGTTATAATTTTCCTTCATTTTTATTATAATTTCTTTTAATGTGTAGATTCTTGATCATAATTCAGTTTCAGAAATTAATTAACATAATTTTAGAAATACAAGGAAGAGTAGTAGGAGGGAATCAGAACTACTGCTACCTCATATCACTAAGTGATATCAGATGCTACATATCAGATGTCTTTTGTACATGCATGTGGCTCCATGTTTAGGTGTTTATTTTAGTAATATATTTGGTTATATATTGAAAAATGTGGGGAACTGTGTGAAAGTTGAATTTTTCTACCTCAATCTGCAGGTTTTCTATTCAACAAGTATAATCTTAATGAAGAGGAAGAGTACATTTAAATATGTAACACTTGACAATTAAATTTGACAGTTGAGAACAAAACTGGGTGATTTGGGCAAGCAGGTTACAAGAACATGTAGAAGTGGGAACACGTAAATTTCAATATATTTCTTAATATATACGTTATAATGATCTGTTTAAAGACTGCAATTTTTATCTCATATATTCTTTAAATTTGCATTTCTTTGGTTCCACAAATATTTTTAATAATAATTTCTTGTATTTTTTAATCATTATATTGATTCCTTTGAAAGTTTTAATACCTTTTAACTGCCTAAAGTAACATCAAATATGTATAGAGTTATAAATAATACTTGACATTCTTGACATGTATAATTTAATTAAATCCTTTGAACAATGACCTCTCAAACACTGACATTCTGAGCTTGTGAAGCATAAATGCTGCTCTGTGAAAACTTGTAAATAATGGTTTCGAAGGAAGTGAAGGTGTGAAGTACGAATATTTAAAAGGAAATTTGGAATCAGTTCTTAAGGAAAATCTGCTTGTGAGCGTGTTGTTAATTGTCCTCTTGAATGTTCTTTTACACATAAGGATGAGAATTCATCTTTTATTTGCATGAAGCACTTGTACTACTCTTTTGTGATTGCTAGTTATAAGCATTTGAACTGCACACACAATTAAACATTTCATAAATTAACTGTTCTGGAACTCCAGTGTTGATTCTCAAAAATGTTTGGAACTAACCATCAGCAACTTGACTGAAAACAGAGATAGGGGTATGAGAAGTGGTTGGGAAAAGTATGTTTTCAGCTGTGTCCGCTTGTGACAAAGACATCTGAAACCTAACTCGTCACTGTCTCTTCTTCCATTTCATCCGATGAATTATTAAGAGAAGTTTACCTTTTTATTGAATCAGTGGCCTTAATTAAAAAAAGTAAACAAATACAGCCTAGCAGCTGTCATTCGCTTGGTTGTTTTAGAATGTGGAAATGTTTTGGTTAAACAACCTGTATTTTAGTCTTTCTGGAGGAACACTTTCATGTGGTTTTGAGTTACTTCATAGCAAAGCTTTGGTTTAGTAGAATCAAAGTGGGAAAGTAAGCTTGTCAGAGGCATTTAATGCCTGTCCCTGGCTGACCTATATCTTGCACAAGGGGTTTGGCCAGAACTGCTGGAATTCATTTTAAATAAGTTAAAATTATAATATTTTTTGTTACAGATAATTTACCTGTACAGTCAAATAAGTCGTGGGTTCCCTTATTTGCTTTTGAATACATCAATTTTTAATTCTGCCATACCTGTTTTATGCACATTGTCTTTCTGATCCTGAGAGTACAGAAGCTTGAGTTGTAATACGTATCAGAATACATTTTCTAAAACTTTGTTTTTATTTAACTTTTCTCCTTAATGCACAAGTCTTCAACAATACAAGAAAATGGATCAATTCAACTACTTATTTTTCTTACTTAAAAATACTTGGCTGACCCTTAAAACAGTCATATAAGGGGAAAGGAAGGAAGCATCCTTGCAACCTGGTCATCTGACAGAAAAAAAAATCACAAAAGTATTTTCTGTTTTTCCCATGAGAAGAAGCACTGTCAAAATGGGACCTAATGTTAAAGCACTAGAAGGAAAACAAAGTGTAATGATAAAAGTAGAACTCACTGTTGTGATTAGTATGTCTACATATATGTGTGGACAGTAATTCAAAATTATATACTTGTAAACATGTACAATGCACCCTAAAATCAAGCCAACAGATATTCTAAATCTGATCTTTGCAGGACGAAGTTCTTCCCAAATGCTGGTGTTGTCCTTAAAGCTTTATTTATTTCCTTGTTTTCATATCAGTTGCTGAATAATGATGCTTAATTGAATGTGGTCCTTTTATTTCTCTGAAGGTTGTAAGAAAAAAACTTATTGCAAATGTACCTTAGTTAAGAGCACTGAGTATTGTTGTACAGGATTTACACTATATTAGAGGAATTGCAATTTGCTGGTTCCTAATTTAAATTGTGATTTTTGTATTTAAGTTGAGATTACATCAAAGTCTGCAATAAGGAGTCTTTTCCTGCTGTGGAAAATTCTATATATAAACATACATTTATGTGAGGGTATAGCCATAGCCTGAAGTGCAGATGTAGTTTGGACAACAAGGGATACAACATCAAATAACAAATATTTTCTGTCAGATTAAAGTAAATTCAGCAACTACATCCCAATTTTGGATTTAAATGGTTTGGGAAACTTTTGAAAGGAAGATGAAAAAAGGAGTAGTTCAGGACTGCTAGAAGCCAATCTAAGATAATTTCAAAGAGGCAAAACAGGATATGCAGCTCAGCAGACAATCTGGGCCATGATTACACAATCACAGAGTCACATAATATGCCCAGCTGGAAGGGACCCATTAAGGGTCATCAAGTCCAACTCCTGGCCCTGCACAAGACCATCCCCAAGAGTCACACCATGTGCCCAAGAGTATAATTCAAATGCTTCTTGAACTCTGTCAGGCTTGGTGCTGTGACCCCTTCCCTGGGGAGCCTGATCCAGTGCCCAATCACCCTCTGGGTGAAGAACTTTTGTTCCAATATCCAACCTAATCCTCCCCTGACAGATAAGGAGTAAATCATACCTGACTGATCTGATTGTCTTTCATAATAAATTACTGGGTCTGCAGATGGGGAGAGACCATGGATGTCATTTACACTGCCTTTAGCAAAACTTGTGATACTGTCACCCACATTAAACATTATGCTCTGGATGGGTGGAAAGTAAATGGGTAAAAACTGCTTGGATGATTTAACTCAGAGAACAATGGTTAGTGGGTCAGGCACTGTCTAGAGGCTGGTAACAATTGGGCCAGTCTTATTTGACATTTTTGTCTATGAATGGAAAAAGGCTGTGGAGTACACTCTCTTCAGGTTTCTAGGAGACACCAAAGTGGGAGGAAAATAAATTTAAAAATTAATACTTAGTAAAATGTCTTTTAAAGTGCTGCAATGAATGAGAAAGGATATATTGAAAAGAGTGAATTAACCTGAATGTCAGGTTAATTCATTAATCTATTATAAAATGCAGCAAAATGAGTATTGAGAAAAATACAGAATGTACAAAAAATTAGCACAGTACTGCTACAACTCATAGGTCATTAGCTGTTTTATTTCACTTAATAAGAATGGAGGAGTCACGTCTTTCTAGAACTTGTTTTCAAACTTGATCAGTTTTGGAAATGTGAATAAGACCTAAATAAAACTGTCTTCCATGTATGTAGGTAATGATCTGAATATATGAATTACGTTTTCCAGGTTGAGAACTGAATTTGCAGATAAACTTCTAAAAATGTCTAATTTTTCTCTGCTTTTTAAAAAAAAAATTCTTTGGTATTTACCACATGATATCCATAACTGAGTTTTATTCCTCTATTAGGACAGCTATTGTTAATGCAGTCCTTGTTTTAAGAACCTCATAAACTTTTATGAACCAAAGCCTGCTTCTGACTGACTGGACTCAGTGCATAGTCTTTTGGTGGAACATTTCAGTATGAAAGGTTTTTTAATTGAGAAGAAAACTGAAGCAAGATGTGTTGGCAGATATCACACAACTAGCGATTATACAGATGGCTAGGCTTGAGGTTTAATCTACTATGCTCTCAGAAGTAGGGTAACACAAAGCTAAATAGCTTTTTTATTTTTTTCTTGGATACCAATGTTATGCCTCTGAAGTTAATTTTTGAATTTTTCTTGTAAGTTTTATGCATTAAATTAGGACATAATAAAGCCAGATTTCTCCACTGTCATCTGGGTTATGATGCCACAAACCACTCAGGTTTTACTACACATGGAGTTACTAACTTTGGTGATAGTTCTTGATAACATTAGATGGTACCATATAATTTGCTATAAAATATTTTGTTGCCAATTAAGTTATATTATCATTATGAATGTAGGTGAACTGAAGAAACTTAGAAAATGGATACATTACTATAAAGTTAAGTTGCTTGTAAAATTGTCTGTAAAAACACCAAAAAAGCAGAACTATGGGTTAACCATGCAAGTGGACTACCACAGGCATAATAGAAAGAAAAAAGACTTTCAGTTCATAATTCAGAACTTTTCTTTTTTTTTTCTTTTTTTTTTTTTGGTTAATAGAAGAAGTGTGTTTCATTTCCACTTTAATTAGAAATGTAAGAGTCAATGAAATGAGATTGGGGTACAGGAGATCCAAAGAAAAGCTCCTGTTTCCCTTTTCCTTGTTTTCTTTTCTTATTCTTGCTCTTATATTCTTATTTTCAGCTCAGGCTTGTTCTCCTTATCCTGTAAGGATTTAGGTATACTCTGAACAAAGTACTATTTGGCTATTCATGTAAGCTAGTGGTAGAGATTGTTTTTAAAATCACGTTACCCAGTGGTAAGTTTTCTTTTGGTCTTTATTTTCAGTTTTTCTGGATCTTTCTAGACAAATTCTCTCAACTGAATAGAAAGCAGAAATACTGATAGAACCCCAAAATCTGACAGCTCTTTTCTCTATTTTGTGTGTGAAGTACAGGACAGAGACATTTGAGCTCATGGGATGCCACAGAGGTTGCATAGCAACGGTAGTGAGAAGCTCATCTCTGCTGACTGTCAGACTCCCAGGACAGCAGAGGAAGTATTTCAGGAATTGCAACTCCAGATCTTTTAGACTCTTTACCCTTTTGTGTTTAAAAGAAAAAACTGTTTTTAAACAGCACTGAATAAGCATACGTAGCTTTTCAGGTTCCACTGAGACAAGGAAAGTTGAACAGGTATATTAATAAAATTTTTTTAAAAAAATCTTTTCTTTTTCTTTGTACTTCCATGGAATAAAGCCACATACAGGAGAAAACTATGAAAGGAAAATAACTCACTTTACTGTCCATCGAAAACTTGGTGCTACAATTAATTTTTGTCAATGACAGAAACCCACTAATCTTTGTATTTTTTCTGCATCAGTGGATCCTTTGTTGTGTAGTGAGAGCTGTAAGAGATGCATGATACACATAGAATAAAGCAAGCATTGGAAAGAAGGACTGATAGTTAAAGGTGAGAATGAAATGGTTGTGACTGGGATAGGTAACACTGGTCACTAGATAGGCAGCATTTAAGCGTTAACATTTCTGATATTTTAGTTTCAAAATTTTCATACTTTACAAAGTAGAAGTGGGACTTTACAAAATATTTTCATTTCTTTGCATAGAATTTTCATTTCTAAAACATGTGAATCCCAATAACATTTCACACATCTATAACTGTTCTATTAGAAGATTATAAAGCCCTTTACCAACACTGAGCAACAAAGCTTTGTGTCAGATTACTCCCAGATATAAACAAAAAACAACTATGGCTCCACAGAGAAATAATTAGGACAAACTCACACTCTGTTTAAATTGGAAATCATCATAGGATAAGATTGCCTTTTTAAGCCTCTGAAGAGCTTGAAGTGATAAATTAATTTGTCAATGAAATGTAGACACCTCCTCTGTTAAGCTGAGTGAGGATTTTCAGGATCAGAAGTCTGGATTTAGGTGTCTAAAATCCACGTACATTTCCTCTGATCAAGAGTCCTTGATGATAACTGACTAAGCCAAACTTTTTAGGTAGTCAATGGTTGCATGTTTGTCAGTACCCAATCCAAGGTCTCAGAGGCCGAGTTTTCAGGAGTGCCAAGACTTTACAGTTCCAAGGGAAGGCAGCAATAATGTGCTTTTGAACTAATGAAAGGTTATATACTGCTAAGTAGTATGCAGAATAAGATGACTAAATACAAACTTTGTAATGACTTTTGGATTTGAAGACTTTGTGATTCAATTCCTCTTGCGCAAACTATTTTAACTAATCTAGCATGGATATTTTTTCTTGAAGGCATGTTTACATTTTTGGCAACTGGATACTTGTAGAGGGGATGCTCTATCTGAGGCATAGGCACTGTATTTCAATGATGAAATTGTTTCTGGCATTTCAGATGCAGGCTTTGTAATCTTTTCATGTGGTTTTATCGTAGGATTAAAAATAAATAAAATATCTTCTTAATGGTCCTGCCTGATCTTTGCTAAAGATGAATGGCATGGAGTTCAAGAGGTGGCCAATTTGTTACGATTCCTGTAAACCAAAGGCTGACCCAATTGGGAATGGTATCTTAGTGGTTGAAAATGACAGGTTTGGAACTGTTGCTGAGCAGACACAATTCAGATCCTCATATTCCAAGATGAGAAAATTAATTTCCTTTCCTGAAAGCAAAAGTAGTGCCAAGTATTAGAAGTACCCCAAGGTGGAAAGACTCCAAGGCATGCTTACACAGATAAACAAAGTCTGGCATGCATTACATTAACTGCATGAAAATAGTTTTCTAAATAGATAGAGTGCAATACATTAGTAACATTCTTGCCCACATGATGTTGTTATGTATTTTTAAAGAACTATATTAAATAACATGCATAAAAAGCTAATTAAGAGAAGGTCATTCTGCCAAGTTAAATGCCACCCTGACGCCCAATCCCTTCGGATCTCAGAAGCTAAGCAGGGTAAGCCCTGGTTAGTAGTTGGATGGGAGACCTCCTGGGAATTCTGGGGGTTGTAGGTTCGAGTCCTGAGGACTTCACTCTCACTGTCCAAGCTCGCTCGGCTGTGGCAGGTGAACATTAGGAGTTAAAGGCTGGGGCCAGTTCCGCGCATGCTGTGCCTCACCTGAAAAATCCACTGTGCAGGCTCAAAGGTCACACCTACATAGGTAGGGCCCCTCCCAAATCTTAGTTCAGGAAGCCTGGCCACACATGCATACATTCTGCCAAATACATTAGCATTGTCATTAAAAAATTATTTTGCAGTAAATACTGTGATTTCAGAACCTGCTTCCATTTTGAAAGGAACATGATTTTGGAACCTCCAGTTTTCATAAAATTACTAAATAATTTCACTTCTTTAAAAATTTTAAAGTACTGTTCATACTGACCTAAGACTCTGAGGATAAAACTACCTGTACTATTTTAAATATAACAATGTTTAGTAAAGCTGAACAATTGATCTTTGTTGAAACATTTTCATTGTCAAAATGTTCTACCACATGAAAAAAAAATTAAAATTCAAATCTATAATAAGGAGCTTTCCGTATGTGACAACAGATTGTCCCAAAGGACTTGCTGTATACTGGCTTTACTACTGACCAATGGCAGGAACCTCTTCAGACAAAAAAACTCTTACAATATATATCTGGTGGTAAATAAATTCACACCTTGGTTCCCATTAAATAGCAGTTAAAATTTCTTAAAATTTTAATGTCAGTCTTGAAGCTTATTGAATTTTTAATACAAAAGTCGAGCTAAAAATTTTATTAATAAAAATTAAATCACATACATGTGTATGGACTTGGATTTTCTAGAGTTTCCAATGTTACCTTGCCTAGCATCAGATAGTTTAGCAGCAATGACCTTTAATATTTGGCAGTGTTACCTTTTTTTTTCCAACCAGTAGTGGTGCAAATGAAAGACTTGGAAAAATACTTAGCTTGTGCTTTGTGGAATTAACAATTTAAATATGCAAGCCTGAAGGAAGTCCTATTTTTAATAATCTATTTCTGTAAATGGGATGCAGAGTCACAAAAGTATTGTATAAAAAGTGATGAATAAGAACTGAGAGTAAACCGTAAAAAACTCTATGGTTTCTTTGCTGCCAAATTCTTTTAGTCATAAATATTTTTCTTCTATACTTAGTGCTTTCCTTTTCTAATCCATGCTTCTACTCATACCCCTTCTTTATTCTTACCTTTCTCACTTGTTTTCATACTCGTGTTTTCTGTGCATTTCTGCAATTGCTGACAATCATAAAATTTCACATACACACAGAAAGAAGTACTTGGCATGTAGTAGATTATACATGTAGTATGTATTACTAGCTGCTCACATTTCCTAGCATTTCATGAGTAGAATAATTGTGAAAATAATGCAGGATTTTTGTGCCATCCATCATTAATATTTCAGGTAGAATGAAGGAGTAAAATACAGCTTTCATTTTCCTTTCATTTTTTGTCTTAAATTTAGTTCTCAAATATATGTAACAAATATGGATTGTTCTTAGAAGCCTTGAAATATTTGCAGTCTGTCCATGTAAAATCAAACCTGCAATGATTTCAGTGGAACTAAGCAATACAATTATGAAGATGAAAATTGGAGGTCCATATTGAAACCCCTTTTCATACAATCCTTGTTAATTATTTTCTAGCATTTATTGTATATAGATAAACAAGTATGATATCTTAGTATTTATTATTTTAATATATCTAAGTTTGCAAGTTAAAGAACTTGCAGTATCAGAACAGTTTCTAAACAACTGTATGCATTTCCAGATAAAGTTTGTTTTCCAGTTTTAAGAATAAGTTCACAATTATCAGTCTTCACAGGAAAATAAGAAGAAAAACACTAATATATTTCCTGTTATGAACTACTAAAATTCAAAGTCATTATAGAATTCTAGTTGAAATTGCACAGCCATCTTCTTCACAATTTTTCTGGAAAATTAGGGCAACAGTTGAATATAGATAAATAATGATACTTTCAAGTGTGCAGCAACAGTATCCTTCTTGGGTATTGAGCTGCTTCCTACCTCTGCTCTTTTTGTCTTGTCCCTTTTTACATGACATGGAAGTTTGTTCTCTGCACTTGTCTAGACCTCCAAAGCACAATCTACACACTACAGAAACTTGTGTCTGAAGATGCTCTGACCTTTGATGTTATGGTGCAGATTATTGCTTGGCTGACCAATGTAGCTCTTTATTGCTACCAAAACTGTTTTTTCCAGATCTCAGTATCAGGTCATTCAATAACATTGTTTTTCTTAGCAGATGTAAAAGACATGAAATGAGCTAAGAGCTCTCATTGGTAGAAAGCTACAAGAAACACTTGTGTTCCCAAACACTTCGTTGGGAGCAGTGGCTATTGTTGCAGTTTTACAGCTGTAACAATTTATTAAGTCCTGATCAGGAAAGATACTGCAATAGGAGCTGGACAGAAGGGACATTAAACATAAGTCTGGTATTTTCCCCCCGTTAACTTTTTCACATGACTAAGATTTGTATAATTTCCATATTTCTGTATTCTAGAAGTCTGTACTATTTTAACTTCTGGAACACTTAGAGAGAGTAGCCAATTATGAATGGCTAAATACAAACTATTTGGCTAATATTGTGATCATATAGATAGTAGAAGTTATAGATGCCATCTCTGACAGTGTGCCTCTGAAAAATAGTACTGATTCAGTACTGCTCAGTGTGTTTGCAGAGAAAAGCATGAGCGCCTTTCACTGAGAAGCAGCGCGGCGCTGCATCTCTGCCGTGCACCCGGGAGCCACCAGATGGAGCGTGTTGGTTACGCTGGTGTGCGCGGCACTTCCCAGTTCCATCGGCACAACTCATACTGGACCCTTCACCACAGCACTTACACTTTGCCTTTTAAGCAACGAATGCTTAAAGGCATTCAGATGCGAAGCGACTGTGATGCAGAAGATCTTACATTTCCAGATATTATTTCTATCTTATTATTAATAAGCGCGAATGCAGTTCTGTATGAAGTATATTTTCTATACCTTCACAAAATTTTAGCCAGTCTATGCAAATGTGATGCAAACAATCTAGTCCTTTGGAAAAAAATCTTTCAGTTATACTGCATCCTTTATGGAAAGAAAGAACTATATTTGTTTGGGGTTTTTGTCCAATTTACATCATATGGAGTGTGCTCTATTTGTAGCCTTTTGTACTCTTCATTATTTTAGGAGATATCTTTCAGCAGAAATTATGATTTATTTAATTTCTAGAGACTAAAATAGACTTTACATTTAATTAAAAAAATAAAATTGTACATTTAAACAACTAATGACACTACTAATCCCTCCAGTAACTAGTCTAAGAAACTAAGACATCAAGGATTCAAGGATCCAGCAAACCCTCACCTTTTTTTTAATTTTCTTTTTTTATTTTTTTAATGGACATACCAGAAAACATACAAGTGATTGGTGGCATTAACCCCATACCACACCACAAACAAAACCCCTTGCAAACAAATACAAACTGTAACTTTTTAAAGAAGTCGGTCTACAAAGGCAAAGGCCCGTGTAATGATAGAAAGAATTATGTTAATTTCTAATTTTCCTTATCTGACGAACAGTAATTTTGTTTGGAGGAGTATCTCTGTGAATATCTATTCTTTGCAATGTGAGTAGAAATAATTTTGCAATAGAATTTCTATCATGTCATATTTTTCTTTAGTAAACAATTTTCTACTGACATTTTTTGTATAATTTACTGTATTTACTGCATTCACAATTTTAATTGATAAAAAATCCTCTGCTGTTTTATCTCAAAAATATTTTTAAAATTAATAGTGATAAAACCCCTGTAACTTGTCAAGCTTAACACCATTCAGCTCTCTGAAAAGATTTTCACATTCAGTTTTGAATCAAAATGCTGCATCTTCTCTTCAGTGAAAATAAATCTATACAGTAATAGCATAAGAAAAGAGAAAAAATATTGATAACAATGTTGATATCTATAGTTTTTGTATAGAAATATTTGAGTTGATGTCTTTATCATGGTTCATTGGTGGAATTATTACTTGGAGAAAAAGTATAAAAAAGAATATTCCTATTCTTCAGGAGTTACTATACGTTTGGTTTTTTTCCCCTTTCTTTCAAACTGGAGAAGGAGAAAATGCTGACAGCAAGTTCACAAGTCAGTTCCAAGTTACTGATACTGAAAAGGTCAAATCTTACCAGTTTTTAAAAATACATGTTTTTGGAAAAAAAGCATATTTGAACTCATCAAGATTTTATAGAAAGGGAAAAGGTTGTTATACCAATTCATTTCCTCACATACGTTTATAAAATCTGGATGAAGTCAGAGATAAAATTTTTCTTTTATTTCAGACAATACCAGAAGTTTTTCACTCTACTTCCTTTCTTGTCTGAGAGGTCTTCAGTGAGAATATGTACTGTTTGGTTGAGAGGCATTGTATGTAGTAGTAAGAACAAAAGAAAGCATCTCTTTGTGTACACAAGAAAGTCATCTAGAAAAATATAGGTCAATGTATTTGGTTCATAAAAAGGGAATCATGACCCCAAAAATCTAACTCAGTACTTAGTAAGAAAAAATGAACTCTTTAAGAAATAAGTATGTGGACCTTAAAATGATAGTGAGTGCCATCAAAGTGAGTCTGTCATCTGCTATAGTGATGTGGTATCACATCAATACAGAGAAAAAAAATATAGGATAAACATATATAAGCTGATATTTTATTAATTGATTAATAAAAAAGATTCAGAGACTTTGATCTAGTCACAATAGTTATGTTCCATTTATTATCTGGACTGTATAATTTCATACTCATTATCACTGTGTATTTGGGAAAGGTAAATCATGGAAAGGTTACCTCTAGAGCACTTTAGGATGGAGCTACATTCTTCGAGTTTAATTGTAGCTTCAGTTACTAGCTCATTCAAAAGGTTTTTGTAGGATGCTATAGGTGTAAGAAAGGACGAGGTTTCTGAAGAAAGCACTTTGGTGTCCTTTTTAATCTTAGGAATTATAGAACTAGAGAAATTATACCATAAAATTCAGTGTAATTTTGAAATCACATAATGTAGTTATAGGTATTAGCATCTGGAACATGACTGATGCTATGTCTATGAAATGTAATTGTGGGAACAATTTCCTTGCCATTTTCTTTCCATTTGCACTTTTAGTAAATTCATGTGCTAAATCTTTTCTTGTGCGAACAGCTTCTACAGAACATTGGTTAAATAGAACTCTACAATATATAATTATCTTCTTTTAATATTCAAGAATTAGGCAAAATAATCATTCCAGAGCATCTTATCTGAACTGTCTGACCTATCATTGAATCACTTCATCATTTCATATATCACATTCTTATTTATCTCTTTAGATTACTTCCTTTCATTCACTCTCACAGTGTCTCTGCACATTTTTTTTCATCATTCCTGTATTATTTCTCTTTATGAATGTAGTTAAATAGTTATCAGTTATATCAGTGTAAATTGCTGGTCTTCATTGGATTTATTCCAATATATATCAGAAGAGAATGTGATTTAGTACTTCAGGGGAATAATTTTCAGGTGCATTGATTCAAAATAACATTATATGGGTTTTGGGTGATCACCCAAATTTTTAATTTTTAAAAAATATTCTTTTAGATCATTGCTTTGTTATAATTAAGATATTTTCAGATAGACAAAATTATATCCAGATAAACTAGTTACTTTTCATATAGAAGTGTGTTAAATCAAATCAGGATATGTTCTATTTCACCCACTCTCCTTTTCTTGAACGCAGTGATCATGAAATAAGAGAGTTTTTGGTTCTCAGAAAATTAAGGAGTGGAGTCAGTAGAACTGGCACCTCGGACTTCTGAAGAGCCAACCAGCCTATTTAGAAGACTGATTAACAGAGTCCCTTGGGAGGTAGTCCCAAAGGGCAAAGGTGTCCAGGAAGGCTGGACATTCTTCAAGAAGGAAAGCCTAAAGATGTAGGAGCAGTCTGGTCCCTTGCACTGAAAAGAGGAGCCAGGGGGGAAGGCCATCTTGTCTGAATAGACAGCTTTGTTTGGAATTAAAATAAAGTTTACAGCCTTTGGCAGGAGGGGAAGACAAGTCAGGTGGACTACAAAGATTTTTGAGTTTATGCAGGGAGAAAATTAGAATGGCCAGAGCCCAACTAAAACTTAAGGTGGATACTGCTGTAAAAGACAATTAAAAAGTTTCTAAAAACACATTAGCAAGAAAAGAAGGGCAAAGGAGAGTCTCCATTCCGTGTTGGATATGGGGAGAAACTTAGTTACAGGATAAGTGGTGTTCCCCAGGGCTGAGTATTGCAACCAGTTCTGTTTAATATCTTTACCAGTTATTTGTTCCAGAGGATGACGTACTCTCTCAGCCAGTTTTAAGACACCAAGTTGGGCAGGTATGGGGTAGGGCAGGTAGGGTAAGAACCCTCTGCAGAGGGATCTCTATGTGCTGGATCAGTGGGTTGAGGCCAAAAGTATCATGTTCATCAAGGCCAAGTGCCACGTCCTGCACTTCAGTAACAACTTCATGCAGTGTTGCAGGCTTGGGACAGAGTATCTTGAAACCTGCCTGGCAGAAAAGGACCTGGGGGTGCTGGTCAACAGCAGGCTGAAAGATGAACCAGCTGTGTGCCCAGGTGGTCAAGTGGCATCCTGGCCTGTATAAGCAAGTGTGGCCACTGGGACTAGGGCAATGATTGTTCCCCTGTACTTGTAACCGGTGAGGCTGCACCTCTAGATCTGTGTTCAGTTTTGTGTAAAAGAAGTACATAGGGGGGGCTGGAGCAAGTCCAGAGAAGGGCTACAGAGCTGGTGAAGGGTCTGGAGTACAAAACTTATGGAGGGGCTGAAGGAGCTGGAGATCTTTAGCCTGGAGAAGAGGAGGTTCAGAGGAGACTTTATCACTCTCTACAATTACCTAAAAGGATGTTGTAGTGAGGTGGGAGTCAGTCTCTTCCTCCAAGTAATAATTCATAGGATCATACAAAATGGGCCCCAGTTGTGTCAGTGGAGGTTTAGATTGAATCTTAGGGAAAAATTCTTCACAGAAAAGGTTGTTAAGTATTGGAAGAGGTTGCCCAGAGAAGTTGTGGGGTCATCATCCCTGGAGGTATTTAAAAGATGGTGGTAGGTGTGGTGTTTAAGGACATAGTTTATTGATGGACTTGACAATGCAGGTTTAACTGTTGGATTCAATGATGTTAAAGATCTTTTCCAATCCAAATGATTCTATGATAATAGATACCACCATAATACACATGATCAAAAATTTACTTCTGTTCATCTTATTACCCTCTATACCAATGTGTTACTTTTCACCCAGATTTGCTGCTAAATTTATGGTGATTTAGAAGGGACTCAGTCATTCTTCTAAGTCATAAATGATCTTTCTCCTCTGCGACATCTTTTTGATGACTTTGTCTTTTTCAAACACTTTTTTTTTCACAGTCCAGATTGTATTAACTTGCTTTATTGACACTGTTTGGCTTTTGCTCTTCTGAATGCCATGACTTTCACTATCTTTTTCATCAGTTTTCCAAAAGCTGACTCAAATGGCCCTTTAGTTATCAGTTTTCCTTAGTAGTCTTGTTGAAATGATAATGCTATCTCATTCATCGCCTCTTCTATGTCAATTTCATTTGAAAACAAAAATTAACTGAGAATTTTAACTAATCTTATTGCAAAAGAAATAAACTGAATAACATATGATTTGTGGTGGTTTTTGCTTTCTCTTTCTGAAAGTGGAAGAGTAGGGTAAGTGGCATAGAAGATACAAAGTGAGCATTTTTTGAACAGAGGTCTTCCAAATCTAATGTAAATGTTATAATTACTGATCTAGTCCTTATATCCAGATTCTGTAAGACTGCAACACGTGCAGTTATGTCTTAATATATTTTATTTTTAATAATGAACAAATATTGTGCGTTTTGTACTGCAGTAAAGGAGAAAAAATACCAGTGGCAGAAAAGGAAAGCACATTTCATTCAGAAGTGCTTTGTGATTTTGCAGGTAGGAATTTCCTCTATCTTGGAGATTAATGAGTCTTTTACAGCTGTTTGAAGGGTAATGCCCTTTATATATACCATTGAACTGCAGTATGTTTTCTTAATATATTTTTTTCCCCTAATGATAGATCTTCAGGTGGTAATAGTTATCTTAGCTCAAAGTCAGTGGCGCTCTGTAGTCAGCGAGGTCTTATCCTCATGAATTAATGATAATTATGTATGAACCCATTTGTCTAACTTTTGTATAAGCGTTTTGCCATAAAGAATCCCCAGAAACATTAAGTTAGAGAATATTAAAGAGAAAAGTGACCAGGAATGTCGTCATTTGTGAACCCAGTAACAGGTCAGGGTAAATCTGTAAGTGTTCTTTCATCTTTCTTGAGCTCATTAGCTGTAATAATCTCCCTGATTCTGGGTCAGTCACTGAAGTATAAAACTCACAGGGATATGATTATATTTACCTGTTGTTAAGACTTAATTTTCTTTGACATCCAGGAGCTGATGAGAAGGGTAACTCTAGCTAATGTTTCTGCATTATTCCTGAGGCATTTTGCAAATCTTGTAACTCAGCCAGATGGAATATTCCAGCATGTTTCTCGACAATATCTCAATGTCATCTTCCCCTCTAGCAGGTAATGCAAGCCACAGAAAGGTTACGAGCTTAAGTAGGCAATAAATTCCCATAACATGAAGTTTAAAAGGCAGATCAAGAGATTGTTTTAAAATCAATTGGTGTTGATGATCAATTAATGTTTTATCTTACTCTTAAAACTAATTATCTCTGCTTTTTTCTTCATTTTACATGTGACATGAAGATTAGAGAAATAGTATTTAAACAAATTGTCAGAAAAACGCAGCATACAATTTGTTACAATGAAGATTTGTGTAAGAAAAGAATGCATCCTGAAGCTAGAAGCAGAAACTGAAAAAAAGAAAATATTGAGTAACTGATTGTAGCAAATATTTAATGAAGCCAAATAAAACAGCAACAATGAAAACATACTCTTACCAAGATATTAAAATAGTGTCCATTATATACTGATAAAAATATAACAATTTTTACAATTTTCCTCTAACATGGGAATTTTAGTATTTGGTGTCCTAAGTAAAACTAATAATAAAAGATAAGGATATATAGAAACTTTCAGTAAGGAATATAATTTTATTTATTTTTTTTTCTTGTTGCATAGTACATTAAGGTAACTTAAAGAATATTTGTACGAAATTGCTCATTAAAGAAATTTATTTGAAGGATGGCCCAAATTGGGTGTTGTGTTATTTCAAACATTGAAATGTATTTAGTCCAGTGCTTATCACTCAGAAGGAAATCTGTGAAGGAGACTGGTATTTCCTGATTTTTTTTTCAAAAGCACAGGTTTAATATAATGTTAGACCCTTCAATATTTATGGATTTTAAATTAAAATAAATTCTTTATCTTATATCTTTGTAAAACCAGAGGCATTATTTTATTGTGAATTGCAAGAAACAAGTTGTTTTGATTTACTCCTGCTCACAAGAAAAAAATCAATTCAGAATTTCATCGAGGCATGAACAACTTTAAATAGATTATTTCAATTATTCTTGCTGTTTATTACTCTGCATGGGGTCATTAACCCTATGAACATTTAGGATTACAGATTTACACAAGAAAAATATTAATCAAATCTACAGGCAAAGCAAGACAGGATGTCTCATGTTGAGAATGTGCATTACTCACAATTAATGAGAGATTGTCTTTGAGAAAACATTGTAAACAAGAATAAACAAAGAATGCTAAGTAGTGTTAATAAAGAATAAATTACAAAGAAATGAAGTAAGTTAAATCTTCAGATTTTCTCCATTCTGAATATAATTTTGAAATATACCTTAATGTTTGTAAAATATATATTTAATTGGATGATAGGGTTGGTGTTTTTTAATTGTTCCACAGTTTCTGCTGGATTAGCAAAGGGGTTTTTTGTGCGTAAGTGAGGAATTTTTGTGATTTTTTTTTTGTGAACAGAATCAGAAAGTGAACAAAAAAGGAAATAAGATCAGAGAACATGTCCTGCATTTTCTAAATTCTAAAAATATACTGATTATTCATGTAAATTAACAGTCTCATTTATATCAATAACTCCCTTTTTCTCAACACTTCTGAAAACCTGGACACATTTTTGGGTATTTAAACTTCTATTTCAGATTAAAGCTAATGAGTTGGTTTCATTTGGTGGTTAATACATTAAGTCCAGTGACACTTAAAAAATGAAATCACAATTAAAATTAATTCTGATTCCCCTTTCAGTTCTCATAACATTTATCAGACAAATACAGATGCAATGTACTCTAACACTATAGTTTTTGAAGGCAACTTGTTGGAGGGGTTGCCATGTTTTGTTTCACTTTTTTGTTTTGCTTTGTTTTTGAGAAGTCCTCTCTGAATTTTCTTATTGCACATATGATGAACTTTTAGAGACCTGTAATGAACTTTTAAGCTTTGAAAGAAGTCTTAGAAACTGTGCATAGAGATATTCAGATTCTTTAAATGGAGATCTGTCCTCTTTAAGCTTTCTGGTGAGTTCTAAGTGTTACTTTATTAACCAACTCAAATCATAACAATGTTTAGTCTTGACGTACCACTCATATTATGTATTCAAAGAGCATTTCCAGTATTAAAAATTACACTGTCTTAGTAGGACACAATTATAGCCTAGCAATCTGGATTTTTGAATGCACTGAGCAGCAGTTATATTCCCACTCGCAGCATGAGTCATATGCAATTTGCCACAATATTTCAACAAAGTCAACACATCCTTTACATCCAAAAAGTAAGATTTTGCAAAAGTTTTTGGGTTTACTTTGCATTGAATTTCAGCTTATTAGAGTGCATTAATACCCTAGTCACATCCCTCAAATTACAAGGTAATTAAGAGAAACATAAAAATATAATTATGTTTTGTTTGAAAATTCTGTAATTTTCATGCAGACTAGGTAAATTATTCATACTGGGTGTGAATTCCATTTTTGCTTCACTGCACTGATAGCCTAATCACATAGTCCTAATTACAGAAATAGTAAATAAGAGTGAAAAGAATATAGCACACCTTACTCCTGTAAAGACTTCTATTGGCACACTAAGCAGTAATTAAAATTCATGACTGCATCACATTTTGCACTGATACAGAAGTTTTTCAACCAAGGAAAAGCTTTTGTGTGGGAAGGACGGAAACAGAGGGTTACTGTTAGGATGTTTTTTCAGTGAATACTATTCTTGCTCTCTAACCCTTGTTCAAATGCTTACGGGTATTCCCATAAAGCTGTTGCTGTTGCTCACTGCTGTAATGTGAGCTGGGGCAGTCTCACAAGAAATCCAGTTCAGAGCATTCATTTGCACCAGCTGCAGAGCTAATACAATTTTCGTCACGTTTCTCTTTGATGAGCTGGTTAAGCAGTATTGCTGTTACACACTGTTCTTTTCCTCTTCACTGCCATCACTCCATCAACTCCATCTCGTGCCCAGAAAGATCTGATTTTAGGATTTGAGAGTCTGTCCCGGGGTTCCCTGCATCTACCTCTCCTACAGAGGCAGAAAGCAGTCAAGCAGCTTACTTACCTTCTGCACCTCTAGGTTCTGGGAAGAACCTGTTACAGGGAGTTGAAACAAACCAGCTTGGTGCTCCTGCTGTTACCAAGAAGATGTGATGGCTTCAGTTATTACTGCTGGAAAATGCTGACAGGTCTCCCCTCGCTATGCTGGCCATGTTGCATTCTTCTGTGCATACTACAGTGACGGCAGCAATGATGCCAACTCTATTTTGTAATGTGCAAGTAGGAAATGGAGACCAGATGTTGAGTATATACACTGCTCAGGTACCTGCCCCTCATCTCTTTCAGGAAAGGCAGAGGAAAAGAAAACACTGTGAATCTTTCAGCTAAAAGTACAAGTAAATACTGGGGATTCTAAGTAATTGCCCAATTTCCCCTGAATTTACTACTATCTTTGTCTTGCTTTTCCAGCAATGCAAAAAGGCATTAATATAAGTTGCAAAGGACTAAACTACAGATGCATCTTAGGCAGGATTCTTTCATTTGACATTAGGCACCTGTAGAGCAGGTGTCTACATTGATCTAGATATTTAAGGCTGTGTTATAGGCAAGAGAAACTATATGGAGTCAGTTTATCTGATTGCAGTCTGATGAACATGGCTAAGCAGTGCTAAATCTATTGTCCAGGACTCCACTGATAATAAGAGGAGCCTTGCTGTTAGGACATTGTGAACACCTAAGTGTTATCAAATTTTGCACTTTATATCTTATACGTAAGCAGACGAGAGAAGAATAAGTATCAGTACTGGAACACAAAGATGACTTAAACCCCTGGACTGCATTCAGTAGCTAGAGGACTCTGGATACAATGGCAGGGAAGTCATTGGACAAACAATGAAGCCTGGAAAATAAATCTGCTTTTGCAGAAACAAAGTTTGCAAATTTGGCTTCGATCTTAAGTAACAACTTTAATGAGAACTAAGACACTCTAGAAGATACGAGCATGAAGCTGACTTGCAATTAACCTATGTCCAATACTCTGTGGGGCACATAAATTGGGAGAACACAGAGATCGAGCACTTGAAATTGAGTTTAGTATACCCCAGTAATTACTGTGAACAGCTAGCTATTACATGGGATGTCACTTTTAGTTAGGCCAGAAGTTCACATAGACACTGAGAAACCCTAATCAAAATGTATTTGGATATACATTCAAAGAAGATTTGATTGAACAAATTTATATTATATGGGAAAAAAAGATGAAAAGTTATATCCAAACATTCCAATCAATTCTGCTTCCAACTGCGCCAACCATCACTGAAGAGAGTGCCACACAAGTGGTCATCTCCTCTGAGATAGATAGTTTGATAACAATCAAGACTTTTTGACTCTGATGCAGTCTTCTACCATGCCCCAATTCTCTGGTATGTTTACCAAAAATCAATCCAAATTCCTACACCTTATGCAGAATGAGACAGTATTTCCTTATCACAGTGATTAGTGCGGGATGTTTAAAAGAAAAGTTTTGTTTCTTAGAGAAGTGTTATAGGTATGTGTGTTGCCTACCTTAGTATCTATCATCTATCTATCTATCTATCTATCTATCTATCTATCTATCTATCTATCTATCTATCTATCTATCTATCTATCTATCTCATCCATCCACCCATCCATCCATCCATCCATCCATCCATCCATCCATCCATCCATCCATCCATCCATCCATCCATCCATCCATATGCATTCTTACACATGCATATATACAGAAATAAAATATTTTCAAAATGTTTCCCATGAAAAATGCTGTCTCTGTACTCCTATTTGCTGTGTTATAAGCAGACATTTTCATTTACTGCAAAGAAGTAACAGATCAGTAATCAGCAATGTATTTGGTTTAGAAAAAAAAAAGGGAAAACACCCAGCATAAACAAGAGGTGAGCTTCTTAATATTTTTGTTAAGGTGCCAAGAGGATCCAATGCTTATTTTTTAATACTAAAATCAAAAGTAAAACAAAATACCTCCTTTCTGAAGATTTTGTTAGGTAACACTGCTATTATCTAATATTTAATAAAAAGCATACCACATTAGAAAGACACAAAGGTCTCTCTTCTCTTTGTTTGGAATTAAGCAAGCTTTAATACTCTACTGATATTCTTTACTACTGAGAATATTTCAATGCAGTACAATTTGTTTCAAAGTAATAGCTTTACTGTTAGAGCTAGTTTGTCATGTCAGAGGGAATGATTATTCATGATAAGCCACTGGCAATATTACCAGAAATTTTTTTTAAATGTAGGGTACTGATTAATTGCAGAGATATTAGCTACTGAAAGCAGACATCAGTACTGCAGAATGGATGAGGCAGTTGGACTAACAGTTGCCAAAAGGTGAAATAAGCTAAAACCAGGGAGCACATCAATTAAAGTTGTAAAGTTACATAATTTAATAGAAAATGACATGTTTTGCTTACTTGATCAGAAAAGACACTGGCCTCTGCTGAATATTAATGGCCAGGAGAAAAGAACTCAATGTCCAAGACTGTGGCTTGGGCTATTATATAACAAATTGTCATTAAATCTCAAATAATTAGCACTTTCTCTCTCCTTTTTTTTTTTTTTTTTTTTTTTTTTTTTGTGCTGAGGGAAGCTGAAACCTAAGAAAGACTCAGTCTAGACATCTACATTTTTCCCATGCATAATTTGTTTGCATGGGAATACTAATAATGTAATAGTATGTCAGGGCATTAGTGAATACATAGTACCTAGCACATTAATAAAGTCTGTCCAACTTCCAGTCACTAATATGCCAAATTTCATTGCCCCATACAAATGAACATGAAGACATCTAACCAATAATAATGCCTCAATATTTACAAGAATAACTTATTAAAATAGAATGGTATAACTGTTCTCTACAACAGTTTTAAATGCCAAGTTAAACTATGCTATACAAGTCAGAACTATTTACCTAAATATTTTTTCTTCCTTCTTCTGTGGCTTCAGTGCTTCTTTTTTTACCTTTACTGTTTTGTTTCATTGTTTGTTTTTGGTTCTGTTTCTTTCGTCCCATCATTAAACATTTTTACAGACTCCTTTCACAGTTCTTCAGTCTGGCTTTTCACATAACTTTTTTGTCTAAATTTATTCTACACCCCCAGTTAAGGTGATCCAACATATTTGGTTAGTAGATGTTGACAGGAACATAGAAAAGGGTAACTGGTCAGTTCTGGAGAACAAATGGGTTTTTCTTTGATGTGGGGCTCGTGTGATTGGTTTTTTATTTTTCTTCTTTGTTTACTATTTTCAGTGGAGGGGACAAAAGAAAACATCAGTGATACCATTAAATATTTGTCCCTCTTTCCGCTTTCTGCAAATGGTCAGAGTAGCATCAAACTTTATCAAGCCAGATAGAGTGATAATTCATCTCTTCTTGATGGTGATGACTCTTTATGGTCGTGTTTATCGCATGTGATAGTCTGGCAAAATCAGCTGGGATGGATGAATCAGATAATGTTGTCTCTCTTACCCCTCTGTAGCTCACTGCCATAATAAAAGACAGAAGCCCAGGGATACTGCTCATCAGTTGATGTTTAAAACGTAGTTATTCACATAAGCTTTCAACATTTTGACATAATGTAACAGCTTAGGGTATTCAGTTCACCTGTCTGCCTCCCCTGGAAATGACAAGAATAAATACGTGGAGTAATAGCAACAGTCCTGTGATTGCTGGGACCAAAATAAAATCCGAAACAGCACTTGATTGTATTGCTTGGGTCTACAACATTTTAGCATTGTTATCTCTATTAAGTGGTCTAAAAAATGAGGTCAAATGACCAAGTTATCACTGCCAGAGATTTGGATACATTTGTATACTTACTTTGTAGAACAGTATTAGCAGCAGTTTTAATACCTTGTCTAGAATTTTTTTTCATGACTTTGCAGTGTTTTCCAGTGTATGGAGAAGTAAATCTCTGATTTTCTTTTTGGGCGATTACTTTATTTGTTAAATACTACATATTTTAGAGTCAGGTGATGCCTAAAAAAACCCGAAATAATTAGCAGGAATTAATATAATGTAAACACTATTGATAATATTAAAGTTATTGTTTTTATTATAGCAATAAATGAGGGATCATTAAAAAAATCTTACAAACTTAGCTCAGTAACTACACTCCTTAGCTTATTTTTGATCTTTCCTCAGTCTAAAGTGCCTCAATGAACTACTGAAATTTAGACACTGGCTTATGCTGCTAAAAAGCAAACAAACAAAAAAAGAGACATGAAGAAGGACATGGTAAAGATGTTAATACTTTGACCTACTGCAACCGCAGAAATGTACAATGAAAATTAATTCCAAATTAAAAATTGAGAAGAATTGACAATATCTGAAAAATTACCTTTGTATTCAGACACATGAAACCATTGAAAATATTGTGGCAGTCTGTAGATTTTTAGATGAGAAGAATTATTTTTCAATACGCTAAAACGCTACTTCAATAAAAGATTACCTTTTTTAGAAATGTTATAAGTAAATGAAGGCAGAATTAATTTATTTTAGAAAAAGATGTTTACATTTATTAAAGATGTTTAAATTGTGCTGCCTTTATTTTTAAGAATTGTCTGAAATGGTCCCATTAGTGTCAGATCCTTCATGAGAACTTCTAATCTCCCTGGATAAACTTGACCCTGTTTTTTTGAAGTGGTTTTGGTTTTTTTTTCACTTTTATATAACCTAGAAAATAAAAACCAGAAAACCCGCTGGAGCTTGAATTTATATCAAAGACTATAGTTAGTTGGCTTTTCCAGCTGCTACTTCCTTTAATTCTCAACACATCTTTAATTTTTCTACCCTGAGATAGTTTAGGTTGTTGTAGAGTGCATGGAATGGTCCAAAACCTACAGTAAAGGCATCACAGAGTAGCTGTGGACATCAAGTATTATATATGTTTCACTGGGAAAAGTAATATTTCAGAAGCATGTAACACACTAGTTAGGCAGTTTTTAATTCTTAAGTTTATAGCAGAGTTTTAAAGCTCTGAATTTCCATGCAGTCTAAAGCAAGAATGTGTTTGTTTTATTTTTTGAAAATTACATTTCTTCTGAAGGTTATCCCTGTGAGTGAATGAGAAGAGCTTTTAGTCTGTTTACATCTGAAGCGATCTGAGTCAAACAAGTCTTTCTTTTACTTTTCTGAAGAAGGAAACAGAATATAGAGAGATGGTCTGTAGTAGTGTACAGCAAATACCAAGCCATTCTATGTTTAATTTCTATTGGCAGAAACTTGAAACAGAGCCTTATTTTGTCCTGATTTTCAAAGCACTGAGTCTTCAAAATCTTTTGTAATCTTGTCAAAGTCACTTCAAACCAGCATCATTATTATTGATAATGCTTATTTTCTATATGAATGCTTACTGGAGCTTTTATCCTCTTTATGACTTTTCTTAACCCTTCTCCCCACACATTTTTGAGTTTATCTAAATCTGTGATGTTTTAGAAGGCTTATGGATGTTTCTTTCCTTCTCTAAAGCCACATATTGAGTTTCTTTCTTTCTTTTCTTTTCTTTTCTCTTTTCTTTTTCTTTTCTTTTCTTTTCTTTTCTTTTCTTTTCTTTTCTTTTCTTTTCTTTTCTTTTCTTTTCTTTTCTTTTCTTTTCTTTTCTTTTCTTTTCTTTTCTTTTCTTTTCTTTTCTTTTTTCTTTTCTTTTTTTCTTTCTTTTTTTTTCTTTTCTTTCTTTTCTTCTTTTTTTTCTCTTTTTCTCTTTTCTTTTTTTTTCCCTTCTCCTTCTCCTTCTCCTTCTCCTTCTCCTTCTCCTTCTCCTTCTCCTTCTCCTTCTCCTTCTCCTTCTCCTTTTTCCTCTTTTCCTTCTCTGTTTCTTTCTTCTTTTCATTTTCCTTCTTTTCCCTTTCCTTCCTTCACTAGTTTATGTCTGTGAACAAGTCTCATTAGAGAGGTCCATATCCTAGGTCTTAGATTTTAATGAAGCAGCTATGTCATTACAGAGGTTTACTATGTATGCCAGTGAGCTTTAAATTTTGGGAATGCAAGTCAGTATTGTTTGGACTATTTTCCTGTTACATTACAATTAGTTTGAAAACCAATTAATGTTATGGGACATGTGAACTTTAATTTAAACACATAGAACTAAATGTGTCTTAGCTTTTTCAGGAGTTACTTTTTCTTCAATGTTTATTTTATAAAGGATATTTCTTTATGTACTTTTGTTACATGAAAACCAGTTGCTCATTTTGCCATCTTTCCATGTTAAGCCTTCTGCTCCTCAGGATGTATTCCATGTGTACAAGAGCATTTCTGCTATATTTTAGACCGTATGTTTCTTTAAAGAAGTAACACACTCAGTGTTGCCATGAGGGAACACAATCTTTCGTCCTTCTACTAGTTTTCACAGCTGAGACAAGTGAAAGACAACACTAAAATATTTCTAAACGTTTTTCAGAAAAGGTGTCTGAAACAGAGATAAGAAATTTCTTCTCAAGGGAAAACCAGTACCTCCATAAAGTGTTTCAAATATGTTGATGATTTACAGTGATAGCCTCTGTTTAGCTAGTATTCTGTACTAGTTCCACTGAGTTTGTTACAGTTTCCAGTCAACCTTACCAAAAGATTGGAAAAGTCATTTTGGTCTCTTGTTATAGTTTATGCAAAGGCAAGACAGTTTATCTTAGTTATTTTTCAAAAACTATACCTGTCTTTTCTCACAGACTTAAAATGATACAAATCATAGATTAAAAAAAAAAATCATTAAAACAGATTTATTTTGAAAACTTCTAAATGCCTGAACTTTATAATGGCCCAATTTCCAGTAAGTTGTGCAAAGAATAGGCATTCAAATACCTTATTTGTGAAAGCAAATTCTTTTAAGAACAAACTGAAATGAAATTGCAATTTAGTTAAATCCTCAATTTCCCGCAACTCCTAAGAGCTGATTTTCATAGAGTTGCTTCAGTGTTGTTTCTGCGTTGTGCCTTTCATAAACACAAGATTTTTGTGGCGGTTTTTTTGGTTTGTTTTCATAAGGCTTTGTTAACATATCTGAGATTTCCCCGGGCTAAAGAAAATAGTTTAAACCCAAGGAATTAGTCATTATATGTAAAAAACCAAAGAATGATTGACAAAATCAGAAAGTAAAAAGCAAACCACAAAGATAGACATAACCGTGACAGAAGAGTTGGAACTGAGAGAGCTGGAGTTGTTCAGGCTCCAGGAGTATCTTATAGTAGCCTTCCAGTACCTACATGGGGCCTAAAAGAAAGGTGGAGAGGGACATTTTAGAAGTATATGTAGTGATAGGACAAAAGGAAATAGCTTTAAAGTGAAATATCGTAGGTTTAGATTAGACATCAGGGAGAAATTCGTTGCTATGAGGGTGATGAGATACTGGAGTGGGGTTCCTAGAGAAGTTGTGGATGTCCTATCATTGTAGTGTTCAAGGCCAGGTAGAATGGGGGCTTGGAGCAACCTAGTCTAGTTGACGGTGTCCCTGTCCTCAGCAGGAATTTGGAACCAGATTATCTTTAAGGTCCCTTCCAACCCAAACTGTTTTATGATCCTAAATTTTTATTACTTTGGGAAATTATACATAAGAAACAATTTCTGCGGTCAGACAAAATATTAAATGTAGCCCTTGCTCATCTGGTAGAAAGCACATTGTAAAACTGCTGTTGAAGCTGGGATGGAAATGGTGTTCTTTGAAGTAGAGTGTTGAGTTAAACAGGTATAGATAGAGATCTATATGAATACAAGACAGATTTTTCTGAAACAGCAGCAGCCCCAATGCCTTGTGGCTGGCATGGATACCTATCCCACTGTGAACTGCTACCCAGGTGTAGTCTGCTGCGATTCTGGTGTGCTGTGGTGCGGCGTTGCTGCTGGTATGTACACCTTCCATGCCTAGCACCAAAGAAACATGAGACTCATGAAGAAAGACAGAGTTATAATGTTCTGCTAGGAATGGACACCAGTGAGTGTCCCTAGTCTAAAAGTCATCTGTCTTTTCATATGAAAACAAAATAGACTAAGAAAGAAGCATGCAAGTTGCTGGACATTTGAGGGAGGCAGCGAAAAAAGGGGAGAGTAAGCCCAGTACATTAAAGAACATGATTACCTGGAATGTTTGTACTCATGTGAAAAAAATTCAATAAATCTTAGTGTTGGAAGTTAAGTTTAGAGAAAGAAGATTTGTTTTATGCAGAAAAGAACCATAATGGGAAATGGAAAAGCGTGATTTAAAGAGAACTAAGATACGATGAGAAGAGATAAAAAGGTAAATTTCAAATACAGTCCAAAGTAAAATTCAGTCATTATATCTGATGAGAGCATCCTATTCTCAGTTTTGTAAATGGGCTCAAAGATCTTGGTGTGAGTCATATCAGGACAAGTAAAATTATAGAAAAGATATGACTGTTTAGGGAAGGATTGATTGCAGAAAGAAAAAAGTTCACAAAATAGGGATGGGTTCACATCACTATGAAATATATCCGTGTTGCGTTCCAATAGGTTCTTTGAAATGCTCACAAAAAGAATGAACATACAAGAATCTTAAAAGCTAAGGTCATGATAATATAAGTGAACTGAAAGAGAATCCAGCAAAACAGAAGAGAATTAGGAGAACAATTCTTCCTGATTTATGGTCAAAATAAAAAATAGCTGCTCCTTGCTGCTCAATAGTCAGATGATCAAAGATCAGAAACAGAAAATATGTTGCAGAAACATGTAATGAGCGGGAGAAAAAAGTGAATAAAATTGATAGACTCTGAATGGAAGAGAACCACCATCTAGGGGGAAAAATAATGTTGCAAATAGGCATATTACACAAAAAAGGGAGGTGAACAAGTATGACATGGCTAAGGAATACTATATGATTGACTGTGCTTTGAAGTAGGTGCAAGTAAAAGTAATGAAAGGATAAGGGGTTATCAGAAAAGATATGAAAAAAACCAGCCTGTGAACAAATCATCTTCCATTTTCTCACTTCACTTTTAAACAATGACAGCAAGTATTAAATGCCTCTTTAAAAGGAAATACACAAGCAAGTTAGAACTGTGAGTGTGTTAATCCATGCAGACTCAGTATAATTATCTTATGGTTATGACTGCTATTAAAGAACACATTAATCAAAGAAGATTAAACAAAAGGTGTGGAGTACTAGGAAGGTGAGAGGTGTGGAAATATGTTATTAAACTGTATAATTGAATGGTCAGAAGGAAGAGAAAAAAGCAAAAACAATCTTGTTTACTATGTGACTATAATTATGGACATGGAAGGGCAAAGAGTATGGATATGGTGTAAGTATTACTTGCTTTGTTAGAAGGCAATGAAAATTGAATAAATAAATTAAGAACTGATTTTACTTATGCTTACTGTAATCCTACAATAAATCAAAGGATGACTGAAATCAGGAAGAACGGCTGTGTTATTTGATTTCAAGAAATATTTATCCATGTAAAATAGATGAGAATTAAACATCAGAATTTTAAAATCTAGTAAAAAACAATGCAATGGAAACTTTAAATCATACTAGCTATTAAGAGAATATTATGAGTGGTGGTGTTCATCTTCATACTAGCTTCAACATGAATTTTTCTTTTTTAGTCTAACTTCAAGCTTTTCAAAATTCTTTATTGTGTGCTTTGAATAAAACCTTCCCCTTAATGAAAAGCAGTTTTCAAGTAAATTCTGTTTGGAATGCTAGTTCTAAAATCAAGATGAAAAAGAGCACAGTATATGTTACTAGTTAATTCAACATGAATTTTACCTCATGAAAATAAATGTCATGTTTTCCACATTTGATCAGACCAGTCAGTTAATGCACACTGTCTATTTTGATCATAACCAAGTTGGACTGCCAAGGTGAAGAGCATCACTGAATGGATTAACATATGAAAGCAGAGATTAAAGTGCATGTTCTATCGAGTCTGTTGGCATGATTTTTTATTTTACAGACTAAAAAAGTAGACCTATCAAAATCAAACTTCACTGTTGGTTTGTAGGTCTTTTTTTCATTCTTCGAATTAAAAGTGTGTCTTCTGACACGTGCATAGCTGTGTTGCATTCTGCTAGTCATCTCAGAAAAACATCTACGTTATATCATCTTGCAGCATATGAATAATTCTCTTTTGTTACATTTTGGGTATGGAATAAAAGGTGTAACTGGAACTTTTATATGCCATGAAACTATATTTCATATATATATGAATAGTACCAATTATTGGATCCAATATGAAGTATTACACTCCTTAATAAGGGCTGCATTATCTCACAAAGTTTTCTTCACTCATAGCCATGGCTCTGAGTTTTTTTCTTGGGTTGTTTTTGTTTGTTTTGTTTTGTTTTTTAAATATAATTTTATTTTGTCAACAGGAGACCTATTATATTTGTGTTTTTCTTAGTAGTTTGTACTGAATTAACAGAATAGTCCATATGTAACTGAAAGCTATCATGATATAGCTACATCAAGAAAGGGTCTGAATTATGGAGCTCCATTATGATGCTGAGAGAAAGTTTACACTGTGCTTTCCACACTTGGTCTGGAGAAATGTATAAAAATTAACAGTACATGCTATTAAATTTTCAATTCTCTCTCTCTGTAAGTTTTTTCTTCTAATTCAATTGAAATAGACCTTAGCAAGAGATTTCTAGGAAAAAATAAACTGATAAATATTGGCACACAACTATTTAAAGTTTTATTCCGGTGACTATAATTTGTGGGAAGTGTTAGAGTTCTATCATGAAGATCTTATGATAAGTAAATAGTTTAACTTGATAAAGTGACTTGTGCACAAACTATTCAAAATATTTTTTAAGTGCTGAATAAAACAGTTGAGCTTAAATATTAACACATAAAGGAGATTTTAAAAATCATTCAGATATATGAGAAAGATGCAGAAAGAAAAAATAAAACAGACTCCTAACAATGGAGTTTGTGCAGGCATTGATATGAGAATGAATTCTCTAGCTAATTTGCAGTAGAAGGTAAAATTTACTATACGTGCCATATAAGGCAAAAAAAGCCCTAATTATTTTCTAAGAGGATCTTCCATTCAGTTTTTGCCCTATATATCTGATACATTGATATTTGTATTAAAACAATAGTCATACTGCACCTTTTGTCACCATTGGAGGTAAATATGACAAAGCTAAGATTAAAAATAGTACAATTCCCTCTTCTGTTGTCAAGAGAAGTTACTTTATAGTGTAGAAATACAAAGTGTAAAATCTTAAGAGATTTATGCTTAGTACTATAGACAAAGAAAGGTTCTCTGCACATGCACATTTAAATGCTCAACACGAAGACAAGCTTGTGAATATGCCATGAAGAAGATGATTTAATGAGCTCAAATATATATGTGTGTATAATTAAAGAGCTGTCATCTGGTTTGTTTGTTTGTATTTTGTTATGAAATGTATATTATGTTTCTGTGAAAGAACAGCTGAGTGCTTCATGCTTTCTCTCAGTAGATGAAATTCCCCCAATAGCAGAGGGGACTTGCTCTGAGTGTGCTTGCAGAAGAGAAGCTTTGGGGGTGCAAAAGGCCAAGCAGGAAAGCTGATCTAATATTTAAGGAATAAGAGAGCAGAAAGCCTAGAGAGGGGATGTAGACCTACAGTCAAGTTGCAAAGCTGGTGGAAAGAAAAAAACATTCTAAAGTCCCAAATGAGTTAGGAACTGCTGTAACTGAGCATTAGAACTTGGAACAAAAGTTTAGAAAAGGACCTGCTCTGCCAGGATACAATGACTTGGGTGAGACCTTTTTATAATTATTCTTCCTCTTATTTTTCTCAGAAAATGGATTTTCTACAAAAAAAAGAAAATTTATTACAGTCCAAGAAAAGTTGGTATTTGAATGTAGGGGCCATTTCTGATACTTGAGAATGTTCGTTTTAAAAAGGATCTATTGGCAGAGCAACCTTTCAGCTTTGACCCACTGTACTGAATTTGGCTGGGATAGTGTTAAATTTCTTCATAGTGGATCCTGTGGTGTTATCTTGTAGATTTTTGACCAAACAATGTTGATCGCACAAGGACATTTTAGTTATTGCTGAACAGTGCTTACACAGCATCAAGGTCTTGGCTTATCATGCTGCCCATCCCAGCAAATCAGCTGGGGATGTGCAAGAAGTTGGGAGGGGACATGGGGAACACAGATGACCCCAACCAATGAGAGGGATATTTCATACCAAATAAAGGGGATATTCCATACCATATTGGCATCATACTCAGTGATAAAAGCCAGTGGAAAGAAGGAGGAAGGCACCACATTCAGGGTTATGGTGTTTGTCTTCCCATGTAACCATTAGGCATGGTGTAGCTGTGCTTTACTGAAGATGGCTGAATACCTGCCTGCCAAAGTAGCCAATGAATTCCTTCATCTGCTTTGTCTACATGCACAGCTTTCACTGTAGCTATTAAACTGTCTTCGTCTTAACCTGCGGGTTTTGTTACTTTAGCTCTTTTCATTCTCTCCCCTGTTCCACTGCAGGGGAGAGACGGAGGGTGTGGAGTGCCATGGATGAGGGAGCAGCTCTGGGGGGCTTCCCTGACCACTGGAATTAAACAACACCCACTTAGGGTCATGCAAATTATGTGAGCTATTCTTCTTAGTATTTACCTGACATAATACAATGATGCAACAGGTGACTATTTCAGATTAAATCTTTAAGTAGACAGCTTTCATAACCCAAAATTATTGATTGGGAACAGCTTGTTCATAATAAATATCCTTTTAGCCTCTTACAGACCCAAAATATGTGGAGAAAGAATGCAAGGTTAATAGATTTTATCTGTATCAGACCTGTACCAAACAAGATTTGTTTACTTTGCTCTGACTGCTTCTCTTCCTTTTGACAAAAATGAAAATTGATGTGAATACTTTGCCTCATAGACAAATTTAGTTGTAGATGTTGATATAAATATTTATTTTTAAAGATGCTACCATATGCCTTCACATAAACAGTATGAAAAACACATTTGTTAGGTGGGTGGGGTTGTTAATTACATTAAGTGGCAAGCATTTGTATTCAAACATGGGCTTTACCTTTCTAAATGCAGTACTTACTAAGAAATACTTTAATATTTTTTCAGAAATCATGAATTTTAGTGATGTATCCTACTGAAGGTTGATATAAAAATGGATTGCTAACTTTTGTTTCCTTGGTATCTTTTTTAGGATTTATTTATACCTGCGGTGGAACTTTAAAAGGACTTAATGGCACTATAGAAAGCCCTGGCTTCCCATATGGATATCCAAATGGTGCAAACTGTACATGGGTTATAATAGCAGAAGAAAGAAACAGAATACAGATCGTCTTTCAGTCTTTTGCTCTAGAAGAAGAATATGATTATTTGTCATTATATGATGGGCATCCTCATCCTGCAAACTTTAGGACAAGGTAAAGAAGAAATATTATTAAAATTGAATTTATACTAATATCTTAAAAATATATGACTATATTTAAAGCTAGTGTTTTTAAATTATGGATTCTTTGATATTTAGTCGTTAAGGGGTACTTTCTTTAATTAATCATAAGTGCCAAAATCTAGATCATGTGCTTTAATTCTAGTTAACATAAGTACTGAAATTAATCTAGCCCTCATAAAAGTTGTCTCAACAAAATGTAATTAATTAAGAAGCATATGAGCACGGATAAATTAATGTAAAGTGAGTATGAGGTTGTGAAAGTCTCTGTATGATCTAGTAGCAGTGAAACTTTTGTAATGTTTTCAACAGGAAGCTTTTGATCAAGAAAATATATGTAAAATATACTATGGTGTGTTGGGGGTTTTTTGTAATTGTTTATGAGCATCCAAGAAAAAGAGATTACAACAGTGAAAAAATCAGTTTCAAATATCAAGAATATAATAGGTCACAGAGTATTTCTGAGTCTATTTCAGAATCATGGCTCAGATTTTTGGTTCTGGAAGTCTGCAGCTTAAAGAATAGATAATAATTCAGCAATGGCAACATATATATTAGTCATGCATTTGGTAGTTATATTTAATATCATCTATTTTGACTTCTCTAGGTCAATTTGTCACCTACCTAGCCTTCTGTAAGGCGTTTGGCATGGCCCCACACAACATCCTTGTTGTCAAATAGGAGAGATGTATTTGATGGGTGAACTATTTGGTGGATAGCTCAGTGGCTACAGGGCCACATCCAATGAGTTGCAGTCAACAGCTTAATGTCCAAATAGAGATCGGCAAGTGGTATCCCTCAGGGACTCTTCAGGGACCAAGAATATTCAATGTCTTTGTTAATGGTGTGGACAGTGGAATGGAGTGCAGCCTCAGCAAGCTTGCAGGTGACACCAAGTTGAGTGGTGCGGTTGATTTGCTTGAGGAAGGCGATGCCATCCAGGACATTGACAGTGGGCCCAGGAGAAGCTCATGAAGTTCAGTGAGGCCAAGTGGAACATCCTACATCTGAGTCTGGTCAATTCTCAGTGTCAATAAAGTATTTGGAATTAATGGATTGCAAGTAGTCTTGCAGAGAAGGACTTAGGTGTATTAGTAGGTAAAAAATTGGACATAAACTGGCAGTGTGCAATTGCAGCTCAGAAAGCCAACTATATCCTGGGCTGCAGCAAAAGAGACATGACCAGTAAGCTTAGGGGAGCTGATTCTTCCCCTCTGCTTTGCTTTTGACCCCACCTGGAAAACTGTGCCCAGCTCTGAGGCTCCCACCACAAGAGATGCATTTGCCTGTTGGAACAGGTCCAAATAAGTCCACTGAAATGACCAGAAATCTGGAGCACCTCTCCAGTGAAGAAAGGCTGAAAGAGCTGGAGTTCAGGCAGGAGAACAGAAGGCTCCGGGAGACCATATTGTGACTTTTCAATACTTAAAGGGGACTTAGAAGAAAGATGGGGAGATACTTTTTGCCAGGGCCCCTAATGACAGGACAAGGGACGATGGTTTTAAACTGAAAAGAGAGTAGATGAGGACTTGGGTACCTTCCTTACAAAGGCAGGCTGAGAAAGCTGGGGCTGCTCAGCCTGGATAAGAGAATTTTGTGTGGAGACCTGTAGGGGGCCTATAGGGAACTCGGAAAGGGACTCTTCTTTAATAACTGTAGTGATAGGACAAGGGGAAATGGGTACCAATTGAAAGAGGGAATATTTATGTTAGATATTAAGAAGAAAAAAATTACTGTGAGAGTGATGAGATACTGGAACAGGTTTTCCAGGACCTTGTGGATGCCCAACCCTTACATATCCAAAGCCAATTGGATAAGGCCTTGTACAACCCAGACTAGTGGGAGGTGTCCCTGCCCATGGCAGGGTGTTTGGGACCAGATGATCTTTAAGGTCCCTTCCAATCCCCTAACATTCTATGATTAAGATTAGATATGAGGAAGAAATTCCTTATGAAGAGAGTGGTAAGATACTGAAACAGGTTGCTCAGGAAAGCCTTTGTTTTGAGTAACCTGACAGAGTAAAAGATGTCTCTGTCCATGATGGTGGGTTTGGAACTAGATCATCTTCCAAAGCAAACCATTCCATGATTTTATCATTCTAGGATCCTGTGACAAAGAATGTAATACCTGTTCCTAATTAGGGAACATCCAGTTTCATTTTACTTTGCATAATGCTGCTCAAATAAAGGGATGTCTTTTTATAATATTATATGGTAAGTGTTCATTCACTGATAATCATAATTTTTTTAACTAGTGGGTAACAATCCATCATCTGTTCACTAAAAGGAGAATGTAGCTTGGCACTAGAAAAAAGGAAAATTCTTCATCTCAAATCTGTGCAGGATGTGAATTCTGTTTGTGAAATGGTTAACAGTCAGCAGATATGGAGAAAGGCATCTCTAATGAATTTCTGTGTTCCCATTTCTATTTCCTTTTTCATGAGTGTTTGTATGCAATTCTGATATTAGCTGCAGGAAAGAAGAAACCCATAGAAAAAAGATTTGAGTTTTCTTTCAAAAACACAAGAGAAAACAAATCCTGTATTTTCTCCTCTTTCTGTCCACTCTGCAAAAGATAAAATTGAGATTTTCTCAAATGTAGGAGCCCAAAAGGGCTCTCATTGGAAGTCAAGCCTTCTGTTGTGAGTCCATTCCAAATTCTAATCTCAAGGAGTATGTGAACAGTGTTCTGCACAAATACAAAAGAATGAAGCAATTATTACAGTTAGGAACCAAAAGTCCTTAATGAGTTCCAATTTTAATGAGTATCAGGGAAATCAGGTAAAGGAAATTAGGAGGATGGAAGGAATTGGAATGTAATATCTTACAAAGGCAGAATTATTCTTCTTTTTGTCTTGTTCAAGCTGATGAAAAGATTAATACGTATTTGTGTGCACGTGCAAATTCATACATATAATATGTATATGTATCTGGACACATAGATATGTATATACCTATATTCATTTGTTGATATATATGTGCAGGATTCTTTTAAAATTAAACTAATCCTGCAATGCTGGAGCTTTGGGATTTATTTTTTAAACGTTAGTATCTTGAGGTGTAAGTCAAGGAAACTTGTCATGCTTAAAATTTTCCTAAATTGTGTATTTAGGATACCATTACATTCTGGTGAAGAACAGTATAAGGAGTTCTGTGGAAGATAGTGGAGTAAGTCAGCACTTAAAAAGGAAAAGATGATTAAGCCTCAATATAGGTCTTGAAATAGACTATTTTTGCAAGACTTACAAGATTTTGCCAGAGTGTGGGTGCAGTAAAAGAATAGTACACATTTGTGTGAGTGGAGAATTGAGTTTTAAATTAAGAAAGCGTGATAGTGAAATTATGCAAGCTTTACTAAATCTTTCCTGGTAACGTTTATTTTCTCAGATTTCTGTAGCAAGTAGTGTGGTGATGTTTCCTAGAGTTTTCTTTTTACAAAAGGTTTTTATTTAAACAAGTGAAGTTTTATTGAAGTACAGTTGCTCATGAAAACTGTTATTCTAGTTTGACAGTGGGTTTTGTCATTTTACTTAATGACATTAATGAAGGTGTAATCAGATTACACTTATCACGCTCCCTTTAATTTTATAACAGACAAAAATATTTTCAGGGAACTGCACATGTATTTGAAAAATATATAAATGGACAGCTAAAAAACTGTCCCAGATAGACAAGGCCACTTTCTTTTTTTTTACTTCAATATTATGAAATAAGTTTTGTATGAATGAAAATGATTTTACAATTTGATTTTTCAGGAAGCTCATGGCCCCTGACTCCACCCTCATCCAGTTTTGTATGTCTTTGTTTAATTGGTCTCCTCAGAATTGAATCTTGTTGAAATTGCAGTCATTGACTGTCTTCAGTGAGTGCTCAACAGCCTTAACTGAATTAGATTTAGCACTTAAATTTCAGCTAAACAATAGCAAATAACATGTTAGATATGTCCATTATGGAAAATGTAGAGTCAGTATTACACTTGCCTCTTTGTGTATCTCTGTATACTTGATTTAGTATCTTTGCCTCAAAATGTAAATAGAGAAATTATAGTTTAAAGCTGTGAATTACATGCAAAAAAATCTTTCCATAAATCATATTTGTAATTACCTACAAAAAGAATCTGTTTGCAGAAAACCAGTATTTCTTCCTGTTTTTGAAGTGAGTTTTCACCAAAATTTCATACTTAGGAGTCTTTCTGGGTCATGCTGTAGACACTGTCTATATATAGGGTTTTCTTGTTGCCCTCCCTATGCATATTTGTGATTTTTGTGTACCCTTTCTTTCACCTTTCTACAACTAGCTCCCCTCGAAATAAAAGAAACTCCCCCAAACCCAAGAAATACAAAAAACCCCAAAAACATAAAGAAAAAAAATCCCAAAACAATCAAACAAAAACCCCCAAACCCCTCCAAACCAAACCAACAAAGAAACAAACCCCAATTAACCAAACAAAAGCCTCCTACGATTGGATTTTCTATGAATACTGTTAAATTGCAACTTTGTATAGACCCTGTTTTGGAAAGTAGCTAATACTTCCAACTGCTATTCTGAATGAAGATGTTGCATTTCCAGATAAAAACTTGTTCCATTTTTCCAAAATTTCTGTCTTTCACATTATTTTTTGGGGGGTACTAGATAAATCATTTCAGCCAAGCTGATAATACATTTTCAATTTTCTGGGTGTCCAGCTTGAGAAACAAGTTTTGTTTGCACTAGTGATGAGAAATCCTATGCTATATTAAAATTAGCAGAAGGTATGTTTAAACCAATAAAACATTGCATAAATCAACTACTTTGCAAAAGCCAATTAGAGTGATCTGGTGATACCTCTTGCATGTTATGAAAATATTTGTAGTGTAATTTTTAAATAATTCACTGTGGTAGCCACTGCCTTATCTTAGGGAGGGGCAGGGAAAGAACTGCTTACATAGGGCACGAGTCAGGAATTGAGGAGACCCTGCACAGGCTGTGCTCTTGCTTTTCTTTAGCTGCTTGTGGTTAATTTTCTCTTAGGAACTTTGAAAGGAAGGAAGCTTTAAACATTCTGAGTGTTTAAAAGGGGAGTTAATACTTCTAATCTCTTGTACTTAAGCAAGATAAATCACCCTTTCATCTGTGCTCCCTGCTGAGGCCACCAAGAATCAAATGCACAGGTTACCTGATCAGTGCTGATGAGCTGCATATGAGAAATGAACTGAAGGCATCCACTGCCTTCTCTCTGTTGATGAATTGCTCTCCTAAAACATCTGACTTCCTAATTATGCCTACATTTTTAACATTTACTCCCCTTGAAGAGAAAAACCATTTTCAGTAGATTAATAAGTGGTTCTTTAAAAAATTTCAGGATGTTCCTAATGTTAAATATAATTTGGTATTGTATCCTCACTCTAGTACTTCCAAAGGGTTGAATTTGGTGCTAAACGAACAGACTAATAGTGACTATAAAATTAAATTACTTTCTTTGATGTGACTAATTAACATCAGAGAAAAAAATGGGCATACAGTGGCAGGTTGGTGAGTTGGCTCTGGGGTGAGGCTATTCTAACTGAAAAGGACATGGACAAACATTGGGCAGGTCCGAACAAGGAGCCAGCCTGGCTTCTCTGACCATGCCATTGGAATGGGACCTCCTTCAGCGGTCTAGAGGACCACAGAAGGAGCCAAATGAACTTTCTCCAGCTGGTAAGGGAACACCCATGTTGATGGGTTTAGTACCCTGCTGTCACTCCATCACGACCTGGTCCTGGCCTGATAACATTTTCAGATACCTGTCTCTTTATCATAAATATGAAAACATTAGCAAACATTGTCTTTTGGCTTGAAACCAGTCACAAATTTAAGGTACACTTTCTCTGAATAATTTGTCTTTTTTGATTTTAGAGTGTTGAAATCATAGAATTATCCATCCTTTTCTCTACATCTAAAATTTTATTGAAAAACATTCAGGGCATTTGGTAAATTAAAGCAAAAACCCCAAACCAACAAAATACAAAGTAAAAACAATACTTTGGTAATTTTGTGTTCTTCCTTAAAAAAGAAATAGCAAAAAGTAAAATGCTAACAATTCCCAAATTTAACAGATGAAGAATTTATTTCTGGAAGATTAGATTTTGCCTATAAAACTTCCAATTTTTAATGTGAAAGAATTATAATTTACATCTTACATTGCTAAATTGTCAAAATTATCTTAAGTAATGTTACAGTGAAAGAAGGCTAGCAAAAGAATGAGTATGGCACTAGGAGAAACTTCCACTGCCCTCATTTAATAGCTCTGCTTTGTTTTGCATATCTTATTCTAACTATGCTGCATATGTGTTTCTCCTTTTAACTGACAGCAATCTGTGTCAGTCATGAAGCTATTCTGCTAACATTAGTGCAGCCTCCAGCTTGATATGTCAACTAAGGCCACCCTGGTAGCTACAGTAATCTTTTCTTTTCTGACTCAGACCCTTCTTTCTCTTGGTCTTTTGGACTTTATCCATATGTCTTTGTGAGCATTTATATGTAGGTTACATCTCTTACTATTTCTGAGATAAACTCCTTAGCTTAGGGGGTTTTGGAAGCTATTATGATATTATTTTTTTTTTTATACTTGCCATATTAATATAGCAATAGTGCTTCAATCTTTCTCATATTGATCCTCATAAGCCCCATATTTTCACATTGCTTTTGCCTCTTTCTTTCTCCACTTCTGCTATGTCAGGGTGTGATGGTTTTAAGAACAGCTGGGAATTAAACTCCAAATAAGCCACTCTCCTTCCTCTGCCCCTTCTGGTAAAGGAGGGGTAAAAGTAGACTATGGGTTGAGGCAGCAATTTACTGAAAACACAAAGCAATAGAATAGGAAACTCATAACATCTATAATTATTATTTATAATTCTTAATTAATTAATAATAACAGCAAAAGTACATAAAAAGAGAAGGTGTTTTACCCAGAAAAAGGTGTTCACCACTGGGATCAAAACCAAGATGGTGTACTGTCCCCCTGGGTTGTGTCCACGTGGCTTCCCCAGACAGAGATATGATGGTGACCATTCCCAAGCACCGTGCCATATGTAGTGCATGCAGTGCAGGGTGCCCTGACCTCATGCCAATGTCTTGTCTGGGAAAAATGCCACGAGGGTGTATTGATTCTCCTTTCTGAATCCAAGTTGTATGTAGCTCAATTTTACTTCATACATGTGTATCGCTTTGTTCTTTAGAACTTATTTCTCATTTGAACAATTCCTTCTTTACTTAAACCATATGAAAAATCCTTTCTGAATATGTTATCACTTCATTTAGATTATTGCCGTTTCAAGTAGCACTTGGAGTATCTAACTCCAAGTTATTTCTGTACCTTTCATCTTCTAATATAATAGTTGCTCAAGTCAGCAGAGAGAAGGAATAAAGAAAAATATGAGTGCTCTGAGGTCCTAGATTAAATCAGACAGAGACAAATCTCCTTGACTATTATAAAGTCAAGGAGGCTTTAAGACATGTCTGAGTGCAATATTTTCAGTCATTTAGGTCTTCATTCACAACTAACCTTGAGAACTGAAACTTAAAAAGCTTCTATTTTCACTCTCCTGTTTAAGTAATTTTGGATACTGATATAGAACAGGAGTTGCTGATAGGGAGAGAATGGACTGTTTACTGAACCACGAAACTTTCGATTGTCAATCTTTGATTTTTTTTTCAGCTCAGACATTTTATTATGCCCTAAGTACCACATTTTTATTCTCTCATCACTATTCACTTCCTGTCCTAGTTGTCAGCCAGAGAAAATACTATGAGCTGATTAGGATCAAATTAAGGATTCACCACTTTCAAAACACCTTCGAACCTCTTATCACAGAGTCACTGATTTTTATTTCAGCTGCTCCACTGCTTTCTAGATTTCTCCATTATTTGCATAGAAAGAGAAGAAAGGAAGGATTTTCACCTGAGAAGTTAGGGAACAGTGAACAAACCCAAACAGGTTGTTCTCCTTACACAAAAAGGAGAAAATAAAAAAGATATAACTGCTAGGCAAACACCAATGAAGAGATAAAGGTACAGAAAACAAGAAGAAAGACCAGTGCAGATGAAGGAGGGAACCATGGCAATTAAGAAAAGAAGGAAGGTGCTGTGAACCAACAGTCAAAGTAGAAGATTATGAGACAGATAACAGAACTGAATGAATCTTAATAAGAAAATTTTCATTGTATGAACAAAGAAATAAATACAGCAAAGGTGTGATCTCTGAGAATTTTACTTATTCATTTTTCTTTGTATGGCTAAGTTGTTTTATGGGATTTGAAACAGCTTAGGAAGAAAAGTTGATTTTTGTTGTGAAGGCCACTTACATATGATGAACTTACATGACACTGTAACACAGCATGTCAGCACAGTCTGTGGCCATTAGTCTTCCACCTATGTTTCCATTATAAGAAGGAAAAGAATGATAGTTCACAATAATAGTCTTGTCCCAGAAAGTTATAGTCTATGGGAAAGGCTCTTTCTGTTACAGGGTTGTTTAACTGTTAGACCTGTTCACATGACAGATAGGTAACTCTTAAACCAGTTGTTAAATTCATCTTCTTTTGTTGCAGTTGACAGTATCAATAAACATACCTCATAAAGTTGATAATTGAATCAGAATGTGTCTGGAACAACCATATACTATTACTAAACTAAACCTGAACATTTAGTTCCTATATGAATACACATTTCTATTATTTTTGAAGAAAGACATGATCTTTCTCATTTAACTGGTATGTCTGCAGAAAGCAAAAAAAAAAAGGGTATGAGTTTTTGTGTGAATATATATGTTTCTGTGTGTGTATTTACATGTACACCAATTAGAGTGAAGTAATGATCAGGCATAAGGCTTGAGCTAGACAAGTTTTCCCTCTGTCTCTCAAATATTTGTCTTAAATTGTGACTGTGGTTGCCTTTTTCTGAAAAGTGACTCCTATAGATTCATTGCACAATTGGAAGTGAATATTTTATCCTCCAACTTAATTTACCTAAGAGGAATTAATGTCAACAATATATTAAAAATCCATGAATATGTTGATATGGGTAAGGGACTTTTCCTGTGGAAAAATATTCAAAACAATTGAAAAAAAAGGGAAAAAAAGGCAAAACCCCCTCATAGATTCTTTCTAAGTGTTAGTAGCATCAAAAAAAATCTGTAAAACTGTTTCAGTTCTTCTGTAATCAGTGCAAGTCTTTAGGATCTAAATAAAGCAACACAGATAGTTATGCAGAAGTGTCTTTATAATTAGGATTTACAAATTCAATCGTGAATTTATACAATTTTCTTATATGGTCCAATATGCTTCCATTTTTGCATTATAAAACATATATAATACATCTTTTCAAGGTGTGTGGGACAATTAGCTTGTGTACACCTATGACATCTGTACAAACAACTGAAGTAATTTTGCCAATTAAGTTCTGCTGCTGTATAGTATAAAACAGTGTGCAGAGACAAATGTGTATTTTGTCCAGTTTTAAACATTTTAGAAGTTTTTTTTTTAAATAAAATAGAGTTGCTTTTCTTGCTGACAGTTTAAAGTCACTTTCTATCTATCTACCATACTAAAACCATATAAGTAGACTAAGTTTTAACTAAGATTTTCTAATACTATAAAAAAGGAATCTTGTCTTGGACAAATGCTGTTTATTCTTAACTGTGCTCTGAAAGAAACCAATAAAAACTTCTAGTGTTAAAGCCTGCAGATAGACATTTCTCTAACACATTTTTACAAGGTGATTAAAATTGTTGATGAGAAAGCTTCTCTAGAGTAACCAGCATCTATCTACAAAGAATGGAGCTCATATTTTTTCAGAGGAATATTTGGTGTTGCTGAAATAGAATGGAGACATAGCACATTTATATATAAAATCTTTAACATATGTCTTTTTTTACACCAATTTCTAAGGAAAAAAAAAAGCGAGAGGAATGAGAGCCGATAGATGCTGTAAAGGGCATAGCAGACCCATGTACACTCCCAAATAGAAATGCACATTCACCAAAATGACAACATCCTGAGTGATGAAAACAGCTGTACTTTTAGGCTATTTTTGAACTTTTTTATATACTGCAGTATTTCAGTTGTCACTTGGAAAGTAGCTGTTAATAAATTGAGAAAGGATTTGTACTATTTGAAGGAAATAGTAAATATTATAGGACACAATTTTCTACAATGGCAAAATCTGGAATAAAGTCAAAATATTGTTTGGTTTTATTTTTTTTTCTAATTTGAAGCTAAGTATTTTCTCAGGTTATTGCCTTAATTATATATTATGGTACTTAATAATCCAACTCTATAAAAATAATCTGGATGAAAAAGTCACAGTGACATGCTATTCAAGCTAATCATCTTTCACAGACATTTAATACTGATAATTGCAAAAATATTTTTTGCTAGTCCAAGTGCCATTGTAAACATGTTACACCAGACCATGGAAAAATTAATCATGGTTGTAATAGTAATTATATTTATTTTCTATGTGATTTCAAGTGAATATAAGAATTGCAAATATATTTAAACATGGAATTGAAAAAAATGCTTAAAATGTAAAAACATCACAAAAAAGGAAAATAGAAAAATCAAATGAACCTCTTGAATGGCCAAAATGCAAACCTCAGAGATACAAAAAATAACATTATTCATTATTCAAATGAGTTAAAGAGTTTTCTTTCCCCAAATCAAAGGCTAGAGAAAGTTCTATTACAAGGTATTTTGTTTTCTTATATAAACAATATGGACAAGTCTCATTCTCAGGATTGTATTATAAATTTTATAACATATCATAGGGTTACAGATGAGGCACAAAGTCAAAATCGAGATAGCTCTCTTTTCTGAAGTGGAAAACAATGGATTGGACTAGGGTTTCACATGAAAAATAAATACTGAGTTTATTTGTACCATCCTCTTTTCATAATCTTGCTTTTACTGTTGAACTATTTTCTGCAATTTTTCTGTTATTTCATTCAATTCCATCTATGCTTTTCAATGAAATTGTTTTATCCGCCTCTGTTCTACCTTTCTCAGACCGCCCTAATTAATCACCATCTCAAAATTTTCTTTTTTAACTTAACTATTTCCTGTTTTTAGTTCTGTGAACTGTCTTTTTTGAACATCAATTGTTATTTGTGTCCTAGTTTTTGCACTTGTAATTAGCACTATTCCCTGGGTTTTGGGTGAAGAAGGTTTAATCTTTCTGTATCTAAGGTTTTCTTCATGATTGTCCGGGGAAATTAAGCCTAGTTTGTTCTTTTGTTTGATTGTTGTTTTTTGGTTGGTTGGTTTTTTTTTCTTCCCAGAGCATTATTGGACATTGTTTTCTTGTTATTTGGAACTGCACTAGGTTATCTATCAACATGCTGCAATACCAGCTTTCATTATTATGCTAATGTGATCCAGATTTATATGGCAGTGGTTCTTAACACTGATTTATGTGGTGCAGCTGGAAGAACTTTTTAACTGATACTAAGCCATGAAGAAGCCACACCAAAACCAGGAGTTATGCTGGGTTTTTTTTTTTGCAGTTATAACCTTCATCAAACAAATAAAGTTATTTATTTTGTTTGGTTGGTTTTTAATAAAATATATGTTTGCTTAAAGTGTTTTTTTCAGATTGGTATTTAGCGTGGTGGTCAGTTTTTCTTGGTATTTAGTTCATAGGTAAAATTTTAAGAAAGGTACAGAGCAGAATCAAGTTTGAATGTTCAAAAAAATCCTGTTCACTGTATGCCCTGTTAACTGGATTGTGTCCAAAGAATAATTTGGAATTGATTTCACAATTTGGATTATATGACTCAGTGGTTTTAAGAAGTTATATTTAGGATTTTTATAAAGCCCATGTCGAAATACTGCAAGGGCAATGGAAATATCTGAAACTTCCTGCATAGGCCTTTCGTTTTACTGTCTTTATCAGTTACAGTAATAAAAAATAACAACTCTAACTTTTTATGTTGTTAGGAAATGTGGGTGGCTCATTCATTCGGGTTTTTTTTATGTTTGGTTGTTTTTTGGTTGCTTTTTGTTTTTTTTTGTTTTGTTTTTTTTTTTGGTGAGACACCCTTTTTGCATGAATGATTATTTCACTTTACTGTCTTATTTATTCCACCATCTAGTTCTGTTGATGTCAGTCAAAGTGGCTCTGATGTGGGATCCAGATAACACAGACTAACCTATTTTTGATGATTGCAAAATAGATCATCTAAGTGGACTTGTATTTCTATTATAAATTTATTTTTATTTTAACCTGCTCCCACTTATTAAAAGGTACACACTAAACCAGACCTGGCAAACCTATAACTATTTAGGGATTAACATTTTATATGTGCATAGCTATTATGAAATCCTAAATAGAGAGGCAAAACTAGTGGCATTTTCTTACCTGGTTTCAGCTAAAGTAACAATATTTTAAAATTTCTTTTATGAAATCATTGTGGTACATCTTTAATTTTGGAAAGATTTCTTCTTTGTTGGATCAGTTATTGGAGGATTATAAAAAGTGGAGGTTAGAATAAGGTACCTGACACTCTTCTGTTTTGTTATACTTGATTAAAAATGTTTCATAAAACAAAATTTCCTCAAATAATCGGTATTTGTTAATTTTCATTTCATATCATAGATATTTGAAGAGAGCAGCCAATTCATGTAAAAAAATTATTGAAACATTTTTTTAGGAAATCTGAAACTTAATTCTACTCTGGAGAGTATTCCTTCTTCCTAGAAAGTATTCTCCCTTTTATTTTGTGGGGATGGAAGTGGTAAAGGCTTCACATGCATTCTGAAGAGGAAGGAGAAAAACTCAAAAAGAAGTCCAAATTTTTAATTTTTTTTTTCCCTTGGAAGTGGGACCTCATCTTCTATTTTAAACTCAGTTATGGCTTCCTTAAAAAATGCTTATTTTTTTCCTGCTAAAAGTTTTGCTGTGGTATCTCATATGTAATCTTCAATATGGAATTAATTACTTACCTTCTATGAGACTGAAAATTACAGGTTATTATTTATGCATATATAGTATATACACTGTGCTTGTGTAATAGATATATTAATTTAGAACCCTTTAATTTTCTAGGTTTGTAAAGATTATTATAGGGTCTCATTTATGTTTTGATGGGATAAATAGCACCTCAAGCACCACAGCTTTTTTCCGAGATCTGTCTGTTTCAGAATTTCCGATTTGTAAATGTAAAATATTTTCAATTATATCCTGGTTTTCTTCTCCTCCATTTTGCATTTAATTTTTTTATCTATTTTGTTGTTTCTGTACCCATCCCACTCCCAAGGGCATTTCAGAATTGAGAGCTTAATTTCTCCCTGGTGTTGTCACTTCTTTCTCTACTGCAAGGGATTTAGGCTCTGCCTTGAAGCACCATATGCTCCAACCCCTAAGTAGAAAGATAGCCATATCCCATGGCAGAGGAGAGACACCTTACTCTAGCGTCCTCTGGACTTCCTCTTTTGTCCTTTTCTGCATGCTCTTGTCTATGTTTTTATATTTTCTCCTTTAAAGTAAACAGGGGCCTGGGAGAAAAGTAGGTTATTTTTGACTCAGAGCGAAAGTTTCCTGGAAGAAAAGGAATGAAATAAAATCCATGGTGGTTTTTTTGTTTTGTTTGTTGGGGTTTTGTTGTGTGTGGTTTTTTGTATGTTTTGTTTTGGGGGTTTTTTGGGGGGGGCTGGGGGAGTTGGTTGTTTTGGTGGAGTTTTGGTCGATTTTTTTTTTTCTTTCCTTTATTTTGTTTTAGCTGTTGCAGTCAGTTTTCCAGCTAATTTAGCTGGTCAGTTGGAAGGTTTTATTCTATTTTTTGCAGTTACTCAATATTATAAGACTGAGTTTTTCATATTAAAACCATAGATTCTGAAATATATGCAGATAGTTTTTCCTTCTTTACTCGCCCTGCTACTACAACTTTATATCTGTACCAGAACAGAAATAACATGTGTAGTGATAATGTCACAAGCCTTTTGCTCATGGATGAATTCCAAAACTATACAGAATATTTAGTGTAAGTTGAAGCTGTTCTGGAAGTTCCTGGCACCCATGATGGTGATAAGTAAAATATGGCATCCCTCCTTTCCATATTGTGCTATTTTCACACATTAAGGCAAAGTTACGAAAGATGTCCAACTCATCTAAAAGCTTGTTGTCACTCACAGAAGCAAATCCGTCTCCCATGTTCCTCTGAATTTGGCAGTAATATCCTTCCCTTCTTTCCATTGGCTCTGGCGCTCATCAGGCATATCACTTTGTGAAAATGCTTCCCTTTGATAACTAGAATGACTTGAGTTTATTTTTGAAGCACTAGCTCTTCGAGGTGGTTAAATGAGTTCACAGAGAAGTGTGCAAATCACTAGAATCATTGTGAAGTCAGTGTTAGAACTCTGGGAAAACTGGAAGAAGAAGGTTCCTCTCCTTCGGTGTTTTGAAAGCTCCAAGATCTGCTAAAATGGACTGTACATCTTTACCCAGATTTAAGAAGAGGAGGACAATAAACTATATTGTCACAATGTTCTAGCTGTTTGGGGCTAAAAATACATACTGCTTACTTCATGTTTTTAATTCATTCTAGTGGCATTAAGGACTAGGATGCTTTCAAGTGCTCCAAAAATTATTGTTTTGCCCAGATCAGTTTTTCCTTCCAAGAAGCAGGCAAATCCACACCCTACAGATTTTTAAAGACTATTTGTACAATAGTGCAATGTCTGGTTCTTCTCTCTTTTCACTTCTTGATATTAAGTTCTTCTTGATATTTTTATGTATCAAAATATATTGACTGCTATAGGAAAGATAATTATTTATAAAGTCTGTTTTACTTCTGATTCTAAAAACAACTGGAGACTTTTATAATAAAAGTTTCACACTAATAATGGATGATGGCAGTTTTTAGAAACATGTTTTGCAAAGAATATAATGATGACACCAGAACCTGATGAGTACTTTATTGTTTAGTTCAAAGCAGCTGTTCAATTAAAAATGTTCAGCCATGACCATGATCATTATTTTAAAATAAAAGATTGCATGAACAATCTTTTGCATTTTGACATAGAAAAATTATCATTTGACAAAAATAAATTAGTTCGTAAATCAAATGTCAATTTTTTAATGAATTGTTGAATAAAGTATAAGATATTTTTATTACCATTTTCATTGAGAGTAAAACTTGAACAGTCAGCCACTTCTCAGCCTAGTTTGCCTTTTTAATAGGCTATTAAGACAAATTCTGTTTACTTATTTTAAACTGATTGAAAATATATATAAATATATAAATTTTAGGAGTTACTCCTACTCATATTTCAATTGGAATGCTCTTAAGGAAGCCTCTACATTTCATACTTTCTTCCTGAATCAAAGGGTAATTCCTTCCTTGGTAGGAAAATTGAAAGACCAAAGAACAGTTGAACTTTACCAGGACCTTGAAGTTCACTTTTGCAATACTCTCTGCTGCAATTCAACATCTTTACTTCTCAACATGTAGACATGAATGCACACAAGCACACTCAAACCCTGAAGAGACTCAAACTTAATTATCTACTATTCAGTAGAGAAGTGTTATCCCTTTCTAATACACTTCTGAGATTTAAAAAATGTTCGTTCTGAATTGGTAAGAACGAACATTAGAAGTTGTATCGACTTGACCTTGGCTGGCTGGCTGCCAGTTGCCCACCAGCCAGACCATCACTCCCCTTCAAGAACAGAACAGAAAATAAGGTGAAAAAGCCCTTGGGTCAATGTGAAGACAATGAGATCACTTACCACATTACTGTCTTGGTTGCTGCTGGGATAGAATTAATTATTCCAGCCAAAGCCAGAACAGGCAAAAATGATTGAATTTGGGGAAAATTAATTAATTACCAATTAAAAAGAATGTGTTGGTGAGAAACAAAGACATGAGCTGACCTATCTTCTCTCCATCTCCGCCATCTTCTTCTCAGACTCAACTTCACTCTGTTTATCTCTCTACCTTCCTCCTCCTCAAGCAGCACAGAGGAGATGGGGAATGTAAAGTTGCTACCTCCTTTTTCATTATGCTTTTCCCTATTCCAGCCTGAGTCCTCCGGGGGCTACAATTACTTCACAGAATATCTGAAGTATCTGCTCTTGTGTGGGGTCATTTTCAGGCTACAGGATAGATACATGCTCTGACACAGCTCTCCATGGGCTGCAGGGGAATCTCTGCTACCTTGCATGGTTGTATAGGTGGGTGCATAGAACATGGATGTGAGAAAAGGCCACAACATTAGAGTGGGTGGGAATTAGTTTTACTCTGGCAGTTAATAAAGCAGTCAGAAGTATATAATCATGGTAATATTGTTGATGTTTTCCATCAGATTAGATATAAAACTCTCAGATCTTCAGAAACCTAAATTCATATGTAGGATGTAAATATTGTTCTTTTGCTCTAAGAAACATCCATGTGTATTAATTTTTTTTTTTAATTGTGAAACTGCCTTGTTTTTGTTTGGTTTTTTTTTTCTTTTTTCATTCTTCTATCTAGCCAAGGGAAAAAAATTAACTCAGAAAACCCACCCCAAGTGTATACTGGAAACTAAGGATGTGTTTGTGTGAATGTAGAATCATAGAATCTTTATGCGTTTGTGTGAATGTAGAGTCACAGAATCATTATGTTCCCTTGGATCCTATTGCTGCTCACCACAGAGATCAGTGCCTGCGCCTCTTCCCCTCAAAAGGAAGTTCTAACTGCAGTGAGGTCTTCTGGCAGAATTCTCCAAGCTGAACAGACCAAGTGGCTTCAGCTGCTCCTCATACAGCTTCCCCTCGAGGCCCTTTCCCATCTTCTTTGCTCTCCTTTGGACACTCAGCTTTGTATTTTTCTTATATTGTGGTACTCAAAAGTGCACATGGTCCTCGAGGTAAGGCTGCACCAGCGCAGAGCACAGCAGGACCATCAGCTCCCTCGACTGACCAGTAATGCAGTGCTTGATGCACTTTGTACATCTGCTTGATGTAGAAATAGTCTTGTAAGATCAGTACAAGAACAAATAATTAAATACTAACAAAGGTTTTATAGCCTTTTTTATTTGGGAATCAGTTTACTTTCCCTGCTGTGATGATAAAGAATAAAACTCATAATGAGTTCTAAAATGAAATTTATCTCTCACCATAAGTTTTGCGCATTGACATGTTAAACATCATACTTCTCAACTTTGGCAACCTCTCAATTTCTTAAATATTGTCCTCTCAAATTTGATTTTTTTTCCCCTCCCATCAACTAGAGGTTCTGGAGACACTATATTGTGGCATTTCAGTTCTTAAGGGGGACTTATAAAACGTGGGGACAAATTTTAGTAGGGGCTGTAGTGATAGGACAAAGGTTAATGGTTTTAAACTAAAAGAGGATAGATCCAGACTAGATATAACAAAGAAATTTTTTACAGGGAGGGTGATGAAACAGTGGACCAGATTGCTCAGGAAAGTGGTAGATGCACCATCCCTAAAATTATTCAAGGTCAGATTGAATGGGGCTCTGAACAGCCTCACCTGGTTGACTATGTCTCTGCTTATAGTGAGGGACTTCGGCTTAAAGGTGCCTTACAACCCAAAGCTTTCTATGCTTCTATAATTATATTTAAATTAAGGATTGTGAAAAAGAACTGTCTCCCTAGAGAGATTAGGGCTTTTAAAACAAGCCTGAATCCTAGTATCTTATTCTCTGGACCTGTTCCTTGACTGGGAGAACAGCACTTTCTGACTTTGGTGCAAGTCATGAGAGTAAGTATGTTAGAATTGCATAGTCCTCCCTCCTGTGGTATTTGTGATAATTTAGATATGTTACTAGTTTTGGTGACAGAAGCTATTATGATATAGAATAATTTGAACTTGGCATAGTATGTCTTATGGACTGTTAAGATTTGGATGTGACTGCTCAGAAGGGCTAGTCCAGCTACCTCCTTGTAAGTTTTCAGGATTTAATTGCATAGAACCCTGAACAACCTGGTCTGACCTCAATGCTGCCCCTGCTTTGTTTGAGCAAGAGGCTGGAATAGTGACTTCCCGAGGTCCCTTTCAACCTGATTGATCCTGTTATCTTGTGCTGTGGAATGAATATTTTTAGACAGCCAAACAATCTTCTTACAGTAACTTTCACATGTATTTTTCTTATATTTAATATGAAAAAAATTCTATGTATTTATTTGGGAAAATTAGTGTAATTTTGGTAAACTGCATGGAAAAACTGTAACAGGATTGAAAAAACTCTCTTGTGGCATTCATGCTACTTTACAGTAGATACTGATAGGATAAAAGATGCTAAAATGTTTGAGCTGCAACTCAAGCATTAGGCTGTGGGATTTGATATACAAAGCCAATAGCATGAGATATACTTTAAACTGAATGACCTGTATGCCTTTGGGTGTGAAATATGACCTATTCAGTTTCCAAGAAGGAGGAGAAGCATTGGTTATTATTTTCTGGACCACTTTAAAGGTGCATGACCTTATTCAAAAGCAAAGATATATGTAATTAATAGTTGTATGTAAGTTTATTTTCAAAAATAATTTCTTTAATTACTCTTTTATATTCTTAGAAACACTGATGATGTTTAAATAATGCATTAATGACATAGAAGACACTTGTTTTATCAAAGGTCTTGGTGGTAAAATACAAAACTTGAGTATTAAAAGCATATTACCTTGCCTTTCCTAGCTTTTTTGTTGCCTACCACTTATGGCTGACTGCTACTGCTACTTAAATAGTTTTCAGAGCTTTTGAAAGTTTCTGCTGGTATGTCCTGTTTGCTGTTCAGTGGTCAGAGATGCTGTTGTGGTTTAACTCCAGCTGGCCACTAAGACCCACACAGATGCTCCCTTATTCCCTCACTAGTGAGAAGGGGAAGAGAAATGAAAGGGTAAAAGTAGGCATAAACAGTTTACCAGGAAGAGCAATAGCTGCACATGCAAGCAAAGCAAAACAAGAAATTCACTGCTTCCCATGAGCAGACAGGTGTTCAAATATCTCCAGGAGAGCAGAGCCCTGTCACATGTAATGGTGACTTGGGAAGACAAACATCACTCCAAACATCTCCCCTTCCTTCCTCTTTCCCAGCTTCATATAACGAGCATGGTGCCAAGTGGTGTGGGATATCTTTTCAGTCAGTTGGAGTCAGCTGTCCTGGCTGTGTCTCCTCCCAACTCCACATTTGCCCCCAGTCCCCTCACCAATGCGATAGCACAGGAAACAGCAAAGATCTTGGCTTTGTGTGAGCTCTGTTCAGTAGCAGTAAAAACATCCTTGTATTATCAACACTGTTTTCAGCACAAATACAAAACTTAGCCCCATATTAGTCACTGAGAAGAGAATTAACTCTACCTAAGTCAAAACCAGAACAGATGCTCACATGTCTGATGAATTATTGTGAAAGAGACATAGGCAAAAAAAGACCATAGAACAGACTGAAAGAGAAACAGATGCCAGATTTTATATTTCCATGGAAGAGAGCAACCAACACTATGACAATCAAAATATGGAATGTCCAATTAGATGCACTGAACTTTTAAAAACCAATCCTCAGAACCAAATATTTTATGAATGTTAGACAATAACAAATTTATGTCTAGAAAAAATCCTGGAGTAGCCTGTTACTTTAGTCGGTTAGATGCTGATCATAACAAATTCAGTAGTAAATTGGGTGAGAAGATCATGCTGTTATCTTGGAAAATACAAATAAGCAATCCCTTTCACTGAGGCCTTTTTATTTTTTTCCTTATTTTTTAGTTGTCTTGGTAATAATTAGAGTTAAACAAATGGCAAGCAAAAGACCTGATCTCAATAAATTTGACATTGAATCATTGTAACATCATGCTAGTCAGATATTAAACATAATCTTCTGCTACTTAGAAAAATAATAGAAGTGTATATGAATATGAAAACACACAGACAGCAGTGTAGCAGCTAATAATGTATTCATCAGCATGTAGTCCAAGAGGACCATGCCCCAGCAGTAACTTACTAAGTTTAAGATGTTTTTATTTGCCAAGTATTAAATGGTGCTGTCTGCATAAATAACAGATAACAAGTTGCTGGACATAACAGCAAATGAAACAATTGGTAGAAGGATTATAGTTAGCTTAACAGGAGAAATCCCCTAGTGATGCAGCTGCATTTGTTTATGTACTGTGGATTTTAAGAAAACTAGTCTCTGAAGATTATCAACTTGCAGAGGTATTGCTGAGAACAAAATTTCATCATGGAAGAAAAAAAGTTACATTGTTATTATAAAAAGAAAAAATATCATTAGAATTATTTTCTGTAAACAGCTAAATATGGAATAACATCTCTGTTGTCTTCAGAATGTCTGGCTTTATCTGTGGGGAAGATTCTCAAAGAGGGTATAAAAAGATTGATTTTACCTACTTCTATTTTATACTTGACATTTTGCTTATTATGCATATTCTTTTTCAGCATCCATCTTCTCTTTATGACAAGAAGAACAAACAGTTATTTTGAGATCAAATTAAAAGTCAGAATGGATAGGCTTTGAATCTCTTCAATTTTAGTCAGTTACAATAGGTTGACATGTTGTCATGTTTTACATTTTATGTTTCTGCATTATTTTATATGAATTAAGGACAAACATTTCTTACACCTTTCAGATTCCCCTAAGACTCTCCCTGCCATAAAATTTCTCTGAACTAATCAAAAGTTTATTGAGAACAAGTAAAGACTACTATTCACTTAAAAGATCTTTTGGTGAATCTCTCCATATACTATCTAATCCAACCTAAAATATTCTGGAGGAACTGCATTTTCTTTGGAAATCACTAACATACTTCAGAAAAGCTAGAATTTTGTCAACTTGAGAAAAAACAACAACACAACAACCAAACAAACAAAACCCAAGCCAAGCCAAGCCAAGCCAAAGAGCTGTTAATATACACTATTAAAAGTTATGTACTTAAAAGTGCAAACAATGCTTTATCAAGCAGCAAATATCTAAGATCTATGGTCAATGAGGAAATGCAGTCATCTTATTTATCACATCACAACCTCAAGGAAACAATTTTTCTAGGAGCACTTTTCTATAACTAATCGAGATGGCTATACATAACTTTAACTTTTTATGAAAAGATTGCTCAGTTTTGGTCCTGCTGCTGGGAGCTGGTCTTTCCTTAAGGCATGATGAGATGAGTTTAAAGTCTGGCATGCAGCTTTAACTTTACTTGATATATGGTTTAAGGTTTATCCCAAGAATCACAGTGAAAGCAGAAAAGAAATGATTGGTCAAACTTCAGAGTTTTCCGATAGGGACTCTAAAAGCTTGGAAACAACAAATCTAAAAAGATTTGTCATTTTAAAATGATTTTATAGGTGATTGAAAAAAAGAATGAAAGAAATTATAATAGGGAGATTATAATTACTAAATGGAAAACAGATTCAAGTGTTTACTGTCAGTGAGTTGTTTTTTTGTTTGGTTTTTTTTTTGTGACTCTACAGCACATGACAGAATATAGTAATTCGGAGGAGGAAGAGTCACAGTGACACACTTTGTAAATTACAGTTTTGAAAGAAAATAATTGTATTGTTTTCAATCACTTGCAAAAACATTACTATACATTTTCATATAAATTCTAGCATTAACAATATTTCTTAGAATTTGTTTATTATATTTGAATTGATGGGGATAGAGTATTCAGAAATTTCTGCATCCGTAAGACAACATTTTGTTTCAGACTCCATTTGACTTCTTCCATTACTGAAAAAATAAATAAGGATGGAGTCAGAGAACACATATGACACACCTGGAAACAGGTATCCTTTAGGTATTTTATTTTTGCATCAAGAAATTTTCTACACTTGCATCCTGAGTACTGAGAGACATCTGAAAACTCTAATAAAATCTGTCTTATTTTGTCAAAAAGCCTTTACAAATAAAAATATAACAGTGTATATAACATTTATTATTACTAATCTACTTCCAATATTACTAAGACTCATGCTCAATGTAACTAATTATGTTTTAAAAATCCCATGGATAATATAGTTTAAATTGTAAAAAATCTTCCTAGAATCTACCTGTTTTCACTGGTGGTGTTTTAATGCTTCTGATGTCCCTTTGGATCCTCCACTACTTTGGTGTTCTTTGGGAGGATAAAGATGGCACCACAGGGTAGCTGTGGTAAACAATCGGTAGGATTAATTCTTTGCCAAGGAGTATGACAGTGATGAAGATGTTCCTCTCCCTCTTGGGTCTTCTTGGAGTAATTTAATCACATATATCGTATGCCTTTTTCTCTGGCTTCCAGGTAATCAAGATTTATGTTCTCCAGTCTTGTATGATCAGATAATGAGAAATTTGTTGCCACATTCATGTTGCTGAAACTACTTTACAAAGCATCATAATTTTGCAGACAATTGTTTAAATTGTGAATACATATGGTGTCTCCAAATGATATATCATCTTTTATTTCACCATATTTACTACTGGAGTTTTAGTATTTCTATAGATAACAAGTTTTTCAGTATGAACGTCTGAACTTCTGTGGTAGAAAAGCTGATTAAATAAAAAGATCTCTTTACGGCACTCCCAGAATTATCTGTAGTCTTGGACTCACACGTGTCCATTTCCTGTGGGTGTTAGCTGCCTGACAAGCTTGTAAGACACTAGCAAGAACAAAACAGATTCCTTAATATGCAGCGTATGCATTTACAAATTTCTATCCCTGTGCTAGGTTTGATAATACTTTGTAGCTGAACTACATCATCTCAATTACTCAGTGGAATGTCACAATTCAAAATTTATTTCTTTAAGAGTTGAGACAGAAAGAATTGTATTTTCTTTTCAGACTTCCGTAGGAATTGTATTTTAGCTCCCGTGGTTTCTTGGTACACAAGCCAGTACCAGTTACTCACAGGATCTCTTTATGAGGTCAGGAAACACTAAATGAGCTCATTCCAAAATCAAAAAGGGAACGAAGATGTGGACTAGGTGAATGAAAAGCCCACCCAAAAACACAAAAAGAAAGCCTAGTATAAATTTCTCCTTTCAAAGTGGTAGACTGCAAAGGAATGGTTGAAGAACCCCACATAAGATGTAGGCACAGCTAGAATCCCTGAAGGATCCTGCCTGGCCTCCATCTCTCCAGAAGCACATGGTCATGTTGGTCCAATGTCAGGTTTACCAACTTTGTGCTGATATTTCAAATGTCTCAGTGTCTAAAACTGCAGCAGAGAATCATGTGAATAATTTCATTAGGCATTTTAAATTTGAAAAAGTTGATACAAATGGAATAAAATACATAAATAGAATGAAAAATGGAAAAATGCTGTAGATAAAAAACCCTTAGCTACTATGGGAAGTTTAAATTTTAAACATTTTTAATATGCAGATGAGACAAACTTAAGAAGATGTCAGCTCGTTTTGCATGAGTGTTCCACCTAAAATTTTACTTTTACCAGGGTAGTCAGTTAGACATTTAGTTGTGACTGATCTGAATAAGTGGTATATACATTATCTTACAAGTATTTTGCTTCTTACCTGACATATCTGTCCTGCAGTTATTATGTGCTTGCTGTGTTCCATTTTAAATGGAATGGAAACTATTCTAGCTAACATTTGGTTTGCAGAGTTTAACAAAGAAATGAGACTTAAGCTCTAAGATCAATGTCCTGTTGTACCCAATGAATAATACTCACGTAGTAGATTATTTCAATTGTCTGAGTGAATTACATTATAGTTCTTTCTGAAAACCTTTAGTATTTTACCGAGTGATATTTGCATGTGAATTTGTACTTACTAAAATTTTGATTAATTTTACATCCACTAAACCAAAAATAAAACCTCTGCATTTCTCCATATCAGTTTAAGTGTAGCAACCAAATTAAAGAAACAAGCTAATCTTTTCTGAATAAACACAGCATAATATTTATAAAAGGCCCACTTCTGAAAGCTACGTGGTATCAAATAGCTCTCATAATTGTCTTATTTTTCATGAGGAGCTCTGATATATATGGTCAGTTTAAACATCCCTTACCCATCTAAGCTGTGCATACGTGCCATTTATAAAATTAAATGCTTTGGGATAACTATGTATTTATTTTCTGCTGGATATGTGTTTATATCCACAATTCTTTCAAATTATTGAGTAGCTAAATAGTTACAAGGTTGACCTATTGTGTGATGCAAGTTACAGTTTTATTCAAATTATTAGTTTTGGTTTACATTAGGTCAGCTTATTTTCAAGTGTTGATACCAATGGATGAATGTATTTTTGGGTTGCTAACCAAGCTATTGGGAAAACTGCACTGATACTGACTATCAAAGAATTATGCATATGCTTGTTTGGGAGATGTAATTATTTCATTACTTTGTTTTATTGTTGGAACAAAAATATAGTCTCATAATCAAATAAAAATGCATTTCCCAAATCCTAAATATTCTGTAAATAATTCTTCATCTTTTCAAATTAACATAAATTCTTTAATCTAATCCTGGCTTAGTGACTTCATTCATAAAGATGCCAATGATAAAAAAAAGACTAGGCCCCCAGGTATAGACACTGCTGATTTGCTACATATAAATATGTGTATATGTGCCTCTTTAGGGGCCATTGCTTCTTTTGTTCATATTTTTAAATTTTCTGGTTATGTGATGTGAACTCTGTTATCATTTGGCTTTCACACCTGTCCTGACTGCAGCCAATGGCATACATAGACTATGTTATTGTGGTGGGATATTTTTGTTTGATTTGTTTTGTTTTCCAAAGATTCCTTAAGAAAAAGACATCTGTAGAATATCCATTTGTTTAGAGTATTTGTTAAGGACACCAAGTAGATAGTCAACAAAGAACAACATAAAACTTTTTAAGATCCCCACAGCAAATAAGTGTCATGGTAATTTACTGGTACACTACCTAGAACTCATCTAAAGGCATCTTAAAATTAAAAATAAATAAAGCATTAAATGAATGCTAATATTGCAATTACATTTTTTTTTTAGCAAGTCATTTTCTGACCTTTTGAATTCTGGTCTTCTCATCACTCCATGTCCTTTGCGCTGATGAGACTAGAGATACTGATAATGGCAGGACATAATTCATCAGTTAATTTGTGATTTCAGAACAAGACTGAGACTGAATTTCAGTAAAAGAAAGAGCAAATGTCTTAAAGCATCAGTAAACACTGCTGGTGTTTTTAATACTGATATCAAGCAAAATTAAATATATATACCATTTATTCCAATAAAAATATCAGAGTTTGCATATTTTAAGTGTCCCAAAGACCAGTGTATGTAGCTATATATATAATTGTATTTTTAAAAAACCCAAGCAAGCAAAATAACAAACTAAACCAAACACAGCAAACCTAAACCAAAGACTTCAAACAAACAAAAGAGTACATTGAATTTGTTCTAAGAATGAAAAGGGAAAATGTAAATCTTGAGCAACCTGGACTAACTCTGCCTTGAAGCCCAATTTGAACAGTAGATGGAACTACCTGAGCTCCACAGGTCTCTTCCGACCTAAAATTTTCTATAATTCTAAGTTCAAAGTGAAAAGTAAAATAAAAGCTCATCTACAAACATGTGAAAATAATTTTAATGTCAATCATTAATAAATTAAGTAATCCTAATTTGTTACACAATTTGCCACGTGTGGCTAACTGGGCTCCAAAGATATGTCTAGATTTCACTGGTGTGTATATACAGCTAAATTCTTCAACTTTACACATTTTCAACAGGTTAATACTGTGGACTTTGTTGGTCTGATATGAACTGTGGTGAGGTTATTCTCCCAGAATTGAGGAAGTTAAGTGTTGTCATATGTACATCAAATGAAAACAATGTGTAAAAATGAGCATCAGCAATTATCAGCAGTGCTGAGTACACAACAAATGAAACATAGTGGTTTTAATAGCACAAATCAAAACCGAACAGACAAACAACACAAAACCCACAAGCCCTACCAACCCTGTAATTTCTTGCAAGAGGACTTTCTTTATGGATGTGTGATTTCACAATTGTATTCCTTGGGTTTCCTTTTAAGTTGAAATCAGAAATTTCTTCTCTGAGGCTATAGTGATAGTTTAAATAATATTATTATGGAAAAAATCAGACATTACAAATTTTGACAGAGACTTGCGAAAAATTTCACAGTGCAATAAAATTTTGAACATAACCTAGAAAGTGTAAATTGTATGGTGGTTTGTTATTTGCTTGGTTGTTTTATTTTTTTCATCTACTGATAGTCTGAACCATTTTTAAATTCCAGTTTCTGTATCTTACTGTAACCTATATTAAGTACAATTTTCTCAAACGGATGTCCCTTATCTGTTTCAGTGTCCATGAAAGGTGATAAAATTGAACATTATTTCCTCAATTATCAAATAAAAATATTTTTCAAGTAATATGAACTACATACTTTTAAGCCAGTTGTCCTTTCCATGGTTAAATATTTTTGACAGTAACCTGTCACACACAATTTTATTTTTCTGACAATTAACCATGAGTTGTGCTTTTTTGTTTCTTAGGTTAACAGGATTTCATCTTCCTCCACCTGTGACAAGTACAAAATCTGTATTTTCACTCCGCTTGACAAGTGACTTTGCAGTTAGTGCACATGGGTTTAAAGTTTACTATGAAGGTAAGATATTCTTAACAAAATATTCTGGGTTTCCTTTTTTTTTTTCCTGGTCTCTATACATAACAAAACTAAACAACCCCCCAAAATTTACACAAGTTCACATTTATAACCTTATCCAAGTTACGATGTTTGTTTTTCATGCAATCGTTCAGATGCATAGATTCACATCTAAAATTAAAAGATTTAAAACTCTACCATCTATAGTGCCATCCAGACACAAATATTTTATGACCTTACCTTTAATAACGTCAAATTCTTTGAATTCTGAAAAACTTAATTCTGTTCCTTCTGACACAATCTTATTCAAATTAACATCAAGACATTACTAGTTACTCTTGAATTTCTGTAAATAGTGAAATTTATATCTGAAAGTTTTATGGATGAATTCCTTCTCTTCAGTTTGCATAGGAGAAATGCTGACTCAGTTCTCTGAAATGACATAAAGCTATTTCCCTATTGCAGTTTTCACAATTGTCTACAGTTTTCACAATTGTCTACAGTTTTCACGCAGACACTGAAGTAAATGAGCTGGAATGTGTATTCCTGAAGTCCAGAAGTTCATAGTATTGTATCTATGTTGTAGGAAGGATCTTGTTTATGATCACTTTAGTAGTGTTTTAAGAGCTGGTTTATATCATGCATTCTCTTTCTTAAGTCTATTTCTTGATACTGGGACTATAAACTGTAACTGGACTATATAACTGTAACAGAAAATGTTTTTTTCTGTTTTTCTTTGCTGTTGTCTTTTTTGTTTGGGTTTGATTTTTTCCTCTTTTTTTTTTTTTTAATTTTTAAAACAGTTGGTGTAGAGACACTTGCTCTTTCTGTTTCCACTAAGTGTCTTCATCAGCAAGCCATAATAAACTGCCTGGAGAAGTTGAGGCCTGTTGTTGTACACTGCTTGGTCCCATCTGCAATAGAAACTGATCTCTGAGGAAGCAACTAACTGAGTAACATTTTGCTAGCTAGAAAAGTATTCAAAAATTGGTAAAGCAATGGAGGATTGCTATAGAAATATAGCCCAGAGTCACTCTTTAGTAAAATGTCTCCAGCCATCAACGTAGTTTATACCCTCAGGTATGATGTATTAGAATGCTACTTCATATAGAAATTCCCTCCCATATATATCAAGATATGAAATGAAAAACATAAAATAATTTTCAGGCCTTTCTCATCCCTTGAGTTATTATAAAAAGTAGCTGAAGTGGTTACACAGTATCTTTTTTCTGGCTTGCACATAAACAAGAGCTAATCTACAAAATAGAAATTCAGGCTATGTGTAACTGGTTTTGAGAGATTGCAGCTACTCTTCAGTCTTGTTAATTTTTCAAGCATTCAATAATCTTCAGCAGTAGTGTTATTACAAATAAAGTTCTATTAAAATGTAATATGCAATTTCTATGGATTTTTAACAGTGAAAAATATATACTTCTCATGCATGTTGCGTTCACTATATATGGTATCAGCTGTTCTGATAAACTGTTTGCCAAAAGATTTTGCACTATTTATGCTAACAGACAACACACTATGCATCTCAGTTATGACAGAGAATAATTAAATCTAGAATGGAAGAATCATCAATAGACTTCAGTTTGCCCATATGACTGACACCTCACATAGTTCCTTTCTAGGTTAAAATATCATGCTGTTTAATAGAACTTGAGCTCCTAAATCAGTGTCAGGTCTAGGAGAATTTTATTTTCAACCACAGAAATCAGCATTTTAGAACAAAACATGAACTTGTTTTCTTGAACTTGATACTCATCTTTTTTGAAACTGAGGTTTTATTTTGTGAAATTAGGAACTCAAAGAAATTAGGCTAGACCCCAAGGTTTTAGTTCAATGAAGTCTCCCTTCCCACAATCAGGTCTAAGACCTTCATCAAGGCAACTTCATTCAGAACATTTTTCTGTAAATACTCATTTTTCTGACTTCCTGAGCAGCTATTTGTCTTTACACCTAGGTAGCAAAGAAATGAAAACTCATTACATTGCATTACATTCATTTCATGCATCCTTCTTTGACATGAGAGAATAGATGTATTTAAATGATAATCACATCAGGGCAATTTCCATTTCTCTTGTACTCTTTGTGACTGTGTATAACCCTGCAATCAACATTTTAAGATCTGGTTCTACCTAGTATCCAATTTTCAAAAATGTTGATTGCCCAGGAGCATCTTCTTAGTTTCCTGATGAAACATCTGCATGCTTAGCACCCCTAAATATCAGACCACATAATTTCATCCTTCGTTACAGATTTGCAATTTGAAATTTAAGATAGAAATAATTAGCAACCTGTCATTGTGATAAAGCAAAATGACAGAGGTGGCATGAGAGAATAGGGTGATCAGTAGAGACATATATCTGAAGGGATTAGATCCAGTTGTGATTTAAAAGAGAAGGAACATACCTTTTATAATCAGAGATAGTTTAAACACTTTCCTTTGAAGTGCTTGGAAATAGAGAACATAGGTAGGTGGTTATATGGGATGCATTACTGTTCCCTAAACAAAGCCTACAAACATCTTTCTCTGACTTTTCATAATTTTGACAAATTTGCAGTTGAGCTGAAAGGTGACAAGAAACTCCAAAGTACCTGATAGAATCTGTGGGAAATCAGGATCTGTGGTGGATTTTCTTGATCATAACATAGAACATATTAATTTTCTGATCTCCTTATAATGAAAAATGTCTATGAAAAGATATAAAATTACATCATTAGTAGAAACACTGCTGATCCAGCATGTGTAAGCCATTGTAACTGCATTCAGTCAATCCAAGCCCACAATAGACCACAGAAATACCCACCCTGGCCTGCTAAAAACAATTTCATAAGCCTCAGTCTTTACTGTCTCCCACCATTCTTCTCTCCTTCTCTCCTTCTTATCCTCTTTTCTTCCTCAATATCAAGTGTCATATTTGAGTTATCTTTGATACCGTTATGCACATACTTCTTTATGTTCAATTTCTTTATTATTTGGAAAGAACACATCTGATAAATACACCTCTCTATTTACATAATATCCCTGGAGAAAATGATTTCATGAGAGAAAACTGTACAAGATTACTCTCAGAAGAAATAGACTTCATTTACAGTGACAAGAGAGAACAGTGAGATGCACTGAAAATTAAGGAGGGATTTTAAGGAAAAACTGGAGCTACCAGAATTAGTAGCAGTAATTTATAATTTCATTACTGTCATTTCATTCATTACTGATGCAGCATTGCTGGTTGTAGGGAGAAATAGGGGATTTCCAAGTCTGCTGATTCCATGCCTGCTTTTTTCTGGAGAGATTTCTGTCACTTTTTTTTTTAGTAGCTTTCAGGCTCTGTGCAACATATATAGGTATTAATGGTGAAGGAGAAATGCTATACTTAATCCCCTATTTTATAATTTTGCCTGTCACAGGGTAGCTGTGTTCTTTTTATTTTATTTCTGATGAGATTATTTGGTTTTGAAATAAAAGAATTTGATACTTTTCCATTTCCTGCTGTCCTAAGATACATAAGCAGCTTTATTCATTGAGAGTACAGGAGGGGAAATACAGCTGTTGAGAAAGAAAGCAGTGTAGCAGCTTGGCCCATACAGCAAGGCCTTCAGTGGACTTAGTCGTGCCTTGAACAGTGCTTCCTTTTGTTCTTACTCCGTTATTTTACAGCTATTAAACAGGTAACTGACATTGCTAAAGTCACTGACTCTATTAAGAAATTTACTGCTAGAATTTATGACAATCTTTATTCAAGATAAACATGGTAGATATTTTTGTGATATTCTATTGGTCAAGGCAAAGAAAAAAAGAATTTAATATATAGGTTATCCTTGTAGTGAAAGCTCTGAATGTCCTGGAGGTGAATTGCAATTATGTATAATAGTGGTATGAAATGTAACTTTTTCTGGTTTATTTTAAAGCCAAATATAAAACTGAATTATTAGACACTGTATAAATAGTGAAATAGCCTTCATGTTTTTATTGGAATGCTGCTGTGGAATTCAGCAATTCTGATGCAATGTTTTTGAGAGGGGTTTGAGAGCAATGTTAAAAATTTTAAGAATGATCATGTCTTTATGGAAAAATGGGGGGTGGGGGAAGGAAAGAAGGGAGCAGATGGTGTTTATTAACAGAATAAGATTTCCATTACTGACTTCTATGGGTTTATCATGCATTTGTTTCAGCAATATTAAGAAAAATTGGTAGTTGCTGTACAGGATTATTGAAGCATGTAGATCAGAAATACTAGTAGGACTTAAATGTGCCAGGATGTGGATGCTAAAAATAGTTTTGGCAGTTGGTATATAGCTAGAGAATGTGAACAAATAGGATAACCTATTTTTAGCTCTCCTGCATATCAGAATTCAGAAGTGTGGCTACACATAATCTGAATCTTGGATTTAGGTAAGGTTCATGAAGTACTAGCTGTATTAAGCTAATAATATCACTGCTAACTTCGTACAACATTTAAAGGAGTACTCATGAAATATTCTTTAGTGTTGGAGTGCTCTCTACAAGAAGTCCACTGAAAATTTTTTTGCCAGTTTGGAGTTGTAAAAGCCACAGACTTTAAGCTGTAAAGCTGTCACCAGGCTTACTACTTGATAAATATTTATAGGCTCTTTTTGTGTTGCTGTTTAGATTTTGCCATAACTGTTGTGAGTAGGCTGTTCTCTATCATGGCATTGCTTCAGCAACCCCTTGATAAAAATGGAATTAAATGAAATTTGCCAAGGCAAGGCAAGGCAAGGCAAGGCAAGACAGGGCAAGGCAAGGCAGGGCAGGGCGAGACAAGGTGAGGCGAGGCAGGGCAGGGAAGAAAGGGGAAGGGAGGGGAAGAAAGGGGAAGGGAGGGGAAGGAAGGGAGGGGAGGCAAGGCGAGGCGAGGCAAAGCAAAGAAAGGCAAAATAAGGCAAGGTAAGGCAAAGAAAGACAAAAGAAGGCAAAGGAAAGGGAAAGGGAAAGGGAAAGGGAAAGGGAAAGGGAAAGGGAAAGGGAAAGGGAAAGGGAAAGGGAAAGGGAAAGGGAAAGGGAAAGGGAAAGGGAAAGGGAAATCAAAACAGAGAATGATTAAATTGCTTAACTAGATACATTTATAATGAAAACTCTTATATTGTCAGTGAAACATACTAAACATAACAAGGAACCATGCTACACATAAGGCAATCTGTATTCTCTATTTTTACTTCAATTCAGTCTGTTGGATAACAAGAAGAAAATAAAGGTGCTGGAGTTTGTATCTTTTGTTTAAATGTATGAATATTGGCCACAGTGTTTAGGTAGTCCCATGAAATGATCTAGTATATCCTTCTGGTCTTGGAATATTAGCTTAGATAGAAAATATCCCACTAATGCCTGTTCACAGACTTTTATCTGCTCTTCACAGTACATGATACAGAAACAAAATGACTGTATATTTAGGGAAACAGAAAATGTGAAAGATGCTTATCAGACTTTAACTTAATTTTACCATTCTTCAAGACTGTAAATTATGAGGTAGGTAGTTCTGAGCTCCCTTTTTATAGGGAAGACAACAGGAAAGTTAACATTTTGCGATATTTAAAAAATAATTTAGCAAATGAAGGGGTGCTATAAAATAATAAGAAAAGTTTACAGAAATAATAAATAAATGTTGAGGTTATAAGACATGGTGCTAGGTCATGTTTTAATGTGATTTTTTTATAATGATGTGTTCGCAGTGTAACTCAGCTAAGAGACATAGATGTGCCCAAATTTTATGTTATGATAAACAATAGCAGGATATTGCCCTCATCCTATTATTGATACTTCAGCATCAATCCAGAAAATAAAAAGCAAAAAAAGAAGTCTGTTAAAAATTTCAAAATACCTTCAATATTTTGTGTGGAAAAATTATACATCAATATTGTTTCTCATGTATCATACAGAAATGCATAGCCACATGACATCTTCTTAGTCAGTGTTTTCTTAAAACCATAAGTAACATTTCCAAAATGTGTTCTGCCAGTTAATAGTGTCACTAAATGAAATAGGTATTGGCTTGAAAAATACATTTTTTCTTTCAGTTCACCCAGTGTAGACTGTCACAATACATCATTGCCTCAACACTACCATGCTAATCCTAATGCTAGATATGCTTATAAAACTGAGCACAGAAGACAATCCCCCTTTATGAAATCAAGACCAGGTTGCCTTGGTGGTTCTAACTATTTTACATATATGTTATATTGGTACCACCGTTCCTATATAGATCCAAAGGGAGTTAAGAAATATGGTCTTTTGGACTTTATCTGGTTAATTTTTATACCATTTCACACCGTTTTCTTGATACTGCAAACACTCACTTGGATTTGACTAAAGAATAACTACCAGAAACAAATGTAGGTCTTGAAGATATCAGACTTTAAGAAAACTTTCTTTGATTCCACTGATTGCTCTCCCTCACTTAGAAGTAAGACTTTTTAATTCTGATTTTTGAACCTCCAGCAACTGACTTTTGTTCTGCTTTTATCTACTAAATTGCAGAACTCTTAGTATTAGCATCTGTGTGTTCTTATGCAAGCTCATCAGTACTGCAATAAAATCACATGATTCCGAGTACTCTTTCTCTTTAATATGGGCTTTTAAATCTTAGCATAAGGTAATTTGATCCAAATTATTAATTATTTTGTGTCATTCTTCTACATTTTCATCATTTTGTGAGTGTTGTATGCAAAAGGGCTGTGGTCAGTACACTCATCTGGCTGAGCCCTGCACGTTATCACCACAACCTGTTCTATCTTCTTATTAAATATATTTTTTTAACTCTCAGAGCAATCTCAGTCTCTGTCTTGTGGCCAGGCAAGAGAAAGATCCAGGCCCCAGAGCTGCTGGATGGATTCCAAATGTGTACTCTTTAGGCTACTTCCAGAAACTGAGGAAAGGGTTACTAATTTATAGTCTCTGTAGGGATCCCTCTTGTTTTCATTAGGACAAGCATATCACTAGTCTGTCTAGTCATGAGGGACTACCACTGATTGCTTTAATTTTCCATGGATTACAAACAGCAGCTTTTCAGTCATGATAGGGCAGCTGTTCTGGTACCTTTGAGTGAATCTATGAATGTGAATACATTCAACTTCTCAGTGTAAAGCCAGAACTGACAAACTCTCTCCTTCTCAAATGGACCAATGCCCCTTGGACTTCAACCTTCTTCATTTTGTCCCTGAGTACTGAACCACCACTTCTATACATCTTTCTTGTTGTCTCTATCCTTTTTGCTTTTTTTTTTGTCTGTACTTCTTTGCATGGCAGTTCATTAAGAAGCTCCCTTGCTAGCCTTATGAGTCATTTGACAAAGTTCACTTCCTCTTAAAATAGTGAGGATGTCATTTAAAAAAAAATAATCAGCTGTCTTTCTCTGCCTGCCCTTTCTCCTTGTAATTGCTTCCCTGGAGACTCTGCCTAACAATTCTCCAAATAAATCCAAATATGATATCTTAAAGTCTAGTGCCCCAATTTTAGTGCTTACTTCTCAACCTTCCCTCTAAACCTTGGCTCAATTTTCTTCTCTTCTGCTCTGTTGTTAGGTCTCTGTCCCTTGACAGGATTATTTATAAAGGCCCTCCTTCTGAGTTAAAGAAGTCTACTTAGAGTTATGCTCTTTGCCTTGATCAGGTAGTTTCAATTCTTCCCAGCAGCCCCACTTCATCTTCAGATAAGGTACTATGATTAAGAAGGCAAAACCCCTGAAGAAAACTGCAACTAGGCATTGATCTGCTAGATGCACTTGCAGCCAAATCTTTTCTACTAACCAAAAGGATTAAAAGGGATACCAACATCATTAGGGATCATATGCCCCTCATTCTTCCCCTCAGAATCCCATGTCAAGCTTTGATCTGCTTAAGGTTTCCCTTGGCCATGTTATTACCACTCACATGGGTGAATAGCATGAAATAGCAGTTGTGAGGCTAAACAAACAGCAAGTGCTCTGTGAAATTATGTGTCTGGGCTCCAAGCAAGTAGTACCCAGTCCAAGACTAGAGGTGTGGCTTGCAGGCAGGGGACTGTGCCATGCAGGAGGGAGTATCTAACCATTAGTACCTCTCAAATGTCATGTGCATGAGTCTCAGAATAGATGGCTCTGTCACTTTATTATCAGTACGCAAAAGTAAGTTAAAGATTGTTTCTGCTGCCAGATATTTGTCATCCCATTTTTTAAAATACGTGATAAATTAATCTAGATAGACTCCTCTTTTCCTTCCCTGTTCTTTCATTTGAAAAATAACATATAATTTTCAGGAACAAAACTTACGCACATGTGCTTGATTATAGACCTAGTGTTTTATTCTACCATAATTAGCAGTTAGACTTTAGTGGTTGTCTGTTCAGTGCTAAATTTTCTTTGATAAATCTTAAAAAAATAAATACATTAAAAAGTTGATTGATTAGAGAGCCACAGAACATGCATAATTTTGTTTGAGAAAAAATGAATGGAAATATATTTATTTGTTTTAGCATCTGCAAAAAAAGTCATTCCTTGCAAGTTAAAAACCAATGAGTAATCTATCATTTCTTCTGCTTAGAGAAATGTTTAATTATTGAAAGAACAAGATGTCTCTCCCTTAGTCTGGTAAAAATCCACTTACTATTTCAATGTTCTGTTTAATTTATTTCTTTCAGAATAATGTTGTTAAATAAGCCATATTTGTCAACTTACTGTACTGTAATTTATCATTTTGATACATGCCTCATACTGAAGTTTAAATAAGACAGTGATTAATTGGAAATCCTAATTATATGTCAGCCTTACTCTAATTTTCTTCTTATATTTTCAATGTCATTATTCATTTAAAAAAATAATTGAATATACACTTCAAGTCTTGAAAGAAATTTCCCAACAGATTCCAAGATTTTCTTGGTGAACTTATATTCTTCAGCTTTTGGACTGTCATATTATTAAGATAAGTACAATACCCTGACAAAATCTAATTTAAGATTCCCATTTTGATCTCATGTCTAGACAAGTAGTGATAACTGTAATCCAATATAGCTGAAACAGTATTCTGCAGAAACTAACACATACTGCCCATTAAAGTATCAAATTAAATGAGGCTCCATGTTTATAAGCTATTACTTCCTCCATGCTTTTTCTAAGTTATAGCTCAATGAAATTTTGAAATAGTAATACACAATAGCAGGCTTTGTAATATCCATACAGTTCATAAAAATGGTGTTACTGGAAAGTGGCACTCATACGTCTAGAACTACGTGGCTGAATCCTTCAATCTGCATTTTGTATTTGATAGCATTTTGGCTTTGATTTATGCTAGCTTTGATGGAACTTCTGTATCAATAATATCAAAATATGTAGATCTTCAAGAACAGGTTCAGTATGCTCAACATGCAATCTTAAAAGCTCTTCAAAAGTCAATAGGAACGCTAAAGATGGAGATATTTATTTATGAAGAGAACATGCATTTCAGTAATAGTGAACTGTAACCTAAGAAGAGACTCATTTTGTCATCTTAACAGATTTTCAAAGTTTGCCAGTTTTTCACATGTGAATTAAATTTATAGTTCATATTTGGACTCTTAGATCTGTAACAAGATAGTTACAATGTTGAGCACTCAGTAGCTCCCACTAAGTTTAGTGTAAATTATGCAACATATAAAATGCTTGGGACCTTTATTTAGTTCTGTAAATTAAACATCTAGTTTTGTCGTTCATTGACATTACTCAGAACAATTATAACCATTTAGCAGTGATTATGATGGTGATTTTATTTTCACATGAAGAGAACAATTGCTTACTCAGCACAGGAAATCTCTGCCTATTGAAATAAAATAAAATCTGTTAGAAGTGTATTTTGGAAGATATTTGCTTTTTTTGATCGGCTCTTAGCAGAGAATTTCTCATTAGCCTGTGAGGTCATACATTCAAAACTTAGTGTAAATTTAGACAGCTTTGAGAATGGCTGGATATTAACGGTGTGAACTAGATGGTCAGTCAATGTGGAAAAAAAAGTTAAAATAATTGAAAGCAATTAATTATATATATATATATATATATGTATATCTATATGTATACATATGTGTATATATATGTATATGTAAATTAAATAAAGGTTAATATTAATCTTCTGGCTGTTCCCTGTTAAATCCTTAACTGAACAACACAAATGAAGATAAAAAGCCATTCTTTTGTCAGGTGGTTGGCAGCAGCACTACAGTTTCATGGACGATAAGTAGCATGTAACGTCTAAAAGCTATTTAGCTAAGCTGCTTAACTAAGATACATACTATAGATGTAGTTGGAAAAGTTGTTGTAAAATACTGACACAATTTTAAAACTTCTATTTTTAAATGCAATTCTACATTAGAAGCGCTTTAAAACTCCAAAGCAAACCTATTTCTTTTAAACAGAGATTTATTCTGAGAAAAATCATAATGAATTCACGATTTTTGATGAATTGTTGATTAATTTTATGAAATCTTTATACATTTTATGTAAAACCCCAGAAGATTACATATTTGAAAAACAACATGTAGGACATTTTTTAAAGAACTTTCTGAAAATAATAGCAATTTAAAAATTTTTTTAAAAATCATTAAATTTTCAGCTCAGGTTTTGGTGCAGAATTCTCATACCTCCTTTTCTTTTGGTTTACATTTTACATCTTGCAATTTCCCAGGTGTAAAAAAGCATCTGAAGTGTGTATTGAGAAAATGTGCAAACCTGATACCAGAAAACAATCATACTGCTTTCATATAAAAAAATATAGATGACTAAGAGAATTCCTTATGTATTTACTGTGTGATTAAAGAAGAAAGTAAAACATTAGGATACCAAACTATTTTTTTAAAATTTAATTTAGCACTTATGTCATCCTTCCCTTACTTTTCTATCACTGTGTTTCTGAGCAATAAGCATTCTTAGTTCTTTTAGGATCAGATATCATTGGCACTTGCAGCATTCAACTCCCAGTCTCTCTAAAGGTATAATCAATGCTGATGCACTTAGTGGAAGTTGTAGAGCTGATTTTGTGATGAAGATATGCATCCTACAGGAAAAGATTTGAAATCACAGGGTAAGAAAATGCTACTAAACTATGGCTTCTCAACATGAAGATATGAGTCAGGGTCCGAAATGGTGATGTAGAAATGAAAGTCTGTGCTGAATACTTATTCCTCTCATCACCCTGTCTCTCTAGATTACTAGCTAATAGTAAGTAGACAGATGGCAAGAAGAAGATGTTCATAGACAAGTATTCCTGTTAAATAGCAACATGCTATGTCATTTTTAATTACAGTGTAGCATTGCTCAATTCTGTACTTGTCACAAGAGTTCTTATTGCAAGCAGTAAGAATGTGTTACTCTGGGCATGAAGCATCTTCATTTGGAAAAACTTTCTGCTTCCACCCATTCTGGTATCCATACTGGTATCACCAATTCTGGTACTGTTACACCTAAAATAAACTCCAACTTCACCTAACTGTTGACACACAATGAAATACAGACTTCTCATCTAGTTCCAATCCCCCTGCAGTGGGCAGGGACACCTTCCACTGGACCAGGTTGCTCAGAGCTCCATCCAACTTAACCTTAAACACTTCCAGGACAGTACATACACAAATTCTCTGGTCAGCCTATTCCAGTGACTCACCATCATCACAGCAAAAAGTTTTTCACAGAATCACAGACTGTTCTGGCTTGGAAGGGACCCTCAAGGATCATTGAGCCCAACTCTTAAGTGAATGCTTATATGGGGATTGAATGAGCAACCCTGTCATTATTTGCACCACATTCTTCTTTATAATATGTAGTCTAAACCTACTTTCTTTCAGTTTGAGTTACATTAAAGGGTCTTTCTTTAAAGATTTCTTTGTAATTTAAATACATTTATTTATTTATTATTCATAGGATGCGTCTTAAAGTTCACCATAAAATAATATTCAATAAACCCAGAAAAAGTTTCTCAAAAACAAGAAGTTAATTGGACAAAAGAAATCAAAAAAAGAAATTACTGAAAGATTAAAATGGAAAAGGATACTGAAGCTAAGCATTGATGAAATAGGTGTGGTTGTAACTGCTAAATGATGCAAAGACTCTTATAACACACGAGTTCCTCACATTAGTGTTGGTGGTCAACACATTTCAATTTTGACCAATGAACCAAAACAAATCAGCACATTATTAGAGAGGTTGTCAGCGGGATTACCATCAACTTTGTGAGATTAAGCCAGAACCAGAGAATAGGAAAAGGAATTGAAAAAGGAGTGGAGACAATATTACTTGAATTTGATTAATCAATGTCACTATTGGTTTTGAGGTGCTACAGACTTTGGTTTCTATTGTCATGTTCCTTTCTCCCTCTCTGCTCACTGTAGCAGTCACAAGGCCATGTAGGGAGCCACATCAGGGAATTAATATGGATGAAAACAAGTTTTGTTGCATCTGTACTATTAACTCATCCTTTTCTCTAGTCCAGTCTGCTGTATAGCTCAAAAATGCTGAGCAACCTAAGCAACCAAAATCAGGAATGAGACAGATAGAGCTGATGGTGTGAGAAAACATTGCTCCATTGAAAACAACCCATTTACCTTAATCTAAAACATTTATCAAACTGCATCTTGGTGCAACATATGTAATGCCGAATGACAATAGGAGATTATAAGTCTTCCAGTTATAAATTGACTCACCACTTATCTGCATTTCAATGCTTAATGCCTGTTGAAAAATTTACTGGGCACTAAAAACTGACTCTTGCTTAGAAGAAAATGCATCACAATATCTGAGATTGTTTTGGCTTACAAAAGCTCCAAGGAACAATTCTGTCATGTTTGGATTTGGGTCTTCATGAAAGGATTACACAGTGTACCTATCATTTTCTCTTGAATCCAGCTTGATCACTAAACAGACTTGAAATTATAGATTAAAAATTAAAAAAAAATAAAGTCCCAAAGATTAAATTTGTATTACAGATTGAGAATAGCTACAAAAGAGAAAATTAATTTAAGAACTAGAGATCTTAACACTGATTTTTCTTCTAGACAGCTTCAATTTTCTCTGAGATTAGGTCTCCTTTTTCCAACCTCTTACATGTAACCCCTTGTTTTTTAGTTTGGCTTTCCCATGTGAGGTACTTCAGGCTATACTTCCACTGCTCCCTTCTATGGGATGGAGCTGTTTTCTCTTTTTCTGTCTCTGTATTTTAGAAATTCAATCAAATTCATTTTTTTGATAGACAGAATGTTCTGAGCTGTCCATGAAGATCATTATATGCATCAGTCTTCATTGCCAGTACTACCTATGGAAAAAATGCAAAGGAAAAAAAAAAGATACTGCCCTCTTTTTTGTAATTAGTTTCCTTTCTTGGGAGTTTTGTTTTTGTTTGTTTGGTTGGCTGGTTTGGGTTTTTTGTATGTTTAATTTTAATGTCTGTTGCATTCTTTCCTTAGCTCTTCCTTTAATCCCAGTACACTGCCTTGTAGGGGACATTTTTAAACACTACTACATCAGTTTATAAATCCTATCATATTTGAGGGATTAGGTGGTCAGAATTCACTTCATAAGACTTCCAATGCGCATGACAGTGCTAATTTAGTATCCTGTATTGTCATTGCAGCCTCCCTGTATAGCAGAGGGCAGACGTAAACAATTCTGGAGTGCCAGCCCATTTCTTTTCTCACTACTAGCTATAAAGTATGCAGAAATGACTAGGACATGTCAGTGTGTAGATAAGCCATATGTAGCCACACTGCAACACACAGGTGTGGGAGTGTTTTTCTCTTCTTTGACAGAATACATGGCATTATCACAGATACTGGAGTATTAGTGTTTTTCACCCTGTTCCACAGAACTGTTAGTCTGTTTGAAAGTATTGTCATAAGCATGTGTGACATGGTGAGAAACAGAAGTATTTGTGGCATTATTACTATTCTTGCCTTCAGGTCACATCTGTTGTCTAACAAGCAGATGAACATTGTGTTGACCTCTCGGGCACCCGGGACTTGCAACTGGTGAGACTTGCTGAAAGGCCACAGCAGTATTTCAATTGTATTCACCCTTTCCTCTTCAAAGCATTAGGAGGAGTAAAAAACTTTTCTATATTGCTACTCACATCCAGTTTGTCTGGATGTTTACCCTGTTATTTCCTGGTGGATTTTTCCTGTGATTTTAGCCTGCTTGCAACAAAATCAAGAGTAGCTTTCAGCTTGTTTTTGAATTTCCCCACTTCTCTGAAAGTCTGAAGCTAGAAAACTTATTCACACAATTTACTTGGTGTTGCTCTAGAATTAAAGATATGGTCTAAAGATCAGCCTAAATATGTTTGTCTCCATTCCTGATCAAAAATGAGGACTTCATTACAGTTCATCTAATCCACTGACTCTTTTTGTTCTTGAAGTGTAACTTCATTAATTAGTAGTGATATAAATTAATTTTGTTCATAGATCTTTCACAAGAAGAAAAAACTGAAAAATTCAATACATTAGTGAATAAATTTTTCCTATACTGTTCAGAAGTGCCAAGCCAAAGTGACTTTCCAGTTTACTTCCTTTTTTTTTTTTGTAATGAATATTGCTAATTGTGCTCCAACCATTTTAAGAATAAAAAAATTAAGATCAACATGCGGATCGTCGTCTAGTTTTAATCTCTGTAAGTGTAGCACAAGAGAACATAAACATTACTTTGCATTTCCCACAGAACTTACACAGAATTCTAAGAATGGTTATCAACTGATTTTAATTATTTTTGAACACAGAAGAAATATATATTTAGGAACAATCAAAAGGAAATAATTAGTTGCAACAAACTGGGCATATATTCAAAGTTACTTGGTTTTTATTCTGTGGCAACAATTCAGTCTGTTTGTTTGGTATACAACCCAAACTTATAAATGCTTATAGATCCAGATGTTTGAACAGTAGATTTGTTAAAAGGCAATAATATTAGGGTTTTGAAGCAAATCAGAGGCTTTATTTCAAGGCTTGAGCTACAGAGTCTTGTCTTTCCACTATGTATTGTAAGATATATGTAGTGTTGATTTTCACATCACAGAGAAGGTCACCTTCAGGGAAAAATAAACCAATACCTTTTCTATGATTCCATTCAGACTCTTTTGAATATTTTGCTTTCTTTAAACTCTCGTAGGTATTCTGTACTCTCCTTTAAAAGAAAATGAATATATCAGGAACTCCTGTTCATTTCATGTCATTTCTTTGGGCCTAAAGTCAGCTTTTCTGCTTGTGGGTCTTTTTGGGAAACACTAATGTTCATGCAACATAATAAAGGCAAGTTTCAACTACTTGTTACATAAGTCAACAGTTCACCCCAGAAACAATGGTAACTAATGGCATACTGGGCTACTATGCAAGTGCAGTCAGTAAATTGTGGGAATATAATATTTCCATTTTCGCAGCTCTTAAATTTGGAATTTGGCATTCAAAGTTGGATGTTTAGTGCAAGAAAGATACTGATAAGTTGCTGCAAGTCAGGGAGGAGTTACCATGGAGAACTTGCCCTCCAAGGAGACCTTAAGAGAGATGGGCTTCTTCAGCCTGGAGAAGACTTGGCTGGGGATAGGGAACTGTTAGAGCATTCTTCAAATACTTGTATGGAACCTGGTGAGAAGGGTCTTCATTGAAGTGAATGGAAAGTCAGACATACTAACCAAAAATTGCCTAGAAGGGTTATGGAATCTCCCCTCTGAGATCTGATCTTCTATTCAAGCCTTCTTTGAGCAGGAGGTTAGACTACAGCCCTCTTGAGATTCCTCCAATCTGAATTATTTTATGGCTCTCTACTAAGCAACCCAGAGAAAGTAACCAAGAGTAATAATTTTAATGTCCTAGTTTAATATGAAATCCATTGTGCATTCCTGAAGGATTTATTTCCCTATAAATAGACAGATTTTGAAGTTGGCTTGAAGTATATTTGATTAAATGTAATTCTATTATCAGAGAGCAGCAAGGGCTGGAAGACATGAAACATTCACACAGACTGTGGCCTCCTCAATGGGGGACAGTGCCACAGGTGCTGAATATGGGGGGCAGAGCCAGGGGCTGTAACGGGGGGGGGGGGGGGGAGGGGGGGGGGGGTGTCCATATGTAACCATGGCAACATGAAAACTCTGAACCAGGGAGCACTGCATACAGGGAGAAAAAAAGAAAGGGAGTGGTGGCCAGGCTGGAGATAGGAGATAGAGCACCTAACAGAGGGTTGCAGGTCCTTACAGAGCTAAGCCCACTACATCACAGGGCCAAGGCATCCATCCAGCAGACATCTTAACACTGGGTGGAGGGCATTGACGGCTCCTGCCTGGGATGAAGTAGGACTTCTGGACCATGGGCAAAAATGAGAGTCCTTGGTGAGATAAAGTTCCATTGCTGCTTTCAATGCCTTGACATATAATCTATCTCAGGTTATCAAAGATATTTGTACTTCGTATATATATGTTAAGTCCTTTTTTGAACTGTGATAGCTGCAAGTGTACAGACTCTGTGGTTTCACTAGGTATATTAATCATGAAATCTTTAAGTAGACATGCTCTGTTAATCTTTACTACATAATTCATTCTTTATATTTCTGAATTGATAGGTCAGAAATACCAACATGTGAAGTTCCACAGGGCCAAAACTTTAACATTTGAAACCAGATGACCTCTACCTTCAATATACCTCATAAAGCATGATGAAAGAGTGTCTACAACTCAAATTTAGGCATTTAGTTTATCTTAGAACATTTTAGTTGGACATTTAGTCCTGTGAAAACGAACTATTTTTTCTGGAAGATATTGTCTCTTAATTTTGAGAACCAAAATAGGAACCTGATTGTGGACACCTTGAAAGTCTTCAGAGTAGGAACCCTCTACACAGGGAATCTAGGCAGGGTGGATTGATGGCCCAGCACCAGCTGTATGAGGTTCCACAGTGGTGTCCTGCACTTGAGTCACAATAACCCCATGCAGTACTACAGGCTCAGGAAAGTGTCCAGAAAGGACAGTGTCTGGTGGAAAAGGACCTGGGAATGCTGGTCAACAGTGGCTGGTCAACAGTGGCTGAACATGAGTCAGCAAGTGCCCAGGTGGCCAAAAGATCCAAAGGCATCCTGGCTTGTGTCAGAAACAGTGTGGACAGCAGGACCAGGTCAATCAATGTCCCCCTGTACTTGACCCTGGTGTGTCTGCACCTTGAATCCTGTGTTGAGTTTTGGGTCCCTCACTACAAAAGACATTGAGGTGCTGAAACGAGTCCAGAGAAGGGCAGCAAAGCTTATGACGGGTCTGGAGTTACATGTCTTATGAGAAGAGGCTGAGAGAGTTTGGGGTCTTTAGCCTGAATAAAATGAGGCTCAGGGAAGGTCTTACCATTCTCTACAGTTACTTGAAAGGAGGTTGTAGTAACTTTGGGGTCTGCCTCTTCTTCCAAGTAACAAGCAGTCAGACAAGAGGAAATGGCCTCAATTTGCACCTTGGCAGGACAGCAGATTTAGATTGGATATTAGCAAACATTTCTTGAATGAAAGGGTTGTAAAGCACTGGAACAAGCTGCTCAGGGAAGTGGTGGAGTTACCATCCCTGGAGGTATTTAAAAGATGTGTAAATGTGGCACTTAGGGCCATGGCTTAGTAGTGAAGTTGGCAGCGCTGGGTTAACAGTTGGACTCAATGATTTTAAAGGTCTTTTCCAACCTAAACAGTTCTGTGGTTTCATGATTCTATGAAACCAGTCAAAAAACCCTCTTTATATGCATATGCTCATCTCTGAGACTTAAAAGTTTATGCAACTGTCTAGTTTGCCTCTTGATTACATGGCATAAACTTAACTGCAGAAATGTATAGATATATATGCAGTATAGGATTTTAGTCAATTAGAATATTATTGTGCTATAGTACTATGTTAAGTCTCTGGTTATTAAGGCCTCTTCTAAATTTGATGCAATGTATATGTATGGCCAATCTTCACGAACGAAGATTTGGGAAGGGCTGTCCCCACGTGGGTGTGCCCTTCCAGCCTGCGCAGTGGATTTTAGGTGAGGCTCAGCGTGCGCAGAACTGGCCCCACCGTTTAAGTCCTGAGGTCCATCTGCCACGGCCGAGCGAGCTTGGACAGTGACAGTGAAGTCCTCAGGACCAGAACCTACAGCACCCGGCATTTCCCAGGAGGTCTCCCATCCAAGTACTAATCCAGGGCTGACCCTGCTTAGCTTCTGAGATCTGACAGGATCAGATGTCAGGGAGGCATTTAACTGCCCTGATGCAATAGATACTGAGTACAAACAAAACCCATCACTGATATAAATAGTGACTTTTCTTTCTTTTAAAAATATAATTGTATCACTTTGTTATCTGGTGAAATGAACTTAAGTGAATGATATTTCAGATATTTTAAAAGTATCATCAAATTACCTGTCACTTTTTGAAGTTCTGTAAAACACATTTCCTACCCTTGAAAGGTTTGCAAGTTGAATGTGTTACAGACCATACACAAGAAAAAGAGCTAAGAGAGTGTATTTCTCCTTCAAGTTTATAAACCCAGATTAGACGTCTAAATTACATTGCCAATACAAAATGCCTCCTTGAATGTTCATTCCTCTTGGACCAACATTTGAAAGTAAATTAATTAAATTCCATTATTAAATCTACATAAACTCAATGCATCAAACTATTTGCATATTTTCTGTTAATTTTTCTAGCTGTATATCAGCTCTGAAAATCATAACTGTTGTTAAGTGGTTATTACTATCAATAAGGACTTGTGCCTTGTTCTGTTCAGACACTTTACCCTGTGGCACATTAGCTTCTTAAATAGACGGCTCATTCTTTTATCTCTTCTGGAAGTGTTCATCTCCTTCAGTGAATCATTGAAAGCTCATTAGCAGAACTTATTTGTCTATGACTCATTTCATAAACAGAATTGTTTTAAAAAAGAAAAAAAAAAAGAGGGAATTCTAGCATATACTTTAAAGTAGTCTAATATTATTTTTATTTTATTTTCCTTTTTTCTTTCTTCACCCTCACCCCTTCATTTAGTAACAGTCAACCATTCTGTGAATTACCAGGAGTTTCATTGTCACTGGCATAGTTCAAGTGCAAAAACCTTTGAAACTCATAGTACTATAATTAGAAAATCTACTGTACTATTAGAGAGATCTAATTTGCAAGAGCGTGAGTTCATGACTTGAACCAGGAAAGTAAGGGGATTGTCAGAAAGATTGAAATATGACAAAAGGAAACAATATCTGGTCTTATCAAAGAGCCTCAGCTAGTGAGAGAACTCTCACTGAACTGGGACTTTATGGAAAAATTGAACAGTTCAAGATAGATAATCGGATTATTGTGGACTTGAAAGAGTGCTGGAAAAGATAATAGGAATGGAAGAAGTCTACAGATTGTAGGGAGGAAAAAAAAAAGAACTCTTCTACTGATTGGTTAAAACTTTAAAATAGAAAAGGGGAATTTAAATCTTAGATGAGTAACTCATCTTCTTAATGAGGTTCAATCTTAACATAATATATGGAAATGTCAAAATAATGTCTTATATAGAAGATCCAGATGCAGTAAATGAATAGCTTTGCAATCTGCAAAAGATATCTGTCAGTAGGTTGGGAATTCCTTGTATTGATTACAAAACTCCTTCTTAAAGAAAAGACCTAAATTTAAATTGCCACCCTGCTTGCAAATTTAGCTAAATTCAAACTGGGCACTTATTCAAGGTCTAGTCTATGCAAACCTGCTAATTAACAGATAATCTGCAGTGGGTATCTCTCAGTCTAGATTGTTGCAGCTGCTCCACTTGTATGAACAATGAGATACTTATTTCATCAGGGATTTCAATCTCTTCTATTCCAGGTGATTAGTCAATGAAGTATAACATCCACTTTCTTTTTCAGCAGATTTTTATAACCTACTTAGATACTAGTCTTTATATCTTCTTTTTCAGCTTTACTTTAAAATGCAGGAAATTTTTTTCTCATTCAAAAATTTAATTTTTTGCTGCAAAGTGTTTCTTGAGTCTGTTCTTCTCGGTTTGCTGTGATGAACTCCATGCATTTTAAAAATATGTAGTTAAAATTCTGAAACAGAAAAGCAGTAATTCATGTGATCTGAGTAACATTGCAACAGAATAATTAAATCCTTTATATATTTGAAACGCTTTGATAATCTTAATAAGAAAATATATCATACCTTGTTACACAAAAACTTTTTATGATGCAGTAAAAAAATCTAGAGAATTTAACTGTGGTTAAAGTATTTGGTCTTTTATTTTCTTTGTAGATATGCAATTAAGCCTTGAATTTTGAAGCTGGTTTATTGTTGGCTAATGAAAGTAAACTTTGATAAAATACTTTTTTTAAATGAAATGTTTACTATATTCCTTAAATTCTTGCTGAATTCTATCAACCCTTCATTAGTTCTCTTTTATGTATTGATCTATTTTAATTTAATTTTCCTGTCCTGGAACTAGTGAATAAATAGGAAAAACAAAAGTGAACAAGTAGCATTTGGCTATAGTGAGAGACAAGAAGTTAAAAATGAGAAAAGTAAATAGTCACTGAAGTCTGTGTGAGAAAATCACTATTGAGGCTAAAAAATTGGCAAGATTAGAAAAACAGGACTCAACACCTTGGAAGACATCTTCCCCCATCCCATGTCTGTAATAGACCAGGAGGGATCCAGGATATTGTAGTATTTCATTTCAGGTACAGAAATATTTTTTAAATAATCTCTACGGGGTCTGTGACTGCAGCACGTCTGCCATAGAAAATCTAGAGGATTCTAGGTCACTTCTCTGCTGTGAACTGTTAAGCAGAAGCTTTGAATTAAAAATGACTCTTGTCAGCATTTCTACTGCCTACAACATAAAAAACAGCAGCAAAACTTATAAAATACTTTTTAAATTGTGAAGGAGAAACCATTCAGGCCCTTTCAATTTTCAAGCGCCAACAGTCCCAGGCCTTCGGCTCCAGGGCAGACTGCAATCTTGTGTTTTAATTTCTATAATCTAGTTGGATAGTAGAGCATCTGTGATATCTGGGAGCATTTGTCAAGCTGACAAATACCAATACAAGTGGCCTTGTTAGAGAGATAGGAGAGTGAGCTAGGAGTAGTCTTTAAAATCTTCATTTTACCAACTTCTCTTTTCATTACCATTTTATCTCCAGGTTGTATTTGGACATATGTACAAAAATGAAAATACCCATACTGACATGCAAAGTTATTGACATCACTCACACCTCTTACCACTATGTTCTTTTACCAACCTCTATTTCTGTGAGAAGCAGGCTTTGAGCTGGTGTATGCCTTTCCTATCATTACCACTATCAGAGTGTGTTTTAGGCTTTTTAGTGTGCCTGGAGGACTTAGGCTAGTAATGGAGATGCATCAACTAAAGCTTTCTAATACAGTAGCAAGGTAGAAATGTAAATACAATCTGTGTTCAAAGCCATCTGCTTTTCAGGATAAGTGGTTTATTTAGGATTCACCTAGCTGGGGGCCCCTCTTTGTGAAGGTGACTAGAAACTAGTTCTACATATATTAGTCATTGCCAAAAATGGACACTTTGATTGGACAGTACTAGTACAATGAGCCTTAGGGAAACTCAGGGAGTGGCATTTGATATTTTAGTAGAAGAATATGCCATATAAATCTGAAAAAAAAGTAGAAAAAATAAGAGCAAGCAAACTTATAGGCTGTTTCTATTCTGTCTTCTCTTTGCTCTACTTCTGGATTACAGGGTTTTTGCTCTGTCTGGACTCCAATCAATTTCTTCCTGTAGGTTCTGGCATAGTTTTAAACAAATTCCACCTGAGGGCAAGGATAAAATCTAGCATCTAATTTGGAATGACTGACCACAAGTTAGGATGACCAAACTATACTTTTTGTTTGAACCAAAAATGTATGTCAGTCTCTTCACTGAATACCAAAAGCAAGGAACCTGCCCTTGCCCTTGGCTCATTTGCCTTCTTGTCCTTGGATCATTTGTAAAGCTCCCTATTACATTAATGTGAGTTGTATGGTTGAATTGAAGGTATGATTATAGCCTAATTATCCTGACACTTGCACTGTGTATAATTGCAGCTGCACAGAAACCATATCAACACGCTAAGTTAAATGTATCTTACAAAAAAATTTAAATGGATACATAAAGTGGAAACACTTTTTTTCATGTAATTCAACTCTTTAGAGGAAAGGGGACTAAAACCAATCTAGTTTTAGCATTACTTGCTTATTGCTGATTTCAGCTTGAATTTTATTTTTTTAAATATAATGGAAAGGGAGAATACTACAATGCCAATATTGCATTTTCTATGTTTCCTTGAATGCTCTCACTATTAGTTTTATTATTTTTTTCATTTTTTTGTTATTTTAGATTGTTTTCATTGTGAATCAATCATTTCTTGGTTTTGTATATGTTAAAAACTAAGTGCTCATGCACTGAAATGAAAAGATTTTTTCCAGCTTTATTAAAAAGCAGTTATCCCAAAGAACTGTATGCTTTTGTTCTTGGAAGTCCCTCTCCATGTCATGTTTCTGCATGTGTCTTGTGATATTTATGAACCCATTAAATATATTCTTCTTCCTAGATGTCCATTCTTGACCTCTGTGTCAAAAATTACAGCAGTCAAAATGAGGTTTTATTCATGGCAAAGTAATAAATTCCAAGAGTATCTGTTGAAGACAGAGACGTATATCTAGTTATAGAGGACACAATACAGCCACTTTTAATTTAATGTGGATTAAATAGAAAATCCTAGCTACAGTATCTGTAGTAGTTATTCTCACAGATGGAATAATTGTGAGTGAAAGATTTCTAATCTGTTCTACTCTGTGTATAGATAGATGAGTTTCTTTGAATTAACCTCTGAGAAATTTAAAACCTGCATTATATACAGAAAAACTTAATGTGTAATTGAAAGTTTTACTCATGGAAATAAAGGACAAAATAACATGGGCAAAACTTACTTTTTATATTCCAGTTTAGATAAATGAAGTTAAGGACTGTTATTACAGAATTGCTTATGGGTTGGGTTAATCTTCTTTAGTTACAGTTGTTAACAATATTGATGTCTGAAGGAGAAGCAATTACTGTTCTTTTACTGTAAGTGAAGGGAAATAAAGCATGAGCCACCCAACTTGGTATAACACTGATGCCATTCATTAAGCTGGTTAACTATTCTTTAAAGATGCTGCTTTCAACTAATTATAAATGGAATACAGATAAACAGTTCATAGATAACTATTCTATGGGTGTCTTAATTTATTATAATCATCTGTTGTTCTGGAAAGTCTGTTTTTTGCTTTGTGGTGCTGTATTTTGTTTGCTTTATTTCACTTTCACTCAAAGGCAATAATTGAGCACTTGATCTCACAAAACCTGACTGATTCATGGGACTGTGGAGTAGGAGTAGTTTTTTCAGCTGTTATGCTGTGTCTGTCTGCTGAACAGCACTGCTATCAGCTTTATTACACATGACCTGGGAACAAACTTTAATTAAAGAGAACTATTGTTGCATGTTCACCTTTGGCAATAATAAAAGGATGATATTTGCTCACCATTCTACAGGGTTCTTTGGGTCTAGTCATGTTCCTCAAGTGACTTTGTCATCTCTGTAACTCAGGTCATACTGATACAGTTGAGGTCTGGAAGTACAACTGAACCAAATTTTTCCAGTGAAAGAAAAACAAATTGTCAGTTGGGATTTCAGCTAAGAGTTCTCGAACATTTAAACTAGGGAAGCTCAATTTGGGTTACCAACACAGTTGATAAAATTATAATTGGTTTAAGCTTCTTCTGCAAATGCCAGCTAACTTTAGGCGTCTACAGTGTATATATGACCTAGACACTCTAAATTTCCTTTTTTAGTTTGAGGAAAAAGAGGTATGCTTCAATTGTGCAATTTATCTGGTTTCCATAGTCATTTACATTAGGAAGGTGAAGTCCTACCCCAGCATCTTTCATCAGCCCTAGCAGTAGTCTTGCTGCCACACAGATTTTTATTTCCTATCCAAATGGTGTCAATACAAATACATCTCCCCTCCTCATGAAGTCCTTCTCTAAAAATTCCCATTATTCTGGAAATTTAATTTCAAATTTTTGCTATAGGGGCCTGCCTTCTGCTTATACTGCTATTAACAGTGATTCCTAGAGCCTCCTACATAGACCCCTCTACCAGAAAATGCATTTCCTTCATCCAGATCACGTCTGCCTTTTGCAACTTCATCAAAATTAAAGATAAAACAGTGATCCCAGCTTGAGATTTTAATGAATAGTTCTACGGTTTTAATTTAAAAGTATCCTGATTAGGGCAGATGGAAAAGCATTTATGCAGCACTGACTGAATCACTGCAGTCATATATATACTAGTAAACCAAATGTCTCTAGGATGGGTCTAGATCGATCCTAGCAGGTGATCATCTCTGCCATTTAATTGTAAAACTATTTATTCTCTAGCATTTTTTCTGTTTGTATTATTAGTGCCCTGATAAAATTTGCAGGCATGATGTGAGGGATTGTATGTACAGATGAGGCTGTCATGGTTTCAGAAAAATATTAGGACAGATGGATTATCTCCTTGTCTTTCCAGTGGCTCTCAGGGATAGAGAAGTTTGCTCACCTATTTCTTTACTAGCTCATATACATACCCTCAACCTTCCTGTATAAAAAGCACACACTGTGCATGGTTCTGTATGTTCCCATGCCCAATATCCAAATCTAGGAACTGTACTTGGTACTTTGTTTTTCGACTGTATAATACATGGAGCTAAGACATGGAAAACAGCTTTTCAAATTTTACCTTGGAAGACTGGTGTTTAAAATCTAGATAAGGCAACACAGGATTTGGCAACTTTTTGAATCTTAGATCATCATTGGATTTATTCTCAAAGCCATTTAAAAGATAACTAGCTAACAATTTCAAAATTATGGCAAGAAAGTGAAAAAGTCACTTTTATCATGGTTTGGTAGCATTGGAAAAAACCAACAATTTCAAGGCACACAGTCTTCTAGATAAAATAAAGTATCATTTGTCTTAAGATGATGGGCTTATATGAATGAAGCTTCATGATTCAGGAACAGTCCTCAAGCAGTTAGGAAAGGTCCATCTTTATCCTGGGGGGAAAAAAAAAAAAGATTGTTAAGCATATGGTAGTCTGGCTTTGTGATTCATAGTTTAAGTTAATTAATATGTTTCTAGGTCATTAGAAAACTTCACTTTGTCTCTAAAGTTTCACATGATATACATTAACATGAAAGAACAAACAATTACTGGTGTAGTGTCACAAATCAATTGAATGCTGCTTAGTAACCTTCATTTCATGCAGATCACCACTACTAGTAAATGAATAATGCCTTAAGATAACCATAATTGTTTAATAAATAAACATTTTAATTTTGAAATTTGTGTTGTTATGTTTAAAGCTACCAGATGGTGTCTTAAAATACATCGAACTCTGTTGATCTGAGGTTTAAAAAAATGAAGTTTTAGAATTTTCATGACATGGCACTTGTTTGTAACCTTAGACTCTGATTTCTCAAGTCATTCAAGAGATGACTGTTCTGGAAGAAATATGAAAAGAAGGAAAGAAAAAAAAAACAGGAAGAGGTAAAAGAATGGGATGAGGGCAAATTATATACTTACTGCAGAGAAATAACTAAATATTATATTAAGCTACTAGCTTCTTTTAGTCTGTAAAATATATCAGGCAAGATCTGGCTTCATTTGAAATTGATATAAATGCAAAATACTCTATGAGTTAGTGATGCTGTTGATTCTAATTTAACCTATACCCTGGGGCAATTGCCTCAATTTGAAATCAATACATCTACATTATTTTAAATTTACTGCAGCATTGATGAGCTTTACTTTGCAGTTTAACATTATGAATAATATGAATATTATGAAGCGTATTGCAATCAGTGTCTGGAAATGTATAAATGTCCAGAGAATGCCTAATACTGCAAATCTTTGACACTGAAGAAAATGAAAGAGAAAAAAAGCTAAGAAGGTTTGCACATTAGGACGCCATGGTTTCATTATTTCTCCCATCACTAAAGCTTCTTTTCATCATGAAAACATCGTAAAACACCAACAAATTTACACAATGTATTCTTCTTCTGTTTCTTGTAGTAAACAGGACATTGTCACTCCTTTCATTCCTGCAGAAAGCAGACCCTGACTACCACTTTCCTGCCTCTGCTAATTAAAAACAAGGATTAGTGCTTATTAACATCAAAGAAAAATACAGGCAGGCAGAAAGATATGCTATAGTAACATAGTGCAAAGATTTAGTTCTGCTGGTCCTACAAAGGACCCTCTTCTGCCTATTTAACATGCTTAGAACATGGAAATATGCACATTTGATAGTAGAAATAGTCCCTAATATAAAATAATAAATAATACTCTGTGCCTTCAAAATTTTTGCTGTTGCCTGTAGAACTCTTCATGTCTGTGGCAGCAGGATGGATAGCAACTTGCCATGAATAATGTGGCCTGATGATAATGAGAGTGCTAACAGAAAGCCTTTGTGTGTCTCAATTTATATGCAAAATCTCTATATTCTCCCGGATTGCTGCTCAAAGACCCATTTGCAATAGTTCTTAGCTGTAATTTTTCCTTAGAGATAACACTAAATTATGGGATTGCTAAATTATTGTTATAATCAGAAAAATAGAAAACAGATTCCAAGAAAACCTTTATAAATGTCATGATACCTTCATGGCACTACCAATATTAAATCCAATATCCTGGCCAATTACAGTATGAGTTATTCATTCTACCAAGCTATTTTGAAATGAAATATATTAATGAAATGAAAGATACAGTAACCTGATAATAGACTTCATTCTGGATGCTATATTTTATCAGTGATTCCAAGATATTACCCTGAGTAAAAACATTTTGGAAACAGACAAGTCAGGGAAAATTGAGATATATAAGGTTCAGGAAAAATGATTTAGTTCATTACTTAATCCAAAAAGTATATAAGTAGTGCACTGTAAAATATAAAGTACTTTCAAAAAAGCAATTGAATGGCATTTCCAGGATGAGAAAGCAGTAGGTTTTGACCAAAAAAGATTTCTGAAAGGAAAACTATTGAAGCCAAAATGCAGAGGTAGATTAAACCCCAAGTAAACTCTGAGTTGAGTAAAATGTAACTTTGAATTCTAGGAAGATGTAATTGTCAGTACAAATATCAAAGCACGTTTAACAAACTAAAAGCTAATTAATTTCTCCAGGTAAACATTCTCCAAATTAAAACCATCTGAACATAGTTTGATTTTAATCAAAATAGCAATCTCTTTGAGAAATGGCCCAGGTCAGCTAAGAAATATTTTATGTAATGAAAAAGTTTGAAATAATCATATATTACTACATGAAGCATATATTGATAAAGGTAATTAACCGTATAGATTCTTATCTGAATGCATTTCAAGCATATGATACATTTAAATGATTAATTTAGTCTACTTGCCATGGTGTGCCATATTTACATCATGGCTTCATGGAATGGTTCTTCAGCATTACCTTTGCAGGTGATTTTTTTTTTTTCTTTAAATCTGTTCAGGTTATTTGTGGTATTTAATATTTAACTTGAGGAATAGCTTTCCTTTGAAATATTGCAGAGTGGATTATCATTATTTAGATATATTTATTAAAGGTGTCTTATATTTTCTCTTGTTTATAATGTTAAACTTTAAAGTGAAATTTTTTCCCCATTTTCCAAATTGTAGTTTCTGTGAGGAAGTCTTTTCTTCCTGTCTGATAACCTTGAAATGTTTTATAAGTTTTATACACTCTCAGAGATGATGCTGAAAATTTGAAAAGGTAAATTTTGTGCCTTTTACTACCTTATCTGATTATAACTACTATACAGAAAAAACATGTAGAGAGTCCAAAGTTATTGAGACTGTCTAGGCAACAGTGAAATGCTTTAACTTTTCAGAGACTGTGGCTGTGAAAAGGTCAGTTACCAGAAAAAGACTGTACCTTTTCAAACCATTGGACTGAAACTTCTATGCTTTAAAGATAAGGCTTCTCACTGATTCCCCAAGATGAGTTAGACCAAACACTGGAAGTGAGATGAGGGTCCTTTCACTTCTCTGATCCCATGTGACACCATGTGAAGGACATACGATACAAGGCAAGGCCTATACTTGTTCTGACCATCTAAAAGTACTTCTGGTGTAAAGGAAGATGCAGTTGCAAGAGCCTTTCTCTTCTACAGAAATTGGAAGATCATTAGTAAAATGAGAAGGAATGGGATAATAACCTTCTTTTCACAGATTTTAAAAAATAAATATATTTTCCCCTGCCAATCACAACCTTTTTGTGCTTTATTTAACTTAAAAATAATTTCTTCTTTCATAATTCTAAATTTTTGTCTTGAAAATTGTGAAATTCAAGCATAATGTGTAAAATTCATAACTGAGTAAAAATTTTAGGGTTCCTTCAGTAATTTTGATTTCCAGCTATGAAATCATTAGATTTTATAACACAGTTTCCAAGGCATGAGAGTAATATCTTTCATCTACTTAAAGTAGGATTAGCACCACAGATCCTAACCAGTCATTAAATATGCAGCATCATCCTTAAGAAGTTAAAATTTGAAAGATCTTTTAGACAAAATCCACTATGTGAGCCCTCTAGACATTCCAGTAATTGTGTCACTATCCTCTATTGTATATCTTGAAAACTGTTGACTCAGATAATTTAAAATCATCTAAAATGACCTGAAGCTAGTGTGGTTTTCACAGCAGAAAATAGATAACTAAAATGAATACCAGAAAGAGCTGATATGAACATATGGGTGTATGGATTTGATTAATAAATTAGATTTTTTTAGTTGTTTTTTTTTGCAGATGGTATCTTGTTGGGAAAAATTTTTGGCTGGGTAATGTTCAAAAGGAAAGCCTCTGTTGTGAAGAATGTCTATTATATACTCCACATATTATGTAGGCATATTCCACTTGTTAAGGGTAGAGAAGTGTTTAAATGAAAACATTACTTCTTAAACTAGAAGCAGCCAGGATCCTATGGTTAAAGAATTTCAAGGTGGAGAAATATAAATAGGTATTAATTACATCATCAAGTGAAGATTATGGAATTATAAATAGGTCATTCAAATGAATCCAGGCTTAATCAGGATTAAAATTTACAGAATGGATCCATCATTAATTAGAAATAAGTGGCATTTAGGAAGAGATTTCACTAGGAATTGAGGTGATGCTGTTTGATTTCTTGAATTCCATCTGTGGATTTGTATATATTTGAGGTTGTCTTGACATCCATTGCTAAGCCTTTGTGAAAACATGGCCCTGTAGTCCTATGCTGTGGTGAAGGCCACTTCAGTGTTGTTTGATAGTCTGACATGTTCAAACTGAAAGTATTTCTGAACAATAACTGGCATTTTTGGACACTGCTGATACTTGGAATTTGAGTCTTGACTATAAGCCAAAGGACTGCAATGCTCAAAACAGCATTGACTTTTGAAGAGCAAACAGAATAGTTGATGACACAGTCAAACTCTTGAGGAGTTCTGGGGATTGTTTTCCATTTTCACCACCATGACCAGACTGACTTCAGTAAAAAATTAAGTAAAAAGCAGTGCAGAGAAATAAATATATTTTTCAAAAGAAATTTATTATACTAGTTTGGCTTTGCATAACCAAAAATACACTTGACATGTCTTTTTAGAAACAAGCTACATCTGAGACATTTTCTCTCATCTATCAGTTTAAATAAGTATCTAAATACCATCCTTTCACACATATAAATAGAAATATAGAAAATAATAATTAAAATATTTCCTTCTTCTGTCATAATGATCTTCATCATCAAGAACAGTAAATTCATTTTCATCTGGAGCTTAATATCTTTTCATATAGTTAAGCTTTTGTTCAAACACAACTAAATAATTTAAAAGTTTTAATAACTAAGTAATCCCATACATTTTAGTTTTGGAGAAGCTGTTACTTATATCAGCAATGCAGCAATGCCATGAAACAGCTTCTAAGGAGAGTTTTTAACTGAATTTCATAAATAATTTTGTTTCCAAATATCTTTTATTTCAGAAAAGTAAATAAAACATTATAAACAAATAAAGGTTTTTATCCTCTACACTCAATGTAATATTCAATATGTTACAAAACTAATATACAGCAGTTAGCACTGAAGCTTTCTCAACTGTATTAAAAATTGTTTTTTAAAACTGTCAGTGAGGGGAATCACAGTAAAAAATTGACATGGTAATCTACAATTTATGTTCAGTTTGTAGATCTGATTAATTTAGGTTTTATTACCTTTTTGTAACAGTTCTGTTAACTACAACAGTAGTCAGTTCTACAATAACTGTAGACTTTATACTTAAATCCACTTGTAAATATAACATGGGAAAGCAGAATTACGCATACTCATTGCAGTTGAGAGTTTATGCATTTTTGCTTATGTCCCAGCATGTTCCCAGTGTCTTTGTGCAAAAGTTGCTGATGTAAGAGATGGCAAAGCATTACATGACTAAACTAAGTGAGACATTTAATATGGAATAAACTATTGGAGGAAAAAAGAGAGACACAAAACTATAGTTGAAAGTTTCAGCTTATATAAACTAATCCACTATAGTAAGAGTTAATAACTCAATTTTCTTAATGAAACATATATGTAGAGAGAAGAAAATATGTCATAACGAGTACTTACTTGATTTTCCTTGAAATAAAAACTAGACAAATCACATGAACACTGTAATCCTGTGGTGTCTTATATCAGTTAGTACATATTTGATTAAATGATAAAGAATAAAAGTTTTTCTGAATTTCTAGGTTCTACTCCGAGCCATTACTAACATCCAGAAAGGTCATTGCCAAGCTAAGCATGGCAAAATATTGAGTTGAGCGTTCAGGGTGCTGAGACACAAGCCAAGAATTCTGGACAACTGTAAATTTCCTTACTTGATACATTAGTGCAATGCGCATCTGATTATCAAGTCAAAGCTAATCGCAGAATTGCTCCAATCGTTACAAATATGTCTGATGAAAATAGACTTTTTCCCTCAATGGAAACATATATTTCTAAACCTGTAGAGAAACAAAGTAAAAACTGGATTTTTCTCCTAATTTTTCTTGTTCACCTTTATTTTGCAGGGGAAAAAGGAAGAAAAACATGAAACATTCATCAGTTCATTAGTATCTGTTTCTTTGTCTGTCAATTGACACTTTTAACATTTTTTTCTCCTCATACATTAACGTAGAATTCTATATCTCATGATGAACATGTCGGATATAGACCAGAGGATAGATTTCTGCGCATGCCTTACCATTTCACACTGTGTTAACAGCCTGCTTGTATAACATATATTTCTTTAATGCTGTTTAGCTCTTCTAACATACCAATCTGTCACTCTTTAAAGAAGTTTTGCAAAGATCTCTATAAGATATATGATCTTTCATTGAGTTAGCACCACAACGAACACTTCATAAGCTCTGTCAAACAGTGATTTGTGTGGTACTGCAGCAAGCTTTTCCTAGAACATTTTTCTTTTTCTCAATAAAAGCAGAGAATATTGAAAGTACTTAAAAGCAGAAGCTGACAGGGTTGTTCAAGCCATTTCTCAACATAGAAATACCAGTAAGTTCAGAGATATGACTATCACAGCTCTTTCAGTATTAACCTGTCATGTAGAGGTAGCCAGAGAAACAGTGGCCTACACAGAAGTTAATTAAAATCTTAAATTATTTTAATGGTAAACCTTTTTCTCCCTTTGAATTATGACCACTTCTACTCATTCCAATAAGACATGAGTCAAGAGAGGAATGATCCACAGCAGGTAACATGAAGGAATAGGAATAAAAGTAGCTGTTATTCTGGCTGCCAACATGAAGGGTGATTATATTTATTTCAAGTTTATATTAATTAAAAAAGGAGACTTTAAATAAAGTTACTATTTCTACATCACATGGATCACTCATCAGATGCTCTCCATAATTTTATCTATAAAACAAAGATTAAATGCCTTTTACTACTTATGTCTCAAACCAATTATTTTAAAGCTGGAATAGCAACGCAAGTTGTTTGATGTCAGCCCCTGCAAGACTCAGACTAAAAACTGCAAAGAGCACTTTCTGATATTAAAATGTCAGGGAAAAAAAAAAGAAAAGATACCCATAATAGTCCACATCCCAGACTGAATAGTGCACTGATTCATGCACATTAGTATGTTATTTACTGCTTCACTATTAGAAAGCAGTGCTCCCTATGCCAAGTGATAGTTGCTTGTAGGAGAATGTTGGTACATAAATCAGCTTGAAAGCTCTTTCTTTCTTCAGACATTTTAAGTCATTCCTGCATAACGAAATCATGTTTCATCAGACAATACCCTACTTTCATTCTTCCTTGCTTCAGAGTTCTGAAATGTTTTTCAGGGGAACTTGCCTTCAGCAAAAGGAAAAACACAAAAATTTTGAGACTTGAGAGGTGTTCCATAAGAACTGCACAAGGCCATGAAATGAAGGTGATAATAAGATGCTGAACACCAACACTAGAAAGAAATTCTTTACTGTAAGGATGGTGAGGCACTGGAACAGATTGCCCAGAGGAGTTAGGATGATCCAACTCTGGCAGTGTTCAGGGCCAGGTTGGATGGGGCTTCAAGCAACGTGGTCAAACAGAATGTCAGAGAGGTTAGAATTAGATGATCTTTTTAAGTCCCTTCCAACCTAACCATTCTATAATTCTATTGTTACTTCTTGCACTAGAAAAATGAAACATAATGCTGACATAAATTAACAATTACAGACAACCATTACTAAAGTGAAGGACATCCGGAAATACTTACTAAAAGTGAAAAGCAAAGTTGGATTAGGTGGGAAAAGCAGACTTCAATTTTTTTGTGTTTGAAGTAGAATGAACCTTTTCTCCCATAGGGAAAGATAACTGTTTTGGAAAGCACAATATTGTGGGTACACAGCTCACCACTGATATGTAAATCAAAATTTTTATACAATTTAAGTTATTCAAAGATTTTGTGCTTGGTCTTCATAAGGGGCCTGTGACAGATGTTTATTCACATCGTAATCTATTAATTTGATCACGCAGTATTCCCTGGTTAATGAATCATCATGTAAGTAATTTGGACAAGATCAGTAATGTTATATTATTTTACCTTATGAAATGGAGTCAACAAGTTATAATGCATTTCAGCACTGTGGAATTATCATGATAAGTACCATTAAAAGCAGAATCATGAATATATCCTTGACCTAGTTTTTTAAAATGTTCTCACATCTAGACATTTTTAATGAAAAAATCATATTTTATACCTGAGATAAACCAGCCAGAGAGACCTTTTCCAGTAAAAGGGACTTCATTAGGTAGCCATCTACTTCAGACCTTGAATGGATGACTGAGTTTAGAAAAATTACTCTGAGAATAGCAATTTATTACACAAGGTCTTAATTTTTTATGTATTTTGAGTTGGATCATAAACACTGAGAAAAATGAGCAAAATAAAGGAGTTTTACTGCTATTAGTTGTAGTCTTTAAGCATAAATTTTCTCTTGCTTTATGTATCAAAAGTGTTTTCAGCTATATGCTGAATGCGCAATCTTTGAGTACAGTTTAATGTAAACAAAAGGGATTACACTTCCATCCTAATCTAGAGTGGAGATTTTTATTTCAGCATTTTGCTAACAACATTTTGGTTCACAGTAAGACATTTTAGAATGAAATATTTTTAATTCACAGTTTTTCTGCATTACCACAAATTTGTACTCATAAGAGTATGAATACTCATTGATGACAGATATACCATGTAATAAAACATGGCTAACTGAAAAAAAACTTTCTCATAGCCGTACATAAACTGAAAGATATGCTGGCGCACCATGAAGCAATCACAAAAATACTTTGAATGGGAGCTTGGAGTAAGGATTTTAAATTTAAGTTAATGTCCTGAGACCTTGAGACATTTAAAAGAATAAAGTTCGTGCTTTCTAAAGAAGATGTTTTGTTGTAAAGAACATTCAGAAAAGTGATCTAGTAGTGACTAAAAAAAGATACTGCCCAACACCATGTATCCTACCTATTGAGCTGTGTTCTCAACTACCAGAGATGTACAGCAGAATATATATAAAAAAAAAACTATGAAGAGCTGGGTAATGTCCTCATGACATCCCATAAAGCTGATTATGATACTTTGCTATCAAATACAAGAAGGGCATTAATTCTATCAAGAAATGATGTGCTGAAAAATACAACTGCGATACAGATTTTGGAGAGAATAATGATTCAATAATCTAAAGGAAAAATCTAAACTGCAAAACTTTCTAAATGGAAACTAAGTTACAGAACTAAGGCCCGTCTTTCTTTTCTCAAAATGGCTAAAACAGAAATATTTAGAAAACAAGTACAGGAATAAACCTAACTTTGTTAACATGTCTTCTGTAAATGAATGTTTTTACATATTGTTCATACAGCAATAATGGTGGAAGCCATACTGAAATTTCACTGTAAGAGACAGCATGTCTTTTAAGTAAAAGAAGCAGGTAGTGATCGAATTGCATCAGACATTTGTACTTCTAACAGGGCACTACAGTGTCTACTAATAGTAATTCTATACATAAGCATATATGCCAACACATACCTATATTAAGCATATGTAATATGTGCCAAAACTTGAAATTTTGTTATCTCTGAGATATATACAGAAGGAAATGTTTGTTACTTTGCCAGGTCATAAAACAGCTCTGAATGTTTCAGATGCCACCTAGTGCCCAGTTCTCATGTGTCAAAGCCACCTTCATGAGAAAACTGGTTTTCTTTGTGCCCTTTTAAGACACTGTCTAATGATTTATCCACAAAGCATCCCATATGCCTTAGACTTTAAATTCCAATTGTAAATGCTGAGTGATTCACAGTAGCAGAAGTATCTTTCTGTCATTGTTTTTGGGGGTTTGGGGGAGGCAGATTGTTTGTTTTGGGGGGTTTGTTTATTTGTTATTTTTTCTTTTTTAAAACAAGTCGAAAGCTTCAACATAACAAAAGTTCTTTCCCTTCAATGTTCCCTGATTTCACAAGACACAACTTGCAAGAGGGAAGCCTAGGCTAAGGAGTCAGACATGGAGCATGATTATTTAGCCAAGTCTGTGTTTTTCCTCAGACTACGCAGTGGTCAGTTCAGATGATCTTTGCCAACAGGAAGCTGGAAGAGGTGTTACATTCTTTTTAAGACTAACCAGTCTCTAGCTTAAAAAAATTTAAAGAATGAATCTGTCAGATTAACCTTTAAAGCAGGTTAAGAGTCAATTCACTAATTAGCAATGCCTAGCAGTGTTCTCTAACATTTCTGAGCTGTATATTGAATGTGAAGGGAATGTATTGCAAACTCTGGACCATTTTCTGTATTAATTTTTCCTGCTCATTGTATTAGTGTTACTACAGTATTACAATTAGCACTTTTCATATCCTGGACGGTTTTTTTATGTACTTCTTTGTGTTCCCTTGCTTGTAGAATTATATTAATTAAGTTCTAATTTGCTTAATGCTGAAACAAGTTTGTTCCTATTAAAATAGCATATGGCTTTAGTGCTATAAATAGAAGCATTCTTGTGTTACTGGCAAAGAAGTTGGATCCAGTGATGGTTTCAATGTTCTTAGAACCAAAATCAAATTCAGTATAAAATTGTACATTTAAAGTTCCTTTAGAACACAGTCTTAAAAGATACCATTAAACTAATCACTGGCTTTACTTTAGGTAATTAAGTCTGCAATTTTTTGGCATGAAAATAATTTCAAAAGGAAAAAAAAGAAAAATTATGTCATTAATTAAAAATAGGTAAGAAACTGCAATGTAATTAGCTGTATTATCTTTAGTGGACAGTAGAGATCCTCAGTGAGGTAACTATTGCAAAGATATTTACCAAGAAAGAGCAATTAAGAAGAGGAAAAGGAAAAACATACCTTACCTTGTTTTTCTTTTGGGAAAAAAAAAAACCAAAACAAACGTCTCACACTTCCTTTTGTTTGCCTGTTTATAACTAAATATCAGAATATGACAGTCTCTTCTGACTGATCCACAAAAAATGCAGAAATTAAAAGAAAAACTTCAGAGAAGTTTTGACTGTTAGACAAACAGTTTCTGTCACTGTTGTAAACGAGAATTTCAGAATAGTGACTTGCACTAGTATCTTGAGGTGACAGATTTGTTGGAATCAAGGGATAACCACTATTGTTCCTGAACTTCTACAAAGTAGAGACCTACATTTTGGGAGAGATTTTTTTTTTTTAATTCAATACCTGGTTTAATATATCTGTGCTGCTAATGGTAGATCTTTCAAGGCATTGATTTAAAATGCCTCTTTCTTTGCTCTTTGAACCCTACATATGTGTGCAGTTAAACTGACACTTAGAATTTTTTCCTTCACTGTGCTGATATTAGCTACACCAAATTTTTTTATGGTTTCCTTCATTCTGTAATATCATGTGAAACAAGTATATATATGTACAGTTCATTATGTGTATAGGAAGACAACAGTATACTCAGCAGTTAGTACTTCTAGTTCCTATTAGATCTAATCTAGACCATACTTACTCATATGTTCAGAGCAGTGTGAATGGGGACAGAACAGAAAGTAAGAAAAATATACATTTTGAGAGAAAAAGGCAAAGTATTATGAGGTAGAAGCTATGTATCTAGATAACTGCTTTAGTTTATAACATTTTTGGAAACTACGTGCAACTAAAATAAAGCATTATAACATTTGATATAGATGAATTTTGGATGATGGAATTTCAGATTACTTCGTGTTATTGCAAATAAATCATCTGCCCTAATATTTGGGACCCTTGGAATGTATAGCCCTCCCTATAGCCACGCACATACTACATGCAGAACATCAGAAATCAGCCTTGAGTTTTCAATACCAAAGTATTCTTGCTTGTCAAAAAGACAAAGTATAGATGCATAACTTTCCTAAGGGATATCTGTGTACAGACGTTTTATAGGACTTCCAGTTACACCAAGCCCTGTACCAAATGACAACTGGAGTGACCCTTAGAATGGTGTATTACCTGGACCATATTCCAGTTTGTATGGCAGGGGGATTACTGTATTGAAATAGTAGACAGGAGTGAACAAGCACTCTAGAACTGGAACCATGTAGTAATAGAGGGAGATATCCAAACTGAGAGTCTAGGGATACCAGAAGAGTTTTAATTTTAAAACTACTAAAAGAAGTAAACATTAGTTTCTTTTGGTATATTGCATAGGTCTTTCAGTGAGTGAGTACTCTTGAGGGTGTCGGTATTGAAAGTATTTTTTATTTTATATTGGGAAAAATGGGACCATAGTGATTTGCAATAACTGTGAAAAAAAACTTGAAAAAAAATATGTTCCTAAATTTCTGGTATCGTATTTAATGTGTGAAGAACATTAGTCTTCAGTACTAAGCTGAGTGGAATGCAACAATATGACATATGCCTTTTTTACAAGACTATTCAAAAGTACTTGTATTGGGTATTTGACCATTAAATTAAAAATTTCATGTTTAAAGAGTTTAGGGAGTACAGGTACTACTCCTGATTCATAAATACCATAAAAGAAAATCTATTTCTGACTTAAAATCTTAGTAAAAAACAAGTAAATTTGAAATTTTCATTTCTGATTCTGGTTTGTTTCTCCTTGAGTGAATGCTGAAAAAGAAAGTCTAAACTTTTGCCAACCTTGTTTTTGAAAGCAGTCAGAAATTATTTATATTTAATGTGATTTAATTTTAGTAACTTAGTATTTATAAGTGGCTGAATTTCTGCTAGTCTTTAAAGGAATGTGACCATTCCTGCTAAGCAGAACTCTCTGAAATATATTGCCCACATTTTTTAACAGAATTTCTATCTACATTAATAGGAATTAGTGTAAAACTTATTGAACAGCAGCGAAGGATATTTTAATCTTGGTGTTTCATCATTATGGAGAAAGAAAAAGAAGACAAATAGGTTCATACATACCTTGTTTACAAAATTAAATCTAGGACAAAGAAATTTTCTGCTTGGAAAGAGATTGAAGCAACTGGGACAGCTTGCTTTAAAAAAAAGACATGAGAAATAATACGCAATAAAAATGCAAAAAAAGTAGGATGGTGTAAAAAATTCAATTATGCTTATTTTCAGAGCACATGAACAAGAAGAAGTTCAACCAAATTACAGTGTGGCAAATGTAAAAGGAAATACTTTTCCACCCTTCATATCATTAGTGATTATCAGAATGTCACTGAAGTCAAGAATCTGTGCAGAGCTGAATAAAAATTGCAATCTAGTTTGGCAATTCCTGTGTTCCCTGACAGATGACAATCTCAGGGTAACAATCTGTAGCTTTAAAATGGCAGGGAGTTGGTAGTACACTGTCACATTCAGTTTGAAAATAGATGCTACCTATCAAAGAAGACAAATGCAGTTACTTGGTGAATTAGGTCTTCCCTCCTTATTCCCCCCTCCCCCAAGTAATGTACTTGTATATGTTCAAAATAAAAATACTCACAGAACAAACTAACACACTTAAAATGTACAATTTATTTTCTACTTTCTTATCTAGAATCAGGAACAAAATGGTTTTGAAGGTTTAGAAGTAGTAACATACTCCCTACCCATTTTCATAATGTTAAAAAGTTAATGAAAAATGCCAAGTATTCCTTTTAGATGAGTCATAAAGTATTGCAGCTGAAAAATTAATTTTATTTTAGAAGGAGGGTGATTTTTAATTATTGATTTAAAATATAATTTCATAATAATAAATTGCCTTCTGTGGGTAGTTCTTGGTGAGAGAGCAGTAAGAGTAAAGGAAGCAATTTTAGGCAGTGATAATAAAAGACATTGCTAATCTTTATATTTTTTTTTTATTTCAAAGGACAGGGAGACTTTATGTGACCTTTCTACAAAGCTCTAAGAGATACAGGCTTCTGAAAGACTTCATCTTGGTGAAGTCAAAAAGGAAAACACTGTGTACAGGCAGAGTTTTCAAGTTAATGTAAAAGGATTATTATGATAACCGAAATCCACAGGGTGATATTCTTACCTCTATTTTGACATGTTATGATGATAAATAATAAATTGAATGGCCTTGAAAACTGTTAAAGGATTTAAAAGAAATCCATTTGCAGAAATATGCAGGAGCAGCTGTGCCACTGCCTTCTTTGTAGGGCTTGCAAGCAGATTTGAGGACAGGTGAGTGCTGCTCCAGCACAGAACACTTTGATAAAGCAATGGTGAGAATATCAGCTTTTCAGGTGACCTTTGAAATGACCAAGACAAGATAAGCCACTTTCTTGCTTCTGTGTTGTGTCATTATGCACGGCAATGAATGTCAAATTCAGAATCACTGAGTTTATTATGCATTTGAATCTGATGCTCTTTCGTCAGTTTTGTTTATTGTTTTCCATTTGTATAACTTGAAAGTTAGAAATATATCAAGTTCATTTACTTCCTGTTCCTATGTAATAAATTCTCTGCTGTCAAGTTAAAAAAAATATATATGTATAGCTGTAGCTTAAGGAAAACCTCCTGCACGCTTTCATCTGCCTTTGGGCATGTGGGTACATAAGCAAATTTTAAATAGTAGTGGATACTCAGTCAGTAATCAATTAAGCATTTTATAACATCCATGAAAACACACTACCTGTCCAAAGCTGTCTTAATTTATGTTTTCTATATTCTTAAACAAAGTGAAGCATTGATTTATAAAAACACTGGAAGTAATAAATATATATCTGCTCCAGAATTACAGAGTAGTTCCTGCGGCAATCCAGGAGTTCCACCAAAGGGTATCTTGTACGGTACAAGATTTGATGTTGGTGACAAAATCCGATACAGCTGTGTCACTGGATATATTTTGGATGGACACCCCCAGCTTACTTGCATAGCTAACTCTGTGAATACAGCATCGTGGGACTTCCCTGTTCCTATTTGTAGAGGTAAGAGAAATACTACAATAATGTTTTTTAATATATACATTAGTATGAATTCTGTATTAACTATTAACTTAAAAGGAAAGTCCTTTTGAATGTTTTGATCTCTTGCTCACATATATGGTGTATCTCAGCATATATAGCTAGTAATCTTTAGATCAATATTATATGAAAATTGTATTTATCATGTATTTAAAAATATAAGTTATGTAAAAAGAACTAGAAACCTAGTAATAATTAGAATATAAATTATGTGCAACATATTTACAACTATGGAAATCTTGTTTAGGGATTTATTGGTACTTCCTGGAGACTGAATTTTTGTCTAGTAGTAACTTGGATGTTGAGCAAATGGAAATTTGAAACTGCCAAAACAATTGAGTTACAGGGACTTGCCTCATTGTCAGTCAGGTTTTATTATCTTAAGATTTCTGTATAGGATATCCCTTGTATTCTAACAAATATTATAGGTCAAATCCTTTTCCCTTGCTCATATTAGAAATGTAGCAGTTTCAGGTAATCCAGTTTTATGGGTAAATGTTATCTTCTGAGATTATAGAGAGAAATAAGGTTTTCAGAGCAACAAAAGGAGCTACGCTGATAAAATGGAGACATTATCACTACTATACATAACCAAATACAATAAAGAGTATTTTGATGAAAAAATTATGTCAGACAAGCTTAAGATCTGTTTCTAGATTTACAGGTTAATTTTACAGAATACAACATTTATATTTGTTTAAAACATTGATGCAGTCTTGCAGAGGTTATAAAACCATTCCAACTGGAATTGCCATTCTGGTAAATTCTGTTTGGTTGAAATACAATTAACCAGTATCACAAAAAAGTAATTATGTATGAGAAATGTATATAATTGGAAATACCCTAGTATCCTTTCCTATTCTTGGCTTAAAGCTATTTAATATGCTTACCCATGGTCTTAAAGACATTACAAACTTATTTTTAATGATAATATTTTCCAGTACAATTATTTTTAACTTCTCAATCTTCCCCTCCTACTTCCCAGAAAAATGCTAGCTCATAATGAAAGAGATAATCAAGGTATAAAGCCAAAGTTTATTTCTGGACTTGATAATACAGAGGATTTGATGAGAATATGTTAACTTGCAAAAACATACATTTGTAAGAAAGTAGAAGTTTATTGGGTTTCACTGCAAACCCTGGTTCAGATTCTTGATCTGCCAATTTTGAAATGAATTGGCATAAGAAACTGTACTCATAAGTGAAGAGTATGAGAGAGTTGAACCTGATGCTTCCCCTTTCCAGTCAGTCATCACAGTCACAGTGTTACATATTCTTTCTTTTGATACAATATTTTTCAGTAGATCTTTGGGTATATTTTGTTTTTGTTCTGACAGGACATGAAAATATACAGTGTAAATTTGAACTGGAGTCTTTAACTTCTAAAGTAGCCCCGTGGTTAAGCATAACTAGTGTGTAAGCAGAAGACTACTGCATAAGAATATGAAAAACATTCTTTTTTACTCATTAGAGGGATCATTATTAGAACAGTGTCACTCTTTAAGGCAATATAATGTTAACAAACTGGAATTTATTCAGAAAAAGAGGAAACAAGTTCTGATAGTTTTAAAAATTGTCATTTTATCTAGGGACTGAAGGAGGTCAAACTTTTCAGTGTATGTGAAAGAAAAGTAAGAGATGGGTTAATTTACTACAGAAACTCATAGAGAAAGAAAACTTTTTTTTTTGAGAAGACAGTTCTCTAATCAGTAGCAGTAAAGAGTGTAAGGGGTAAAAGCTTGATGAATAAAGAATAAAAAAAGCCCATGGTACATATTTTAATAAGGGTGGTTATGAAATACTGAAACAAAACCTAAGAGTGTAACAGATTCTTGATTTAAGTCTTAAGATAATGGCTTAAAAGTGCAATGCACCAAATTGCTGTTAAGGTATTTTAGGTCTATGTTCAATAAAAAAATCCCAAAAAACAAAAGACCACCTCATTATTTTAAATAGTTCCTTATATGAGTCGATGTTTGATATTAGAAACACCTAACTTTAATACAGACCCTTGTTATTCCATTCTAATGATTCTCTCCTAATTTTGCCTAATGCAATTATCCAACACAGGATTCTGCAGAAGGTTGCTAAACGTGATTACTCACTAATGAGCTTCTTATCTCTTTGTCACTGTTTGCCATGGAGACTGTCTTTGATTCAGCACTCATCCTTAAACACTTCCTCTGATAAATGTGTAATTGTCCGCTATCAATGGCCATAACATCTAAAGCAGAGAATCCTGTCACAAACAAGTGGTATATAATTTTCAGATGTTGTGTGTATGTGTGAGAATTAATGTTTCTCAACACTAAACAACTTTACCACTGTTTTTTGGGTTGGTTTGTTTTTTGTTTCTCTGTTGTGTTTTGGTTTCTTTCTTGTAGATGGGAAGGTCTCTCCAGACTTGTATATAGTAGTTGTGCATTTTAATATAATTAGTGCGATTGGGCAAATACAGTGTATTTCAATGCCATGACCTAGCAAATATCATTGTTTTGTTAGGAAAAATGTCCCAAGAACAGAACAAAAGTATACTTTCTTAAATATTAATTTGGGGTTGGTTTGTTTGTTTTTACCTTTAGGAAATAAATTGAAAAAAGTTCTGAATTTAGAGCATGCTTAGAAATCAGTAGACTTAAGCTCATAGATGTCTGTAAATCATCTGTATGTAAATATCATGGCTTCATTTTAAATAAAATCTTCCTCCCTGACAAATTAATTTTGATAAGGCTGTTTTCAATACTGAAATATTACAGCAGCTTTATTATATCACCTATTTCTGAACTAAGGTTAAAGCTTGCACTTTCTCTGTAATGCAGAAAGCTAGGAATAATTTACTGCAGGCAGTAAATAAGGTTATATTTATATATAATATTTTCAGTCTATATATTTTAAAGATTTTCCTATTACACACTAAAATGGCTGTCATAAGAATCTCCATTTTAAACTATACTGAATTTCTTTAGAATTCAGAAATTTCAAGAACAGAATATGGTTGTATTTGTATTCCTAGAAGTTCTATTAAAATATTTTCACTATTGTCTGTACATATAGCTATAAGATATTTGCCACTATAAAATTTCTGTTTTTATTTTTAACTAGAACCCTTGTATTTCCACTTGTCTAAAATGGCATACAGTTTTTTCAGAGAAATGCACAACCCACTGTCTGTGACTTTCTTTTTTCTATGGACAAAATGCATTTCTACTTTTGTAACTATTTATCTGGGAGTACATTGAGTTACTTTTTCCATCTTTTGCCTTGGTAGGAAAAATATTAAAGAGGTTTTTACTAAATTCCAAGTCTGGGAATTCTGTAATTTGACTGTGATATACAAATATGTATATATATATATATATATACACATATTAAGAAATATTTATTGTTTATTTATACCTATCTCTATAGATGCATACTTAATTTCTTCTTCTTCAGTGGCTTTACTGCAAATAAACTGAGCTAAGATATTTATAAGCTCACATTATAAAATGTGATCTAACAGGTGTCAGAATTGAATTAGAATATTCAGCTCACTATTGAATTATTCTGCCATTTCCTCTATGCAGAACCCACTGACGTGGAAAATTTGTTAATTGCAAGTCACTGGTTTAATTGTGTAACTACATAGATACATGACTATACATATTTCAACTACATGAGGTAAGTTTTAGGTCAGATAAAACAGAAAATAACTTGAAATTAAATTAAAGTGTCTTGTAGAACTTTCAGTACATTTTTCGTGAGTGGTTGTATCTGTTTATGTATGGTCTATAATAGTATAGAATTTTTAAAAGATAAAAATAAGAAACTTCACATAACTACCAAGAACTAATCATATAGCAATGCAAGCATTTCACAGATAAATTTGATTGCAGGCAGATTTATGATTTTATGATATCATAGCCAATAGAACCTAGTAATATAAAAAGTAAATAAGCTGACTGCCCTTGTGTCTTTGTTGTCAGATGGTCTTTGTAGGCTGTGAAGAGAACAAGGCAGGAGATAAAGTCAAAGTACTGCAATTGGTGCCATGTAGTGCATTAACTACTGGAACTGACAATATACACAGAGGAATATAGAGTGCACAAACTTAAAAGCAGGAATAAATTACATCCCACAGGGGACAAGCAGTATTTTGCCTGAAGCCAGTTCTTATATATAAACAGTTGTTCCTGATTATTCTTGGGAAAAGATGTGTGAGTCTGGATAAGAAATGTTGGATTATTTAAAAGAAATAAAAAAAAAGAAAACATTAAAAATATTGTAGAATGATGCATTTATATATAAGCAATTATATATGCAAGCAATTTTTCAGAGATTGTACCACAAATCCTTTTTTGGGACATTAGAAATCAGTGGCTAAGAATAGTCGACATTTTTATGGTTGGTACATTAAAAAAATGTCTACTTATGGAAATGTCTACATATGGAAATGATGCTCCCTAAAATTAGAGATGTTAATTAAGAATAGGGGAGGGGAGAAAACGATGAGAAAGAGCTACCATTCTATTGAAATAGTAGTATAATATAAATGTTGTGTGTTTTCAAGTACCATACTATGTGCTTTCAAGCAGGGCCCAGAAGATCTGCAAAATAATACCTGGAATGAATTTCTGAATGAAGAAAGTTACATTACCTTTAGTTGCTTTTAATTTTTGCAACAAAAGTAATTTGGGAGGTTTTTTTTTTTATTTTGGCCATCTTTAAAATGCGTAATTTTTTTAAAAAATATAATCAAATTTTTGCCTTTATGAGAATCATTGAAATTGTTCTCTAGTGTACCCTGCCATACTTGACTTTTCTTATTATGTTACTGTCATTCTCAGAACAGTATGTGGTACTCATTACTGGGGATATTTCACATAAATGCACAGTCTGCTTATGTGAACAAATATACCTGAGCCTGAAGAATAGAAAATCCTCATGTGAGGTTTAATCTGTGATCAGATCCATGGATTTCTTATTGCTGTAAGTAGTGGTGGGACTTTTCGGAATTATGTGAAGCTAGTCTAATTCATTGTTGATATGTTGTAAACCAGGAAACTGGTACAGAAATACAAATGTTTATAATATTAGAATTGTCACCATATTCCTAAAACTAGTGCTAAAATGTACTAGTTTTACTGCTCTAATAGTAATGATATTAGCATTACTAAAGAGACAGTGTCTTTTAAATGGAACTCACTAAAAATATACCGACAATAATAATGATCTAACATTATATGCATTCCTTAACCAAACAACATTACTCATTAGAGTTCCAATTGATTTTAATGCATTAGATTCATATCTAAAACCTGTGCTTCTTCATTTATGATAATGGTGACCAAATAACTAAGTTCTTATGATGGATGGAGAACTGCTCACATGTGAAAAGTTAGAGTGTGCTACTGTAGGAGTGATGATACTTAAAAAAACATAAATACTAACTTTCAGAAAGCAAGCTTAGTATGAAAATCTTTTTTAACAAAAAATAATTCAATCTTACTATCTTCATTTTTTAAACAAGATTAAAGTTTTCAAAATATCAAATATCTTAAAATGATTTTCTCACTTGAATTTTCCTTAAAAATTTATATATCCACATCATAATATTAATCAGAACAATAGAATCATACTTCCATTTGGTTTACATAGTTTGGCTTTGCACATTTTTATACAATTTCTGGAATTCCTATCAGAAGTGAAAAGAGTTGTCCTAATATCCATTAGAATATTACAGCAGCAATGGGCTAACCCTCAGACGGTGTTATATAATTCAGAATAAAAAAGGTATTTGGATCACAGTAATTAGCACTCATCAGTGCAGTAACCATGTTAATTTGGAAAACAGGCCTCTTAAATGGCATTTCCAAACAGTATCCAGAGGACTGGGCCAAGGAGCAGAAATGAACTGTTTCTAAATAAATTAAATTCTGTTTAGAAGAAGAAATAAAATCTATATAATTATTCCAGAAAGGAATATCTGGATAGAGTTATATTTCATACCAAATAAGGAAAAGACAGATTTTTGTCTAAAAAATCTTGCTACTTTTCATGGAAAAAGTACGAATAAGATCAAACTTGATTGCAAAAGATTGTTATAACAATTGATAAAGACAATGAAGAGGAAAAGAGAAAGAGCAGATTTTAAATTCAAGAAAACTAACCAGTACTGAACAAAATACAGCTTCTTAAATACCAAAATGTTCAATCCCACCTTGTGTTCAATCTGGCAATTAGGACTTCTTTCACAAGTGGGTGGAATTTAGTTGGGAATTTAGTTATCAATTAGCAGAAATAATATTTGTAACATAATTTGAGATACTTTGAAAGTAATTACTGGTAAATCTCAGGTTCATTAACTACTCAATTTACTAAGCTGCTTAATCCAAAAAGCTTTGGTTGCCATGGTCTTTTAAATAGACTAGTATATTTTCCTCTTATTATTGAAATTATAGCTTTAATAACCCTTCAGTATCTCTCAATTTCTGCCAAAATGAAAATTTACCTGGGTAGAAATAGAAACTATGAAACTTTTATTCAGTATTTAGGTGTCACTTTGCCAATGCTGATTTGTGACTCAGTTGTATTTACATCTGAAAGGCAGAAGTCATAACAAATTGTTTCTTTTCTGAGTAGTCTTTAAATCCTTTCAAATATTTCTCCTAAAGAATACATGATTACCAGTTGTGGTTTTTTCAGGCAAAATATTTTGTTGCTAAAATTATAGCACAACAGTTTAGCATTCTTCAAGTCTACATCTGTCTAAGACTGCATCTTTCTTAGCCTAAAGAACGATTATTGATTCACCTGTACAACATGAATCTTGATCTTCAGGATTAATTAATCTTCTTGTTTTCCTCATCAGCAGGAGTGTTGCTGGTTTATTTAAGTATAAAGACATCATTGTGGGTGTCTTGTGTGATGTTTTTCAGAATTGTAGCCTGTTTCAAAAGTTACAGTATTTACAGATGCACACTGATGAAGGAGTCTGAAGATGTTTCAGTTGTGTTACAAAAATAAATTTGGATTTGCACAAAATTTATTAATCTTTTTATTCTGCTCTGCAAATTCATAGGCTAAAACCAACCTGCCTTAAATTCCATTGACAGTGGAAGGGCATATAAATGTAATAGAAATTGTAGTAAAATTTTGCTACATGTGTATGAAAGATTCCATCAGCACAGTTTTAATTTCTCAAGGAACTGACTGTAATGAACATATAGGTATGAGGTCTGTTTTGTTAATTCATTCATCTTGTATGATGGCCTTCTGAGTTTTGTTCAGGATGTAACCTTTGATGGTAGATCTGTGCAAGTGTAGTACAAAATTTCTTTCACATTTCAGTCAATCAGGAGGTGACCTTATTTCATCAGCACAAAGCAATTTATGGGCAGAGGTTCTCTGCTGCACTCCATCATAAAGTTGATTCTGGGTTCTTCTAAGACAGACTGAGATGTGGTCAAAACTTAAATGGTAAGAATTTAGGATCACTAGTTGCTTCATCATTTTAACCTTTCTGATCCAAATGCTTTTCACACTGGCTGGTATTTTACAGTTCAGAGAAAGAAATCTCCTGGTGTGCAGTTATGCATTAATTCTTTCCATTTCACTGTTCCCTCTTGTCTTTCATTCTGAATCTTTGATGTTATTTCCCAACATTATATGTTTCACAGAATCATCAAGGTTGGAAGAGACCTTCAAGATCATCTAGTCCAACCATCAACTCAACATCACCATAATCACCCCTAAACCATATCCTCAGGTGGCACATCTAGATGTCTCTGGAACACTTCCAGACACAGTGACTCCATCACACCCCTGGGCAATTTATTCCAATACCTAAACACTCTTGCATTGAAATTCTTTTTATATTATCTAATCTGAGCCCCCTCTGGCCCAACTTGAGGCCATTTCCTCTTGAGACATGACAGAAGAGAACAACCCCTATATTTCATATACTTCCTATACCTTTTTTCTCCGGTCATTGTAAGTATGTATATTTAAATTTTTTGTGTATGTCTTAGAACTTTTAACAATTCTGTAACTAATAATGACAAGAAAACAAAAAATGTAGTCTTTGTCTTTGAGGCCTGCTAGTTCCCAGTTTTCTTTTTGTGAGTGAACCATGAGGAAAATAGAAAACTTGTTCAGTGTCAATACTTATATAATTAAGTTGAAAAGAAAATAAACTAAGAGCCATGAAAAACAGACATTTTGACCCACATTTAAGTCAGGTAGCAGTGGATGGGGGTCAAAAACAAAAGGAGAAGAATGATGGGCACATGGAAAGCATCAGAAATGATAAAGCAGGGTCAAAGCACGTCTGCCTTAAGTCAGCCTGGGACATAAGCAGGAGTCAGAGAAGAGTGACCTTGTGGAAGAAATGGAGACATGGTAGGATAGTTCAAAAAGCTGGAGTGTAGTAAAGGATCTATGCAAAATCCTCAGAAGAGAAAGACAGAGAAGAAGCACCTTGGATATATCTGGACTCAGATCTGCTATTGGGGGTGCAGAACAGGGTGGTTTAGAAATTGTGGATCAGGATCATATAAGAACAGAATAATGAGAGAACTCATAATGTGATTCTGTTACGCACAACAGGATAAGGGTGAGGAAATATGTGAAGTGTTCTTTAAAGAGCTCAAGGAAGTCTCTAATTCACACAATTTAGTTCTCAAATTTTGTCCTTCCTGTTATTTATTGAAAAGGCAATAGGGTAGGATAAAACCAGTAAAGATTTCAGAAGATCTTAAAGAATCCATACCCACATTACACAGCAAGATTTCTTCCCAGTAGGTAATTGTCTAGAGAGTTTTCAAAAACCTTCCCATTTTCCAAGGACAGTGGTTTTCCATATGTTGTATTTAATATCATTAGAAAGTACTTTTATCATTTACTCCACATGAAGTTTCCTTGCTAAAATTTAAGCATGCTATCTTTTTTCCCTTCACATATATTTTTGTACTTATGTACTTTAGAAACCAATTGGTTTCTTCCTTGTTGAAACATCTTTTTACATATTTAGTTTTGGTCTTTCTTAACTACATTAATCCTAAGGCACTCTTACTTCACAAGTCATGCTCAGAAGACCGACAGTAATTTTTGTATATTTCTTCTTGATTGTTTTAAATTTATCCATATTTCTTTTGACATATTGGGTCCCAATCAGCAAAGACTGGCTAAGAATTTTTGTGTTTCATAGGTCACAGCTCATAGTTACCGTAATGCTCTTTCTGGTCTCTGCGTGTGTCCAGTTATTCACCTAGTTAGTCTATGACAGTTCTTTTAATTCTTGTTCCACTGTTAAAATCATGTTCTGGGTTTTAAATAACATTTTTAAGGAAAAATACTTTGGTTTTGTTTTTTTTGGTGAATTGGTTGGTTGGGTTTGTTGGTTGTTTTGTTTGTTTTTTTTTTTTTTTTTCAGAACACATTAATTTTAAATTCCAGGTAGATGGGCAAGGCTTTTATCTTTCTGTATTGTTCATGGAATGAAGTGCTTGTGGTAAGGATATAAATGAAAGTATCCCAGAAGCTGTGGACAAATCTGACCAAAGTCCCAGAATTATATGGTGTTTATTTACTACCATCTATAAATTTCCAGGCTGGCCAAATATGTGGCATCAGATTCCAATTTTTAACTATATGAAGTAAAAAGCAAACTGCATGCATTTATGGGAATAATACTGTGGTTTAACTCTTCAGTTACTTCTATTTCATTTCATACAAATACTGAAAAGGCAATATTTGGAGATTGAGTCCTGCATCTTTGGGCATCTAGTGAAAATGCTGAGGCACTGTTTACTTCAAGTCAAACTTCGAGTGATAAAAATTACTTTCTATACATTTTTTTCATGTGAACATGATTAGAAAAAGCAGAGGTTTATGGATAACAGTAATGATTGTAACTTCATAAACAAACACTTGGGAATTTTCCTTTAATTGGGGATGAAAGCTCAAATGGTTTGCATCATTTATCCAAGTCATGTAGGCATTATCCATACACCAAAGATTTATAAAATGTTCAGTTTCTGCCACCACTAAGAACACCAAAGACTGAAGTCCAATTTTACAGTCATTAAGAAACGCTAGCACCCCATCACCTGGGGAAATCAGATTAAGATAACTGCTACTTAACTGAGCTAGGGTTTATAAATGATACAGCAAATGGATTAAGAGTAGTCCTTCAATGAAGGGAGAAAGCAAAAGAATGAACAGCAGAATAACCAATAGCTTTCTTTCTAGATTCTCAAAGCACAATAATGACAGCTTTTTCTCATTCCCTGATGATGTAACTTGACAGAGTACTTGGCTCTTTTAATGCAACATACAGTTATGCATTGCTCACAGTACAAGATTAATAACTCCAGAGTGTTGTCATCTTCCTTGTTTAATTGAAAAGCTGCATTTAAAATGCAGCTAAGCCAGCAAAGTGACTTGACAACCATTTGCTCTTTCTAAATGTTCCAGGCAGTCATGCTAGCTCTAGTTACTGTCTAGGTGCATAGTGACTCCATTATCCTCTTTTGGTGGTCACTGTAGCAGCTCAAGTAAGCTTGAACTGTGTAAGAAAAGCAAGTATATATAACAGCTATATGTATCTATGTAGAAAAATTTCTAGTAATTAAAGAGACCACTTAAAAGGGACTTTGATCCAACATTTTGCAAATTTATAACTTGCTTTCTGAACCTCTAAATGCTTAACTTAAAGACAGCCTCACATGGCCTCACACTGAGGGATACTTTGATGGCACTTTTGGGTACTATTTTTGATGTTATTACAGCTATTACATTTTATTTATTACAGTCTTTGGTTTTTTGGTTTTTTTTTTGTAAATAGTAAAGCACTCAACTTTAATCAAAGAAACAAAAAATAAATTCACCATATGGCAGACATGCTCCTGCTTTCTTTCACTTAGTCTTCCTTCTGCGAATCATATATCGATAGAGCTAGTTTGTCCCCTTTTGATCCTATTTCATCTAGGGATGTCTGGAAGAATGGCTGGATATTTCAGTCACGTATTGTTGACACAGTAAACCATGTTTAATTTTACTTTCAAATCGCCTTATAATTAGATGAAAAATATTTTTAGATTTTTTTTGAAACATGTGGGTCACTACTGCATTACTTTCATTTGGTTCTTTTTATTTCTGTAGGTACCAACTAAAAGGCATTTACTCCTCTCTGCTAAGGGTAATTCTCTTATATTAAAATCAAAAAGAAGTCCCCCTCAAATTCACATACTGATACAGCTGATTGCACACAACATTATACATTGTTCATTGGCAAAACAGAGAAAAAACATCAACTGTCTTAATGATTTTTACATTCTTTTTCTAAATTTCATTTCCAATAGTGATACATTTTTCTATTTGTCCAAAAAGCCTTGATAAACCTGGTGTTCCTGTTCACAAATGTAATAATTTCCCACTGTTATTTAAAGATTTGTGATTATCAAAGAGATCAGTGTGCACTCCATCCTTCTTGGACTAAACTTCAAATATTTCAGAATGAAAATTCAACTCATTCATCTTATGTAAGAATAAAGAAACTGCATCTAAAACTGAGATTCTAGACTTTGAGAAGTTTAGAATAGTTTTCAGTTGTTTTTCCGTGATGAACCTATCTGTTAAAAAAAAAATCCTAGAAGTACAGGTGTATAAGACTTTAGAAACAAGTTATTTCTATCCCTCTATTCCCCTACATCCCTAGTCACTTGTTTCTGGACATAATAACTACCATATTGCATTTAAGCAATGTAGTGTGTAAATGTATGTATTTAGATTCCTGCAAAATTTAACCAAGCAAGTAATTTCCTTGCAGAGACCTTGATTTTAGTATCTATTTGTCCTAGTTCAGCAGGTGGGACCAGTTTATCTCTGTGTGAGGGTGGTCAAAGGTATGTATTCTACCCCCTCTATTCATTTTCCAAGAACAATGGACCATTTGCAGGAGCTGCCCAGGGCACACCTGACCCCTCAGATTGTGAACTGGGTGTGAAAGACACCTGTGAGATAAAAGCAGTGATAACTCCCCTCCAGGGAGTCATTAGCACCTGCACACCCAGCCTGAGGGGGCGTGTCTGCTAATGGGCCATCAACATTCCAAAATACCCGATGACTCACAGAGTTAGATCACCCATTGTGTGACTCCCTGCCCTGGGGGAGGTACTGGGTGCTCCCATCCGGACCTGAGGGTACATATCTTGGGGTAAGAAGACCTCAGGGGTCACTTGTTGGATTGAGAGGAGGACCAAAACCTCAACAGGAGGAGACCACCACTCTCCACCAGACAGCAACTGTCAGCTGCACCAACAGGTTTTCCACTTTGGACTTTTACTTTGGACTTGGGGGAACCACATAGGGTTCAGCACAGGGGCTAACAAACCTCTTTGTGCTTGTGCCCCTGGGTGCTCGGTTATACTTCTGGGGTTTTGTGGGTTAAAACCAATTTTTCTCTTTGTACCATTGCATTTATTGTAATATTGTTATTAAATTGTAACTCTGACTTATAATCTCTTTTGTGTTGCATTCATTTCTCCTGCTGGTTTACCTTTAAACCACCACACTATTCTGATGATATAAAAGCTAAAATGAAACTCAGGACATAGGTTTCATGTACCTCAGCATCTAAGAACTGTAGCAGGAATGTATTGTTTATCCAAATCTTTTCTACATTTTCATGCCTTTTTTTTTTTCTTTTAAGGAAGGTCATATCAAAAACCTTGAACACTGAATGATTTTGCTTTTTGCTTATACAAGATGAAATTATAATTTGAACTAATTAGATTAGTGATGTTTAATGAATTTACATTGTAAAAATGTAATAATAAATTTTTAGAATATGATTTCCATATTTTAGATCATTTGTTGAACCACATGACATTGTTACTGGGTGTTTAGAGTTTTTTGTAGGAGTCAGGCTATCCAATGACTATATTATTGCTTAACATTAAGCTTAGCTGGTATGTTCAGTGTTCTGCTAATGTTAAAAGCAGCATGTGCATGTGCCTGAACCTGATATCTGATTTTTCTTCTTGTGACTCTCCTTAAAGCATTTGTATATAGCTATGTAAGGGACTATTCATGCTCTTGCCATGCCAGCCTTCCTGTTGATCCACTTTAGTTTTGACTGATAACACTTTCCGTATCATTATTTATCAAATGTATTTTAAATAGTACATAAGCTGCCAGGACATTATCTAACTTTAAAAACCTGCAGCATATACAGCTGTTAAAAACAGTGTAAGGTGAAATGCTCATATAACAGGGATGTGCTGAGATGGTAAGGAAAGATTACTCAGTAGAACATGTTTTTCTTTGCCTCAGTGCAGTGACACAGTATTTATAACAGAGATTTATTCTTCTGATTTATCCAGGAAAAAATTTTTCTATTAGTACATAGTTATTGTAAAGCCTTGCTGTCTGTGTCCCTCTACCACCTACCTGGTAAGCTTATTCCAATGCTTCACAATCCCTCCCATAAAGATTTTTTTCCTGATAGCTGATCTAAACCTGTCCTGGCAAATTGTGGCCATTTCCTCTGTCAATTCTTACTTGGGAGATGAGACTAACACCCACCTCACTACAATCTCCTTTCAGGTATTGTAGAGAACAATAAGGTCTCCCCTAAGCCTCCTTTTCTCAAGACTTAACACCCCCAGCTCTCTTAGCTGCTCTCACAGGACTTGTGCTCGAGGCCCTTCACCAGCTCCATTGCCCTTGTCTGGACTCACTTCAGTACCTCTTTTAGTGAGGCACCCAGAACTGGGACAGGATTTGAGTTGCAGCTTCACGAGGGTCAGTTACAGGGGGATGGTCACTGCTCCGTTCCTGCTGGCCACACAGTTTCTGACACAAAGCAGGATGCCATTGGCCTTCTTGGCCACCTGGGCACATTGCTTGATCATGTTCATCCACTGGAGACCAACAGCCCCATGTCATTTTCCACCAAGGACTTTTCCAGTCACTCTTACACAAGTTCCAATAAATTGAATAGTGATGGTAACAGAAAAAAAGAAAATAAAAGTGGACAAGACTAAGTATTCAAATAATTATGCTGCTACAGTGATACTGTACTACCGGGAAGGTTAATATATATGCTACTTTGCTAATGGAAGACTATATAGGAAGCCCACAACCTGACCAACCTGACTTCCCTTTTGGTATGAATCTATACTAATTTCGTATGTTGAATCCATGGTCCCTGTTTTTCATCCTACCTTTTACAGAATTCCTAAGATGATTCTGGAAAAATATATGCAAATCCAGGATGATATGCATCTGCCCATGAATGTCTCTCAGAACCGTAGTTTTAAGGCATTCATTCTGTCAAATTTCTACTTCTCTTAACTCTAGAGGTATCCACAGGAAATGCAAAAGTATTTCTTTAAGTTTCATACGTTAATGTTGATTTACAAACTGTTTCCTCAACAGCATTAATCAAGTTCTTAAGATTGCAGATATCATTTCTAAGTTTGGTCACTGAGGGAAGTTATTTTACAGTTTTTCCAAGCTCTGTTTACTGGAAAAGGTACAGGTTAATCTGGGTTTGCAATATCTTCTTCAATATGTCTAACACATTGGTGTTTACATGTCTTGTTTCTCCATAATCAATACTACCTCTGCTCACCAACTACAGCCTTAGATAATGCTTGACTTAAGGTTCATATGTGCATAGAAGAGCCAGACAAATGTGTCATGTATCCTGAAGTGCTAAGCCTGACTCTGCATGTTAATTCTGCTTGTTTTCCCTATTGCATATGGACTTACAACCATCCTAATTGCAATTATCTTTGGATTATATTTGTTTGCAAGACTACCTGCCATTTTGAACAAGGATGCTATAATGATCTTGCTATTAGCCACATAGTTTTCTCTGACAAAAATTCCAACACGGCACATTATCCACTTTGTGCCAGCACTATGGAAATGGTTTACAGACAATAGTGATTTTGTAGCCCTCCAGCCCCAGAAAAAATTAATTTATAAGCTGCACAATGTCAGAAGAGTAGCTGGCGAGCTTGGTAGATTCTGGTGCACTTCAGCCGTTTCCTGGCAAGGGTAGCACATAAAAGGTCCAATTGAGAGATTTTCTAAATGCGCACAAATATTTACACTAAAAGCTTCCTTTTCCATCATCCTCAATATTTCACTCTTTCAATCTTTCTAAAGATAGGATTTTTTTTCTTAATTGGTGTACAATCAGCTGCATAACAGTCTGAAAGATCTATGGTCCACATCAAGATGTTGCTATCAAAGAGCTTTGCCATCAATAGAGACACTTGAACAATAACCTGACATTTATCCACAACTCATAGAAAGTTAAGAGAGCACACTTATTTCTGGCCAATGTTCAGATATCTGTGTTAAATAAGAGCTTTCAGTTAGATGATCAATATTACATAAATTTATTGAAAAATATGTAAAAAGTGAAGATATAAATACAAGCATTGCAATGTTGCACATAAAAAACTTCATTAAGTTAATGATGTCTGTCATACAACTTTTAAATTGAGGAAATAATATGGAATTCTGGAACAAAAATACATTTGTTCCTCTCTGCATCATCTATTTATTTAGGGAGCTCTGAAGATAACTGTTCATCACATTTGTCATAGCTACCTCCAAAGATTTCATGCTGCTAAATTACTGTTTCATTTTCATATCAAAATCGAAGCAAACCCAAATAGCAAATGAAGATAAATGAACTGATTAAGTCACAGACACTTCTAGCAGGTAGGTAAACAGTCAACACATAATTATCAAGGTCTCATAACAGCACCTGCCCAAGAGGCTGGAAACCATGGGTGAAATTTATTTTGTAACACAATAGATTAAAAACTCAGATAACAATCAACAGTATTCAAAGTAAATAAATATTTGACAAGCAAAGTAGGCCTGTGCAAACTGAAGCCTTATGTGGAATCTGACAATGAGGAGCACACAAAAACTGTTTTCCAGAGGTGGCTAATGAGGACAAGTATGAAAGTCCATCTAAGAAAAAGACTGAAGCACATCATGCCCCAAAGAAAGACAGGAACTCAGGACAGTCCTGTCTTAAGACATAGTCATCAGACATCTATTTGCAAGTGCCTGAAGAGCTGACGTGCTGTGTTTCAGGACTCACATTCACTGACAGCAATTTTGGGTTCACTGTGTATGATGGGATGTTTTTATACAGGAAGCAAATCTAACATTTTGTACATGCATATGTGATTATGCAGATTATGTCTTCTACTAAATGTTCAGATAAATGCATAAAAATGAGAGTATTCTCACTGAGCTTCTATAAAAAATGCTGCACTGTTTGCATAGATTGTCTTGACACCAAATGTGTCAGATGGCTGGGTTCAATTCAGCTGGAGTAGATTTATGAAGTTTATTACAGGATCACTTGGAACATTGTGTATCTATTGCTTCTAAAAACTTGGATTGCTTTCTACCTATATTATTTTTACTATCTTTATATATATATATATTTAAAATGTGGAACAGTAGAATTGGTGTAAGTCAACCAAAACCATTACCTTGTCCTTTTGTGTAGTGCAGTTGCACGTTTTATTGCTTTCCTTTTCATTATAGGATTTTTCCTGTGTCCCTCTTTGGGAATATAAGTATGATGTAAGTGAAGAGGTGTACTTGAAACATAAAATAAGTTGTTGCTAAACAATTAGGAAGCATTATGTGATCACCAGTTCCCTGGAGTATTCTATCCAGCACCCTGTCAGGGTTTCCATGGAAACAAGAAGCCTATTAAAGCCAAAAAGTCCTGTCTCTCTCCAGTTTCTCTCCCTGCTTCTTTTTTGGCTAGTTTGTGTTGTTCATAAGCATTTAGTTTCAAATGGTTCAATAAATGGAAGGATTTAATCCCTCTATTAAATAGAATATATTGCTTTCCATAATAAGCTCTGAAATTCTGTGGACCTTGTGCTACTGTCCGAATTTAAGGCAGTTTTACATTAAGGGGAGATGATTATTTGTTTACTGAGAGTGAAGGAGGAAATGTGTTCAAGACTTATATTTTCATGTCATGCTTATTTTTTCTAGTAGGCTAATGAAAAAAAAAGGTAAGAACAACATGATATGTGACCTGTGTCAGTTTCCTAACTTGTTTGCTCCGTATCTGACTTTCTGTAATTCTTAAAGTATTAGTAGCATTTTTTTCTTGGACTGAAATGTTTACATTTTAGTATTTCTGCTCAGCTCTGAGCTATGTATATGCTATTGAGATGTTTGATGACAACTGCAGAGAAATCATACTTGCAAAAAAACATTGTTTATCTGGGAAAACGTTCTAATGAAAGATTCATTCAACAGGACAGCAGTAGATATATTGTTAAATCTGTCTTTGTAATGGAAATGAAGATATGTCATCTTAGTAATACAAGCATCATATTCTGTTCTGGGATTTATGAAAAATAAAGAGTTTAAGTGAGACTGAGGGGTTTTCTTTTCCATTTCTTATATGGCCTTTTCTTCACATGATAGTTCATTTTCCTACCCTATGGCTAATTAACATTAAAACCATTAATTAATTTGATGGCATTTCTAAAAATTTTTATGAATTAGGAATACTGTTAGATGACCAAAGTTAAAAAACTTCCCATAAAATCAACTTCAGCGAAGTTACAAATTCGAGCTGGATTTGGAATAGAGACAACGTGAAGGATTCCTCTAACCATTTTCAATAAAGAAGTCCAAATAAGGACAGATAGATCACTCAGAATTACTGTCACTGACAAGACAGACTTGACTTGTTGAAGTCAGTTTATTATCAATGAAATCTGATTAGAATAATGAGAAATAAAATCAAATACTAAGACATCTTCCCCTCACCCTTCCTTTCTTCCCATTCTTAACTTTACCCATGATTTTCTCTACCTCCTCCACCAAAATAGTGCAGAAGTGACAGGGAGTGGGTGTTGAGGTCAGTTCATCACATGTTGTTTCTGCAACTCCTTCCTCCTCATAGTGAGGACTCCTCACACTCTTCCTTTGCTTCAGTTGTGAGATCCCTCCCATGGGAGACGATCCTCCACAATCGTCTCCAAACTGAGTCATTCACATGGTCTTCAGAAACTGGTCCACTATGGGTCTCTTCCACAGGAGTCAGTCCTTCAGGAACTGACTGCTTCAGCGTGGGTCCCTCATGGAGACACAAGTCCTACCAGCAACTCTGCTCCAGTGTGGGCTCCTCTCTCCATGGCGCCACGAGTCCTGACAGGAGTCAGTTCTAGCACAGGCTTCCCATAGGGGTCAGAGTCACCTTCGAATGCACCAACTTGTTTCAGCTTGAGGTCCTTCTCAGGCTGCAGGTAACCAGTTATCTGCTCCATCATGGATTTCCATGAGCTGAAATGGGACAACCTGCCTCACCACAGTCTTCATCCCAAATTGCATGGGAATCTCTTCTGCGTTGTCTGAAACACCTTTCCCCCCTTCTTCACTGATCTTGGTGTTTGCAGAGCTGTTTCCCTCATGTTCTCACTCCTCTGTCCAGCTAAAGTTGCAGTTTTTATTCCTTTCTCAAAATGTTATCCCAGAGGGACTACCACTATCACTGATGGACTCAGCAGGTCCATCTTGGAGCCATCTGGCATTGGGTTTGTTGAACATGGGGAAAGCTTCCAGCAGCTTCTCACAGAAGCTACTCCTGTAGCCACCCTGCTAAAAAAACCTTTCCACTCAAACCCTTTACACTCTTATTAGACTTTTAATATGGTGTATCATGAAAGTGTTTTTCTTATCATAAATGACTGTGAAAGGACCCTAAGGTTACTAGCTCAAATACAGAAGTCTAATGTGTATGTATATGAAAAGTTAGGTGAGATTTCCAGTTCCATATGTTAAGTGGGTCTTGAAAATGCAAAGTGAAAGAAATTGCTGGAATAACCTATCTCAAAGTACCAGGCTATGAATAAGAAGAGACATGAGACAAGATAAGATACAGCAGGCTAGAAGACTCTGAGAATTGGAACAGAAAATTTTGACACTGTTAAAGGAAAAAAAATCCCCACAAGTGAAAAATGGGACAGAAGATAAAATAATACATAAGGAAAATACAGTTATTATAGAGTATTGTTAAAGGACCCAATGAGAAGGTCAAAGCTGGGGGAATAGAAAAGGTGCACAAAAGGATATAAATATATCTACAACTGGAAACAAATTTTTCCAGGGCAACAGCGAATTGCATGTTTCCTTGCATGGATACGAATCTGTTTAAAAAGAAACAACAACAAAACCAAACCAAAATTTTTAATGTGAGCCATATATAATATATATTTCTTTTTTTTTCTTTCCTTGTGAAACAATATATGATCATATATAAAGGATTCTGCTTTTCATTTATCTGTAACCACTGCAGTGTGTTCTGCCCAAAATGGTACATTTCCCTTGGCCAAATTCAAATAAATATTTTCACTGTGCCAAGAAGAAAAACATGAAAATTATCTTGTTTGCAAATTAACAAAATGAATGGCAAGTCATCTAATTGCATCAGAGGTGTGTAAAGCTCTTGTACAAAGACTATAGAATTTTCTCAAAAAGGTAAAAAGAAAAATCCAAAAAGATAAACTTTATAAATCTGCCACATTGTCAATGAATATTATATATTTGCTAAAAAAAGATAGTCTTACACATTTTTAGGCTGTGTATTTCATGACATTCATAAAGATATCAGTACAGAGTATATTATTTACACATATTATATACAATTTTAATTATTTAAGTACATAAATATATATTTATAAAAACACTATAATGGAGTTATTTTCTATATGTGGCTGTATTCTAGTCATTTTTAAGATAATTTACTTCACTCATATTTTTTGAAATTGTATACCACAGGCTGAGAACTGCACTTTTGATTTTTAACAAATTCTAATATTTTAAAAGTGTAACTTTTTGATCTTAATTTTTAACAATTTCTGCAGACGTATAGGGAATTTCAGCATTAGTGAATAGGGTAGGAAGCAAGTGGAACATGGTTTGAAAAATAGTAGTAATTATACTAGGCCCTCAGTACCTAAAGTGAGCCTACAAGAAAGCTAGAGAGAGACTTTTCACAGGGATATGTAGTGATAGGACAAGGGGAGGATGGTATGAAGCTGAAGAAGGGTAGATTTAGATTAGATACTAGGAAGAAATTACTTACTGTGATCATGATGAGGCACTGGAATAGGTTACCCAGAGAGATTGCCCATCCCCAGAGGTGGTCAAGGCCGGGATGGATGGAACTCTGAGTAACCTGGTCTAGTGAAAGGTGTCCCTGCCCATGGCAGGGTGGTTGGAATTAGATTATCTTTAAGGTCCTTTCAACCCCTAACCATTCTATGATTCTGTGATTCTTACAAACCCCCATTGAACTGAGATTTTTGTAGACAGAGAGAAATATAATCACTTATAGAAACAATTTTGGTTTAGAGTATGTGAAAAATGTAATTAATAGTCAAAAGTATCAATTTTCTTTTCAACATTTAATATATAAAATAAGAAAATTGCTTAGTTATATTCAGCCTCTGATCTATTCCTTCAAAAACAAGCAAAGAAAAAAACTAAGGTGAATACCTTTATTTTCTTTGGTGGAGGTTGGCTGCAACACAAATATTTATTGGCTTTCTGGTGCTTTCACTTCTCTGAATTTTCGTTGCCTAATAGTATGATTGCATTGACTCTTCAGTGTGCAAATTCTGCAATGGAAGTAATAATTTATCCAGTTACTAATTTTCATGGAAATTTTAGCACTTTTTTTCAAAATATGTCACTACTGCAAAATTTGCTAAAAGTTCAGCTATAGAGTCAAGATGTGCTGGAGAGGGGAGAATCCAAACTGTAATTCTTAGTGATTATATAATCAATTCAGCATCAAGTTTCAACAATGCAGTCTGGGGCTTCTCTTGGCATTTTGCTATACAAGTAATGATATGCACTATCTTCTCCTAAGTATAATGTTTAATTTATATAACAATAATTTATGCTATTGTTGAATTATTTAACTTTCAAGTAGTCTGTGTTATAATGTAAGAAATGTGTTTTTCTTTGATTCTAACTTTTACGCTGATATCATGATGGAAATAGCACATTACGCATTTATTACGGTATTATTATACTATGTGTGTTGAGAATTGTCACAATGTAAATACTTTGGCAGCCAATTAATTGTATGGCTTTTCTCAGCCAATTTGTCTTTTCTTGCTGATTTTCTTTGCTATTCCTTCACTAAAGTTGCCCAGGCATATAAATGGCATTCACACTGTGTCAGCATAATATTAAAGCCCGGTTCATTTTAGAATTATCTTTTAAAATTCTTGTGATAGAAATTTAGTCTGTTGACCTTTTTTGTTTGTTTTTTTTCCTCATGTACCTCTAAATACCTTTACTAAGTGAAAATATTGCATCCTATGTAATGCCTCTACCCCAGATGGAATTGCAAATCTACCCATCAATACACATTGCATTCGGTCATCTTAATAAACACTATGATCTATCAAGTATTGGATGGGAAATGATACAACTGAATATATAAATATGTCCAAATGTATATATCAGAGTGTTGGAGTCTTGAAAATGTGTCCTGGACAGTCATTCTCATGTAATGTTCAGGACAGTAATTTGTAGTTATTTGTGCTTATCTTACATTGCAACTTTTTTACATGGATGCTTCCTATGCACAACTACAAACATCTTTGTCCCTTTGGTGATCACATCACTCCCTTACTTCTCAAAAAAGCTTGTGTATTGCATGTCAGTATGGCATTGTAACATTACAAAACTGCTCATTTACTAGTGGTTATGATGTTATATTGGTTGCACTGATTCAGTGCACTTGTATTCGGGTTCAAGGTAAGCAAATATTAATTATATAATGATTAACACACTTTATGCATATAATAGATCTCTGCTGTGGTTACAGGATGTCAGTATTCCTTCCTTTTTGATATTTATTTCGTCCATGCACTTCAGTAGCATTGTAATCTGATATTTCATTTTCAACATGCTACAAATAAGTAATGATGAGTTATCACACATGTTAGCAGGATACTGTAAATCCTGATTTTAATTACTTCTATCATGAGAGCACTTTTGACAGCAACAATATGTATTCAGCTATTTTAATACCCTGAAAAGATTTTAAACCTGATAAGATAGAGTACACTTCACAAGGATTTATAAAACAAAACAGTTCAGTGTCTTCTGTTTTGAAGGTGTCCTTGCCTGTAGCAGTGGGGTTGCAACTACATGATGCTTAAAGTCCCTTCCAATCCTACCCATTATTTGCTCCTATATTCTGCTAGAGGATGAATATGGGGGCAAAGGGTGAATATGGCAATAAATAGAAGCTTTTTCAGAATTCAGAATTCCTTTCTGTCTTTTGAAAGGAGGTCTACTATGAGTTCTGTCATCAAGGACGTCAGAGTTTTAATTGTGAGATTGATATCCCTCTAGATACTTGCTCCTTTCAAATGAATTTTTGAAATTTTCAGTAACTGATAACAAGCTGCTGAAAATAAAAAATGCACATTTGGACCATGATCCAATTGCTTTCTAAGTTTGAAGCAGTGAAATGGACACCAACATGGGATTTTAGGTTGACTACTATACGTGCATTGTAATTTGCCAGGAAAAAATCTATGATTTTTGATGTATTTCTTTAATGCTTTGGATTCCATCATAAACCAGAATGGCTCAGAAGATGCCATTACTACCTGTTGAGTGAATGATGTGTGAAATAAGAAAGATATATATTGTAGGCCTCAATGGCTCTAAAGGCAAGGCTCTTCAAAGAACCATTGTGTGTAACTTTTTTGATTATGAGACTAAAAGCACTGGTATAAAGAATGTGTGTGTGCATGTGTATGTATTCACTTTGCAATTTTTCTTAGGGGGAAAGGAATACTGAAAAATGTACTTGTCAGAGCTCAATCTTTTAAGTGAAAATCAGAGAGACAGATGTGTCAGGGTGAAGCCTTTAGCTTACACTAACATACACTGTGATCACCACTCCACAGTGGGTATCAGTTATGTCCAGGGAAGGCAATGCTCACTCCAACCAATCTCATTTCTGATGCTCATGCAGGGAACTTGGCTTCAATACACAACAGTTCCACTGTGGGCACTTTACTGTGATTTTGTGTGGCTGAATTAAAATATTTCCATCAGATCTCTACAGATGAGAGTCTTTACAGAGAATCAGATCAGTCCACAATGACCCACACTCTCCACCTTTCCACCCTTTTCTGGTATTGTTCTCCTGACAGCTGTTGATTTTTGGCCAGTGCCAAAGCTTGTTACACTCAATTCTTTTTTACAGTATCCTGGTTTTCATGGCTCACCACCGTCTGCACTGTACTCAACTCCTGGCCTAGGTGAGGACATAATAATCCCATGTCACAAAGTCACAGAAACAGACATTAGATGAGGCTGGAAAGCAGCTCAGAATATAATCTAGTTCAAGTTCCCTGCCCAAAACAAGGCCACTTGGAATGGGTGCTCAGGGCCATGTCCAGTTGAGTTTTGATAATCTGCAAGGATAGTGACCCCACAGCCTTCCAGGACAACCTGTTTGAATGTTTAATCAACCTTACAGTGGGAAAAAATGTTTGAACTGTATTTCTTCTTTTTCAGTTTGTGCAAATTTTTCTCTTGTTACTTCACTTCATACCACTGAGAAGAGCCTGACTAAATCTTCTTTACTCCTCCATCAAGTATTTATGAGTATTGATAAGATTTCCCTTGAAACTTCTCTGCCACAGGTTGAACAGTCCCAGCTCCCTCAGATTCTCCCCTTATGTATGGAGGTCTAGTCTCTCAGTCATTTGCGGCTCTTTGCTGGACTCTCTCTGTCCATCTCTCTCATACTTGGGAGGCAGCACTGGATACTGCTCCAGATGTCTCTATCTGGACTTCATGCTGCTTCGGGCATTTCACCACCCTTTGAGCCCAGCTGTTTCAGTCAATTTTCAATACATACCAACTCTTCATCTGCCCCATACCAGTTTGTCTATGAAATTGTTACTGGAGACATCCTTAAAACTTTGATAAAGTGAAGGTGATATATTCAACTTCTACTTGAAAAACTTCGTACATCACTCAAGTAGAACACTGAAACTCATTTCTAAATGCTTCTGTGGTGTAAAATCGAGTTCTGATTTTAGTTTTCCAAATTTGAACATGTCTGTGAACTTTGCAAATGCAGGCAGACTTAATTCAAGGTTGATAAATTTTGGCAAACAAGATAACAGAGCTGCCAAAGCAGTCGATAATTGGCTGAGAAAATGTCTTCAGTGGAGGGTAAGTCCTGCTCCTCTCTTCTGGTGAAGCAGTAGTCACAGTTCACATTCAGGAGTGCTGAATTTTAAAGTCTCTGCATAATTAAGCAACTACCAAAATCTTGACTCTGGAATCTTGAAAATTGTCAACATCCTTAGGCATTTAGTGCTGCAATAAAAGACAAATTCTTTTGGAAATGTAACATTACAGGAGTACAGAGATCACAAATGTGCCACAAAAATTGTGCTTCCTGTTTTGCATGATGCTTTATGGTACATCCTCTTGTTTAGTTGTTTTATAAACATAAGCATATGGAATTTTACATTTTAGAAGGAAATTTTGATGAACATTTGCATTTTTCTTCACTGCATAAAAGTGAATTATTTTAAACTGGACATTCCTTGTAATCCAGTTGTCATTAGGCCAGAAGGTTCAAAGGACTAGAGAATGAAAATTATGACAGACTCTTATGCCTCTAAGGTGCTATGCTGAATGTAATGTAGAAAATTCATATGAGTTGCTTGCATGGTAGTTTACATAAAAAGACACTCAAGTAGTCTCATTGCAACATTTTTAAAACTAAGATAAAAATGTCTAAGGGTGTGTGCATTGCATCCATTGGATGTTATAAAACTTAAAATCCACTAATGTGTTCTGAGAAAAAAAATGCAACTTTGAATTAGACCAAGATAGTTCAAAATAAAGGGAAGTATTTTTCCCCCTTTTCTTCCTCTAGGTGTTCTACTTATGTGTAAATTATGTGGAGGGAAGTTTAAAAAGTAATACATTAATTCAGACAGTATATGTTCCTAGGTTTGGTTGTTTTGGGTTTTTTTTTCAGTTTGCTTGGTTGTTATTTTTCTTTCCTATTTCTAAGCTATCATAGAAATTACAGGAGAATTTATTTTTGAACCCCAGGTGGTTATCAAATTCAATATACCTCTGAAATCTGACTTTAAAGGCAGGTATATTTTCTTAGGTTCTTGTGCAGCTCACCTTTGAAAATCTCCCAGGCTGGAAGTTCCACAGTCTTTCCAGCAAACTCGAGCTCCAGAGAAATAACCTGCATAACCATGGTCTTCTTCACTGCCTACAGGGAAGCTTCTGCTCCTGAGCCCTATAGCACCTTCTCCCTCTTCTTCTTCACTAACTTGGTGTCTGCAGGTCTACATCTCTCATTTTTCTGACTCCTCTCTCTCTCTCAGCTGCTGCACGGCATTTTTTACTTTCTTAAATATGTTACCACAGAAGTAGCACTGATTACCTCAGTTTTAGTCAGTTGCCTTTTGTAGTAGTCTGGAACTGGCTTTATCAAACATGGGGGCAGCCCCTCACTTATTCTCACAGAGGCCACACCTGCAGCCCTCTGATACCAAACCCTCACCACATAAACCCAGTACAATCTTCATTTGTGCAAGGATTTTCCTTGTTGGCTCTTTCACAACCTCCCCGCTGTACTCTTCACCTGAGAAGGTCCTTCCAACTGAGAGCTGTAAACTGATCCCAAGGAAAATGCCCATTGTTCATCCCTCCAGGCACTGTCAGATGACATGGGTGTCATGGCTAGGATTCAGCCTTCCTCTTGACTACCCCAACACATGGTTTTCACAGAACACACACAAACTTCTTTTATAGAGTAAAATATCAGCAGATAAATAAAACAAGTGCCACTTTAAATACCTAGGTACTCATTCAGAGCGAGTGGCTGTGTGATGCTTAGCTGCCAGCTGTGTTAAAACACACCATTTTCACATTTTTATTTTATACATTAGCATAGTAACTCAGTTACAGGTGCATTAGTAGTTTCTTTGTGGTTCAGAGGCAAAATTGCAAAAACAGGTGTAAAAATCAGCCTTTACTAAACCCTAATAATTTCTAAAATCTAAAATATCATGTTATTTATCATAGCTCACATTTGTCATGCTTGGCTTGAAGACAAGACAAATTTTAAAGGCAAAATTACATTTGAAAACCATAGTAAAAAAACTTTGCTCTTGTCAGTATTAAAAATAATTAGAAAGAAAAATGGTTAAATTTCAAATTGATGAATTGAAATATTTACTTCCAGGTTTTTTGTCTGGTTTTTTCTCTTTGTTTGAATAATTCACCAAAATAATTTCTGCTTTCCTCTGTATTCCATTTTTAATGAATTTACTTTTATGTTTTCTGTCCCCCCATGTCTCAAACAGAAAATAGCCGATTTGAGATTTATGAAATCTGAATTAATATCTTAACACTGCAGAGCTGCTTGGCTTTATTTGTTTGACAAAGTAATAGGAAACAGTTTGATCAGCAATAAATCTGTAATTTCTTCTCTTGTGCTCATACAAGGCCTGTCCAAATATTTTTATTTAAATTACCTTAGTTTGTAAGCAATAGAAGCATCAATCCCTCCCCAAAGTTCATTTTTATATGCAAAATTATGTATTTCAATCTCTTGCTGGAAGGCAGCAATAGAGGCACATCTGATATATCCACTGGTGGTTGTTTTTGTTAAAAAAGCTTGTGAGTTAATCCGTCAGATTTCAAGTCTTACTCTGGTAAAACAGAAAATTTAAAAAAAAAACCAATTAATTGCCTTCGTACATTTTTATCCAAACAGTTTCTGATGGTTTCTAAATATATAGGTAAGGGTTCAGCAGACTGCACACCTTTTTTTGTTTGTTTGTTTTTACTGTTTTGGGTCTTTTTCTCCTTGTAAAAAATGCCAACTATTGGCTTTATGTGCCATGATTTTCATAATGTTTAAATGTATTCTTCCTTCGTAAATGAGACCTCTGTGCACTGTTTACTAGAAAAACAGTTACTCTTCCTGTCAGTAACCCTTCAGGAGAGCCCAGGTTTCCTAAATCATATCCACAACATGAGATTTCCTTGGGGCAAGACAAATGTGACTCTGAGAAACTCACTGAAATTCACTTTGTGGCCAGGTAACACACACATTTAGATACTGATTCAGGATTTGTGGAAAATAAGAAGATAAAAGTTTTTTTTAAATTTGGAGAACAGACCTCTTTGCTCGGCTTTTGCCTGCTGGTGTGTGGTTTGTGCACTCCACTCCCCTCACCCTTGCCACACCTCAGCTTCAGCCCATGGTGGGTCTGTGAGGGGACAGTGCCCACTGCTTCCCTTTGTCCCTCATCCCTCAGTGTGTCCTCACCTGCACGTGATCTCCCGTGCTCCCCTTTGTGCCCTTATTTGATTTTGGTTTGGTTTTTGCTGGCTGTCAAATCTGTAAATATTTTACAGTTATATGAAGTACACAAGGGCAAAGTGAAAGATTTGAGGATGTAAACCATGTCAATTTATAGTCATCACTTCGTTTATTTGAAATTTAGTATCTGAGAGTTTTACAAACTGCCATAGCAAATAAGACTTCCATTTGTCCTTAAGAAATGCTTTATGCCCCTTTCCTCAAAAAGCTGATGAACTTTATGTATAAAGCCATTGATGACAAATCTTCTGCAAAGCTATCCTTAAAGATTTTCTGTTGATGGATGTTTTGCAATCTTTATATTTCAATTTCTGAAAGCTGTGAGGTTATTCTTGTGAGTAAATTATAAGGAAAGGCTGTCTTTTTTTTATTACAGCAGATTTGTAGCTGTAAACATTCTCAGATATTATATGTATATCCATATCTATTTTTCATTATATTTGGACTTTTTAGAATGTATCAGCATATTAAATGAAAATAAATATAATATGCATTATATTGCATACACTGTTCTCTATACTATATGGCCCCATTCTTTTATTCTCTGACTCTGAACATTACATTAGTGAAGCTAAGTTAGAGAGCTAGTTTTTATTCAGTAGGACATGATCTTGCTAACCTAGTGAGAAGGTCTTTAAACTGGGGTTTTTGTGGTTGGTGACTGAAGCTTGCAGGTTAATCAAGGAACAAAAGATCAGGCAGAGCATGCACAGGACAGAGTGATGAGGTATTTTCTTGCAGTCTTTTTGAGCAAGTGAGGTGACCAGAGACAGCTCTCAAGTGCCTGTACACAAACACATGTAGCATGGGAAGCAGACAGATAGGAAATTCATATTCAGTCATAGGTCAATGATATTGTTAAAATTCCAGAGCCATAACAAAACAGTCGGCACTGGTAGAGTCCTGTGAAAGACATATATAGGTTGTCCAAGAAAGTTGGGCAGGAAACAAAAGGAGTAGGTGTGTTTGTGCAAAGGAGGGAGCTGAGGGAATTGACATTGACAATGTAGCTTCTGAAAAGTATTTTTGGCAGTATGTAATCTATAATTGTGTTTGTTTGCAAGTTTCATAATCACACTGTTATACTACAGACTTAAAAACTAAGTTTAAATTTTAAAGGTCTTTCCACTTCAGGCTATATAGTTTCCATTCTGCTGCTTGTCCGTAGCACAGGCAATGAAGAAGCTTAATAAGAAACAAAATCTATGCTGCTTTTTATGAAAGTAGTATAGGATGCGCAGAAAATTGCCAAGCTAGACTGTATTTAAGAGCATTGGATTAAACTTTGTCCAAGTGTGACATTGGAAATTTGTGAAAGTTGCTGATGGATAAACGAGAAAATTCAGACTTGTGGAAAATTAAGTCAAAAATGTGTCATGAAGCAGCTTTTGAATGCTGTGCTCTATAAAAACAATCTGAGTGTATAAACACACAGAGTTATAAAGGGGAAAATATTAAGCCTAAAATGATTTGTAGTAATAATATTTAAGTCAAGCAAATTCTGAGCTTCATCTGAAAAAAAATCCCAATGTACAAATAACCTATAATATAGTTCTCTGTAATTGTTATAGGCATATTTGAAAACATTCATAAGGAGTGTCCATTGAAAAGATAACAGCACTTCCCTAAACAGTCTGCAGTGGGGCTCCTAGTTAGATGAGATTTATTTATTTTTTGTTTAGAGCTAACCTCTAACAAATTTTCTGAAGTAGCAAATTACGTTATAGATAAGATAGTGTGTTGCCTTTTTATCTGACAATATTTGCTTTATTTTGCCAAGTTACTGTCTGGAGAAGATAATCTCATTTTCTTTACCCTTTATCATGAGTATGAACGTAAATGCTTAAAAGTCTTATTTAGAAAAGAGTGGTAGAATTTTATAACAAAACTTTTTTTTTTTCCTGTCAGAATTCAGATTACAAGGTTTTGATTTTGGAAAAAAACATCAAGAATTATTATCTGCATAACTAATTTCAGTTTCCCATCTCTTTTATTGCATCAAATAATCATGAGCTTTTTCATTAAGATATAAAAAGCAATACTTTCTATTTAGAAACATCTAAAATACTTAGCATTTTTCCACATAATTATTTTATGCAATTATAGAGTTAATTTATTTTTAGTGTATGATAAAAATGGGATGATGAAGTAGAGGATGACATTTATAAGGTCCCTGTTTTCTTCAGTTGCCCATCAGAATTCTTAGACGTTAGATAACAATATTTAAGGCAGCAGTTGAGCCTCAAATATAAATCTATACACGGTTAGAGTTTGTGAAGACACACATATGTATGTGTGTGTTTGCTATGTAGAAACAGGTAACCTTGTTTTTCTGCACGCTAATGGAACGAGTAAATTGTGTTGTTATATCAAATTCTTTTGAAGAGCATTGGATTTTCTTAGAGAATGGATGGTTTTCGTGATTCTCACATGGAAGGTAGTTATTAATGTGTATATTTAAGAGTAATAATTAAAAAGTGGTGTTAGAGTGCTGGTGACTTTAGATTGCTCAGATAATTTATCTGAAATAAGAATGTCTAATATTTGAAAGAGCAGACAACAGTATGTCTGGGATTGTACCTGAACTACAAAGTGAAGTGTATGCCAAGAATTTCATAGAGCTTGTGTGGCTAAGATCAAGCTACAGAGGAATTACTGTAGTTCCTCTCAGCTTTTCATGATAGTTTTCTTCAAAATGGGCTCAGCTTCCTCAGAACTTCTGTTGTCTATATTAAAGATTATTGTTTAAACTTGGAAAGTTGCTGTACTCTTTTTTCTTGCAGTATTTTAAAGAATAGATATCAGATGTCTATTACTCTCTGATGAGTTAAGCACTTAACTGTTCAGTTCACTATAAATATCTAGATAGATAAGATGATGAAATCCAGATTAAAGCTTGATCTAGCATGCAATCTCATTGAATTCTCAGTGAAATCCATGAATTTGCATGGTCTATTAACCAGTGATAATATGACCTGTCTTTGATCATTTATCTTACTGAAATTTGCAGTTCAATATCTATGTAACACAATTGTGAATATCACCAAAATCTACAAGAATAATTAGAAAATTAAGAAAGACTTAACTAGAGAAATATATTTTCAAAATTTATTATGAAAAATTATCAGTGAACAGCAAATCAGGAAGAAAATAAAACATAAAATTTTATGAAACTAATTTTCACCAGGAATTATTTGAACATCTAAACATTTCACATTGGTTTTTATGGGCATTTAGCCATATCACTGGGGAAAAAAAAAAAGAGATTGAGAGAGATGCTGCAGGTATCTATGTACATAAACAAAAGCAATCTATGCCCATAAAAAGAAAAAACAAACAAACCCCAAACCATTACTTTCATCATCATCACTCATCATAATATCAGTGATACTCCCTCTGCATAAGATCCCTTATGCATATTCAAACATAGATCTTAATTTGAATTCATAATACCTCAAAAAGCTTTTCTATGCCAAGTCCTCACTTACATATCACTTTGAAAAATCATCCCCTTTCAGCATATGTTTAAGATCAGAGAATTATGCTGGGAGAAGTGACATCTTGGCCGTATGTGTATTTTTTGCATTTATGCCTTCATATCACGTTTGCAAGATTGTTGTTGAATAAAATTTCCCACTATATGACAAAATACATTTAATTTAAAAATATGTAGCATTTAATTTTAAAAGTAGATTTTTTTAAAAAAATATCAGTATTAGCTATGTATTTGTAATTGAGCAAAAAATGTCAGATTCTATCAAGTCTTAACTGAAGTGTTGTCTTCTCACTAGTCCTGTGAATATTTTTCTTCATATTTGGTATCTGGATAACTGGAAATATAAAGGACAGGGACACACATAATTCTTTCAATGCATTTATGTGCTTAACTTCTGTTTTGTTACTACATTTTGATTACAGTGTTTATAGTGTGTTTTGAGTCTGAGAACGTAGACATACAACCTAAACTACGTCCTTAAAGCATCTTTATACCCAACATACAGATTAATACATTTTCATTAACTCCTATTCCCTATTAGATCAGTACTTGATAAAACATGTTCCAATCAATATTTAAAAATCAATTTACAGGTCCTTCTAAATCACTGAACAAGTATTTACCCATTCTTTTAATGGACATTTTACTACTGTGAACTAGCAATTTAAAACTGTTTTTCTCAATGTCTTTAATGCAAGAAAACAGTATTATTACAATTCTTACCTTTTTATATTTTTTATTAATTTCACAGTAAAGGAACCAAACTTGCAATGTGATGAGATTTCCCAGTTTTGTTGTAGTTAGTGGATTCAAATACCATTGGCTAAATAGTATGATTAAACCTAAGATATGTTTTTATTTATTTGGGTTTTTTTCTATCTGGCCATGGCATAATTTAGCAGAACTTTTAAGAGACAAAACCTAGTATTTTAAACTCCTGAACTGCTGCAATTAAGAAGTTTCTTACAGTCATGATTTTTTTTTTCTTTCTGTGAGAACTGAGCCATTATGTGTGTCAGAATTCTTTAAAGTTTTTGTTCTGTAATGGTATACTCCTTAAAGGATTTTTTTCTATCCTTCTCATTAATTTTTCATCAGTATTGACTGGGTTTGCAGACTCTAGAGGAAGTTTTATTCATGTTAGCTCTCTAATTAAGCAGAAAAAAGAATTGCTTTTCAAGCATGCTTCAAACATTTGAATAATAAAGTGAATAAGCTATGCAATATAGTATTTCTATGTAAGGTATTTGAAAAGTATTTCCATTTTTGAAAGTAATAGCACTGTATTTCTGATCAATTTTATTTTCTCAAAGAAAAAAATTACCATAAGGTCTTCAAAAACAATTTTTGAGTTATTAGGCATAGAAATATATATATACCTCTCAAAGAATCTGAAACAATTACTTCTTTAACAGCCCAAGTTTGCAGCTGCATTCCAAGTCAAACGTTAAAAAATCTTAAGTACTTGTTAACCTAAAAGGTAATAAATTTCTATCCTCAGCAAGAAAGTATACCTTTTATAAAGGGTGATTTTAATGATATTTATAATTATTTGATTTTTTTAACAGCTGAGGATGCTTGTGGAGGAACTATGAGAGGATCCAGTGGAATCATCTCGAGCCCCAACTTTCCTAATGAGTATCATAATAATGCAGATTGCACATGGACCATTGTGGCAGAGCCTGGTGATACTATCTCGCTCATATTTACAGATTTCCAAATGGAAGAGAAATATGATTATTTGGAAGTAGAAGGTTCTGATCCACCTACAATAGGGTAAGTCAAATATTGTAATATTAATGTGGCAAAAAAAAAGAAAGAAGATGAAATGTGAAGTACAACTTTTTGTCATTTTTCCTTTTGTCAATAGGTAGTTTTGCTGAAAATACAAAAAACCCCAAACACAGTAGGGATTGTTACCATGATATAAATATAGATATACTTATTTCAGCTGCAAAATGATTTTCAAATACATTCCAAAAGATTTAGCATCAAGATGAATCTTTAGCATCACCTCATTGAAATCTTACTATTGTAGAATGGAATGAATTGTTGTTCTGGTAAGGATTGGTGAAGCCTACAACAAAGAGTTTCATAATGGCAGAAAACGAATAGCATAGCGGCCTTTAAGGACAGACCTAGGGGGAATTAGTGTTGGCCACACCTGTTGGCCACAGATTCTCTCTGGAAGAGTTCCTGTATATAGAACTGTACACAGCCATAAATAATTTGTATGAGTGTTTTTGGTGATGCACTTACCTAGAAATTTCCGTCCTAATCTGTGAGACACAAGATCTGAGTAGTTACAGTACTTTTTGACTTTTGATTTAGTCCAAATATACTACCTTTAAGGAGTATTTCTAACTGCTTGTTTGTTTGTTTGTTTGTTTGTTGACTTAGCAGTAGTAACAATAGTTTTGCTAATCTGATTTCTGCAATTCTTAATCTCAATGTAGAAGCATTATGTAGATGTTGTAGAACAAAGCCAAAAAATAAAATAGTAGGTAGCTGATTTCAAGATCAAATTCATCTCAAGCTCTTAACTGGCTCATTATGGGGGTTCTGGAGAACAGACAGAGGCATTTGAACAACAGATGGTGCAACAGGGTATTGTCCAGACACATTAAAGTCAGTAGTGTCTTGTGGTTTTACTTTTGATATTAACCTCCTCCAAACGTAGCATAGACCAAATAAACTAAATTATTTTTGATTTTATAATAAGAAAATATCCCAAATGAGATAATTGCATTGCATTGTATTGAAAACATCTGCCTTGGTTTCTATAGCTGATGCTTATGATTTTATATTTTTTACTACTTTAAGATGTAGTAGAAGTCTGTACACTAATTCTAAGCTTTAGCAAATAGTGTTTTATAATTTGATTTAATTCATACTGCCACCTACATAGTTAATTACCTGTATTAGAATATTACTTAAATGCCATTGAGTTTTTCAAGCTCTTTAACTGAAACTTTTGAACTAGCTGTCAGATGAAATAGTTTTTAAATAAAAAATTACAATAATTAGCGAGGTAACACCAGTGACATACAGATATTATGAATCACTTGAATAGCTAAATACGCATTTGATCTTTCTTGAATGTATTTTATGTATTCAGTCATGAGCCTCAAAAAATATTTAATTTTTTGTTCTGCAAAAGGCTTTGGCAAAATTCAAATTACATAAAAAGATTACTTTATATATGGAAATTTCCATTATCTGTTTACAAAACATAAAGATTTACAATGCTGATTTAATAATTGCTCATGTAGAGAAGCAGATTGAGAGTATATTCTTTTTTTTAGCTTGTCATTTATATTCCCTAAATTAGACTGATGTGTTCAGTTATGGAAAAGTATCCCCCCATATGTTAGGAAAAACAGATTTGGAAAGCTTAATTAGCAACAATTTGTTGATTAGATTTAGAGTGGTAATGCTTTATATCCCCTTAGACTATAGCTAATCTAAAACTAAATCCAGCCTCTTTATCTTTCGTCTTCTGGAAAAAAAAAATATAATTTATAAAATTGCTAAAACTTATCAGTTTATCTGGATAAGTATTATTGCAAAATAATTTCTTAGAAACTTTGGTTTTTTATGTGACTATTACACCTATTGATTTTAAAAACACCCTCAAAGATTTCTGCTTCTGCACATCTGCTGTGTAACAAAATATCCCTACTTTTTTGTTCGAAGTAGAACAATGAGCCAGAATATACATCAAGTAGATATGTTGGCATTATCTATGAGACAAGACTTGGAATTCTTTATGAAGTGCTAATTTTCCATAGTCTTCCAGTCAGTCGTTATAATATTTTGGTTATACCAAGTCTTTTCTGTAAGAAAATCTTGATAGGCCATTTTCATTTAAGTAGTGGGAAAACATTGCATAGATGCCCTTCAAGATGTCTTGTTGATTATTTTGATGTTTGGTATCTTGAGCTGAATTAAGGAATTTTTTACATTTTAGAAGTGAAATGAATGGAAAATTATTAGTTTGAGGAAATAGTTTCCCCCACTTTTTCTCAACAACAACAACAAAAGAAATTAAATAAGATCTAGTGAAATGTTCCCTTTTGCCTAAGTTAAAAGTTGGATATTGAGACATTAATTGGTGAAAGAAATAGCAGTCATTGTGGGATATCCAGCACATGGAAGTTCAGAGTTAAATCTTCTAAGAATATCTGAACATGTAAGAGTTTTCCAATGCTTGCCACTAGTGTACTTTAGTTGGAATGTTCCACTTATTTTGCTGTTGGTCACTTCTACTAAACTATTTAATTATCAGAAAACCAGAATTTTTCTCTAGGATGCTTTGGCATATGTTATTTCAATACATACTCTAGTCTGAAAGGTTAAAACAATTGTTAAAATGCTAGTTAAATAGTATAGATGAAGTGTTAATACTTCCTTCCCAGAACAGTCTATGAAAGATGTGCTTAGAGCACTCTCCAGGTAAGAGCAGCTGAGGATGGACAGTATATATTTGACACTGTCCCAGGCAAAGACATTAACTCTGTGTCCTCTCTTCCCCATTGCTAGCTGAATATAGCTGTTGTTGCGAAACAAGAAGACAATTTTTCTTCTTATATATTTGGAGAGGTTGGTTATGACAGAAAAAACCCAACCAACTAAACAAAATATCCAAAACAAAACAAAAACCCAGCAAAGTATTAGATAAATTGAACTTGAAATGTTGATTAGTTTTGAATTAACCAGTATATTTTTGGTGGATAAGCTGGAAAGTGATAAAAAATAATGGTTGTCATAAAATATGTGCTTAGAACCTTTATTCAGAGAACAATTGGTGTAATCTGAATAAAAATCACGTGTTTTTTTTTTTTTTTACATTATGCAATTTTTTTATTGGTAAGATGAAGATGTTTCTTAATGCAAAGGTGTTTTGAGAGTGTTTCAGATTTTGTTAGGAAAATGTACTTAATGTAAAGCATGATAAAACAAAAGCCCAAATATTTCGACTCTGTTCCATCTGGGTAAGACTGCACTTCTAAGAATATCTTTGTGTAGTGTTCTAATATTTGACCTGCCAATGTTGTGTTCATACAAAGTAGTAGGGTACCTAAAATACTCTGTTGTCACTCAAAAATTCGAAATATGATATTATTACTTCTTTTAAAACAAAATATCTCACCTCACTTCTTTCTTATTGATACTGTATTCTTGAGTATTTAAAAGTATTTCTTATATTTTCCTAAAATGTAAGAGAGATGTAGACTTTTCCATAAAATTGACATATTGCCTAGACCATCTATTTCTGGTATTAGCCAAATTTTATTTTTTTATATATAAATCTAGATAAAATATAAAGCAATACACACTGAATGAAATTTATGTTGTTGAAACCATAGGCATTTTATTTGTCTTCTAAAATATATTTAAATATTTCATTGTTAGATATTGCGTATTTTTGCATCATCTCAATTCCATTAAAATAGACAGCTGCTAGAGAACAATGGCTAACAAAATTAATGTCTCCCTTGCAACTGTGATATTGTGCATTTTTTTCACCTATGGAAACACTTTCTTTGAATTAATTTTTAAATATTCTGTGGAGAATGAAATTAAAATTTTAGAAAAAAATTCTTTCCCTGTAACTTAGATACACATAACTCCTTCCAGTTTCAAGAAGTTTTATTTGAGATACTTAAAACTTTTGATCCATATAATAATATTCTTCAAGGTAGCCTGTTAGCTAAAGGCTTCCTTACAGAGAGTATGGGTGAGAAAGAATAAGAACACAAAAATGTTGGTGGGTCTTTGTCTAAGTTGCCAAATCAGAATTTATTCCAAATAACTAGTTACTTGTTTCTTATCAATTTGGGCCTACCCTTGACCAGGGAACAGTATTGAGTTTGTGTAGCAGGGTGAGTACAAGGGTGACATCTGTGTGAAGGTGGTGGAAACTCCCCCCATGTCCAACAGAGCCAATACCATCTGACTCCAATATGGACCCAACCCTGGCCAAGGCTGAGCCCGTCGGCCATGGTGGTAGCACTTCTGTGATGACATATTTAAGAAGCGTAAAAGAGCTTCAAAATTGCGGTTGCAGTTGCAGCTGGAAAGAGGAGACTATGTGAGGCAAACAACTGCAGACACCAGGGTCTGTGAGGAAGGTGCGTGAAGATGTGCTGCAGACACCACAGCAGGGATTCTGCTGTAGCCTGAGATGCAGATTATGGTGAAGCAGACTGTGTTCCTGCAGCCCTTGAAGGTTCATAGTAGAGCAGATTGTGGAAGACCCTATGCTGGAGCAGGTGTTGATGCTCAAAGCAGGCTGGGAAGCCCACAGTTTTCTGGCAGGATCTGTGACCCTGAGCAGGACTGGGGCAGCCTGTTCCTGAAGAACTGCACCCCATGGAAGGGACGCATGCTGGACCAGTTTATTTTAAACTGCAGTTCATGGGAAAGACTCATTTTGGAGAATTCGAAGAAGGTTGTCTCCTGTGGGAGGGACATCATACTGGAGCAAGGGAAAAGTGTGAGGAGCTCTCCTCCTGAGGAGAAAAGAGTGTCAGATACAATGTGTGATGAATTGATGTCAGTGCCCTTTCCTTGTCTTGCTCTGCTCTGAATAAAGAAGGTGGAGAAAATCATGAGTAATATTAAGCCAGGGAAGGGAGGGGAAGGGAAGAAGGGAGGGTTGAGTGAGGTGTTTTTAAGTTTTCAATTTCATTCTCATTATTCCTACTCTGATGTGATTGGTAATAAATTAATACAATTTCCCCAAGTCACATCTGTTTTGCCTTTGATGACAACATGAATGATCTCTCCCTGTCTGTATCCTACCCCGTGAGACTTTTGTTATACTTTCTCTCCCTTGTCCTGCTGAGGAGGGGAGTAGCAAAGCAGCTTTTGTGGGCATTTGGTGTCCAGTCAGGGTCAGCCCACCACACTGACACTCCTGATTAACTATTCAGTGGATATGATGTGCTTCCATTCATTTTTTTATATTGTGGGCTTAATTTGTTTGCTGTTCTTTACAGCACAGCTAAGGACAATTTAATGAGTATACTTTATTCATTACAAATTTAGAGCAATCATAATTTCCCTGTAAGGATTTTGTGAAGCCATTTCTCGTTTTAAAAAAAGTGTATCATTCATGAAGGCTGGAAGCTCAAATAAAAATATGAGAAAACAGTTAGTTCTAAATAAATAGTATCAGTGTAATGGTTGACCAGTAGCTTTTAACACTGTTCATGGATGTCACAGTAGGTTCTGTTTTTCATTTTTGTAAGAAAATAATTATATTTTAACTTCAGGTGTTGTTGCAATATTGCACTTGCTGGTTTTTTTTCTGAATCGTAGCTTAAAAACTCTGTTAATAAAGTTTTAAAATATTAGTAGTATGTTGAGAAAGGGCTTAGACAAATAATACTACAATGTTTTAAAGATAAATAGTATGTTTAAATAGATACTCATATGAAATAAACTTTAAATTATATAAAGATAATTATCTGTAATAAATTTCAGAGAGAAATTATAATTTAAAAAATTTTGGTGATAATATAGTACGGTATGGCAGTATCATATGGACATTATTAAGAAAAGACATATTATAAATGTTTATATTTGGAGTCAGTGTCTGATAGTGGCAATAACAGTTGCTTAGGAGAAGAAAAAAAACATGAGGATAATTTGGTGTGCTCTTACCCCCTATGTAGACACAGCTTCTGCAGTTAGTGATTTAGGAACTTCTTCCAACAAAATTTCCATTAAAATCATGCATTAAATAGCTGTAAGGAAATCTTTCTTTTGTTAATTAGTCATTCTGCAAGGTTCATTCTTCAAGATGCTCTAGAGATACCAAATTAGTTAAAAAAAAAAAATCCAAGCAGTTGGTATTAATGAACTCCATGTTATCCACATAATCATGTATTCCTGAAAAATCAGCTTTCCTCTACAGAGGATATATCATCCCTTTCCTTTCATTCATCTCTATATTTACAAATTCTCTTCTTAGTATTTTAATCAATTTAATCAACACTTCCTTATAAGTCCTGGATACTTCTTGTGTGTGTTGTGTGAGGATCTATTTTTCTCAAGGTTCCTCTCTCCCTGAAGCTGAATTAGTTCTGAGATCAATATGTCCTAGTTCTACCTCAGCTGATGATATGAACAAGAATATGTTACTCTCATCCTCATTATTTATAATGTAGTCATTGATCCTTATTTCAGATGGCACTATGCATTTTGAAAGTATCATACATATTCACATGCTTGTAGCCTTTATACAATGTTGTAAATTCATCACCCTGCAGGTCTACAATACATAATGTGACAGCAGTGCATTACATCAAACATTTTTGAGCAGTAAGAACAGTAAAAATATATCTTAGAAAAATGGGGAAGGGCCGTAGGAAATTTTTTCCAAGTACTACCCAACCTTGATTTTGCCCATGCGCTCTAGAGGAGCCTTAGATAGTCTCATGGCATTGATGGTCTGATGTCTTGGGATCACTCCTGGAGACAGTTGGTTTTAGCACCATAGAGCTCCTGTAATATCTAGAATACAAAGTTTCTCACTCTCACATTCCTCATGATACTTTTAAAACACATTTAACGTCTTACATGTGGATGTAATTTCCCATGCTTTTGCAATCACTTTCAATTTAATTATGGAGAAAATCATAGAAACATTAGGGTTGGAAAAACCATCCAAGATCATTGAATCCAACCTTTGATTGAATAAAGGTTATGTGGTTATTTATCATTAATTTGCATTTCCTGACTCTTAATCCCATTTTACCAGTGCTATGAAAGAACAAAATGATAAATAGAACCTGTAAGATATATTATTGAAGAATGTATCAACTAGTACTGATTAAAAGCAAAGTGAAGATGAGCAGGGAGATAATAGTTATTATGCAAAAGGATATTTTGTTGTTTTTTGGGTTTTGGGTGTTTTGTTTTCGGTTTTGTTTTGTTTTGTTTTGTTTTGTTTTTTCAGAGGAAAATGGAGTTATCCATGTTAGGTATCTGTATGGCAATTTTTATTGCCAGTTCAGATACAATAGAGATTAGCCTTCAGGAGGCATTTAAAAATTAAGTATACTGTTGTTGACAATTAGCCTACATCAGACACATACATTAATAAAGCACGTTATCAATCAAATCTTTTCAACAAAGTGACTCTTTGATTTATGCAGGTTTCCAGTGTTTGGATAGGTTAGATTTATTTTCAGTCAATGTACTTGATTAAATAATGTTCATATCCAAGGCTACAGGAAAAAAAAACCCTGCCTGACATAAATGTAGCAGCACAGGGATAGACAATCACACCTCAATAGCACAAGCACCAATGAAAATAATGATCTGTTGAAAAAAAAACCCAACCAAAACAGACAAGACAAGAAGAAGAGGTGCTTATAAGTAGAGATTAAAATGGAAAGCAAAAAACCCATTTCAGGCCCTGCCATTATTTTCTTGAAAAATCACTTCAAATTATTGACATGTATAATTGTTTCTTTTTTATTAATGAAGACTGGTGACACTACTTTAGATATTATAGCTGTTTTCTCACTAATGCAAACTTTTAAAATCTTTGTTTAATGCTCAGAGGAAGGACTCAGGAAAGTAATATTTATAAGTAATATGATTCTAATATGATCTAATAAAAGATGCAGATGATAGTTTGTAATCTGATAACAGTTGAATTAAAATTTAAAGGGTAGTAGCAAAATTGATACTCCTTAACAGAGGAAATATGCCTTCAGAAGAATGTTGTGGTTATAGCCAAATAGGTGGGAAGATTTATTCAATTATCATAGCCAACAAAGTGCAGTCATAAAACCCTGCTGTAATTAGCAGAGTATTTGCTTACTAATAGTGGTTAGAATTAATTTTAACTAGATTTAATTAGCAAAAAAAATAAAAATGTCAAGTTTTGGACCTAAGTTGTTCTCCCCTTCTAAAGCAGGGAGCAGAAGGTAACAGAGATAATGCCTAACTGTGAAACAGGGTGAGTAGAAGATCAGAAATAGGAGGAATACTAATACTAAAAATAATTTCTGGTTTGAGCCCTTGATAATCCATCCATTGTGTGTTATCATTTTCATCCTTTTCTGAAGGACTAAGAATAAAAATGAAGCATTCTCTGACTTTCCATAGAAACTAAGTATTTCTGCCCTTTACTGTTTGCTTCTCTGGTTTAATTTTTTTTCTTGGTGGATCAGCATCTCATTTGTGGCATTTCCATGAGGTCATTCAGAGCCATCCAAAAAGCAGAGTGCATTCCATAATGCGTAGGGTCAGACACAATGGTAATGTTAGGAAGCGAATTTGTTACAGTGATTCTGAAGGTTAATGGCACGTTTTTAATTTTTTTGTTGTGTGATTCCATTTGGAAATCATCATTTGAAAAGGACTTTGAAACTGACTTTACATCTGTTACTTTCAAAATTCTTACTGATTCATGAAAAAGATTTGAATCTAAGAGAGCAAAAAAAAAATGAAATCATATGTTTAACAGTAGAAATGGAGGCTTTTCTGTTTTATTTTGCACTATTTGTTCTATTTCTGAAGAAATAGAAGGTCCTTCCTTAACACCTGTTCTAATGGGGGTTTCTGCATTAATATCTCAGGTTGTAGTTCAAAGTGTTGTGCACAAACATACCTCAAACTTTTCAAGTAGAATAGACACATATAACCATGAGTTACATGATGAAAGTCTGTCACTTAACAGTAGAGACCTTTAAGTCTCTGCTTCTTTTAAGAAATGTAGACACTTTGTGGCATTTACACTAAAAAGACTCAATGCTTAGTAAAGGGAGATTCTGACTTTAAGAAATTGTCATATCCATGGAATTGCAAATCAACCAAAGGTGTAAATCTAGAGTTTAATCCTGGAATTCAGTATGTTATATATGCATCCACATAACTAGGTTGAAGGAAACATAAGACAGAATGATAAAACCTTATTGGCAGGATAGTTAAGCATGGAAGAGAACTCATGAGCTGTGTAGTCCAATCTATTGCTGAAGGCAGACTCATTTCTGAGGTGAGGCAACGTTGCTCAGTGCTTTATCCAGACAGGTGTTGCAAACCTCCAAAGAGAGAGATTGAACAACCTATGTGGGCAACCTTCTTCAATGTCTGACTGTGCTCATGGGGGAAAAAGCTTTTCCATTTCTCCTTATTTAGAAATCATTGTTTACAGTCAGAATAAGCACATAAGAATTCAGTATGTCCAAAATCTGTTTGAAATCTAAACATCTCCTGTAGTCTCTTTCTTCCTTATGGATAGGCAGTGGTATGACCTTTCCTCTGAGCAGATTGGGTGATCTGGCAAATCCTTGCTCATGAGTTGAAGACACATGGAATCATGTTGGAGTCCTTCCTTCCCCACACTCATTTTGTCCCACTCATTTCATAGATATATGTGCATGCCTAGAGACATGAATCATTCTATCTTTTTCTAGACTACTAACAGCTAAAGCTTATCTGGCCTGTGTAATTTATTACTATATAAAAGAGTCAAACTATCCATTAACTATCCATTAAATTGCAGTGTCACGCTGAGCCTCACCTAAAAAATCCACTGCTCGGACTGGAAGGGCACACCCATGTGGGGACAGCCCTTCCCAAATCTTCGTTCGCGAAGCCGAGCCACACACACAAATTGCAGTGTATACTTGCATCAGGCAGGGAGTCAGAGACAGTCACAGAATCACCTTGGCTCATTATGGTACAAATGAACAATTTACAAGGCCACTGTGACGATATTTTTGGAAAAAAAAAGTTCCCTCTTTTATTTCCAGCTCATGCTCTACCTTGTGTTGGCTCAGGCATTTACCCAGTCACAAAGAAACCACACCAGGAAGTGATAGACAAAAAACAAGGTTATTTTCATCCTGTGTTAATCAGCAAGTAGCATAAGAGTTGAAGAGAACAGTGGGACACATAGGAAGTGGAATAGTTTTCCTTGAATGAGTAGAAACACTTTATTAATGTCTCAGGTTTGGCCTAGTTATTTACCAACCCTGGACTGCCCTCTCCCTCCCCCCAGAGTCCTCCCGGCAAAGGGGGAAAAAACCTGAAAAAAAACCTGAAAATAGAAGAACTCAAAAGAAACTGAACTGAATTAGAAAGAAATTATATTTTCTTGACATTTGCAAACACATATATACAATGTGTACACACCATGTAAGACCCCACCCCCAGGGGAAAGGGAAAAGGGAAAAAAGGGAAGAAAAAAACAAACAACTTGTTAACCAGAAAAGAGGAAGAAACAAAACCAAACCAAAATAAATGAAACAGACAAATGCAATTAAAGGAGAACAAGCATGAAATGATCTCACCCGCATCCTGGGCCAGGAACACCACAAAAAACAGAACAGGCCGTCCAGGCTTCTCCCACACCTAGCTCCCCGTAAGAAAGAAGACTAAACTCCTCCTCTGTTACGTGGAAAACACGTGTGGAATACTTGTGAAGTCTGCTTCCTTAGTTACACCTAGTTACTGAGGAAGCCATGGATCATAACCATTACAATTGTCAAAATAAAGCCTGAACTGTTTTCTTCTCTGGTATCTGCAGATTGAATGACAGTATCCATGATTCATACAAGGGTTTACTTTTTTTTTTTACATTATGTGCAAAGACTTCACAGACTTAGTTGATTTTCTTTATATTTTTAATTATGCATCCTTTAATATATTCCTGTGATGATGTAAAATGTTTTGTTTTGATTAATGTACTCAGTGTCAGGAAGACAATATTTCATTGTTGCTGTTGTGAAACACAGTGTATTCCTGCTGTTTAAATGCACTTGTCCTGAGGAAGCTTTTCTGAGGCTGCTCCTAATTTCTTACCCTTCCTATGTTCACGAGTACTCTAAAAGTGAGCATTGCTAAGCCTTATCTGAAGTTGCAAATTTTCATTATTCTGATGGTGCTTTTAAATATGTATGAAGTTATACTCGTCTGTAGTCAAACAGCCACTAGCAATTATCAAATGAGCAGTTATACATTGGCTAGGATTTTCACATACATTCTTCTCAACAGAGATAAGATTATATTATTTCACAAAGTCTTATCAGTGCTCAGAAACAAATTGAAAATTATTTCTCGTGAATCTTTATATGTAAGAAGAGTACTCAGGTTTTTTCCACCATCCTTCTTGGACTACTGTTTTTGTGCTTCTGTGGCTCACTTTAACGTTCTGTGGATGCAGCAGCCCAGAGAGTTTTGAGTGTGGCTTGTTTGTGACTCTGTTTTGTAGAAACCAGCTAAATAAAAGTCTAGACCTAGAAGATTTTACTAATGAATACTTAAAAAGCATGATCAGTAATAAAAAGTGACAAAAGCAAAAATATCTGGAGTCTCCTACAGCAGTTTCTGGGGAAAAAATAGAGGTAGTAAGACGACTTGATGATTTAACAGAGCACTTTCACTGTGCTTACTCCAGCAGAATACTGCACTTGCTGTGATATGGTCATTTGTTGTAGTCTCAGGATGGCAATTGTTGGAGTAGTGAGTGAGACTGATTGCTTTTATCTTGACTGAAACACTAAGGCTGAAACAGCCACATTTTATGCTGCATGAGTCAAATGATGGGGGAAAGTGTATTAGGACAACATAAATCTCAAAACAATGCAGGAAAAAAAAATCCACAACAAACCTCAAACACAAAAAAGAACTAAAACTCAAAACATATAATTGTTTCCTTTGTCATTCCAGAATAATTAAAACTTCACACTTTCTTGGCATATGGTCTGAGTCCCTGTCATGTTTACTTTATTCAGCAAAATAAGTGTTGTGTTGTGGGAGAACAGTAATCTCTTAACAGATAATTCCAAATCACCTTTCTATGTAGATTCTAAATTAAGAACTTTAGTATGTTTTGTATATTGGGTCAACTATATGCATTCATAATTCCATCTTTTATGTCCCAGGCACAAAAGCCAAAAGTATAATATTTTGAATACGTGAATGAAATCACTTGCATTCATGAATAAATCCTGACAAGATAAAACATGGCTTTTATGGGCCCTACAGGCTAATCAGAACTTCAGATGTTTCTTTTTGATTGTCCATCTGTTTTGCCTGTGAAAATCACTTTAGGTGATTTTGAGTACATATTCACTTGTAAAATGAACCAGTGACTGAAACAAGCCATTAAGCATCCTTTGAAATAGCTAATGCAATTCAGTTACATTAAGGAACAACACAATGTCAAACCAGTATCAGAGTAATTTTTTTTTACATTTAAATAGCATCCAATAAACAGGTGACCAGTCAAAACCCACAGATTTCTGGTCATGACATAACAGTCAGTAAAAAAAGAAAATAAGCCCTTCATCTATACTTACTGTATGTTTATTTCTTTTACATACAGTAGGTCATGCAAGTAAAAAACCCCACCAAAATGAAGCGATCTAGAGTGTCAAAATGAGTCTTAAACAAATTACTTATTGTCACCCCACCTCAAAATTTAAAAAAGGCTATTCAAGTCATTGTGTCAATTTCAAAAATATTTTTATCCAACAAACTTTGAAACTGTTTCTAAGGTTAATAGTTTTATGTGTTTCCAATTGAAATACAATGTAGTTTCATTATTTTGAAACCCTGAGAGTAAATTAATCTGAATATATTTTAAAAAACCACCAAACAACATTTGAAATTTAAATGCAATTTTCCTGACCTAATTAATAAACCATGTTAATATTCTGGTACCCTATGTCAAGATAGGTATGAGAAACATGATAAACAGTACAGAAAAGGGAAAAAATATGGAAACAGATGTGTAAAAGAATCTATAGAGTGGAATAAAAATAGAATAAAACTTTAAAATTTTGGAAAGAAATAACTGCAAATGGATGTGAAAGATTCTTAAAATTATCAATAACATATTTCAGGTAAATAAAGAACATTCATTACTCTTTTCCTACACTAAAGTAAATAAAGACGCCCAATGATTTATCACATAGGAGATTTAAAACAAAAGGTAGAACATTTCTGTTGTGGAAGTTACTGGCATGTGATGTTACAGATAGAAATAAATAGATTGAAAAATGGATCAGAAATTCATAAAAGGAGAACATATCAAAGGATATAAGGCTCTTCAGGAGAGATGGGAAGAGCAGGTGAAGCAGTGGGGTGGGTTACATGTAATGAACGGGCTTGAATGTATGGACCTTGCAGTTGACAATGGCACAGTTGAAAGCCTCTGGGTAAAGATTAAGGGACAAACAAATAAGGTGGATGTCATTATAGAAGTCTCCTATAAGGTATCCAGCCAGGTTGATGACACCAATGAATTATTCTATAAGGAACTAAGACATAAGTAAGTTATTGGCACCTTCACATCTCTCAATCAGCCTTTTCTGTAGCTAAACTTGCAGCATTGGATTGGTGTCTTTGCATCAGCAGAAAAAGGTACCTACTACACAGTACATACTCTTTCATCCTTGAAGCATATAACACGGGTTCTGACATCTTTCATGTAGATATATTGCACTGCTGCAGAACTTCTTTTCCCAATTATTTTTTATGTCAGATGACAAACTTTTACCATCATCTCTATTTGCTGAGCAAGAACACGCTGTCCTGAATGTCCAAAGTGAAGTGAAGGGTAAGGTGAAGGACTATTTGAATGAGGCTTATTTTCTGTTTAGTAGGTGACACCACATCTTTCTAGGGAAAAAAAAAAGCGATCCTGAACTGAAGCTTTCAGCTTTTTTACAAAACTTTCCAATTCTGTATAACTTATAGAATCTGAGATTCAATCCTAAAAGGCACACAACTTTGCTTGTTTGTGCTTTGGTTTATTTTTGACATGTATGTTTTCTGGAGAGTTAATTATAAAAGAGGAATTCCTTAATAAGGTGAAATTAAGGAAGTTCTACAGTGTTGAATGCAATTTAAAGCAGAGTTCAGCTCCTGTGGGAGAGAAATGAGAGATGATTATGACAGAGACAAAGGCTAACAGTCCTTAGAGTATAATTTTTTCATTTCATTTTGAATTAAAAATGAATCTGCTAGCAAGACCTTCCACAAACCTGTTAATGGATTTAAATTAGGTAACTGAAAGTTTATACTGAAAAGTTCACTAACCATGAAGCTATAGCTTTGCTAAATGTGCTGAGAATTATTTTTATTACCATAGTCTATGCATTGTGCATTTTTAGACATACATTGGAATATTATTGAAATGTTGCATTCTATTTGCTTTTAGTGACTTTAGACACTGAGTCCCCAAAATTCTGAAGTAGAGCATCACACTGTACTAGTCTGTTCTGAAAAGATTCCATACACAGAAATGAAGCTGAAATCCCCAAACTTTCAATTTCAAATATGAATTGCTGCTTAAAAAGTAATACAACTTGAATTAAATTAAAGCCTTATTTATTCAGTATGACTATTCCCCTTAGCTTTTGCAAAACGTGTTACCGATGCAGGAAAAGGGTAAAAATGAACCTGGTGGTTTCAATTGCCTAGTTCAGTTCGCACAGAAAAATCCAGATTACTTTGCAACAGGTCCTGTATTACTGGTCTCTGATTTTCCTTTGGCTTCTTCCTGAAACATATGGAATAGATTTAAACTTTAGTGGCTCAGAATTCATAGTAGGAGTATCTGTCATGTGCTGAGATTGAAAACCAGTTGATGCAACCAACTGGGTCATTCAAGAGAATATGTGTATATATATATATATATATATATATATATATATATATATATATATATATATATTTTTTTTTTTTTTTTTTTACATTAAAAATAAAAAAGTTTAGAAACAATTACTGTTTAGTGTGCAATTAACCCTGAAAGAAATAAGGAAATTAAAGTTCAGAGTAGGATGCACTGGGGAGAATAATACCCAGCCACCTAAATAATTGGTATTTTTTAAATAGACAAAAAGGGAAGGTAGAGGTACTGTATCAAATATTAGATATATGTATATGTATTTGCATTGAGCTACGCAAAAATGAAAATTATAGATTTCTTGTAATATATCCTTTGGTATCATATTTTAATATATATCTGAATTTAAAGAAAAAAGAAAAAAAGACTAGTGCTGTCATTATTAAATGTTAAATTAGAAGAGCAAGACGTTCTTTGTATTCTAAAAAATAATCAGATACATGTTTAAGACTATTTGATGAAAAGGAGGATTTGATTTATCTGGAAATCAATTGAAAGAACAGAATGGCAGTTTATGGGCCTACTGAATTTTTAGAAATTAGTCCTTTGTTTCTTTTGTTTTTTGTTTGTTTTTCTGGGTTTTTTTAATGGTGCAAGTCAAAAAGAATTTGTCTAAAAGTATTAAGGAAGTTTGAATTGAAATTTCTTATTTATGGGTAAATAGACATCAATACTAAAAAGTTTGAATTGAAATTTCTTATTATTTATGGGTAAATAGACAGCAGTACTAAGGAAAAGGACAATAGACATTAATAAACTTACCAAAATATTTCAAAAAAATGGGGTTAATATAATCTGCAGGAGATTTAGCAGTAAGTGGAAGTACATAAAAACAGACTATCCTAATTCAAAAGAAATATATAAATCATAATAACAGAGCTTTAAAGCTCCTGGTGCAGTCATAAAGATATACAGAGCAGAAAGGAATTTTTTCCAAAGGTGAGAAAGGAACCACATGACTCATGAATAAAAGCATAAAATAATGAGGCTATCACAGTTGCTGACTTACAACTACCAAAGGATATAAAAGACGATTATGAAGAGAGCTTATAAATACATTACAAGTAAAAAGAAAACAAGAAAAATTGGGTCCTTAATGCAAAGGAAAGAAAAGAGGGCAAAGGACAGGAACACCTGAGAAATTGTAACAGACAGTTCTGAACCCTGGAAAAAATAATGTTGTAAGTGATGAAAATTTACTTACTGTATAATTTAATTCTCTTTGCTAACCCTTTCTTTATTACAAACTAGTGGAAAAAAAGACTCAGTGTTTTTCCTAAATATGTGGTGTACTTATTTTGAAAAAGGCACAAAAGCATAGTTACTGGTTAGTCTCTGCAAGTCATGCTGTGTTGTATCTTAGATTTCTTAGTTCTAGGCCTGGTAATGTTAAATATTTTTGCAGTATTTTCGGTAGTGGAAGAAGAATTATGGAGAAGTATCATTAATGACACTGAACTGTGTGGTGTTACAGAGTCTTTAAAGAACAGAAATACAATTCAAAACGATGCTGATAAATCAGAGTGAATTTGAACAATGTGTAATTTTGTTCAGACCAGTTCAAAATGTTGTAGAGTATCAAGTAAGAAGTAAACACCCAGACAGAGGACTAGTGCCCAGCAAATACATCAAGAAAACTCAAAACAGTAAGTAGCCAGGAGCAAAATTGTTGAAGAGTATGTCTTTGTGTGCACATGCTTTTGTGTATGTATGCGGTGATCACCCTGGTAGGGTCTTGATGAGTTGAGGGAAACTCCTCAACTCACCCTGGAGAGATGCTGACAGGACAGAGACTCCAGTGTCTCCCTGAAAGTGCTCATTGATGGGGTTACTGAAGAATGGAGTGTTATGGAAATGACATGTCCTTTCTTCGTGCACTCTGTGGTACTCTGCAAAGACCCAAAGTGCCACCCCTCGGGCATCTGTCTATCACCCCCAAAGTATTGACTATGGTCATACAACCTACATAAAGGAAAAGAAAAAAAAGTATAAAAAGAGTTTAGGCTTGAGCAAAAACTAGAGAGAATACTTCCACCACCTCTGAGAGGGCAACCTATGAGCTATCCTGTCTCCCCCACCCCCACCCCATCAGACATTGCAGGGGAAAGCAACCAAATTCTTACTTTATTTTCCTATGCCTTACTAATTATAATTTGTTATAACTCACAGGGTGGATACGTGTTAGTGGGAAGTGGCTATACTCTTCCTGCTGCTTTTGCTTTGGGTTACTGAGTGCTTAAATGTGGGGTTGAGCAGTTGTGTTTCTGGTTAGTAATCCTTTGTTAGTTAACTCTGTCTTGGGAGGGGTATACTGCTGGAGTTGCCTGTAAAATGTCTTTTCTGCCAGGTTTTTTTGGCATTTTTGTCATCAATTAAATCCTGCAACTGAATATCATCATCGACTAAGCAACCCCTATAGTCATTGTCACATACTTGTATTAATCAGGTTATTTCAGGAGCTGTTCTTGCTATTGTGTGGTCCATAAACTGAGTATCAAAGACCTTTCCAGGCAGTGTGCTGTCCTGTGTTGTCTCTTCAGGTGAGATGCAGACAGGCTGATCTGGGTTATATAAAGCTTTGATGTTCAGGTATGCTTGTAGTTAATAAGTTCTCCCTGGCTAAAGTTTGGTCTTCATAGGAAGGTTGAAAATCTTTACAGCCTGTGTTCTGTCCCATTTTCGACAGGCAGTGCTGGGTTCATAAAGTTCATTGTTCCAAAGGCGCTTATAGCCAATAACTTTATATTAATACAGGTGGGGTTAGAAATCTTTGCATTTCTGTCCCTCTCTCCCCTTTCACTTGACAATATGCAAAAGTAAATTGCCATTATAGTATTTGCCCTGCATTATGCAGGAACAAAACCATCATACGTTGCAGATAGGGTTAATGAGGATGCTGGAAAGTGTCGAATTCTTAAATAGCTGGAAAAAAGCATTGAATTTGATTTGCAAATGTAAATTATATTTTAATTTTATACAGCCTTTAAAACTGCATTAGCAATTAGCACAAATCCTTTCGTGTTTGCTAATCAGGTATTGAAAAAAAAATCATCAGGTGGTGGCGTAGCTCAGTAGGCCTCAGATTTGTTCACCGTGGCATGCTATGATGGGTATTAAAGGTTAGGCGAAAAGCAGACTGGCTGAAACAGCTGTGGACCCCAAGCTTGTTTTCACCTGCCCATGCATGTGTGTAGTTTGCTCTGGTTATCTTTCTAGTAACTACATTATTATAAATGCAATATTTTAAAGCTCAGTCATAATTTATAGCAAGTGGATTAGTGACCTACTATCTTTTATCACTTATTAGATATGAATATTTGCAAACTTTTCAACTCAGATATATCAGGATAATGGAGTCTCTCTGAATGCTTAGATAACATTATCTCATTAACACTAATATCAGTAAAAGACATCATATAAGAATTTAATTAGATAATAGACTCTGATACAAGATATTTTCAAACTAATATTGGTGGCTTTTTACTGCATAATTTAGATTATGTTACTTTACAGTCAAAATGTCATGAACAAAGGTAAAATTCGTTTGGTGAAATACAACTTAATTTTTTTCAGTAATACTTTTGTATATAGTAAAGTAAATCAAAATTAGTATTCTAAGGAATATTTACTCACTATCTTGTCTAGTCTGGAAAATTTGCACAATGACCTGGCTGCTCACGTAGGGCACCAGATTTTCCTGAAGTACAAGATATTTCATTCTAAAAGCACAGACTGTCAGTAAATCTTCCAAACTTTGTTTTGGTTCTCCCACAAAGATTTTATATATATCAGTCAATATATTAAGCAATTAAATTAATCTTATTATAAATAAATATTTTTAGTAAATATTTTGTGTTCTGTTTAAAAGCAGGTGTTATTAAGCAGGCCTACCTTGTTCATTTTTGGGAGGAAAGGGAGAGGCAAAAAAGTGACGATTAAGAACAAATTATATATGCTTATATCACAATGAAAATATTATTTTTACATTCTAAGACACAAACATTTAAAATCTTGGGGTTTTTAATATTTTTAACAGCTCTAAATTAAAGAATTTTGAATCCAAGGAATTTTATAAGTAACACAGACTGATATAGTAAAATCAATTTGAAATATTTCCAATTATAACCTTTTTTATTTTAAATAATATTATTCACAATTAAAAATAGTCTATAGTCTTTTATAGTATTCAGGAGAATCTTTCTAAGTTCCTAATTTATTGTTGTATTGTTTTTTTCAACATTTATTGCTCTTTAAATTTTCAGTATGGCCTGTGTTAACAGGGAGTGTGAAGTCTTCTGTTGGACAAATTAAAGTACAAATGTTCAATTTAGAGACATGGTTCCAAATCATGGAGAGGTTAAAATGCTGTGACATGGATCACTAGTTCACAGTCTGATTTACTGGAAACAGCAGGTGATTTGCAGTCAGACCCATGCAGTGGTGCCCCAAAGCATATGCTCATCTCTGAGAGCAGCATTTAGTTTTAGAAAGAAAATAATGGCATAAATTGTGAGCTTACACATGCCTGTGTATGAAGAATTGATATAAAAAAATGTATGCATGCTTATACTTCAACATAAGAAACAAAAATTCCTTGTCTCATTTCCCATAACATTTTCAACAAATGTTGCTTTTAAAATTGTTTTTATAATATCTATTTTTCTAAAAAATGTTGAACACACTGAAAAATTGTATGTCTGTGTTTTTCTGGATATCTTAGCATATGTAAACTCAATTATCCATAGTTTATCAATACAACAGTTTGGTGCATCCTTTTCAACAGGATCTTTTGTAAGTCTGTTGCCTGATGCCTAAATTCCCGTGGAAACAGACAGTCAGAAAAATATTACTGGAGAAAGATAGATGGTATACTTTTCTTAAAAGCTTTAAAGATGCACACCCAAGGTGACACACATGCACAGGCCCACATTTGCACAAAGACATGCATACAGACATGCATGCTGACATGCACACAGACATGCGCACAGATATGCACACCCCTGACCAGGGATGTCATGGCTTTTATAGCTTCTCCAGCAATTTACACATGAGATATCGATAACCAGCCATGATCTTCATTTCTCTCTGTGCCCCATCCATAGGAGTCCTCAGAACTGCCCCTTGGAGAAGTTCCAGAACTTCCAGGCCTTCTTCTTGTGTTTTATTTTCATGCTATCTACAGGTGGTTTCTTACAAACACCATGGCCTTGGCAGGGAATGAGAAAGCTCACAAATCTGTGAGAAAGACCTTTAGTAACTCACCTAATGTGGCCAACCTAGGAGAATCTATGTAAGTCATATAATCTCAAAAATCTACAAAATATACTAAAATCCTCAGGCATCAAGTCAGTAGAATTTGGTTCAGAATTTCTTTATACACATCAGTTCACATATATCTGCAAGGTTCAGTTCACTGTCATACCAACCTATATCTAGAATTGGAAGTACAGCTGCAACAATAGCAATCCTTTCTCAGGGCAATTATTTGTGCTTCTGTGTTCATAAATATCTCTGAATGTTGTTTCACTTTGAAACATAGGACTGTGTCAACTCCAGCCAGTTGTGTGGCACAAAGGGCCTCGATATGTGAGTAATCTACAGAGTATACACAGAACTGAAAAGGACATTGGTTTTCAGTAAAGAACAGAAGAGATAATTTCAGTCACTAATCTCTGGGGTCAGTAATAAAGACATTGTTTCAGATGAGAAAAAACCCTATTCTAATATTTTAAGATTCAATATGCATTTCATAGATACAGGGTTTAGTGCCAGAAAGCACTAATGGATAATTCTGTAAATGACATCCTTGTGCATTTGATTTGTTTTTATTGTGATAATTAAAAAACAAAAACAGAAACAAAACAATAACCAGTCTTCTCCCGTCTTCTCGTACAAGTGCTAAGTGACAAAAATTCCCAATGATGTCATTTTAATTTTTTTTAATCTGTTCTAATAGTCAACCATTTTATGCAAAAATAGGGTGAAAAATACACTTTGTATGAGTTTAGCATTGACTTTAACTGCTAGTGGTTTAATGTCTTTCTCAGGTTAGAGAAAAAAAATCTTTTTTGTTTTTACATTTTTTTTTAAATTTCATACAATAAGAAAAGTTGGTACATCAATTTTTGGGCAAGGCATTTTTTGATACGCCCTGAGAACTTCGCCTCTCTCCTTCAGTTCCCTGGTGTCTGCAGAGATGCTTCTCTCACACATTCTCACACCTCTCTTCTGGCTGTGGTTTTTCAGCAGTTTTTCCCCTTTCCAGCAGCTTCTCACAGAGGCCAGTCCTGTATCCATGCCTCCTGCCAAAACCTTGCCACTCAAATCCAAACCAACCCTCCAAGTGCTACAGGTTCTGTTATAGGAGAGCCACTTTCAGCACAGTGCTCTCCATGGGCTGCATGGGAACAGCTGGAATACCTCCTGACCCTCCTCCTTTGGTGGCCTTGGAATTAGCAGGATTAGTTCCTCCTTTTATTTTTTCCTCATTATAATTGACTGTTTAGTTTTTGCCCTTTCTTAAACAGATTTTCACAGAAGTCACACCAGCTCAGGTGATGGACTCAGCTGTATGCTGTCGTGAATTCACTGTGGAATTGACTAGGGCAAACTGTGTCTGGCACAGGGCAAGCCCTGGTCTCTTCTTGCAGAAGGCACTCCTACAGTTCTCTGTAACAAAGAAATAAAATATTCTAATATTTTTAGCAGGTGTCCATCTACAAAAACAAGCAAAGCAAAGCAAACAAGCAGCATCCCCAGAAGGAAACGCAATTTAGATTACTAAATCTAATATAAACAGAAACATTATTTAATTTGAAGATTTTTTTATTATGATCCATCAAACTGAGAATTAGAGTAATTTCTTTCAAAATGAGCTGGTTTACATGTGTGCTGATACTTCTTGTTCAATCCCCTTCTCTCTTTTTAACTCTTATCTAATAGGGCTATATGTGGGCTCTCCTGTCCCTTATTACTCAGATTGTTCAAAACTTTGGTCCTTAAAGACATTCTGTTAGTTATATGTCTATGAAATAAAAGCGATGGAGCTATACAATAGTCACATCTCAGTTTTATCATAACATCTTAAAAATCCTCCATATAAAAATAGGAGAAATGTTTCCATAATTGCAGTCAGAGAACATTTGAATATGAATATTACAAATGCAGTAAGAGAAGTATAATGGAATGTACATAAAAAGAGCAGATTCATAGTGTTTAAATGAGTTAAGTTGTCATAGAAAACTAGTACAGTTCTAATTATTAGAGCAGTATAATTGGAAGATTTGACCTCTATCTCTGCCTGGGAGTAGCAGGAATAAGGAGGGGACAACTGGGAGGCAAGGATGACTCCACACAGGCCATACTTGCTGTCTGCTCGCCAATAATATGCAGTTCTACAGGGGCTGAATACAGGGGTCACAGACAGAGACTTAGATAACAGAGTCAATTCACGGCCCTCAACTTGTTAAGCGATATGCCAGGTTCATGGGCCCTCTAGGAGCCCAGTCAAACAGAGATAATCAAGGACAGAACTGGAGCAGTCTTAGGCTGAGCTGGTATATGGTTCCTCGGCCCAAGGGCAGAGTCTTAACAGAGTCTCCAGCCAGGGCTAGTCAGTGTCAAGAGGGTGCCTTTTTGGTCTAGGCAGTTTCTGATTTTGTCTTAGATTGTTGTCTCTTTATGCATTGGATTATTTTTTTCTATTGTTATTATTAAATAAAGGATGGTACAGTTTCTTGATATTTGGTGAGCACTTTGAAATGAAAGTTCTATAAAATCATTGAGTAAGAAACTTGTTTACAGATATATTGCAGAAGGAAGAAAAGCTACTACAGATAAATAGAATCAATTTTAAATAGAAATTACTTACTTGACAAATTCAGTAGAATTAGAAGGAGCCCAGATATTTGAGATATAAAAGAAAGTTCTTGCTCAGTGTGCAATTGAGCAAAACATTCACAAAAAATATAAGGTTGATATTAAGGTGAATGGTTCTTTGATTAATCTGCATGGATTCCTTGGCAACAATTAAATTTAAATTATGCAGTAAAGAGGAGCCTTTTCTGGCAGATTTCAGATTCTACCTTGATACATTTTCAAAGGGAGAAAATAGGAAATAGAAGTGAAGATTTAGAAAAAGATCACCTGTAATTTAATTTGAGCTATTTAATGTTTATCCTCTTTGTATTGTTGAGTTATTCTTTAAAGGCATTTCAGGTCTTCTGTCTTATTATCACACCTAAAAAAAGGCAAAAATATATAACTGACTCAGACTTAACATGACAGCATTTTGAATTTTTATTCTAACAATAAGGAACAACTCTTTTAAGATATATTCACATTTTGATGTAATATCTAACTATGAGTAATTAGAGTGGCAGATTCTCAGGAAAACTCAGATTCTAAAAGTACTTTTTCTAGTAAGACCCATGGGGTTTTAATTTTGCTGCAGAGTGGGAGTAATTTAACTTATATTTTAAACTTTATCTCCATCCAGAGTTTCATGACAATTTCCCTTCATGCTCTACAAAAAATATAATTAGAGTCTTTTACCAGTTTGAATACTGCATGCCTATATGTGCTTTTCATTTTAACCTCTTCAGTCTTCTCTTCTCTGTTCTGAACAATCCCAACTCTCTCAGCCTTTGTTCATAGGACAGGTGCTCCATCTCTCTAATCATCTTTGTGGTTTTCCTCTTACTTGCTCTAATGTCCTTCTTGTGCTGGAGTATCCAGAGCTGGATGCAGTTCTCCAGGTGTGGCCTCACCAGGGCATAGTAAAGGGGCAGAATAACTCACAATACCCATTTTTCCTTTTTTATTTCGGAAAGAACAAAGTGCTGATCTTAGGACAGAAGAGAGATACTGAAAATTTGAACATAACACTGGAGAAAAGGGACAGATATTAGAAACATTTTATTAATTAAAGAAGTTTTTGGTATTATTAATGAAAAGTGTTTAGAGAGTTAGTCTGTTAAAGCTTTAATTGGACTAATGATAAGTTTTGACTCTCTCTATGGGACTATTTGTCTCTGTCCCAACAGGATTTTTTGTGTAACAAGCTATAAAATACTACTGTACGTATGATCTATTGAACACCAAATTGGAGTAGAATCAATGGTTTATTTCCTCATTAATTGACACTTTCCAGAAAGATTCAAGAAAAAGATTCCTTTCCCCCTTCAGGCAGCATTTGTAAGTATAAAAATTTGTTATAGAGAATTGAAAACAACTGAAATTCTATATCCTCTGTCATAGAGATGTCCCATCAAATCTTTTTCTTAATGTGGCATAAATGTAATCTGAAATTAAAATTCTAGGAAATTCACAGCTTTTAAAATACTTGCTTTTATACTGTTTGTATATTTGTATTGGAAATACGTTCAGAGAAGCAAAATTTACAGACAATAATCCATCTTGTTGACCTATGTTGTTACCCAAAGATAACTGAAAATGCCTATTAAGATTTAACATTTATTTAATATCTTCAATAGAATTCAAATCTTGAGTTCTCAGTTTAGACAGCAATTGATTTTGTATGAGATAGAAGAGGTTGGTATTTTTGTTCTTTGTTTTTGGGGAATATATGTCACAATGTCCTTGCTCTGAAATGATTTAGTATCATTTGAATAGAACATTTCCAGGAAAAAAAAAAGGCCAGTACCCTAAGTTGTCATGCAACAGGCATTCACATCTATAATAACTGCCATTAATACCCATTAATCTCATCACTAGAATGGGAAATATAAAAATTTTGATAGACCTAGTCATACAAAAACCTTTTATAGTGCTTCACCAAAGTATTGATGTTTAGGTTAGTGTCTGTAGCTCAATGTAGACATCATAAAAACTCAGCTGTCTCAGTGACAATATATTTGTAAGAACTATAGTTTTAGATGTTTTTAAGAATTTAAAGCTAGCTTGGTATATGAACAAGACAGGAATTTTTCTTCTCAAGATTATAGCTAGCTGACAGTGTACACTTCAAATGTCAAGGTAAGCGTATAGTATTCCTCCTCCGGAAGAAATGGAGGATGTGCACTATGCTATTAAAAACCCAAACAAACCAACCCTTAATTCCACTTTGCAACATAAAGTGGGAGTTATGTGGTAGAATTTTGTTGGCAGAGAAAATACTAATTTACTTCACTGGACAGAGTTAGCCTTCAGCATAGTGTTTTTATTTTTTAAAACATTATTACCTAATTAGTGCATAAAGGAGGGAGATGGAGGCATGCTCTTTTAATGAAGTGTGAGAAGAAAGACATTTTGTTTCTCAGAAGTGTACTGTCTTATTTCTTCTGTAAACTGTGATTTGCCCACAAGCAAATAAAATGCATAGATGGGAACTTCACTGACACATCTACATGTACGATCTTACACTTCTACTAATCCCCTGATTAACAACAAAGGTGCATTATTTCAGTAAGCACTTCTTTTTTCCAATACAATTTATAGTAGATAACAGTCAGTGTTGTTGACTACACATAGTGGTAAGATACTTTAAATCTCTGGTTCAAAACCAAGATTCTCCATTAACATATTTAAGAGTTTATGAAAGACAGCTGCAGAAGTGAAGTCTGCTCTCTGTTGACTCAAATTTGCTATGAAGGATTCAGTGCAGCCTGTGAGGGAGGTACATCTTTTGAACTATAAAAGAAGATGAAACAGCTGCATTTCCCTTATGGAAGTTATGTTGTTTTACTTTGAATTTTTAGCAAAATACTGTAGACGATGCAGCATAGCTATGCTTGGAACAGTAGCTGGCAGAGAAATAGGTTGGGCTGCCAATGCATTATGGTAATGGTGAACAGCTTTAAAATTTGCTGAGAAAATAAACTGACATGAGAAAAGGGGCAGTTATATCAACAGAATAAATTCTGTCAGTTTGCAAATCTACTTTCTGGGAAAAATCCTATGAAAATCATGAACTGTGAAAATCTGATTTTAGGAACTGTGAATTTAATTAGAACTCAGCATGTGTAGTTAGAATCATCTAAAATAGAACTTAGAGCTGTCATTTGTAGATGTATTAATAAATAATTTATTTGATACATAAATTTAACTAGATATTACATATTTTAGAAACAAAATTAGTCTTTTACCATAAGCACATTTAAATGTCTAGAACAATACTTTTTTCATGCCCTGGACAATAAACTTCCTTAAAATTTATTTTTCACATGTTTTTATGACTTTCACAGACAAAATTCATTATAGGCAGAATATATGTGAATCAAAAGAGGTGTTAGGAAATGTGTTTTACAGTCTTATTTTTGTTCCAATTGTTCAGTAAGACCTCTTGTAGTAATACGTTTATTTTAAAATATGTAAGCAGTGGAAGGTTCTTGCCTTTATATCTTCTAACACCTAGTTATAGGGTGAGAATTTAAATTAAAGAGCTATTTTCTCTTGCATCATTAGGTAATATTATTATACAGAGAAGCAGATGTATCAACAAGGACACCTAATTAACTGTCTGCCTTCCAAAAAGCAAGAATCAAACTAAAGTATACTTCTTACATTTATAACAAGACATTTATAGCAACTGAAGGCACTCTATGGCTGTTAGAAAAGTGTGTTTCATGCTGACAGTTACAGTGAAAATGCAGAAATATTTTATGCTTTTTAATCAATAGGTTTAGGCTGCTGCCTCTTAACACTGAATACACACTATAGAGAAGTTCTGATTTTATTTGGTATGGAGCAATGTGCAAGTGTAATTTAATATCTGGCTAGAACCATGCATCATGTAGTAAAGCTAAGAAGAAAAGGAAATTTGTTGGTTCTGGAGCCTTTTTTTGTGTTATTAAATTCTGGATATCAGTATTGCATATAACTGCATGAAATTTCAAATTGTTTGGTAGAAAAAGTTTGATCCTGACTGGCAAGTCAGAAAAAGAGAGCTAAAAGGCCCACTGAGCCCAGCAGCTGAACAGGCAGTTTGAGGGCCCAAAGAGAGCCTGGCAGCCATGCAGCAAAGTAGCAGCAGATGTTAAAACAGGTTTTGTCAGACTGAAAATTTTTATCTTACTGACTGTCATAATTTCATATCACAAATGTCAATTGGATGTTAGAATTATTCAGTAATAAAATGTTAACTAAATTAGAATAATTCACTGATATAAAAAAATAGCCTATTAAACAAGTAAGGAATGGAATCATAGAACCATAAAATCATTAAGATTGGAAAAGACCTCCAAGATCATTGAGTCCAACCTTGAAAAAGGATTGGAGAGATGAGATTTCATTTCTATGTCTTCTGCCTGTACTCTAACCTTTGCACTTTAGTAACGTGAATGTTTGCTAGAGCACATACATGAATACACATATTTGTATTGAAACATCCTCTACATGTCATCTGATATTGAGAATTATGAGGATGACATTTTTTGATTCCTTCCCCTTTGTCTGAAACAAGGATTAAACTTATATGGTCAGTTTCCTATATAATTGCTGTAACTTCTTAACTGGCAATATAGATTAAAAAAACAAAACAAAAACAAAAACAAGAGATACCATAAGTAGTGTTTCGGATTACATTCTGCATACTTTCTATTAGGGATAGTATTACTGGCTTGAGCCTTTGAGAGGGCTACACAGACTATGTAGATTTTTGAAACCCAAATACCAACGATGAAACCATTGTTCTTTGGAGTGGTATTTTACAGGGAAAGAGGGCACTAGCACAATTTCAGAGAAGTGGAGAGTGGTCCTAAACATAATCTGGTTCCAGATAGGGTGGCTGGGAATAAAACAGAAAGAACAATACCTTTAAACTGTTATTTTTATAAAGGTCTTCCTCACAAAATAATACCTATACAAGCTTATTATTTATTTAAGGAAGGTTTGGAATTTTTTTTTTTCACTTAAAAATTACTTCAAAATCACTAGCTTTATTATGAATACAGTTTTTCTCAAAATAGAAGAGAAATCTTCCATGTCTGATCATAAAGTGGTATATGTGTTGGCTTTTCTTTTATTCTTACTACAGGAAGAGTTGTTTAGAAATAAAGAACATACATAAGTATGTTTATACCTTGAAGATGTTGCTTATCTTTCCGGGTTTGGTGCAAAATATATCTGGGATTACTGGCTCGATGGAAGATTTTTTTTATCTAAACCTCGCTAACCTTCTTTCTAACATGACATTACATCTAAAAATAAAATTATAGAGCAAAAAAAACCCCAGCCAAACAAAAAAGAACTTAAATCCAGATCTTCCTAATAAACAAGCCAAAATGAAAGACTACAGTAACTGGAGCAATATCCTGATGTTAAAAAAACAAACAGAAAAAAAGAAGTCTAGGTAATTTTGTATACTGAGTCTAGTGACTCAGACTTAATGTTCTTCATAGAAGCCCATATGGTGTTGCAGCTTGGATTTGTGACTACACCAGAGTTGATAGCACAACAGTGTTTTGGCTACTTCTGAGCAGGGTTTGCACAGCATCCAGACTTTCTTTTCCTCTAACTCTGTCCCCGTAAGTGAGTAGATCAGGCATAAGCAGGATACTGGGAAGAGACAAAACCTAAACAACTGACCCAAATTGACCAAAAGGATATTTCATATCATATAAATTCATGGTCAGCAATAAGAAATGAGAGACAGGTAGTCATTGCTTGGAGACTGATTTGATTGTCTACTTATAGAATATGACTTTGTATCAGTTGGGGGTTTTGTGCTTTTTTCTTGCCTCTTCATTAAACTGTCTTTTGAAGTGTCTTTATTTTAGCCCAGGAGTTTGCTTTGCTTTTGCTCTGCCTGTTATGTCCCCTTACTGCTGCTGAGTTCAGAGAAGGGAGGGAGAGAGCACCTGTGTGGTGCTTGACTACTGGCTGGGGTTAATCCACTACAATTCCCTATTCTTCTTGTACTTTTAATAACTATTTTCAAATTCACTCAAGTGATGACACATTTCTTTTTTATTTATATCCTGAATATTGAAAATTACTTACTATTGAACAATAGTTGTCTGTTTCATAGTTTCAGATAGTGGTCTGCATGACCTAAGCTCTCTTCATCTGTACCTTGAATGTGAAAGTCACAGGATGCAATCCTTGCCCTGGTATGCAGAGAAATGTTCTGCCTACTCAGTTATCTGGCTTGGATACACACAAATTCTTTCCAGCCTGAATGGCATGTAGTTATATCTTGGTAGCCTGAACAATAACAAGGTTGTGTGGTTTCTGGATTAGCACTGATTTGTATCCCATCTCTTGGTCATGCATAGTGGACATTTTTGACTGTTCATATTGTTAAAACCCTACTAACTGATAAATAAAAATTCGCACAGAGGGTATATCGGTGAATGCTAGTTTGAATATAAAACTCTTCCTCATAATTTTTAAATATTTTAATATTTTTTTAATTTGTTTGTTTTAATTCAGGCTCTCTGGAATGAATATACCTCCTCCAGTTATCAGCAACAAAAACTGGCTCAGACTACATTTTGTGACAGACAGCAATCACCGATACCGTGGATTTAGTGCTCACTACCAAGGTACATTTAAGGAAACACATTTTTTGTTGTGGCTGTTTTTGTTAGGAAAAATAGTGCCTGAAGTTTTAGAGGAAATGGGAAGTGCCACTTAAAAAATTCTCATAAAGGTAGAGTTTGCTGTGCAATCTGCTATATCAAATTACATTATGTTACAGTATGGGTAGTGTATTATCTAATGTATTTAAATTCAGTTAAATATCAGGAGTTATTTGCTTTATTTTAGCTTGTGCAAGTACTTAGCTTTTGAAATGGTCGTAATATTCTGAAAAATGCTGTGTAACAGATACAGAAATAATGTTTTTATTATTAAATTATGTAATTTATGTGTTTGTAAAACTGTGAGTAAGTTTCTATTTTCTAATGTGGCGTTTAGTCGCTATGATCTCTTACTATCTACTTCTGAATGTTTTGCACTATTAACGGTTTAGTTACCTGGTAAGATTCTTACCCACTGTTTTTTACAAACAAGTAGTAGTTTGAGTGAGAGCGAAAGCATCTGAAGCATTAATTTGGGATATCACCATTTGGAACAAGGTCATTCTAATGATAAAGTACTAATGACAACTGAACTTCATTAGTGGATGGTAATGCTGAAAATAATATTTTTCAATGCCTAAAATTTATCAATGGATCTTCAGGGAACAGGAACCCTCTTTGTGTTTTTGTGCTCGTTCCATTTATCTGATGGAAAAAATAATCATGGCATTCTTATCAGGATTTAGTTTAAGAATATTTCTTACAGAAAATCTAGCATAGGAAGAGGTTAGCTACATAAGATTTAGCAGAATCTCATAAAATTGATTAACTAATGTAAAAATTGCAACTAACAAAGCCTATAATTATTTTTCTTCATGCAATTGATCCTTGATAATGGTAAATTTTACAGCTCTCTGTGGTTGCCCCAGACAGCTTATTTTATGCAAGAACAGAAAATATCTGATTACTATTTTCAACAATTATTGTATACTTCTATTTGGACTTCCTGAGTTCATAGATGTTCTGGAATGTGCATTCTGAGAAGATTTACATGAAAGAAGCTTTCTTACTGTAGCTCCAGGGCTGCTATAACTGTTTATGAAAAGGACTGACTCATTTTTTGCATGATACTTCATACCAAATATGTTAAACTACTCTGCAGAAATTGTTTTCTTACAGGACTGTTAAAAATAGGAAGTAGGAACTTTTTCTATTAAATCTACCCCACAACTGAGAAATCATGTGATAACTATTTTTGTGGTTTAAGTGAAGCAGTTTGGACTGCTGAGCTGTTCATTTCTAACTAGTGAAAATAAAAGGGAAAACTATTATCTCAGATGGCACACATACATGCATCCTGGCAAAGGTGTGAGGTAATAGATAATGAAAGAGAACAGACTTTCAAAAATGTGTCCTATGCAAGAGACATACAACCTGTGAGTTGGTACGTGTGGGAGATTTCAATATGCTGTGTCTTCTGTTTCTCTTTACTAAGAATTTAGTGATTACATAAGGTGTTTTTTACTATTATTTTGGTTTAGTTATTTAATTTTTAATGTTATAACGATGGATGTATGTTACAAAGTTACAAAATGCTGCAGTAACCCACATACATAAAATGAATAAAATGTCTTTTGCAACTCCCTAAAAAAATGTAGGCAGTAAAAATATTTAGCAGGTAAAGGCATAGTGTGTGCCTACTCAAGCCTGTATGATCAATAAAAAAGTTACCTTGATAGTAGAAAATGTAAAATCTCATGGTCAGGTAATAGGGGTGAGTAGTTTCTGGATCTATGGTAGACTAAAGGAGAGAATTCAAGGAAATTAAATAAATATCATAGAATCATAAAATGGTTTGGGTTGGAAGTGACCTTGAATATCAGATAGTTCCAAGCCCCCTGCCACGGGCAGGAAATCTCTTACTAGACCAGGCTGGTCAAAACTAGCTGTGAACACTTTTAGAAGTGGGATATATTAAAAATCTTTCATGTATTTAGAAAACAAACAAAAATATATTCCACAAAATATTTCAGCTTGTTAAGAACTGAAACCCTGTAGTTTTTCAGTTAGAGACAACCTTAGGCCTTCTTGTAAAAACTGTTTTCAAACATTATTTCACTGATGTGCTGACATGAATTTTCAGAAAACCAGATACCTGATAAAAATCAAAGGAAGTTTTGCAAATAGCCACATAGTTCATGTTTTCAAGAGTTTATTTCTGCTGCACTTTTGAGAGGGCATTTGTTAATCCTTTCAATAGCCTGTACTATCATTGTATTGCACTGTAATAACTGTGTTAAAAGTTTACTCCTTCCCCTCTTTAATTAGCATAGATGTGACTGTAACTTCTGAGTTCCCTCCTTGAAACTTACTATTTCTTACGCAGTACCACTATAACCAAAATTACTACTTTCTTACTGTTTCCTCTAGTTTAATTTTCTTTAGTCTATTGTTACATTTTGAAAGGGCCCTACTTCAAATTCTGAACTTCAAAATACTGCATAATTTTACACTGTAAGTGCGTGGCACTACAATATCCGTTTCAGCTAATCACTCCCTTGCCTTGCTGATTTTGTTTGCACAAGTGCCCATTTTGTTCTGGTACATTTGGGTCATGGTTTAACCCTGAGTAGAAGTGAAGCCCTCCCACTGCCACTCACTCATTCTACACCCATAGTAGAAGAGAGCAGAAAATAGGAAGAACAAGAATGAAAAAGTTCGTGGTTGATATGAAGATGTGGAAAATCAGTTGTCAGCTACTCTCCTGGGTAAAATGATCTTATTATAAAACATTTAATGACTGATTTGGGTTTTGGTAAACAAAGACAAATAGTAAAACAATTACGAGAAACACCGTTCCTCTTCTCTTTTGCAGGCTTAACTTCATTCTAGACACTTCTTCCCCTTCCTCTGTCTACTTCTCCACAGATTTCACTTTGTCTCTTTTCTGATGTGATGGGCAGTGCAGAAGGTTCAGGTCAAGGTGCAGTTAATTTCTGCTACTCCTCATTTCTCATTCTCATTCTTCCCTCTTACTCATTTTTTCTGCTTCGGTATACACTGGCCGTGGGCCACAGTCTCTTAGAACCTGCACCAGTGTGGGTTATCCATGGGCTCCAGTCCTTAGAGGGTTTTACTAACTCTGGAATGGAGCACTCATGCTTTGACCTTGTTCCTTTCCGTTGGTGTTTATTGCCTTATCTTAGATATATCTTTGTAGGGATACCACAAATTCTACTGATGGACTCAGTTCTGTCCTGGGGTGGGTCCATTGTGGAATCAGATGTGGCCAGCTATGATCAGCATGGGACAGCCCCATGCCTTTTGAAGGCAGAAGTCACATGTGCAGCCTGTCCATCCCACTGCTACCAAACCCTTTGCATTTATACTAATTACAGTCTTACTGCCTTTTGTTCTCTTAAGTTTATGAAAGCTGGGTTTTAAGATTCCTTTTCATAAGGCAGCCTCACATGGCTGAGCTTCAGTGTAATATTTGAAGGTACTGTGGCCTAGGCATTTGAAAAGAAGACTAAAAGTGATGCAATGCAAAGTCAAAATATAGCTGCCTGTGATAAAAACCAAAACAAAGTAAAAGAAAAAAAAAAAACATAATCTCACAACAGAAAACCTGCAGTATGATAATTTTTTGTAAATGCCCTTTTAATTTGATTCATTATCATCTTTCCTAATTTTCTGTTTAAGACCTTGCAAACAAGCAAAGGCCTTTTAGGCGTTTGAAAACTTTTAAATTAACTTATACATAACAGATGAAATCTACTGAGGTACATGAAAGTGAAGAAACCTCTCAGCTTCATATAAGTACACAGTCATACAAATTATGTGTATTACTTTCTTTTTATAGACATTTTTATTCATGAAAGATATTGTTTTATACAGTATTTAAAAGACATTCATAAACAATCATCAAGGCGATATGTGTCAATTAGAAGAGAATCAAAATGTTTCCCTACCCAGGCTGTGGTGTCATAACCAAGACCCACTTATTCTTCCTTGTCTGGTCATTTGTGTTTCAGTACTGTTTTTATTCACTGAGGATCCTTTGTATTGATGTTTTCTCTTCTTGTTGCTTTATTAAAACTCCCTTTGAGTCAGAAACTGTTGGCTGAAGCAGAACAAAAGCTTCTTTGGATCCTCCTGAAGCAGCTGCTTCAATGTTTCTTGGCAATGGTAATCCTCTTTTGCTGTTTCTAAAATTAGTTGTGCTTTTTTACTTTATCCATTTGCAGCTCCTTTTGGTTGCTGCTTTCTGTTGGCTACTTTTTGCACTCCATCGCTTATGTATGAATCTGTATTATCTAAGTGGACAGAAGGGATTAAGTTAGCCTCACAGCATCTGTTCTTACAGAGTGGCATATACAAACTTCAACCTTCTTTGTATCAAGCATACCCAGACACTGAAAACATCTTTCAGAAATTAAAAAAAAAACAACAACCAAAAAACCTTCATTTTCTGATAGATAAATGTTACTTTCTTATCTTTTTACATTCAGCATCCTTTTCCTCTTACTCTCTACTTTCCTCTTCCTTTCAAGCTCTGGAAGATTTCAGTAGTAGCCCTACACTTGCTATTTACTTCACTTGTGAAATGCTTTTATAAACTGACTTTTCTTCCTTTCTCTGTTTGTTTACTTGTGTTTAAACCATATGCAAGCAAATGCCTCCACTGAGCAAAACAGTATCAAATATGTAAACTGAGTGCACAAATGCATTGCCTTCCATTAAGTATTTTCAACTACAGGAAAATACAGATGAGATGAAATATATTCATGAGCTTTCCAGAATAAAATTCTGAGCATGTCATGCTCATGTTTAAGAGTATGAAAACAGTTAATCTGCTTAATAATTGACAGCCAACTATATAGAGCTGAAGTTGGATAAATGCAAGGACTTTGAATGTGGGATGTAATAGGAAGAAAAAAAATGTGGAAAAGTTTCCTTTCACTCTTCTAGATTTTCCTTTTTTATTTTCTTTCTCTTGCAGTTGTTTTGTATACAAATAGAAATGTATCTTCATTCACAAATTATTTATGGAGTTAGACCTTTCCTCATTTTTTTGTTGGTTTTGATTTGCGAAAGAATTTTAAGCAATTGGCACACAGGTAAGAGCAATAGCTAAGCTGCATCAGAACACCATGGCTAGAGTTGTCAGAAGGAAAAAAAACCTGACTTTATCACTTTTTTTGAGAACATTTAGCAATTTAAACAGATTTTGTCATTCATTCCTCATCTCCAAAGCTGGTACTACTACCAGAAGACTTAGCAGTTGTAACAAAGTCATAGGTGAGATCTTTGTGTTTAGACACCTATAGGTATTGAGATATGCATTAAAGTTGGAGAGCTGTGAGGCACTGTACATGAATATATATGCACTGATATATCAGTGAAATCACCTAGGGTACCCAACATATTTTTTTGACAGTGGCAGAAATGTACAGGCTCTTCAGGGAGACAAACCAAGGTATTGCAAAGAGGTATGTTATGAAGTTACAAAATTGCACCAAGTCAAATTACATATGGATACCTGAACCTTCCCCACACCCTGATAATCCTGCCAGTGCAGGTTGCAGCGATTCAAGTGACCACATGGAGGTCATTGGGTAGAGGTGCCTCTAGAGTAAAAGAGACATCTGCATGGTGTTGGCCAATTTAAATTTTAGACCATGTGGTGTGGTTTAGTCTGTCAGGCACCTAAATGCTATGCAGCCATTCACTCCCAGTGACAGGGGAGAGAGTCAGAAAAAAAGGTAAAACTCATGGGTTGAGATACAACCAATTTAACAGGACAAAAAGAGAAGGAGAATAATAATACTGAAAAAAAGAATATACAACACTAGTGATACACAAAGCAATTCACCAGCTGCTGACCAATGCCTTGTCAGTCACAGAGCAGTGGCTGCCACCCCCCAGCCAAATTCCCTCAGTTTTATTGTTTAGCATGATGTCATATAGTATGGAATACTCCTTTGGCCAGTTTGGGTCAGCTGTCTCGGCTGTGTTCCCTTTCAGCTTCTTGTGCTCCCACAGCCTCCTCACTAGCAGAGCAGCATGAGAAGTTGAAAACTTCTTGGCTCAGCAACAATTAAAACATCAATGTGTTATTGTCATTCTAAATCCAAAACAGGACACTGTAATGTAACAGCTAGTAGGAAGAAAATTCACTCTATTCCAGCAAAAACCAGGACACCATACCATTTTGGCTCAGAATCTAGAAGACAGGGAAGAATAAACACATATAGCCAACTCTTATGTCCTGTCTTAAGTGTGTGCTTTAAAATTAATCAAAACACTGCTTTCCACTGACTGCAATGACTAGATTTCCATTTATTATAATAGTTTGTATGCCTAGTGCCGTTACAGACACACTGATGTAGGTGTCTTAATCTCAGCTTGCATCTACTACACGCTTACTGAAATGGTTTTTTTTTACTACCAGAAGTCTCATGGTCTTCAGATTCCCTGGGAGAAATAAAGGTACTGCACCACTTCATTTACATTTTTCTGCTACTTGAACAAGGGCAGTGCAAATAAGTTGCTGCTTGCATTGATAATTTATTTGACAAGTGACAGATTTTTTTCTTTTTTTTTTTACTTACTTATCAGAATTTTAAATCTGTGACTTTTAAAACACTGCATTTTTATTGTCAAAACAGCCCAGATGGCTAACTGATTTTGCAGTGGATGGAGGAAAAAGGAATTCTCTCATCATAGACTGAAAGGAAATTACCAGAGATTCTCAGAAGACTTTTTTTTTCCCTCCAGGCATAAAAAGAATTTAAATTGCATACATTGTCACATAAGTAACTGTCTTTAGTGGATTTTCATATTCATGGGTCTTTTTAGCTCCATTTCATCTCACACTGAGCTGTATTTTCTAAACAGATTATTTTTCACCTTTGCACCCTTGAGTTGTCTTTTATTCACAACTATACACCCACATGATAACAGTGCACAGAATGACATTGAGTTTTCTGTAGTCAAATCACAGAGGAGAAAAATTCATGCATTTTGTTGACCCTCCCCCATTTTAAAGAATTTATTTTAGTTTTCTGCCAATGATAAGTTTCAATAACACCACTGTTGACAATTAGTTCTGTGTACTGATCCAGAAAGATCTGGTTTTAAAATTTTAATTCACCTTTTTCCACTTCAAATAACATAATATTTCATTTAAAGAAGTTGATAGAAGTAATGTCAAATATTAAAACATGGCATTCTGTGCTAATGTTTAAATTGATGGATTGTAATTTCATTCTGAAACAAGTGTTGTGGTGCAATAAAGTCTTTTCCAATTTTAGTGATTTAACATCACCTTCTTAATTTCATACTTACCTTAAAGAAAAAACCTAATTTTTAGGTACATTCAAACATTTTTATATCTTTATGTTTTGTTTACTATTTTACACACTTGTTTCTTTGTTTACAAAATAGTAAATGGTAGTATTCTGTGTACTACTGACTGTAAGAAATTCCATTTCCTCTGTAGAAGACAAAAAAGAAAAAATGTACTCAATTATATTTGTTTCAATTTCAGTAATTCTTAGAAAACATTTTCTTTACTTAGGTCAGTTTTGTTGAAAGTTAAGTAATTTATAAATTGCAATGAAAAAATTGATTTCAAACAACAATAAAAAATACCAGGAAAATGGTATATCGAAACAATAAAATCCATAGGTAATATGAACAGTCCTGGTTTATGCAAGGGAAAAAATATTTAAAACTCAGTGTGGTTTTAGTGATCCTATTAATATATATACAAATATTATATGGAGTTACATATAGAAAAAATATATATTTCTATATAACTTTATATATAATTTTAAGTTTTATGTTTTTACACATATTAATACATATGCATATATGTATACATAAACATATTTAATACATATGTTGAAAAAGGATTCTTCCAAGGAAATCCACTAAAATTCAAGAAAAATTAAGTATTAAATGTTCTCTGGTGCTTGAATTCTTCTATTAATAGTACATAAACTTTACAGTGTATAGGACCTTCAAAATACTTCATTTTGGTAAGGTCAAAACATTTATATATTAACTTATACATCTGTATGCTTCATAGCCACCAAACAGTGTAATATTTCGCATTGATGATTTGTTCATGTCAAGGTAATAAAACAACTGAGGGTAGAACCTGGAATAAAATGCATGTTTATATTCAGAATATTTAGAGGTATTGAGGTTGACTGTTGGAACATTTTATTTCCCCTTTGAAATTTATTGACATACCAATGTTCTCATAATATGCTTGGACTTTTTTATTAAGTGATTTACATTTTTCTTCAATGAAAATTATTTTATCATAACAGAATATGATAAGCCATTCCAGTTTGTTAATTAATAGTTTTGACCATTATAAAGTTTTCTGGACACTAAAGGAAACAAAACTGAAGTAGTCCAACTTTTTAAAACAGATTTTAGATGTTAAAATGAATACTATCATTGACATCAGGTGTATTAAAATTATTTTTGCTGGAACTGTGGGATACAATTCATCAGGTCCGATGTGCAGGTTTTTCAGTTGGTCATGAACCTGATCTTCTCTTACAGTGCAAGGGACTTTGCCCTTCCAGTTCCTATCTTGCAGTCCATCCACGCAAGAGGTGTGGGAAGAGAGGTTACCAGTAAAAACTGAGGCAGAAGGATTTGCAAATAAAATTATGAGATCTATGCTATTGTCAGTAATATCAGCTCTTATATTCTAACGTTGTCAATATACTAGGAGCATTTCATAGTCCCCAGATTCATATTTAGAGTGCCTTAGAAAAGCACTCAGTGTTTTTAAAGCTAAATATTTGAGAAAGAGTAGAGGACAGAGCAGAAAACATTCTGCTGTATAAATCAACCTGCACCTTGACTCCACTTGGTGCTTTGGCCTCTCTGCATTTCAGAAGAATATGGCAAAGTTGAAGAAAGTTCAGAGAAAGCAGAGAGATCAAACACATGGGTAAGTTTCTGATTGAAAAGGGATTGACCTGTGTAAGACCCTGCAGCTTCGAAAATAAATAGGGCTGTGGGAGGAGGGAAGATACACAGATTAGAAAGTTATGAATCACAGGGATAGTATGGAAAATATTTATTAGGTCTGTTTTGGATTCCAAAACTAAGGCATATAATTCATAGTGACTTACCTAAAGTCACCCAGAAAGTTACCACTAGAGTAGGGCATCAGGGCTTTTGAGCCTTAATCTGAGCTAGCTGGAAACTAGGTAATGCTCTCTCTTCCACTTTTCACAAGCTGGCAGATTTGCTTAGGTATTGCTGGTTTAGTTAATAGTACTGCCCTGGTACAACATGCTATATACAAATACTTGTGAAGAGAATCCTTGACTTGAAGGACATATATTCAAATTCAATAAGGCTGACTCAAATTTGAAAGAGAAGAGGCATATTGACTTTGTGAAAGGAAAACAAGCTGCTGCTTTTTCTATTTTTCTTCATCTGTGACTCTTTTTTCTTCTCATTTAATTGGGATTAAAAGCAACACCTTTTAATTCCTGACATATGTATCTAGTGTAACAGATAAATAGCATAAGCAGGTTTATAATTGGAACTATAAGAAGATATATACATTTCATTTGTAGACAACATGGTTTTGGATAGTTTGTCTTTTCATGAAAATACCCCAAAAGACACCTCCAAAGAGGCACTCAGCAAGAGAGGAGAAAAAACAACAATAAAATGTTTACTTCCCTGAACCAAAATAGCTGTGAAGTAACGGTCAGGTGGCAGTGAAGCCTGGTCCTCTCACAACAACACAACACCTCCTTCCCAGACATGAAGGAATTGCCCGAGGCATCTCCCTACACTTGCTTTTATACTCTGACATCAGATGATATGAAATACCTCTTTGGCTGCTTAAGTCAGAGGATAACCTGTCCTTTCATATCTATGTAGGACTATCAGGGCCTAGTAAACTGAGGCCTACCAAAACTAAGGCCTAACTAAAACTACCACAGTATCATAGAATCACAGAATGGTTTGGGTTCAAAGGAACCTCAAAGATCATCTAGTTCCAAGTCCCTGCCTTGGGCAGGGACACCTTTCACTAGACCAGATTGCTAACAGCTCCATCCAGCTTGGCCTTGATAAGGGTAAGGTTGATAAGGACCACAGTGGAGTCATCTGGCCCAACCTCTCTGCTCAGGCAGGGTCATTCTAGAGCACTTTGGACAGCATTGCATTCAGATGGTTTTTGAATGTCATATATTCATCCTTATATCTCTTGTGGAGGCTATCACAATGTAATTTTTGAGTGCTTAATTGATACTGAAATATCCCACAGTCTTTGTACCAGAATCAAAATGTCTTATTTGTACTCAAATTTGTACTCACTTTTTCTTAGAATTAATGTGATGTATGTTTTTTTGCTTATTTGGTTTTTTTTATTTATTATTACCTAAGGGAACAAATTTGCTGCTGTAAACTCCGTCACTGCTATTCAGGAACTTTTTTCTTACATGTGAAAGAAGTTGCTTTGAAATTCTGCAGAATCTTTCAGAAGATCTTGTCTTGCAAAGATGGTCATAGTACCATTTAATTTAGGTAAAGTAAGTATCTAACAGGGACTTTAAACTGCTGATAGTTTTGACAGAAGCCAAATTCTAAGGGGCCTTTCAATCTAAACCATTCTGTGAAAGTCTGAAATGTTTGGATACAGTGAGCAACCAGCCATCTCAAAATTTGCCATTCTAAAGTTTTGTGAGCCAAGAAGTGTAAGAAGTATCCAAAACCAGCTGCCATTTCTGAATTATTGGGGAAATGACCTCTGGAGATCATCCTGTGCAAGCCCCCTTCCAAGGCAAGGTTACCTGGAGCAGGTTACTTAGAAACATATCCAGGTGGATATTAAAGGTCTCCAGAGAGGGAGACTCCATAACCTCCCTGAGCAGATTGTTCCAGTGATCTGCCACCCTGAACATAAAGTTTTTCCTCATGCTGAGGTGAATCTTCTTGTGTTTTAGTTTATGGCCATTGCTCCTCTTCTTGTCACTTGGCACCATTGAAAAGAGTGTGGCACCTTCCTCTTGGCACCCACTTTTGAGATATTTATATGCATTAATGAGATCCCCTCTCAGTCTTCTCATCTCCAGACTAAACAGGCCCTGCTCCTACAGTCTCTCCTGGTAAGAGAGATGCTCCAGACCCCTGGTCATCTTTGTGGCCTTGTGCTGGACTCTCTCCAGTAGATCCTTGTCTTTCTTGTCCTGAGGACCCCAGAACTGGACAGCACTCTGGATGTGGCCTCCCTAGGGCTGAGTAGAGGAGAAGAATCACCTTCCTCAACCTTCTGGCCACACTCCTCCTGCTGAATGGCAGCATAGCCTTCACATGTATCTGTATGTAACTCTTCCCATTTTTGTATGATCAGCAAACTTGCTGAGGGTGTATTCTATCCCTTCATACAGGTCATTGATAAACAAGTTGAATAAGACTGGAATAAGTATTGGTCCCTGGGGAACACCACTGACTACACACTTTCAACTGTATTCTACTCTGCTGATCACAACCCTTGGAGCTCTGTCATTCAGTCAGTTCTTGATCTGCCTCATGGTCCATTCCTCTATCCCACATTTCCTATGAGGATGTTATCACAGTGTCAAATTACCATGTTTTAGACATGCCAGTAAATACTTTTCCTATGGAGTATTTCTCTTTGGGCATAACAACATAAAGGTGAGGGAAGATGCTTGCAGTAACAGAGACAGCTATTTTGGGCAGTAGTAACCATTTTGGTTATTAAACAAGAACACTTTCATTGCTATCATTGTGTTGTGGGTGCAAAATTGCCTGAGATCCTCATTAAGGCAATGCATATGTAGCTCTTTTTAAATTGATTTTGAAATTTATTTTAGTGTGTAAGCATTTACCTTAAGGCATCTTGAAATTGTTGACTAATGAAACACTGGGGGTATCTCACAGGGAAGTTTTCCTGAGGCAAAACTCTTGTTTTGCACTGGATGCCACTTCATAGCTCAAAAGTTCACTTACTGCCCACTTGATCTTGACAGCACATAATGTTCTGCAAGAATAGCTTTATCTCTGTAAAGTCTAAGTGTATTTTGAATCAGTTTTTATACTGAAGGAACCTTTTTGCTTCCCACAGAATTGTTTTCATCTCACTTAGGACTTGACCTTTCTTTAAAAGTATTATTTTTTAGTCTGTTCTGACCTTTTAGATAAAACCAAAAAATAAAAGATGGTAGCATTTAATTTATAAATCATTCAACTTTGCTTTTATTTATAATTAACATTTATTATGCTTAGATATTAGGTTTATTTATTCTGAGTGAGAAATAAAGGAAAAATAATTCTTCTTCTTAAATGTAGTGCTTTGCTTTGTTCATAGGCATTCTATTTTTCACAGTGAATAAGGGACAAGCTAGGGCCAGTGGCTCCTTGCAGGCTGGCAAGCTGGGGCCCACAACAGATTGGGGTTGAAGCTGGCAGTTGCTGGGCTTTGCAGCCAGTGCTGGTCCAACTGCCCCCAGCCAGGGAGCACAGTGGGCTGTGGAGGGCATCTGGAGGCACCCAGGCATGGCTGTCAGGCACTTCTATGGGAAACAAGACAGGGCAAGGCCAGGCAGGGACATTAGCCCCATGGCTGGGCAGCACAAGGATGTACGGAGAGGGGGATCAGCACTGCAATGGCATCAATATCACAGGGAGCGATGGCTTGAGGTGTGGTCCCGGACCGCAGACATGACTGGGGGGAGTCTAGGGGAAGGCTGGGCAAAACCCTCAGAGTCCTGACAGTCATTGAGGAGTAGTTGAGTGGTATGAGATACATAGAAAGATAATGTATGTCTGGTACACACAATTTCAGACCTAAAAAGCTAGTTGGATTGTAATGCACTTATGTAATATAATATTAGCCCACAGAGTCTTGTTATGGCCAAAGGGAACACAATTTATATAGAGTTAATAATTTATTGTTATTCCAATTAAAGTTTTAGTGGTCTGGTAGGTGAAATTATCTAATATAGAGCATCAATAGTATTAATATGCTTATCGGAATTAAGAACTTCTTTCCTACTCTTCACTGTATTTCTCTTGTCTCATTTTCACCCTTTTTACTGTGCTCCTGGGGTGACATTACAATTAATTGAGAGCATCCAAGGATCTCTGTTAGGAGGAGTTTGGTACTCCTGGAGATGATGGAGTGAGCTTACTCTTTAGACTTAGAGTTCAATTATTTTTTGGTATCTTTTCTTCACACAGTCTGCTTCTTTTTCATTGTTTATACTAAAATATGGAAGCTGCACATTAGTCTCCCTCAGCCTCACTAAATATAACGGACTGTTGCTGCTAAGCAGAGACTGTGTAGCTTTACCAGCACATTCCTGTATGCAGTATTAACAGACCACAGTTCTGAAATTAAATCAGCTCAGGAAATATTCACTTGACAACTATGAGCTATCAAAAATAGTGAAAACACCCTCAAGCCAAGGTGAGCCTAGATGGGTCAACATAAATCGTGTAGCCTTGTGTTACTAATGGTAGAATTATACTTATTAGACAGCAATCTCTGTTAATTTTGCTAGACATAAGTAAGGTTAAAAATACAAAAGATGTGTTTAAGTTTAAAGATTTGTATTCTTTTCTATGGAATGAACATATACAGACTGATGTTAAGGTAAATGGCAAGATACTTTTTCTGCAACCTTGTCTTCACCGTTTGCCTAGAAAATGAGCAACCTTTCTGAGAACTTCACATTATTTACAACTAGTACTAATCTGTTTAAAAGCAAATAATAATACAAAAAAAATAAAAAGAAATAACTCTTAAAATATTCTTCCTGTAGTGAAGGTGAATAAATTGGATAAATTTCTGGAGTCTTAAATTAGTTTATTAATATTTAGTGATAAATTCATGTCAAATAGCTTGATGCTTAGCACTGCATTTACAACACATAGGGCAAATGTTAGATACCTGATGTAGATACCCTAAAGCAATGGTAAATTGATTTTTTTATATTAAGAATAAATGAAAGATGATTATTACTGGTTTTAAGATTATTTATTTTTCCACATATCTTAACTTCATTGAAAATATAAAAAGGAGTGTCAAACCCATAGCAAACTCATATCAATATATAGTTCAGGCTTTAGCAAGTATCTGGAACTGTATATTTAATTTATAAATGCCACTCTACTTGCTAATAACACTGAACAGGTATTAAGCAACTAATATTGATATCCCTCTGGCAGTAAAAAGTGTGATTTTAATTTTGTTGAAAAGAAATGAGGAAACTACAATGTAATGGCACATCCATGGTGACACAAGAAACAGAATTAGAAATCAGAAGCTTGAAATATTAAACTTATTTTTTTGTTAAATGTTTTCTATATACAATGTTGTGTACATAATCTGTATAGTAATTATGTTACAGATTTGCCTATTTGATTTTATCGTATCCTTAAAAAGGTGAAATAAAACTTTCTGTTGCACTGTGATTCACAAGACCAAATTAAAAAGAAATTCAATATATAAGACAATAATGACAATGCTTTTTTAGTTGACAAATACAATAAAGGTAGTCTTTTTAAGTTGATTACTAGCATATAGGGCCAATAGATGTGAATGCTTTCCATTCCCAGCATTATATCATTCATTTCATACATTCCTATAATATTGTTGAGAGTCTTGAAGAATTTATATATTGGGTTGTTTTGAGTTTTTTAGTAGATTATGTTGGATTACACAGATATATCCTCAATTGATGCACATGTCTTTTGAAAAGAAAGCACAGTATGACTATAAAATATAATTATTTTGTATTTCAGTTCATTGTTTTCTCATTTATTAACATTAATTTGTGTTAAACTTTGGTGTGTGTTTTTTTTTTTAAGTAATAGGCCTTTCAAAAAGCACTTTTTCATCTAAGTTAAACCAACTGAAAGAACAGTATTCATATGTGGGCCTATGTTGGTCATTTTCATATTTTTTTCCTACTAAGCAAGCATATATTGCTGCAATAAAATATTTTCTTTGGAAAGATATATGTAAAAGAGGGGAAAAAAATGATAGTTCTCTGTCTATGTCCTTAGTTTAGTGAAGAGGAAATAAATCATGTTAGAGATGTTTGGCGTGTCTGTGTTATCAAAAACTAGAAGGCTGATTTTGTCTGGATTTTCAGATTTTCAAATGTAATCATCTTGATAAAATTAAGATGCAAAAATTTGCTGTATTTTCTGTATCTACTTAAAAATTTAAAGTGATTTTGAAATCACTGAAACACCTGGAAAATTGAAGAGGTATACATTTGTGTGTACTGAAGGATGACATATATCCTGCATCACTGAAAATTTCTGGTTGGTGCTTAACTTACTTTCAGACTGTTCTGGTTTATGTCTTACTGCAACAATTGATGACATTTAAAATTGTAAGAGAATGCAAGAATGCAAAGAACTTCTGGTACCAAAAAGAAATAAAGATTAACTTCTGAATCAATTCACAAAATTTTGGACAACATGAAAACAAAAGGAACCAAAAAGTACTTTATTAAACTTCTAGCCAGACAGCTTTTGGAGTATTTTCTATTTGTATAAATCCAGGGATCACTGCCTGTTTACACTAAAATCTAGAAACTTGTTTTGAACCATATTTTTTTCAGTCATGTATTTCTTTATATCCACAGTTTTATTTTTCTTCTGATAGCTGGGAACTGAAAATCGATTTGGTCAGAATATTTTTTGTCAGCCATTACCATTAATTTTCTATTTTCAAATGTAAGTTTATGTGTGTCTTCGTTTGAGGGAAAACCAAAATGTTTACCAAAAACCAGAGGAGAGGATTCTTCCTTAATAGTCATGTCACTCCTTATTAAATTTAAGAAAAAGGAACTTTATTAGAAAATAAATATATGAAGGATAAATGTTCTTAAGTAGTATATATATGTGTGTATATATATATATATATATATATGTAGATATAGATATAATTGCAAACAGACCAGAGCAAACTACTCCTCCAGCACCAAATGTTAAAAACAAACAAACAAAAAAAACAACCCCCAAATGGTAGGTTCCTCCTGGTGTAATTATATTTATGAACAGCCTCAAACTAAGACAATATGACTGATTCCGTTCTTTCCTATTACTTATTTGTGAATGAACCAAAGCAAAACAATAATTTTAACTTTAGAACATGTAAAAATACTACAAATTTCTGAAGAATAAAAAAGTGATTTTTTAAAAAATAGTAAGGCTGGAATGACATATTGAGAATATGTTAAAAAAGTCATATAAGCTGTTATAACTACACTAACTTGAAAATTTCCTGAACAGATCCAGAATATATTCCTCTAATCAGCTTTGTAACTTTATTGAAAAATTTTTGCAAGCATCAGATATTTAATGACAGAGAACATCAAAGAGAACAGTTAATTAAGATTTTAAAAACCCCCTTCTTAATAGGATGCACTGGTCACTCCAAAGCCAGTTAAGTATAGGAAGGTTTTAAGGAAGCTAAATAAATTTTGACTAAAAGTCCCTGAACATCTGAAAGAAGGATGAAGATGGAATATAGTTATTACTCATTTTTATTTTTTTTATATAATTTTAACCACCTCTTTTTTATTTAATGAGATGTGCATTTAATTTTTTCCTTTAGAGACTCTACACTTCTTTCTCAATTACCCACTGCAAAATGACAGACTGGCTTACTTGCTAATAAGATACATAGGAAAAGTCCCCAGACTGACCTCATGTCAGTCACCTCCTTAGCACTTTACTATAGTCTGAGTTCCATTTATGGTCATTTACATTAAAGACCTTTAGCTTCGTTTGGGAAGCCTGTTGCTGAATCATATGTGTCATGAGGACTAATAAAGCCCTGTACCTTGACTTCATCCTGAATAAGTAAGATAGTGAATATCCATTCCTATTTGCTTTCACATTTTGAACTCAACCTGGTTCTTAGGAATTAATCAGCAAAATTTATTCTAATGAATTAGAATAGCTGCTGGACAGTAGCCTTACATCCCATTTATTTGCTCTTATGAACAATTCACTTGTTTTCATCTTTCACCACTGCAGTTAAAAAAAGTTAAATTTGGAGAATAGCCATAAATGGACTAGACTGTCTACCTAGAGTCCAGTAACAAGTGGAGAACTATAGAGGTCTGTTCTGGTTCAAATTCTGTTCAATGTATTTATCAATAAGCTTGAATCAAGGACAGAGTGCAGCCTCATCAGATTTGCACATGACACCAAAATATCCATCATTACAGTTGAGGACCAACAATTAGTATAGTAGAGACAAGGTGACCATGGACAAGCTGAAAGAATGAACCAACAGGAATCCTACGAAATTCAACAACAGCCAGTCTAAGCCCTGCACTTGGGTAGGAAGTACCCCTGGCAATAGGATTATCTGCTAGAAAGGAGCTCTGTTTAATAGACCCTGTGTGTAGCAGTAGAGAGCAAGCTGAGCATAGCCCAGTAGTGTGCCCTGGCAGCAAAGAAGGCCAACAGCATCTTGAGTTATATTAGTAAGAGTGTAGGCAGTAGACTAAAAGGAAAGATCATTGTCCTTTACTCAACACTCCTGTGACCACAGCTGGAATAATGCATCAAGGTTTGGGCCCCATGGTAGAGAAGGTGAGTTTTTCACTGAAGCAAGATAGTTGGAGACTGAAACACTTGCCTTGTGAGAAGAGGATGGGGAAAATGAGCTTCTTCAACCTGGAGAAGATGGAAAGGGAATAGGAAAACTTTCCTAAGTCATCGTCTTCTAAAAGGGAGCATAAACAGGTCATTTTCAAAAGCATTTTTACTCTACTAGATACCATTTTTTGCCTTTTTTTTTTCTGGTGAGTGTTTCTGCAGAGTGGCCAAAGGTATTTATTATCTCCCTAGATTATTCAATCAGGAATTGTAACAAGTTAGTCCATGAGATTAATTTAAATGAGAACTTCTGGGATAAATTTCCTTTGCTATCATGTTTTCAACTGGAACCCTATGTATATTTGCAGTATATTGCATATGCAAAGTGTAAGCATCTAGCACAGATTCATAATCTATTTTTGGAGCTTTGTTTCAGGCAAATGTCAAAGGCTCTTGCCTCCTTCCTTTACTAAAAATGATCCTGGAATTAAGAACAACTTCCACTCCTATATAAATAGAAAGGCTTATGGGTCTCCCATATGTTTGCATTATCTAAGTTTTAGCAGTTACAGCACTTTGGAGTAGTGTTTTCTTCAGACTATTTTTCTGAACTGAATTGCTCTGTAGATCATCAGCTTGATCTCTTTCCACTTCTACATATTTACAAATATTTATATGTAAATACCACTTCAGATCTTTCCTTCTGTAAGCAGGTTAATTTAACACATGAAAGCTCCTCAGTTTCACTGATTTTAATCTGTTCTCCTTCCACAGGAACTCACTTAAAGGAAAGCTTTTCTGGTCCAGTAGGTCTTGGTTGGGTTAGTCAGGTCCTCTTTCTTTGTGAACACATGACCTGAGCAACAATTTTTCTTTCTTACCCCCATGTCATTACTGCATCTTTGTATGATGCTGCCTGACAGTTCTTCAAGCCTCAAATTTTCTCAGTTTCTGATTGTGAATTCAAAGTGATGACCTACCTCTGAGCTGACTTCAGCTGACTGCAAATTGTTGGTTTAAACTTTTCCCCCAAAACAGTCTTCCTTTCTTCCTTCTTCTGCCATTTATCATTGCTAGGGTTTTTTGGATTTTTTTTTTAACTTTACCTTTTTTTTTTTTATTTTATTTTATTTTAAGCCAGAGTATTAAAGTAAAATAATATGTGAGTACTTTTTGGATCATATAGGAAAATATATTTTCTAAAATAATCCCTTTGACAAACTCAAATGTCAGATGTGACTGCCGATGACTGAAGTGGAGAGTATGTTACAATGCCCATACAACATAGGTGTTTCAATTTATCTAAACTGTTTTCATAAATACTAAAACACCAGAGTTCATGCTTTCACAGATAACAAATAATATTTAGAGCAATATCAATGAATCTGTTCCATGCAGTAGCCAATACTTAAGAGATTGTTTATACATAACATTAATTTTCTCTGAAAAATCCTCCATGTAAATTAAACCATGATGTTTAACTTTACTGATCATCTTCACGGGTTCTTTTCTGCTGTAGAAATACATATGGAAGCCTAACAAGTTAGGTGTTCTGCTTGAAATTTGCCTCTGTATCAAAGTAGTACTTTTCAATGTATAAGCTTTGTAGCTTTATTTCTTTAATTTTTCTGTTTTTTCTTTTGAGATTAACTTTCTTTTGTTTTCATTTAAAGTGCTGTACCTCTTTAAATCAATAGGCTAGAACATGCCATTTGACTAAGATTCTGAATAGAATTTTACTTTGAGCGTGATATTTAAAACAGGTGACTTCTTGTTCTTGTACATTTTCTTGCATGATAAAGATGCGTCCACATAGGTTTTGCTTTAATATTAGTGATTATGTAACATACATTAAGTTTTCTTTGTTTTAATCAACATTTTTCTGTTCTAAAATATCTATTGGCCATGCATTCATATTTTCTGTGTTTTAAAATTGATACCAATCTGTCATAATTATTGTATACTGAATCATAAGTAGTCTAGTCTTTTGTTATTATGCATTGTTGTGACAATTTTCTTCTTTTATTTTGAAATAAAAAATAAAACATGTCTAAGTCTATTTTAGTTACTTACACCACTGGCATCATAGGACAGTAAGTAGTTTTTTCTTTGGCCCCTGACACATAAACCTGGAGTCTTACATGGTGCTTTTCAGGCTTTTAAGTTATGCAGGTGAAACCACCGCTGTGTGATTTAGAAGTGCTTTACTGCACAACAGATCCTAAGACATTAAATGTAAGATAGCAGAAATAATACGTACCTACAGCAGCTTTAATGGTTGTCTGTATAATGCTAAAGTATCCTGCTATGGTAGTATTTATTAATAGTATAATGAAATAAAACATTCTTAACCTAAAATTTCTGCAGTAAACTAAAGAGTCTTTATTATCAAGACTGAGTATTTTTGACATGAGGATCTGTTCGATTTATTTATATGAACATTTGAGAATTCTGATCAGAGGTTTGATATACCTGGTGCATGAAATATGTATGCTGCTTAGTTCCTCTGGGAATCTTATGCCCACTTTCTAGTATATAGGTTTTTCTAACAGTGTAAAAACTTGTTTTCATCCTGACATCACTCACTACACTTAAAGGACAAGACTCAGAGACTGTGTGAGAGGACAGCTCAGAAATGTGGAATTTTATTGTTTAAATGACTGCTCAAGAGCCCCTAATCATTATAATGGAATAAAAAAAGCCACATGTGAAAGATGCTACTATAACATGCTACATCATGCTACATCAAGTTTGTTTATGCTAATTTTTAAGGTGAATTTTGTTATGCATTGCCCAGTCATTTATTCGTTCCAGTCAAGATGGAGTTTCTACTGCATTAAATTTCTAAATCCTCACAGGTGAGAGACTTGGCTGCCAAAAATTTGCAGCCAAATATGGGAAATGGGAAAGATGAAAATGTTAATATAATATGAAAAATACCACATGGGTTATATATTTTAAGTACTGGAAAGGTTAGAAGTGCTAATTTAATGTTTTCACAAACAGTGAATGGGCAATTTTTTAGTTTATCAAACATTTTGGTAGTGGGGTTTTTGAGTAAAATAATCTGGCTCTGGCCTATTACAGAAATCAGAGAGCAAACAGAGAATTACACATGAAGCTTCTGTACAATCTTAAGTATAAATAATTACGCTGAGATGTTTTGTTAAATGTGTACCTTTTATTATCCATCTACCCTTGGCCTTGTGTCAAGTCTAAATGGGCTTTTAGAGTCTATCAAGCTTTGCTGAAAAGAGTGAATGTATTTGGCAGCCTTATTAGCTGCTGGAGTATGGAAGCTTTGCCTGCTGCCTAGGTTACTATATAATCTGCTGTTTCCCTCCTTGATATGATGGTTATCACTTTTCTATGTATGGGGGCCCTTTTAATGATATAGCTGTATATTTTGCTCTAGCCATGCTGATTCCAGGACTGAGTTTGCAGAGGTGAAAATTATGTGCTGTCATTATGACTGGTGCAAAAGTTTATAGGATAAGTTTTGAGGACATCTAAAACTTAACATGAAATATCACTATAATTACAAGAGGTTCACTAGCATTGAACAATATTCTGATTGCTTCAAATTTTTAAATAAAGCATATCAACCTTCCTCTTTTCATGTCAGTTGTCTTTACTGTGTTAAACAGAGAGAAATTTAATTTCTTAGATTGATCAGGAAAACACAATTCAAAAGAAAAAGTTAGCATCCAGTGCTACTGTGTGTCCCACAGGTTCTTCTTTCATCAAAACTGCCTCCACCACTGGTGAGTTAGAGGAGCATATTGCGGCCACTACTGGTGCCATTACTGTTGCTAGTACATCTGCTGATGTTGCTGTATCCAGTGCAGTGACCACCCATAGACAACCTTCTGAAGAACAAGTGCAAGCTATGAATATAAGAAAATCAGTTCTGGAGTCGGCCACTTACAAGGAAGCACTCTCTCTTCATCAAGCAAATTCACAAAGCCCAAGAAGACAACCAAGAAATGCCGAGCAGATAGAAAGAACTAAAGAACTTGCAGTTGTTACTCATAGAGGTATTGGATATTATTTTACTTGTGCCCATGTAGTTATGAAAAAATATTTTGTATAAGCTAAAAGTGAAAGTTCAGGTATCCATCCAGGAAATATAATTGAACCAAATGGGATAGGGATTAAATTTACCTAAATTTGTGCTCTAGTGGGGTAGCTAGATGGAAAAATGAAATTAATATTGTCTTGGTAATTTAATTTATAGAATGACAAAAGGGAAAGATAAGGAATTTCCTTTTGATGCAACTTTATAGCTTCTATCATTATATTTTGCAATGAAGCCTAGTGTGATATCTGATGAAAGTTTAGAGAATTGAGATAAGGATATTAATCTATTCTGCATATATTTTAAAATAAAATTAACCGTAGCTTAAAAAATGTACTTTATAAATAGCTGCTGTTCTAAACTAGTAGGTGATGCAGTTGTATTCATCTCCCTTTTGCTTAAATCTTCAGCAAAATTTTAAAACATTTTCATTCCATCAAACATGAAATCAATGATATAATCAATGTTTAGGACACTAGAAAATTCAGTTGCAAGGTCTGAAGTGGTAAAGCTAAAGATTTTGTATGTTCCTATATTCAGATAATTTAATCCGTATGGTAAAGTGTTAAAAATGGGCAACATTTGGAGTATAAACCAAGCATTGTTTGCTGTGTCAAAAGGTAAATGTCGCTATCTGAAACATGAGGCTGAGAAAAAATAATGATGGAATGTCTTAATCAGCAGGCATTCAGAAAAAAAAATCATGTGATTTTTTTAAACATAAACATGTTCAGAGAAGGATCAGCTTAATTTTGCAGGATAGTTGTTGAATACCATTTATTTTATATATATATTTTAATCCATTTTACATGAAGAATTTATAAACAGAAATATGAAACATCTTTTATAGCAAAAACAAATTGCAGAAATCTCATTATATGACTGATATTTTGTAAAGATTTCTTTAGACTGGAATCTGTTGTCCTACTGGATATTCACCTACTATAAGTTATTGTAGCTTCATTTACTGACATCCACTGAAGCAGCAGAGCTGCATTTCTTCAGAATTTTAAAACATATAATTTAAGTAGAAAAACTAAAAACCAAAAACTGTATTTGGCTTGCATATGAAACATAAATCACTAAACATGTGTTTATATTTCCATTCTATTAATTTTAGTACAAATCCAAAGTACTTTCTGGTTATTGACTTCTATAAATTAATCAACAATTTGGTTTTTACTGGTTGTGTGAATATGCATTCATTTCAGAACATCTTTGGTCAAGTTAAAAAAAGCAGGCTTATTTACAGTTAAGCAGGAATATCTGAGGATCTGTAGTAATATCTTCTAATTTAAAGATGTGTGAATGTGCTAACTTGGCAGTTAAATTTGACAGTAATTGTGGTATGCAGACAGTTTTTTTCTATTTCCTTCTTGGACTCGTTACACTGCATGTTGTTTTTACTGTTTTCTCAGTGTCCCTGTCTTCCTTGACTTATTCTTTAATACAAGATATAGGTAAGGCACATAATTCTAAATTATTTTGTCATATTAAAGTGCTAAACATTAGATTTTGAAAAAAAAATAGAGAACAAGATATTGCTGAAATAGTGTTATAGTGCTTATATCTCACATATTGTAGTAGTATCACAGGTACCAAAGGGTATAACAGCCCACATACATGTCAGACTTTTATAGACCTAAGTGGAGAAGAGAGCCCACATTTATTTCTGTGTGCATTTTATTCCCTCACATGGCACTTAATGTCTTGATTTTGATAATATTTTTAATACAAAATCTTTAATTTCTTTTTTACAGTGTGATACTCACAGAACAGTATATGTGTGCCTGTTATTAAAGTGGTATTCATATACTAAGGAAAAACTTACCATTTTTGCTTGACAAACACCAATATTAGATACTATACTTATAATAGTCATTGGAATTTATCAAATGAAATTCATTAAATAACTTGGAATTGTCTTCTATAAAATATTTCTTATTAAAAAGACAGAGCATATTTTGAAGGAATTTTTTTATGAATATGAGGTCATTATAATTGACTTGCAGGAATTTCTATTATGGAGGCATATTCCACAGGTGTTTCTACAGAGTTTCCTGTAGGTTATGATTGAAGTATTTAATCCTCTCTTCAACAAAGAAATGTGCATGAAAGTCTAAAAGTTTCTCTTCTTATGGATTACTATGTAACTATATATGAGCTACTTAAGATTTTTTTATAAATTGCTTTAAAATTATTTACCTTATAAACAGATTTTAAATTAGATTTCACTTTGTAAATGCATTTTTTTCTGTGTTCTTCATTTTAAGAATTACACTCCCAAATTATGCAAAGTAATTAATGTTTGGGAAAATAAAAATGAATATACTAAATATAATTTACTAAAAATTACTATAAATGTGTCTGGATAGGTAAAATTGTAAAAAATTATTGTACATGAAGTTCTAATTGTAGGCTTTTTTGAAAATATTGCTAGTAAGACCAGAATATTTATGGTACCTTTTATGGTACATTAGCATTGATACAAAATTACAACTACAGAAAAAGAGTAATACTGCCCACTGTGGGATTGTTCTATGAATAAGGCCTTTCAGAATGAGTAGATGATAACAATACTGTTTTGTTTTGCAAATATATTTTTAAGTGTATACATGAATGAGAGGTGAAGAGAGAACTAGAGGTTCATATGTATCCAAAATTCAACTGCTACATGTGAATTACTCTACCAAAATTTACTGTTTCTACCTCACAGTAATTTTCAGTTGTGTCCAAGGCTGTCTGAAGAATTTGTTCTCTAACCTTATTAGCTGGAAATGACAGAAGAAGAGGTGACTATGCATTCTGATTCTTTAAGAGAGGAAAAAGAAACCATCAATGCACTTGGTGAAATATTTTCATTAGAGGAAGGGAAGTGTGAGCATCATTTTATAAGGCAGTAGTGAGATCCCATGAGGAATACTGTACATGATTATCATTTCTTCATCAAGAAGAATTCAGACCGAATCAGATGAGTAAAAGTACTATAATGGTGTTACATTTTCCTGATCACCCTACCTTACAATATAAAATGTAAGATAGGAAGAAAGGATACATTATCAAGAAGTGAATGCCAATGTGTAGAGAGCTTAATTAAGGACATGTTAGCATATAATATAAAAAGATATATTATATACTAAGAATACTAAGATATACTAAGGAGATGAGCAAGAAGAGTGCTTTCTACTGCAGCATTGAAACCTTCTTGTATAAGGAGGGCGTAGAGGAAAGACAAGAACTTACTTTCAGGATGCACCTTCATAGGCTAATGAAAGCTATCTTTAGATAGGATAGCTGGAAGCAAAACACAGCACCGTTTGGGTCCTTAGTTCTAGTGAAACCAAAAGGTCAAACTCAGGAAAGTAAATCTCCTCCTTTATTCAGAAGTGGAGGGAAAAAAGGAGTCCCCTGACCACTTTCATTCAGTTAAATCCAGGGCCTTCAGATGTGTAGCATTCAGTAGAAATTCCTGTAGATACTACAGTCATAGTTTCTAGTATTATCAGTGTTTTTCAGATGTCAAACCAGAAAGGAAAGGAAACATGCTAGGAACATGATATAAACATGATATTTCTTCTTAAGTTTCTTTATTTTATTTTAGATTTTGTTTTGTTATTTGTTTGAGTGTCATTTTTTCTGTTTATGTATTTAATGTTAATTTCATCATAACTATAGTAGAGGATAATCTGACATTTTTGGTCTTCTCTACTATTTGTGTTTCATACAGTAAGAATTCAGTGTAGTAATACTGTTAGTGCTATTGACTTGTTCTATACATCAACTACATCTGTTACTTCTTAAAGCTTTAAAATTTTTGAGTATATACAAACATCATGAGAGATATTTTAAAACTTTTTTTCATGTTAGTGCCTGTATAGCATACTTTTACTGTCTAGAAATATGCTAAAAGGCATATGTCCAAATGCTAAGAGAGCTTTGTACAGTGTCCTTAATAATACAACCTAAATTTTGATCAGCCTTGATGTGGCCAGGAAGTTGAACTGTTGATCAGTGTAGGTACCTTCCAACTATTCTAGTCTAGTCTAGTCTAGTCTACCCTACCCTACCTTATCCTATTCTATTCTTTCCATATACATTTTAATATGGAAGTACACATGCATCCTAATTATATACCCCTGAGAATAATGAGTATCCTACTTCTGGTTACAGTGGCAATAGAGAACAAGGAGTACAAGCATTTCTGAAGAGATCTCAAGACAGAAGCAAAGAAAAAAACAAAATAAATATGAAAGCTGCAGATGTTAATACAGCAGAGCTTTCTATTATCTCACATAGTTGTGAAGAATCCTTGATATATCTATTTAAAACATAACCAAGTCTGGTACTCACTTTTATTAATGATATCACTCTCCTGGGGGTTTTAAAAGGACAATAAAGTAAGTTGAAATAATTTTTAAAAAGTGAGTGCAAATTTTTAAAAAAAAATTCCTCAATTCTACTATAGTGTGAACTGGATTGAAAATGAAGTATATCCAGTCAAAGTCACTGGAATTCTGTTCCTGATCACAGAGAGTCTTAGACCCCAGAAATAAGCAACTCCTATCACATAAGTCCAACTAAGAAGAAGCACTTATACACACACACACACACACACACACACACACACACACACACACACACACATATATGTGTATATATATTTGTATGTATGTATGTGTATATGTATATATGTATATATGTATATATATACAAACATAGTTTCTATCTATCTAATCTATCTATCTATCTAATTGGAGGGGTGTTTGTGTGGTTGTTGGTTTTGCTTGTTTGTTTGTTTTTGTGTTTTTGTGAGTTTTTTGTTTTGTTTTGTTTTTTACTTTCTCAAGGTAGATCCATAAAGTTTGGCTAAAATTATTTTATGCAGCAGTCGTGATCAGTACAAGCAACTGAACAATTATTTCATTTCTTGTATTGAAAAATGAAGAATTAAAGTATTGTGCCTTTTAATTTTATCCTAAGGAAGTGAGTATTCATGAAGAATATTTACACTATCAGTAGGTATGTAATTATATACACCAAGACAGTAACAAAGTGGAAACAAAAATTATTTTTAACACTTAATTGATTTTAATATAAGATTACAAAGTCCTGCATTCTAAGACAACATCCACTGTAAAGGTATTTCTAAACTAAAGAAAGAAATGAGCACCAGGTGCAAGCCATGTAAAAAGGCCTCTAAAGAAATTCACAACTCATAAAGTAAATTTAGAAAAAAGAAAGAGTCTGAAAAAGAGATAAAGTTGTTGGAGGAAAAAAAATTGCTTATCTAAGTCAAGGTCAAATAGCGCCAAGAAGTCTTAATGGATGACTCTAGCAGTTCAAAAGTGACTCTTCTTCCCTTAGAATCCTAATTCCCAGTTATTTTCAAGAGAACTTTGCATTTCAACAAATTTCACTGCTCCAAACTTCTCTTTCTAAAGAGAAGAAATGTCACTAATTATTTGCAAATTTTTAACCATATATACTCAGTTTGAGGATTTAATATATATATACACGTTTTGATGATTTTACTTAGCTATTTGTGAAATATTAATTTTACCGATATCTCCATTCAGCTCTATTTTTTATTACTTTCTTATGAAGCCTTTAATTCATACTTGCTCTATCCTTTCCCATTTATTCTTTAAGAACACTTGCCCAGCTTACATTGTCTTTTTTGATATCTGACTTTATGTAGTATCTTAGTAACAGCCAGGAGAATTTTAATGAGGATTAAAAATGTTGCTAATGGAACTTTTGAAAACCAAAGGAAGTTAAGACAAAGTAACACGTTATCTTGATTTTTTTAAAAGATTCACTGTATGACAGATCTTTACTTTGCGATTATCCAATACAAAAATTTTAGGAATTTATTATAATATTAATACATACATGCTATTTTTTTGAGGTTTTCTTAGAAGCATGAGCAAGAAAGGAGTAGTAGGGAAGGAGAGGATTTCTGAATAGCTATTAAATATTTTTGTCAAGTAGGTAATAAATTTGCATCTGTCCTCAGTTTTTTTTTATATTGGCTTTATGAGGGTTTTTTCTTCAGTTGTTTTCTTAGTTTGGTTTGATTTAGTTTAGTTTTTGTTTTTGGATTTTTTTTGTGGGGCTTTTTTTTGTTAGCGAAACACAGAACTACAAAGATGGGAGTTGGAAGAAAGTAAATGTAATTTGCTGTAAGATTATTATATTCCTTATTTTTAAGTATATTTCTATATAAAGTGTGTATTTCTAAGAAGGATTTTTTTTACAATAATTTTAAATGTTTTGGGAAATAAGCATGACATGGATGTAATCTAGCACTCAAACATTTAATCTCTGAATTACATTTGTTTGATATTTCATAATGCTTTTGGAAATAGCCATTTGATATGTGCAACAAATCACATATATTACATTCTGTTTGGTAGATGAACTGTATAATCCATTGTTTGTTAATTTCAAGATTTTTATTAGAGAAAACCTGATAATAATGTCCAATAGTACAGGCTGGCGTGATTAGAAGAAAGAAAGGGAAAAAGAAAATCAGTCATACTGATTTCAATAAATGATTTGTGTTAATGTTTTACTTGAACTTTTGTCTTTTATAGTTGCCTGTCAATTTTATTCTCCAAACTTTTCCCTTTGATTTATTTTTCTTGCAATTCCTGTGGTTCTTAAGTGTTCTTCATTACACTGCCCATGTTTACTTCTATAATTGATATTTGACTTCTGATATGCAGTGTCATTATTTTCCCTCAGTATTTCAGGTTTTCTTCGTTTGACAACAATATGTTGGTATGAATTAGATGCAGTATAGCTAGAATGTAAAAAGCAATTTCTCATTAGTGCAATTATAAATTAATATTAAAATATAAATATTAACTATTAACTTCCTATTTGAAAATAATTTTTCCAAATTGGAGAAATTTTAGATGCATATAATGTAGGATATAGTAGCAAAACTGTAATTTTGATAATTTTAAACTAGTAATTCAGTTCAGTCATTCACTGTAGTAATGCAGTAGTTGCAGTAGTTTGAAATATAAATATTATATAAAATCTGCTTTGACCAGGGTACTTTAGATTTGAAAGGGGCAGGGAGGTGTGGAGAAGTGTGGGGAGGGCTGTGGAGAGAATGGATAGTAAAAAGGAAACTAAGATCAGCTCATGGAGAAAGTGAAAAATGGAACATTATGAAAAGTAGATGGTTCACCACTTTGTAGTCTATTGTTCACCTTCTGAATGGCTCTTCATATTTAAGAAATCCTTAACCTTTGCAGTTCATGCTGTATTCCAAAACCTGATGAAAATTCATGTTCTCTAATGCTGACTTTCAAGGTACAGAAAGGATTTAGAAGATAATGCTGAGTGTGCTGGGTTACAGTGTTTATCTGGGTGATCACTAGGTTTAAAGATTTTTAATGTAAATTTCTGAAGGCTTAAGTGCCATTACATAAAAACTAAATAGGATTTTATCTCATCCCTCCTATTCCCATCCCATTTGTGCAATCCCTTGAAGTAGTGATCTGTAAGATATCTGGATATCTAACACTTATATTGTTAGAGTGAGGAAATTCTGGATAATTAGATGCATCACATGTGTAGTGAACATGACATGCATGCAAAAAAAAATGGAGCTGACCTTTACGTGAGTAGTAAATTCAATACATTCAGGCTGTGAATGTGCTGTGCATGTAGATCAGCTTCTAGTGGAAATACAAAGAATTAGACATATGCCAAAGATGAAATGGGAGTATCATGCATAACTTATTTGGCATATCTGCACATGAGAATCAAGTGTTGGAAGTCCAGAGTATATTACACTCTTTTTTCTGTCATTGGAAACAGATTTTCTGCAAGTAAAATCTGCCATTATCACATAGGAAAGTTTTTAAGTAATTAGTGAATTTCTGGTTCTGCAAAAGTCAAAATCAGTTCTACACAGTATTCCAAGCAAATCTTTCCTGTCTTTTGAGAAAAAAGTTAATGAGTTAACTACTCTTTATTTCTCAGATAACATCAGCAAAAAAATACTGATGAAGATCATGTAACTCTAAATCTGCAACTGTTTTTATTGTCACCTTGTGTCCCTAGCATCTCGATCCACATCAAAGTAAACAAATGATATTGATTTATGTTCTGTAAATAATAGTAGTGTGGTGGAAAGAATTTTGAAAATGCAAATTTATAGGAAAGATTAACTTTCCTGTCTCATCCTTCTTTAAAAAAAAAAAAAAAGTAGTCTTGAGACTACGTTTTTTGTTTCAGATAGTGTCTAAGAGTAATTTCCATTGGATTTTAAATAAATGGCAAAGATGAGAAACAGAGAATACAAAGATTGTGAAGAGGGAAAAACTTTCTTTTATTTTCAGAGATATTACAAGTTTTCTAAAAATGTTATATGGGCATTTATAGATATGCAAAAAAAAAGTTTAAGCACAGTCAAGTAAGCTTTCTTTCACATAGTATTACATTTTTGCAGATGTCATTTAAGTAGGGCTGTACATAAAATCCTGAAATAATGGCTCTGAGGTTATGATATTGTTCTTCATCTCCATTAGCTGAGTGGTAGTGAATATAAAGTGAGAATAGTTCTGGAGAACAGAAGGGCTGTTTCAGTACTTGAACTACTCTGAACTACACCTAAGGAAATAAGTATATGAGGTCAGATGAGAACAAAGTTTCCACGTTAAATACTCTGTAGAATTTCTTATAGTAATGCAACCTGAGTGCCTGTTTTGCTTAGTCCTCAGCACTTTAAATACAATTTTTACATGATTTGAAAATTTACAAAATGCAGACATGACAAGCCAGACAATTCCTTTTCATAGATGTTGTTGCATAACCAAAATTAAGACATAAATTTGTGGGTTGACAGTGTTTTAAATGACTATCCTTCACATGGCTCTATACTCCAATGCTTCTATAATGTAGAAGACAATTTTCTTCCTTGAAATTTATGTCACATGTAGCCCTCATGATACACGTTTTCAATGAAGCCAGAACTATGTCAACTGAACAATCTTTTCTTCATTCAAAATTAATTTTGTTTCTGGTGTATGACTGCTTGCTGCATTCAAGGTTGTTAGTCAAAATATACACCTAAATGTTTCTTTTATGATATACATGCTTAAAACTTATTTACCTGGGGACTTTTTTTTAATGCAATACCTACCCTGAAGTGTAAAATGCAGTAATTGTCTGGATTAGTCCCCTCTCACAAGTGTTTTTATGTAGTATTTATGCTTATGAATATGTATAAATATACATAATTGCATAGCATTTTCTATAAAAAAACCCATTAAGAAAATAGTTTAAAAATTGGCCTGTAAGTGTTTGAATTTTCCTTATTTTACCTGAAAGACTGTTTTGGTCAGAAAGGTCAACAAAATAATTCTGAACACATTTCACTTTACATATAAATTGGCTACTTGAAAAGTGTACATGACTCTGGTTTGACTATTGACTGAATATTAAGATACACATATGTCATGCAAAACTTCTTTCCTGAACTTTTTTCATTACCAGGACTGCTCATATCCTTCCCTCCTCAATAAAGCACTCAGTTCCATTTTCTTATTTACAGAAAACATTGGGCCTTCTATCTTTAGATAAAAAAAAAGTTACAGAAAGAGAGAGAGCTAGGGCTGTTCAGTCTGAAGAAATGAAGACTTTGGGGAGACTTTGGAGCACCTTCAAGTACCAAAAGGAGGCTTACAGGAGAGCTGGAGAGGGCTTTTTACAAGGGCATGCAGTGATCGAACAAGGGAGAATGGTTTTAAGCTTAAAGAAGGTGGGGTTTTATTGGATGTTAGGAAGAAATTCTTTACTGAGAGTGGTGAGGTGCTTGAAGTTTCCCAGAAAATCTGTGGATGCCCCATCCCTGGAAGTCTTTGGGACCAGGCTGGATGAAGCTTTAGCATACTTTTTTGTGGAAGGTGTCCCTGCCTATGGCAGGAGAGATTGGAACAAGATGCTCTTTAAGGTCCCTTTCAACCCAAACCATTCTGTGATTCTATGATTCTAATTTTATATTTCTATTAAAGTTACTTTCACTGGGAAAAAAAAAAAAAGCATGTGCAGTGTTGAGCAGAAGTGCCAAGGTGGATGCCTAAATTATTTCCAGGTTTTCAGGGCTTTTTGACATAACCTCTGATTTGGTGTCACACAGTTCTGGTGCTACTGTTCATGTTTCATATGGTCACATAATCAAAAAATACGTTCAGAGATGTATTTGGATAGGAGATGTGCATCAGAGTTCCTTCTCCTCCAAAAATAAACACTAAAAAGAAACAAACTTGTGGTCTCTATCTAAACATTTAAAACAAACAAACCAAACAACATAGAAGCCATATATATTTAAAGTAGTGTTAAAAATTTTAAGCCATTATAACACTGGACAGATGGTTATGTAAGATAGGTGTTTAGACTATTTTTAAAATATACTTTTATGGTATTTACAATTATGTAATTGATGATCTTTAAGTGATATTGAAAATTTATTCTACTGCAAAGAGAATGTAACTAAGTTTGGTCTCTGAATATTTTGATTGTTTTCTCTAAATTTTCAGTTTTATTTTTCAATTGATTCTGAAATGAATTGAAGGATGGGGCATAAAGGAAGCTTTGGGTTACAATTAAAGTCATGCTATATTATTATTCAATTTACTGGAGAATCTTATTCCTACCTTCCTATTACATTGATATACCTCCACAGGAGTCTCCTACCTTGCTGGTGTAATCTATTTTCTTGGCTCTTGGCTGTTCAGAGATATGAAAACAATCTAGTCTGACCAGATTTAGCTATCTGTAGCACTATGACATCTCCACTGTTTGTTTTGAGAGAAATGGACATATAAACTCATCTTAAGTCTGAATGAATTGAGCATTCAAATGTCTTTTTCTCTTTATGGACTAGCTTAGGTGTGTACGACTACACTTTTTTCTGTCATGAGTCCCTCCTCTAAGATTTCTGCAAAGTGAACTCCTCTTTCAGTACTTACTGTCATGTGTATGACGTATGAAGTAATGCTTATTTTGCCAAGTATAAAGTATTTACTGGGTAGGGGATTTTTTTGTGTGTGTGATGATCGGGTTGTTTTTATGTACGTACATACATATGCAGCCCAACACGTAGTTTAATGATGTCATATTTGGGACAAATAAATTTTTATAACTACTCCTTCACAGTGTATTCAGAAACTACTGTTCAATGATAGATCAACATATAAACCACAGCTAAAAGTAAAATTCTTCTCGTGTAGTGTAAAGCTGCTTCAGAGAACTGGAATTGCTTCCTTTCCTAGTGGTATTTAATAGCCTAGGCAAAGTGATGCAAATTATTATCACCAGCACACTCTTGTAACTATTTTCAGTTCCACCTTAAATCTTGTGAACTCTTCTTGACTAGATAAACTAAGAATATGTCATTCAGGTGTTTGAGAATGAGGAGAAACCAATAAAAACCACAAGGCACTCTTCCATCTTATGATGGTTTCTGAAAATAAAGGACAAACATGTCTCTAATGAGTCATTAAAACACATCCCAGCACCTGTGATCATGCATTCAAGCCCACTCCCATTTTACTTAGGTGCTGGAAAAATAACAGAGGATATCTTCGGATTCATGAGGAGTTACGTTATATTGATCCTCGAAAAGCCAAAAGAAGGTTGCAGCTATACCCCAACATTCATATTTACAGAGAAATAGCATTTTAGAAAGTTCAGACAATGACAAGAGAGCATTACTGTTTTTTCAGTATAGCTCTGCTGTGAGAAGATACAGTTTTTGGGCCTATGACCTCCACTGGACTTCAGTCAATATGGAGAGAGAGGAGGGCTTCTGCTACTAAGGATTAAAAAAAATGAATCTAGTATTTTGTGCAACAAATAAGTTCTGCTTCTGCAAATAATGTATTTCCCAGAAACATTATCAGAGTTACATCATATTAATACACAAGGAAGTCTACATTTTGCCTCTCGAGATAGTAGCATCTCTACATTTATAAGAAAATATGGTATCTTACATCAGAAGTGTAAAAAGTATTTATCAGCACATCCTGTATCTTTCCTAATAACTGTCTTTCTTAGTATGCGGTTTCTTTGGAATCTTGTTCTACTGCTGTCTGTGGTAATGATTAATTTATTTATAAAAACATATCAATAGTGTTTTTCTGCTTTGGTATTTATTCCTCATGTAAGGGTTCTTTGAATATCTATCGATTTTCTGTAAGAAGTTAATGTGTATGAAAAATTCTTTGATGATGTACAGTCTATCTTCTCACATTAACTTCTCCTAGACCTAGTTCCTTTAATCTATGCTTCATCAGAGGTATTTGTTTGTAGCCAATATAAAACATCCTCTTTCACATAGTTTTTAAATATATGTATTCTATAAAGCCAGTAAATATAACGTACCTGAAATTAACCTACACTTGCAATATTTCAGGAGGTTCATTTTAATGTATGGTTCATAGCTCACATTCCAAGTGTATGGGAGATAAGAAACACTTAGTTTAATTACTGAAAATGAAAGTTTCTTGTGGTGCTCTTGCCTTATTCTTGATTACATTGCTGATATATGTTAAGTTTGGGGTTTATTCTCTTTATATTAGTTGTTTTCTTTCAAAGGTACATTGAGACCACAAGGTTTTCCAGTAATAACTGTTTTAATCATGAAACCAGCCCCAAATAAGGACTTTTACAGAAACAGATGATCTGTGGACTTGGGGGAGAGGTGGGAGCCAGCTACCTTCCATTTCACATTTTCAAAATAACAATTTTTAAGCTGGAAAGATCAGCTGCAGAACCAAAAGCAGAACAATAGATGGTATTTTATTTTCTATATTCAAATATCTTTTTTCTTTCTTTTTTTTTCTTTATGGAGAAAGCAGAGGATAAGTAACCACTTTTTCTCAACACAGAAGAAACCATTGTTTTAAAGCAAACACATTTGTAATTCTTTTCACTTTCCAGGTTCCATAAAAGTGTGCAAATGCTTTACACAATTATATGGTGCATGGAAATAAACACTTTTAGCCATACTTTTTTTCTTAGTTATGCAGGAGAAAAATTAATTTATAAATCTCACTTCTTTCCTTTGTCAGGTATGCAAATTGGTCTCAATATTTATTTTTTTTTAAATTGTTTCCCACAAACGGTACACAACTAAACTTGTTAGGTAGCCAGTAATCTAATTTGTATGTACTTCCATGATAAAATTTGACAAATGAAATGAAATTTTAGACTGTATTGCCTGATACATGTTTTTGTTTGTTTGTTTGTTTGTTTTTAACTAGTGAAAAAGGCCATAGATTTTAAATCTAGAGGATTTAAATTGTTTCCAGGGAAAGACAACAGCAACAAGTTTTCTATCTGTGAGTGTACTCCTTTTTTGTTACTTTTTTCTAGTGCAAGAGTGAAGTTTGTGCTGTGTTGTCTGTGTGTTTTCAAAATTATGTATTCCTAATAGAACTGGTTTCTCCAGTCTGCATGGTGAGTTTTTAAATATGGTTCTACTCTAAAGGCAGTCTTTCTATAAATCTGGCATTGTAGAAGGACGTGTCATTTTGTCAGTAATTTCAAACTAAATTTAGAGTATTTGCAAGGAAATAAATATCCAGCCTATTAGGTATCAGCTGTAAACTTCTCTGTGAACAGGAGATCTGTTATTTTAATTGAACGTTAGCATCAGGAGCCTGTGCAAACCAAAGCTTATCATCATTTACAATTGTACAACCACATATTTTTTTCGAGACACATAAGAGGTTACTTTTTGAATTTTTTTTAAGGTCATTAAGTTGGACATTTTTAACTGATTAACTAACTGTAGTTTTAAAAATTCTGGATATGTTTGGTGCCTTCAATTTTAATTACAGAAATTAGAAACTGAAAGTGCTTGACATCTCAGTGAACCAATTCCTGATTAAATCATAAGGGGGAGTCAGGTAACTTTCTAGCACAAACTAAATAACTGCATCTGTAAATAGATTAAGGGGATAATTAAAAGGATACTTTTGCAAAAGAATGTGCCATTTTTATAGAATTCCTTTTTGGAATAGAACCACATTTTAAATATATCTATATATATAATTAAATGAAATGGACTAATGTTTACCCTATGTCTGATTATAGTACATTTCATTATTCTTCACAGGAGTGAAACAATTTGTTTTTGAAGTGCCTTAGGCTGGACATGTTTGCACTGCTTTTTTGTTAAAAGGTGTCAGTGATGGATTCAGTTTCCAGAATTTAGCAGGAGACATTAGCATAGGTTTTCATTTTCGGTGTTAGATTTTAAACTGTCAACAAATCAGATAAGATTTCTTCTTTTATAGAAAGATGTCTTCAAGCATCAGAACCCTTTAAAATTTACTAAGTCAGAACAATAAAGCAAAACAGACTTCTGTTCCATTATTATAACATCATGTATTGCCATATTCAACTTCTCTGTAAACTGCATCACCTAAATAGTTATGAAGGCATTTCTGGTTTATTTCAAAACTTTGTATCAGGATATTTAAAACCTAATATTCTTTTCATGTGTATTAGGTAAAGTAGAGTGACTATACAACAAAAAGTATTACTAAGATAATGACAGTAGTGTTTATAAAGCACATCACTGAGGTCTCTTTCTGACAGCCCATCTGTAATTTTGTAGTTACAATCAAGAATAATATAATGAATGACAAATTATATTGTGCCTCTAACATTTATTTTGCACTAGTCATTACATTTTCTTCTATATAATTGTAATAGAAATTCCATATTTATACTGAACTACAAGACTCATGATATCAGAAGCTGATTGTTACGAAATTTGTGAAGAAATTTATGAATATATTTTGAAGGTCTTTATAAAATTTCATATGTTATGATATTTTATGTAAAGCTGAAACCTTCTTTATCTTTCTTATTGATTATGCAGAATAGATTATCTATATGAGTCAATAAGAAGTGAAGATGAATCTTAGTGATCTGTAACTTCAGTGATAATAATCTTGACATAAATAGATAACTAAGATTTTATGGTGTAATCTAGTATTGGTTAGGTACTAGTCACTTTGGTAGCTGAGGAACTGAAGAGACAGTATTTCATAAGACGGTTATGTATTTGGCTCTTGACTAGTTAATTTTCTCAGTGTATTCTCAGCTTAGTTTGTACTTGTGTTACAGTGTCAGATAAGAACCTTTAAAAAAACCCCAAAGTGTCCATCATTCAACTATTAGTGAACATAAGATAGGGATGAGTGACCTATTTTACATTATATCTTGTGTTAGCAATGTCTTAAGGAATTTTCATCTAGCATTCTCATCTATATGTCCTTTGATTATTTTACATCTTTTTTTTCAATGTATCAGTTATATAACATTCAATGCGAATGCATAGGTGATTTGCCCAGAGGAAAGACAGAATGGTGATATTTGATATGATGATACACTTTGAAACAAGCATGCATCAACTTCCTTTTAGAAGTTTTGAATTAATAAATGAATTCACTGGGGGATCCAATTCAGCTGGGATTAGAACTATGAAATTTCATGCTCCCAGTTTCTTGACCAGACCATGAATGAGTACTTCCCCTAGACGTCTTTAATTGACTACAGGAAACTGTTTCGTTGTGTATTTCATATGAGCATCTGGGGTGCAAAACAGATGTCTGTGGAATTACATGGAGCTGTAGACTGAAAAGTCAAGCATTATGTCTGTAAAAGTAACATCAGCACAAACCCCATAAAATATGCAGTTAATTTTCAATAAATGCTTAACAGAAATCAGATTGGTTTTAAAATTGTGTAAATGTTTTTTAGAATTGGAATAAAATCAGAAATTTGTTTACCGACTTCTACCCATAACATTTTAGTCTGTATTTTTATTGTAGTATATGTTTTTATTTTTTAAATTTAATTATTTTCTTAATTTTCTTTAACATGAACCTTTATATTTTTATTTCTCAATATTAACAAATCCATATCTTATAATTTAAAAATCTATTTTTTAGAGTATTTCTAGGAAGGAAACTGTATACAGAAGATATCAAAAACAGTAGGATTTTCAAGCTTACATTTTTGGTAGAAATTTAAAAGTGTAATAGTTCTTGAGCCTTGAAATCCAGTAGAATATTCTTTTTTATATTTATATTTGCTTCATTACCTGTGTATGGGGAAAAATAAAGCACAAAAATAAAATAGTTATTTGAAATATTTAAACATGAATTATAATAAATAGATGTGTTTAAATAATATTTTTACTTTTCTTATAGTAAAGGGTTTCTTCTGTGTGCATGATATATGATGCATGGTCAAATGGCAACATTGCAATCTGGAATGTTATTATCAGGCATCATGAATAAGTTCCTAACTATAGTTTTAATATCTATTTAATGTCAGAAAAGTTTTAATGTTTTCTCTCTACTTATGATGGTTCTGGATTTCTCATGTCTTATAATGAAGCACCCAGATATTTCAAAGAGCAAATTAGTCATGCTTATCCAACAAGATAGCCTTGTGACACGCAGTTTATGGAGCTATAGTTATCAGACAGATATATATATTCCACCACTAGCATGAACTGGGGTTTTTATAGCTAATTTGCATTCATCACATGTATAAGTAGTGAGGGAGAAAAAGGCTGAAACCTGAACCAGGAGGAAGAGTCTTCCTGGCCCAAAAGTCCCCTGAACACACGGATCCAGATGAACCGACTGTCTTGGTTTGCTACGAGAGCAACCTCAAACATGTTACAGTATTTTGGGACAGAGGAGAGTAAATACTGTGGATCCAGCCAACAAGGGTTGAGCTTGATAGATTTTTACAGCAGTGTGTTGATGTGAGATTTTTGGGTTTTGTTGGTTGGTGGGGTTTTTTTGGTTTTTTTTTTGGTTTTTTTTTGTTTTGTTTTTGTTTTTGTTTTTTTTAAAGCCTATGCAACATTTGCATTTAGCCTTTGGCTTCCTCACAGTTACTAAACCAATTCTTCTCTTTCTGTATGTGTAAGAAGACAAATTTCAAGGAAGGGAAAACTCACAAGTACTCTGAATTAGGCTCTACTTCATTAAAAGCTGAAATTTAATGAACATTCTTTAGAAGCGTAGTTAGAATATACATTTTTTATCTATGTACAATGTAGTGTGGTTGCCCTAATTATATGAAAACTTTTTCCTTAAAGGAAACTAAAAATCTAATACAGTAAATCCATTGGTCTAGTACCTCAGTAAAAGATGAATAAAGGTTAAAATCTTTATGCTTAGTCTAAATCTCTTGTCTTCATGTATTTTTTACATGATATCAACTTGTTTGTTTGGTTTGGGTTTTGTTTCTTTTTTTTTAATATTCTATCAGGCCATGAATTTACCAAGTAATAGCAGACTAACCTCTTCAGCTAATTTGTTTAGTTGTTTTTAGGAAATCTGCTACCGCCTGGTTCAATAAACTTCAAAAATTAAATACAAAAATTAATAGAGTTATTTTGACCTAAAATTATTTTTGTAAGATAGAATTGTGGAAGCTGTAAAAATTACAACAAAGTATATAATGCAAGGGGTGGGGGGAGGGGGAGGGAGTATTTGAAGAAGTAATTGAATATACTGAGGGATATGTTGAGAGTTAGATTGCTATATATAAATTTCTGGAAAAACAGAGAATGATTCACAGGAAGTTTCTCTCTGAAGATCCGTTTTAGTTTATCGTAAGATAAATGTATGCAAATCAAACTGGCATTTTGAGTTTACCTCCAGATCACCACATTTTGGGAATATATACATTTTCAATACTGATTAAGGATAATTCTCTCAGCAGGAGCTTATGCATTCAAGTTTTATTATAATTCAAGGAGAAAAGGTCATCTCTTAGTGGAGAGGACATTTATGAGTCTATGTTGAGAATAAAATCTTGCATCCCTAAACCTGATGAACACTTCTTTAAAGGCTAATATTTCTAAAGGAATTGTAATAAAAACAATAGTAATAAAATTCCAAATAATATTACAAACAAGCAAAATGGCTGATTAATACATCTTATAAAAAACTTCTGTTTTGTTTTTTTTTTAAATATCACAAAGTACACGCTTTGCTTATTATAGGGAGGACAAACTTACATATTGAAATTAGAGTTTATATTGGTGATCATATTCTGTAAAAAATCTGTTTTAAAAGACCTAAAATTGAAAGAATATACTTTTTATATTTGTTAATTGCTTAACTCTGTGTTTTCTAAAAACTGTATTATTTTATCTCTTCTTTTTTGTTTATTTTATTTTGTTTTTCTTTTTGTTTCTTTTTTTTTCAGTAAATGAGGGAGGTATTAAACAGGCGTCCAATTTGTGTCCAGATCCTGGAGAACCAGAAAATGGAAAACGGATAGGCTCAGATTTTAGGTAAAAAATAAACCCTACTATTGTATCATTTCTCTAATACTGATCTTAGAAAATGTATCTGCTAAAAATGTATTACTGTTGTTGAGTACTTTTCCAAAACTGACCTCGGTAAAAAGTGAACTAGAATTCTGTGTAAATTTATGTCATGCAGAATAGCCTGTATTTAGCATGCAAAGAAGATATTATATCTCCTTGGAAGAGAGCATATATCTCTGATAATCTGGCAAAAATAGGATTGAAGGTAAGTTTAAGTAATTTTCTCATGTAAATACTGCATTAGATTTACGAATATTGAACATACATGTGGTAGTACTGGAGATTTTTGGGAAGGACATAACAAAACTGAATGCAACAAAAGAAGAACAATAAAACCTCGGAGAAGACTCTGAGAGAAGACTTTAACAGACAATACTGCATTTTCTACAGTGTGTTTTTCAGGAATCCAGAACTTTAATCCATGCAGATATATTCCCCTAGTAGCCCTCAGAGTGGCTTAGCACCCTTAATGTTTACTACTTTTTTATTACTTTTTAATATGTTCTCCTGTATTCTCAGTTATCTTTCAAATTCCTTATCTTGTAAGGAAAAAAAGTTTTCAATACTCTTTCAAAACATTCTATTGTTTTTTTCTCAGTGAACAAATACAACTCTAATTTCAACATCAACAGTGTTTGATGAGTAGAGAGACACATACATAATCACTTTTTGAAAATATTTTGAATTCATTTTAATCTCTTCTATCTGAGTTTCTGACTTGCTTCCTTTTCAATTGTTGAACAAATATGTTAGCAATCATATTATTTTATATTTAATACATAGACACTTTAGACTGTATAAAAAGAATAAATCTAAAGCTATTTTCTTGTTTCACACTATATGCTAATTTCACATTATCATTATGTTTACGAATCTCTTTAAAACACCTAAGTGAGAAAAGGAATAAGGAAGTGAGAAGGAGATTGATAATTTTTTAATTAATTTATGACATTCAGGTTTGCTATTACATATTTTGTATTTTACATATCACACAGCACACTTCCATATATTTGAAGATAACTGTTAGAGTAATCTGGAAGATGTGCAAAATTATCATGAAATAATAATTCTTTCTTTTCTCCTCATAATCAAGAAAAAACATAAAATCGACAATGACATCCTGAGTAAATGTGCTAGCTATCAGTCAGTTATAATTTCTTAGTTAGTTATTATAGTCTCCCATTTATTTAGTTTTGAGAAAAGGAAAAGTTCAATGTACATCCGAGAAAGCTTTATAAGAAATTTTATAAAAATGTAATTTCTGATGTTAAATGGCAAAATTAAAAAGCTCGATATTGTCAGAGAAATAAAAATTAATTAACTGTATTTAACTGTCAAGCTTTCTAGAATCATTACTCAGGCCAGTGTTTTGTATTTTAACTTCAAATATATGGCTTGAGAATGAAAGCCTTTGTCTGAGAAATTTCCAGTCCTTTTCTATTGCTTTCTCTGCCTGTGATCACTGAAAGACCTACTTGCCATGATTTTTCTAGTTGAACTTGTGTGAGGGGCAGTACCTCAAAGAAGTTGGTGAACTGGTGTGGCCTCATGTTGAGTACATTGTGCAGTTTGGGCACCACCATGTAAGAAAGATATTAAGTTATTAGAGTGTACAAAGGAGGAAAACAAAGATGTTGAAGGGCCTTGAGGGGAAGCCATATGAGTAGCGGCTGAGTTCACTTGGTCTGTTCAGCCTGGAGAAGAGAGGGCTGAGGGAACACCTCATTGCATTTACAGCTTCCTTGTAATGGGAATGGGAGAGGCAGGCACTGATCTCTTCTCTGTGGTGACCAGTGACAGAACCCAAGGGAATGGTCTGAAGTTGTTTCAGGGGAGGTTTAGGTTGTATATTAGAAAGAGATTCTTTTCCCAGAGGGTGTTTGGGCGCTGGAACAGACCATGTGCCTGAGGGTATCTTACAAACACTTCTTGAACTCCATCAGACATGGTGTGACTCTGGGCCATGGTCCTGTGCAGAGTTAAGACTTGGACTCGATGATTCTTGTGAGTCTCTTCCAACTTGGCATATTCTGTGATTCTGTGATCATGGCCTTATCTTTATTTTTAGACCAAACTGTTAGGATTTAATTTAACATTACTTTTCACTATACACTGTGATGATGTGACTATCAGACTTTCCTATTTCAAATTAATTTATGAGAAAATGAAAGGAAAAGGCATTCAAATTACTGAACAATAGTATACAAGATATACAAGTATCAGAGTCAATATATTTTCTAGTGTTTCTTTTCCCTAAGTTCTGGGTAATCATGGTGACTTTTTTCTCTCTTTGAAAAAAAAAAAAAAAGAAATCTTCAAATTATCTGTGAGGGTAGATTGGCTTTTCTATCAACTCCCATGAATGTGACACTTAATGCTTATATGTATAGCACAATGATAAATCCAATCTCAATATAATGGAAAAAAAATAACTAGAATATTTCTAATATTAGTGAAAGAACATGGCTTACACATGCAGTATACACTGGATGTGAAAAGAGTGATAGTCAAAAGATGTGTTCAGTTTAATGAATTTTTTGGTGAACAGAAGATACAGCAGATATATTATTATGCTCTCAGTCTTACAAGGTATAATTCTTGGTAGTAGGAATGTTTATTTCGGCGAGGAAGTAGTTTTCACCTTCCACCAAAAAATGTGTTTTCAGATCAAACTGCTCTGCCTTTTTCTCTCTTTTTTTTAATTGATCTTTATTTTGATTATTTTTTGACACTAGTATGGAACTAACTTTTTTACAAGTAAGTAACAAAACAAAACCAACTACAAGCCCCCAACAAATTAGCACTTAATTGCTCCTCTCATTATTAAGGGAAGATTCTAGAAGCAAGTCTAAAATCTTCTTGATTTTAAGGGAAGCCTTGCTTCAAGGTTTCTCTAACAGGTTGCAGACCAGTAATAGTTTCTGAAAGCACAGGCTTCTCAACAGCCTCAATGTCACCTCAAATTTATCCTCAAATGCTGTCCCCAACTAAATTCTTGCAACTAAATATTTGAATTTTACTGGTTTTGTTTCTTTCAAGATAAAACCAATCTGTTCTGGGTAGTCTTCTTTGAATCAATCCCATTTAGGGCAATATCTCCTTAATAGGCAGGTGTATTCTGAGTCTAGCACTCAGAAACAACCCAGAAAAGAGCAGTTTACTTTGAAAAGATTCTTTCTAGCATTTTGTGGTAGCCTCTCTTTATCATACAAGGACATTGTATTTGGAAATAATGAGAAGAGATACACACACACCTGTGCACAATTTCTTGATATTTTATTGACAGGTCTTGAAAAAGGCAACAATTACTCTTTTGGTTGTATTCCTCTTACACATATTAGGGATAAATAAGGTGGCTTCCTAGCTAAGGCTTGTTAAATGTCTTATGAATGTGAATGATGAGGTTTTTACTTGTAAAGAACAGCATTTCTGCACATTAGTAAAGCATGCATACTTATGTCAAATTGGAAACATACCTTGAAAAAAGATCTTACAGGCAACAAAGGCAGACTTATTGCAATTCTGTTTTAATTCTGGTTTCAATTCTCTCCACTATCATAATGGTTGTCCAATTGCTTCATAAGCTTCTAAAGTAAGAATGTTGGAAATTCTTTAAAATAAATAAATAATATATTTACATTTGTTTAAAAACATCCAGTACTATAGAAAGTCTTTTACAGGTCATCTTATATCTGACAGAAAAAATAGGACTCTCTCACCTTTCCCTTCTTGAAGTCACTCTCTCTTGTAATGAAGGAAATAGCTTTACTTTAAACTTGTCTTTTTTTTTTTTCCTTTCTGAGAAGGAAATGAAAATTCCAATTACAGTAGCTTCATTTTAAAACACAGTATTTGGAAGGAGGTTTCAGTTCTATCTTTATTAAGACCAGTCAAAATCTAGTTTCAGTACAATTTAATCTGCTTTAGAGAAAATCATGCTTTTATCACTTCTCTTTAGCTTTCTTCAAATGTGAATGTGTAGCTTTGGAAGAATTTTTCTGCAATTTCACTCCTGTTTTGATTATAAACACTACCTGCTCTCAGCACAATCATTTGTTCTTACGTGGTTCTTACACAGACTTAGAAAACCTGTAATGCAAACTGTAAGACAAACTGCAATCTTTCATTAAAATCTTTGGGACCTGGATCTACCTTTTGGATATTTTTTCCAATATGAAAAGTCTCATGAAAATATTTAATGTGAAAATTCCCCATGGCTATATTTTGAAGTTTTAAAGGCTTTGTTTCTGATGTCAGATGCCCATTAAAGCATAACAGGTTTTGCAAGTTGAAATAAAGTCAAAAAGACTTACTCATAGCTGCCAGCTTTTTCTGTACTGAGAAAAAATATTTTACCTCAGAACTAAAACTTCCCTTCCTTGGAAGTTTCTTAAAATTTTAGATGTACTGGTGAGTATTCTGCTAGAATTTCTGATTTTACTTTACATGTTATACAGTAAAATACACATCTTTTCTACATGTGTCAAATTTTAGAATCAATGCCACTATGGAAAATATAAGAAGTATGTAATAGATAAAGAGAAAATGTTTTCATAAGTGTTGCTTTTTTAATTTTGAGGGTTCAAAGGAGCTTTTTTTTTCTCCCCCAGTGGAATAAACATATCCAGACTAAATTATACTTGGACAGGCGATTATTAGGAGGCAAACATCAACATCCCAAAGTTCTGTCTTAGTGAAATGAATGAATGATCCCATCTAAATCCTCTACCTCTGTAGTACGGTCCAACTAGTATTTAAAGATGAGATTCTGATCAAACTTGGATCATAACAAAGCAGTGGATGCTGTTAGACAGCCACAAAAATGCTATTGTAATCTTTAAAATGCATATTCTATTGAGAGAATGAAGAATATGAAGTTTGTATTAAGGACAATTTATTTTACCAATGGGATGACTTACACTGTAACTAAGGATATCTTCTTTCATTTTATATTATAAATAATTTTATATAGTTATTTTCTTCAGAAGAACGACCTTGAGGTGATACATTGATTGACTGGACTGGCTAGTAATTTCACACTTAATTTTCCTTAAATCTTCTCCGACTCACATACTCTTCTCTGCAGATATGCAAGGTGAGCTTTTAGACTCTGACACTTCAAGTCAAACATTGTGAAAATTTAACAAAACCTGATTTGTGGCATGAGATATGAGGTTAATTTCTAGGTGATCAGTGCATGTATGACTTTTCAACAGTTAAGCAGTTCCTTTGTGAAGCACAAGTGTCTGACCGTACAAGCTTTGAGAGAAAGATTGAAGATTCCACAAGAGTCTGAATATGCTGTTCAAGTTGTGCCCTGCTTTATTGAAAGATGTTTCTTATAAAGTAAAATCTGAATCTTCTCCACTGTCCCTTGTATATTATCTGCCACATTAAGAAAAGTTTGCCTTCTTGAAGTAGATAAGGTCTGCTATGAGATAGTACCTTAGCTTTTTCTTTGTCAGATGAATTAAGCCTCGCTGCCTCAACTTGTTACTGTAGGTCATGTGCTTTAAGTCTCTGACTAACCTGCAAACTCTAGAGTTCCTAACAACCTCTCTCTTGTGGAAGGCCAAACATTTGGCTTAATATTGCAGATACAACCTCACCAGCTGAGTAATATGTTCACTTGATCTGCTGCCACCACTTGTAAAGCAGTTGAGTGTATAGTTTGTTTCATTCAAGATGAGAACATATAAGTGATCAATAGTGAAGAACTTTGTGCCTCTACTTGTTAAGTCTCATGAGATTTCTGTTGGCCCAGTGCTGAACTTTATCTGGATTGAAGCTCTGCTATTCAGTGTGTCACCTACTTTTCATACTTTTGTAAGACCCATAAATCCATGGATTCGTAAATTCTGTCTCACTGTCCAGATGGAGGATGGAAATGTTAAAAAGCATAAGACCCCATATTGATTTACTAATGCCCAGCTTTTTACTGGCCACCAGCTGAATATGAAGCCATTTATTCCTACCTTTTGAGCTCAGTTGCCAGGCTAGTCTTGAATATATATCTCTTCAGTGCATATTTTGTCAGTTCTCAAAAGTTACTGCTGCTAAAGGTGCCGTGAAAAAGCTTCCTGATGTTGAGCACAGTTACCCTGAACACTACTACATCTACCAGTGGTCCAAGCAGCCAGTCATTTTGGCAGAGAAGACAAGCAGGCTGATCAAGTACGGTTCATCTTTGGTAAATCTGTGTAATTGCTCTTAATTGTTCATGCTTTCCTGGAGCATATGTTCTTTCCCAAAATTGATGTAAGTTTCCTAGCTTCTCTTTACCTTTCTTAAAAGTTCATATAGTGTTAGCCTTTCTGCAGTCACTAGGAACTTCTCCTCATCACAATAATTTTTCATAGATGATACCAGCAGTCAGTCAGTCATACAGACGCAGTCAGATTTTTCAGCCCTTTGGTGAAAGTTGTCTGGCTGCCTGCCTTTGAATACAGCTTTCTTACTTTATGTATTGCTCCCCAGTGTTGGCTGTCCCTCATCTTCACAAATCTATGTGCAGACACCTCGGAGCACATGTGCTGTAGAAATTGATGCAGAAAAGACATTTAGTACTTCTGCCTTTTCCATATTGGATTTCAACACCACAGGGTTGTCTCATCCATTTATTAATGAACCCACATTGAAAATGAACTTTCTTTTGTGACTAATATACCCAGAGAAACTCTTTTCCATACTAATGTGCCTTAGCAGTCTTAGCTCTAACTAGGGGCTCATCCAGAGTCTAATTTAGTCACCCAGGGACTACTAAATTAGTAGCTCTGGTTCAAAAAGTTCATTAATCATAAATGATTGAAATATGGTAATGATCAGAAGATGAACTATACGTTTTTGCTGCATTCTAAAGATTTTCTCTAAGCATTCACTTTTCATCACTTTCAGTGTTATCATGCTGGACTAAATGAACCCAGTCTCACCTTTAGCTGCATCCATAGACAACTTTTTTTTATTGACTATATTTTGCTTTTGAAATTTGTGGGAGAATTTCATGCTGTTTTTTAGATTTTTCTCTTTTTTAGGTGATGAATGACTATATAACATACGAAAATTAACAACTTCATATCTATATCATACTTCAGTTCTCTTGAGATTGACAAAGCAGATATAGCCACAGTTTTATGAGGTTTCATCTTTTAAACAGTTCCTAAGACTGGCTTCCATGATCTGATTTTCTCACTCCACAATTTTTACTTCTGTAACATATAAGCAGTTATGCAACCAGATCTCTCTCACATGTCCTCCTGCAGTACCTCTGGATATGCAATAGATATAATCAATTTTATCCCTCAGGAATCCTTCTTTGTCCTTTAACACCATCCTCAAATTATTTGGGATTCTGTCAAAGAAAAAGAAAATGAAAAAAACCCAAACAAACAAACACCTAAAATTGTCTCTGTCACCACACCATACAAACCCTCATCAAACCCCTGGCCAAGTGCTTCAGAGAAAACTGATTTATATCCTTTTTAATATTTTGGAATCTTCAACATATTCACCTCATGAGCTTCATGCATTCTCCTAGAGAGGGAAGTGACACTTTACCCTCTTGTACTTGAGTTATAAATCTTTTTGTAGAAAAAGATGGATTTTGAACTGAATTGTTGTATGTCACAGATTAAAAGGCATTGGAGAAAAAAAATATAATCAGCAGAAACAATAGGGGTCTCTCCTGTTAGACAATTTTGAAAGAATTACTTTTTACATTTCTAAAAGAGTATAGAGATAGATAATGAGAGCAAAATGTTAAAAAAATGTAATCTTGACTAGGCTTTTAAGTTACTGAGAGACAGATTTTCTTAATATTTTTTACAAGCTCCATTATTATTGTAGTTTTTAGGTGATGTTTGACTCTTCCATTTTCTTTCTTAGATGGGTGTTTTATCATTTCCTTATCTATCTGCCCTTAGAAGGTCTCACTCACATGGCATATATGTCAGATTTTGTAAATTCTCCAGTGTCACTGTGTTTATGTGTCCAGGAGCTTACAGTCATATACTATCAAATATCAGTTTTTATATCAGAATTGATTTGGACAAGTAAAATGGACTCCGTATTATATTATTTATACTTTCGGGGTTGATAAAAGTAATTACCATACTAGTATAGTATTCATAATCGTTCAGACCTTGGGAAATTCTGCCAGTTACAGTTTTATTACCATGAGTTCAATGCTTTACTTCCTGCTCAATATTTCTCAGTTAAAGGAAATATATTTCCATGTTACTTTTCTTCATGTGCTCCTTTATTTTAATAATGAAAGAGGTGCATAATTTCCTAATATAACTTTCTAAAGAGATAGATTATTGTGAAAATCTAATATCAAGAAAGATATTCATATCTTCCCAATCGCTACCTTTTGAACTTTCATAACAGTATAGTCCCTGTAGTTGTTGTGTACAATTTCTAACATTAGTGATAGATAATATTTTGTGTTTCACAATTTTGAAATTGCCTTCAACTCTGTGATCTGCCTTGTAGGTCTTGTTCCTAAGACTCATATAGAAGCTTTTCAACCTTACATTGCAAGGGCCTTTACATTTTGTTTACTTTTTTTGTTTTCTTAAGTTTTTCACTTTTATATATTCCTCTGTTTTCATGGACTCTGCAGCTCTTCTTTAGCCCATTCATTCACTTGCCCTCCAAACGACTGTTTTAAAGAGGTAAACCAGCTCTGGCCAAAGTGAGCCCAGAGAGGGTTGAACATTGAGCACTGTCAGGCTGGTACATAGCCTTCAGCCTTTTACTACTGAGAGCAGAAATTGCTGGATTACATGTTTGTATTGTTCATCAAGACTGTCATATCTAAAAGAATGGAAAAAATGGACTGATATCTATTTGTAAAGAAATGCTTCTTTTTATTCATTGTTTGATTTTAGCTTGGGAGCAACAGTACAGTTCTCCTGCGATGAAGATTATGTGCTTCAAGGTTCCAAAAGTATCACCTGTCAGAGGATAGCTGAAGTTTTTGCTGCTTGGAGTGATCATAGACCCGTGTGTAAAGGTAAAGAGGAATTCTTACCCTTACAGTAATTTTTCCATTTCGTATTTATTGTTTATTTATAGTATTTTGTAAGTGCCTAAAGTTTTAATCCCAGTGTTCCCGCTTTTTTAGGAAAAAAGGACATGCTTATGCATATGTTTTGTTTAACAGGAATTTTGTAGCCAAGCAAGTAGATAAACATAAACAGCAGCTGAAAATTAGCTCCTCAATTTCTGCATTTTATTGGAATTTTCAATTTGACTCATCCTCTCAGACACTTGTGTTTGGTTTTTTTTTTAGCTGGACATTTTCAACATCAGTGCATCATATAAGCCTAAAATTATGCTGGGAATATTTAAAGTTGTTCCAATTTAGTTGGTCTCATGCAAATCTTCCATTGTTAGAGGACAGCAGAACAATGTCTTCCAATCTTTCCTAAGAAAGAAAAAAAGGTTAAAAGAAACGTCATGAGAATCTTTGCCCAGGCATTCGTTACACCTTGAGTTATGATTGAAATCTCTTTTTTAAAAGATGAACATTTCTTCAGTTGTTAGTACTTTTGTATCCCAATAAATGCTTAATATATATAACTGCAATACCCTATCTGATTGTCCCAGTTTAAAAGAAAACTAAGATGTCTATCTGGACTAGGCAGGGAGGTTCTTCCCAAAAACCACCACAAGCTTTGAAATTAATAGACTATAATCAGAAAATTTATGGAAAAGGATAACAGTTCTTAACTACAGAGATAGATATATAGATATAGATACATATAACCAAACCAGAACAGAACAGCAACACTGTAACCAAAATCTTTAAATGTATTAAGTTCTACCTCTGCTCCTTTCAGTGCAGTTATATTTATGGACAGCAGGAGGCAATGGTCACAAAAATCACTCCTGAGCTCTGGGGAGACACAGATGCCAACCAGGGAGAGGTGGTGGTTCCAAAAAACTCACATGGGGATATGAAATGGTGGTCACAAGGGACAGGATGGAACATGTCCTGTGGGCAGTGTAGAGACTTTCTCCTCATTCTTTTGTTCAAAAGTGCTGGGGGTGTGTGTGTGTGGTTTTAGCAACTCCTCTGCAGATCACTTGGCCCTCAGGAAGTCTGTAGAAAATCCTGGTAGTGGTGACAGCTCTCTCTCCGAAGGACAGCACAGGCTGCACAGAGTTGGAGGGGGTGCTGAGTCAAGGGAGCTCCCTCCCAGACACTTCCACCAGCCTGGCAAAACGGTGCCTTTCACTCACAGAAGCTGGGGTTAGTTGGGGGGTGGGGTGGGGTGGGGTGGGGGGTATTAACTCCCAAAGTCTGCGTTGGTGCAGGAGAGAAAAATTCCATGAAAGATTTTGAAACTGTAACACTGCTTTACATTAGCTTCTCTGTGATTCAAGAGAGAAAGTTTAAACTATACAGGATTGAAATCCTACTTATTTGTCTTCCATGAGATTCAGTATTCCCCTACAGGGCAATGCTGTTATTACAAAGCCATCTTCCTTAAGCAGACAATTATCTACTTAATGAAACTATTTGTGAGTTGATAAATCTCTTCCTCTCATTTATGTTTCAGGAAATGAATCAGATAGATCTATTCATATTTGGCTCATTGGCCTTTTTATTTTCCTGCCTGCCACTTCTGTTTTATGCTTGCTGGTTTTTTAGACCCTCTCCTGTGAAACATTTATGAATGCTGCCTTTTATAATGTTGCTGGCAAGTCAGCAATAAATACAGTATTTTGAAAAAGCTCATCTACTCTGTAGAAAGAAAAAGTGGTTTTGAAATAATTCTTTGTAACAGAAAACTAAAGGAGACACATGATTTATGGTCTAAATCATGGTCATCCAATTAATTATCATGCTGCAAAGTAATCTGGATTCTTAGTAGAAAAAGAATCAAATGATACTATGTATGTGAATTAGATTCTGAAAAATTTGGAACACAGGGATTTGTGGGGTTTATTGTTATTTATGGTCAGTTCATTTTACTAAAGTGATTTTCAAAGCAGCAATGCATGGACTCAGTATCTTTCCTGTGGTAGGTTGCAAACATCAGTTTGATTCAAATGGATAAGCAAGCAGAATGTACATTATGAATTTTAGATCTTGCTTTTATAAATACCTATAGTCCATTTTTGAAAAATCTACTTTTGTCTCAGTTCTCTCTGAAATGCAGCCATGTATCTGGACCTCTTAAATGTGTTACTGACTAGCAATGCATGTGTGTATGGATACATGAATGCTCTTAGATCTTACTCGAGCACTCCAGTGCTTCATTAGCCTTGCAAATAGCAGTTTTTCTAATTCAAATGTGAACCTTTGTTGCTATATTAAAAAACTTTCAATAGGTTCTTCTACATGAAGGACAAGTTTTTCATTTGTCTTTTCAATGGCTTATTGTATACTTCAAGAATACAAGATCTACTTTAACCAGCAGCAGTTCAGTCAGTCCATCCTCATGGGTCGTATTTAAAGACCTCCAGCACTTTTCATCATTTTCTCAATAGATCTCTGTCTTTCTTAATAAGTAGTTTCAAAATCTACTATTTTAAAAGTGCACAGTGGAGAAAAGGAATTATTTCTCATATTTTCACACATTTTTCTACATATAACTATATTCCAGTTTAACTGTCTTGAGGATAGGATGGCTCTGCAGAGAGAACTGAACAGGCTACATAGATGTGCCGAAATCAACGGTATGAGGTTCAACAAGTCCAAGTGCTAGGTTCTGCACTTTGGCAGCTACAACCTCATGCAACATTACAAGCTTATTGGCCAGTTTGGCTCTGTCCAGACCTTTTCATGATGTTTGTTGGTGGGGCTGGTGGTCTCCGGGCAGGCTGGCTCTGGCAAGGTGGGAAAACGTCTGTCAATCACACATCAAGGGCTCCCCAAGATGTTGGCCAGCAGCCCAAAATGTCTCCTGGGTCAATGAAGACAGCTCTGTAAGGTCGGTGTCTGCCATTTTGTTAGGTCCCTGGCTCTGGTGGGCGGTCTCCTGGAAGTTGCAAAACTTACATTTGTCAGTACCTCAGCCGCTAGAGACAGCTCTGGCATTGCTGAGTGGCTGATTTGCTGCTTGTGTGAAGTTAAACGGTGACAAAGTAGCCTTGCCTAAGATGCTTAATTGCTCTATTAACGCCTATCCGGCTTCGGCAAAAGCAATTAATTACGTCCCTGGGTTCTAATTGTTTACTGCCCTGGTCAATGTAAAAACATATTAGCGAGTTAGAGACAGAATAGTCTCTTACACAGGTTCAGGAGGATTCCTATGTACAAAATAAAAGATGTTAAAACACAGCTGAGGCAGCAAAGCAAATTTATTAGTAAGCAAAGCAAATGTATCCTGTTACTTGTGATAGAATATCATACATGCTGACCCTTGGAATCTTAGCAAGCTGCTGAGCAGGAGAAGGAGATGGATCATGATACTCGGCAGGAAGGGCAGGTAGGCAGTACACCTTCAGGGTCTCCCCTGGGTCAAAACAATGCACATCTGGTCCTCTTCATCCCCCAGCCCAGGTCCACACCTTATATCTCCTCTCTCTGGAGTGGAGTCTTGCCAGCTGCAGCATCAGTTCGTGTGTGGCCATTGCACAAGCCAAGGCTGCAACAAATCAAGATGCCGACTCTGGGCTAACAATGGCTCTAGCCTTTATTGTTCTTTTGTTAGAGCTAAGTTCTCAGCAGTTCAGTGTTCTGCTAACATTTCTTTCTCCAAGGCTGCGTTTTCCACAGTGAAACTATGCAGTATTTTGTCATACCATAATGACGAGTACAACAACGGGACCAAATATGACAGGGCCCTAAACACAACTCTAGTCCCTAACACACCACCTAAGCAAAGACAAAAATTAATCTTAAGGTGGAAAAATTCTCTGAGTTTTTTTGGCAATACTGGGCTTTGTTTACTGTCCCATATGTTCTTAGTACTCTACTTAGATCTAATTTTTTAAATTCTATATTGTATTCTTTTTATTATGAAGTGTGTCATTGCTATACACAGTGTGAGAACAGCAATAACAAAACTTACTGTGAGATGTGCTGTCTGAATAAATTTGTGTAGTGTCCCGAAATAATTTCTGAATAGCAACAGCTGTCAAATGTATACAGATTTTTTCTTGAGAGAACTTTTCTTTATCTTTGCAACTCAAGCTAGATAAGACTGAACTTGAAACATGCCTCTTTATACTCTTTTGAAGCAAGATGCAAGCAAAATGTACTCATTACTAAGCTAATAGTAAGTTTCTAATTTTCACAAAGTAGTTAAATCAACAAAAGTTGAAGACTTTATAATAAATTTAGAATTACCTGCTAATTATTTTCACTGGGAACACATATTTACAGGTAGTCAAGAACACCAAGGTACACATATTTACAGGTAGTAATTATCAAGAACAAGAAAGCTTTATTTGAAACTGTTTAAGAGTAAATTTTGGAAATACTAGTGAACAGAAAATTTCAGTCAAGCATTAAAAAAAAAGTTTTAACATCACTTTTATTTCTCTTAATCTTTAAGTAAAAATGGAAAAATTTTCACTACCAGCTAGCTGATAAGACTGTGTTGTATACTAAATTTGCACTTTTCTTCTAGTAATATGCAAATTATTTATGTACATCTGTGCATACACACATATATCTTTGATTTTTGTATATATTATGAATATAAGGATTTTGATGAAAATTCTTTCATATCTATTCAGTTTAAAATATTCAGTTATTATGTAAGTAATTATTTTATCCTTTTTCATTTCCTTAACTGATTTTTAGTATTTCCTATTTAGACTCTTTTGAGTGAGTGGCCTTGCTATTGTTTTTTCTGAAAATCCATTTAACATCCAACTTTATCTTTTAGTTATATGAGTTTTACTTATACTACCTTCAGTATTAAGGACTGCAAAAATAGAAGTAGCTTCTTTATTTTTTTCTCTCTGTTGACTTTTATATGTGATCTTCATTAATTTTTTAATTAAATTTTATTATCCTTTAAAGTTTACATGACATACTTCCACATGCACAATTGTCATTTAGGATTTCTTAATGTAAGCTTCCATTAACTTTGTTCTCTTCACATTAAAGTTAAAATATATGCATATTCATTGGTAGAATAAGTTTCAGTCTTTCAGAAAATCTTTTATAATTACAAGGAAAATAGAGAAATGTACACCTCAGGAAATTAAACATTTACAGCATATGATGCAAGAATATATATTTTACAGAGGAAAAACTTTACTGAGAGCAGAGATTTTTAAATTTTAAAAAATATACTTGTTTTTAAACTAATAAATCTTATAAATATGTAAAGTTCCATTAACTACCACAGTTCTTTGCTTATTTTAAATAAAGTACATATATAGAGAGAAGTCAAATTTCAGCTATTCAAAATATATTATGTAGTGCTGAGGAATACATTCAGTGGAGGTAACCTGGTGAGAAGCTGCAGATTGAGCTCTGGGTGGTAAAAACCCCAGGCAAGAGACTGTGAACTGCTGACCCTTTGCACAGCAAATGGCACAAGGACCTGTGACACTGTGGCACTGTCCGGACACATAGACATAGCAGGACCCAACAATGCCCAGTCTTTCCTGCTTAGATTGTGAGGGTATAAAAGCCCAGGGGTTCCTTTGTTTGAGGTCCTTCCTCAGAGGCACCAGCTCAGGCTGTTATATTGTTATTTAGCTATTGCACCAAGATTAAAATATTTTAAGGGTCAGACATCTTAGACTCTGCTATGGGAAACCCGGGGTCAAGCTGGGAAGGAAACCTGGTCTGACTCTTGAGTGTGGGGTGTGTAGCTGCAAAGGGGCTTTGGTGCTGGTGTGAGTGTTACTGCCAGAGTGGCTTCTGGATGTTCAGACAGGGAAATTTCCTGAACAATAGACAGAAAACAAATCATAATGAATAAGGAATATTTCTCTCTTCTCACTTTCCATTGCATTAGTTTTCTGATACTCTCCAGTTACAACTACAGAATTGCTATCCTATACACTTGTGTGCAAAGTTCAAAATTGCATCTCTGTGTATCATCTTTGCTTAGCTGAATTATTTGCCATACTGATAATGTATTTTTCTTTCTTCAGACCACTCTCAAATATAAAATTCATTAAACCTCTGAAGTTAATTGCAAAATTCATAATTTCAAAAGAGCAGATTGGAGTATTGGAATGGAAAAACTTTCTACAAATTCACTGATTTCTCTCTTCCACCAAGAGCTGAGTCCATGCTTAAAGCACAGTGAGGTCTTACGAGGGGTTTTGTTTTTGTCAGTTACATGTAAAATTAATCAAGGATGGAGAAGGGTCTGGAGGGGAATTCTTATGAGGAGTGACTGGGGTCACTTGGTCTGTTCAGAGTGGAGAAGAGGAGACTGAGGGGAGACCTCATTGTGGTCTTCAACATCCTCATGAGAGGAAGAGGAGGTACAGGTACTTATCTCTTCACTCTCATGGCTGGTGATAGGACTCAAGGAATGGCAGGAAGCTGAGTCAGGGGAGGTTTAGTTTGAATATCAAGACAAAGCTTTTTCACTCAGAGGATGGTTGGGCACTGAACAGGCTCCCCAGGGAAGTAGTCACAGCACCAAGCCTGACAGAGTTCAAGAAGCATTTGGACAACACTCTCAGGCATGTAGTGTGATTCTTGGGGTGTCCTGCACAGGGCCAGGGCTTGATGATCCTTGTGGGTTACTTCCAATTCAGTATATTCTGTGATTCTATAAATCAAAACGGTAGGTCATACTTATGTGCTTCTAGAGAGGTATAGTAAATATAATGTCTTATGAAATATATTAAGGGTCAAATTTTGTAGGTCTCATGTTTGTATTTTACTGAAATGTTATTACTGCAAGAAAAGTTATTGAGTATGTTCAATATGCAGCTGTGATCATAAGTTGTTATTGTAAATTTAAAGATTGTATTTGAAGTTATTAGACATCTGTGTCTCTGTGCTAATGTATTTGCAAATTATGTATAAAATATATAGAAACACAATCAGAACTAATTGACAAAAATACAAATTTTCTGCATTGGAATATTAATCTAATTCATGACTTTAGATCAGTCCAAAAAAACCCCACAAGATCTTGCTGAATAGTAATGAACGAAAGCCAGGACAGAAACCTGCAAAGACATGACAGTAAGCTGAAAAGGAACTGATCTGTTTTTCAATGATAATAATGATTAATTTCTGATATTCACAAATTCAATTTCTTCATAAAAAGGCAGATTACTATTTAAGCAAATGATTTGAAGCTAGCTTGTATTGCCACAATCTTGATTTGACATAGCAACTAATGAATTTTGACAGATTAAGGAATCAAAAATCTATATTCAAAGAAGCTTCTTGTGTCAGAAGGGTCTATTTATGGTGAATTAATCTGAATGCATTGATTGCTTGTGGAACTTCATGCAACTTTTCATTGCAGTTTGGAAAGAGGTAGCCAGTCACCCACACAGGTGACAACTGACCTATCTCAAGATTGTACACCAGGGTTCTCAAATCCTTAAAGTAAGTAGGGACAGATTCAAAAAGTCCAGGAAAAAGTGTTAGATGATTACCATTTTATTTATTTATTACAATTTTTCAGCTTTCAGCTTATCTTATCTTAACTCTTCGCATGTTAAACAATGTGAGCTCTGTAAAGAATCAATTGTCTGAAGTACTTCCAAAATCCAGTGGAAATAGTTTAATATTTTTTTATCTACTTCACTTACTCTTTGCAGTGTTGCAACAATCAACAGAGAGCCATGAGAGGCAGTTCATGCTTAGATGCTCTGTCTTGTAAACAACTACTTGAATTCAAAAGGGTTATCAAAGAATGTGTTGACACAAAATATAGCACTTATAATATTCATTAAATAAAGGAAAAAGTTTATGTAGACCACTTGTTATGACTCTGATTTTGCAAATAATCAGTAAAAGCTAAACAAAAAAAAAAATAAGTTTTACAGGAATATTTCCACTGCCTGTACTCTGCAGCACTTTAAATATTGCAGTGATTTAGAACAAATCCTCATACAATTTGAAATCAGAGAGGAGACAAAGAACCTGCAATACTTGTTGATATAAAGACCACAGCTAAAGGAATAAAAGCAAAATTGGGGATATTGAAGGAGAAAATACAGTATTGTGGTTCAGAGGCAAATAGAAATTAATGGGTAAAGAAATCATGTAATATTTTTTGTTTACTTCTTGTTGGCAAACTGTAGACTGTAGACTTGAACATAAAATATTATATTAGCATATTTTATTATCATATTATAGTTGAAAACCTCTTACGCTACTGTTATTGCTGGACAAAAAGTATGTTGATAGTCACCAAAAAACAGTGGTATTGTTCATCAATCAGTTCATTATAACTCATAAAATTTCAGTATTTTATGTTGATGTAACAGCTGTCTTCCCAAACTGTAAATAGCTTCATCTTTGCATATTCTTAGATTTGTATTTTTCAATTATTGAAGATTCATATTTTAACACTCCTTTTTTCCTCCTTAAACAGATTTTGAAAAAACAAGTGATTGGTTAAATTTGTGATTGTTTTTATTTTTTTCTGGATTTCAAACTTCTAGTACTGAAAACCACTGTCTGTTAGGAATATTTCAAACTATTATGTGTAATAGACATTGGGGCAAAAAACTTAGCTTTACTCATGAATGATGAAAGGAATATTTCATCCAGTATAGAATGGCATGGCTTTCCTTTCAGACCTCTACTATGTGGCTACCCTGAGAAAAGGCAGCAAACAAAGTTCGTAACTGTAGTGCAGCAAAACTGCAAAGATGTGCTTGACATCCCAACTATACCCCAATGGATAGATTCACACGTTCAGATGGAGCAGCAAATTGTGTCTAGACTACTCATTGTTTTCCCCTCCTGACTTTCTTCCTACACAGAGATATGAGGTGCAGGAATCACACAATTACTTATTAAATATATAGACAAAAGTCTGTGCTTGGCATTAGTCTCAAGAACTCAATGTCTTCAGCTACTGGTCATAAATGAGAACCCTTTCTCTCACCTCCTTACTCTCTTCTTGTTTTCAGGCTTCTGGTGTGTCTTTGAACAGACTCTTCACCAGAGTATTTCTTCTTTGAGGGGTAGAAGTGGTTCATGTTGGGTGGCAAAAGTGACATTCTTTCCATAGGGTAATGATAGGGAAGGAATGAGCCTTCATCCAGCAGCAGCTGAGTCTTCCTATGTTCAGTATTGATTAAATACACACACTTCGTGAAAGTGCAATGCAACTGCAGGGTAATTTCACATACATGTGTTTGGGGTTTTTTATTCAGTTAAGCAAGATGGTCTGCCAGAATACAGTGGACACAATATTTTTTTGCCTTGTGCAATTTATTTGTGGTATCATAATAATCACTGGAGATATTACTGGGATAAGCTAAGGTTGCTTGTCAGTTCTACATCTTTGTACAGGAAAAGTTAACCAGTAGAGCATTCAGAAAAGATCTGAATATCAAGTAACTAACAATAAAAGTGTTATTGACTTCAGTAGACTAGGAATTTAGTGCCTTAAAAGTGTCATTAGTAAGCAGAAAGGACACAGTTTATATCCTTTGTATTATTTGTGATGTGAGATGCCACCTAAAGTAAATAGGAATGTGTTTGTTTTTATTTAAGGCATACTGTTGTAAATAACCATACAGACTTTGATTTATAAATAAATGGCCTTTGTAGTCTTTACAACTAGATAACACTCTTCGGTGTAAGTCTAACTTCTACTAGTTTTCTTCAAAATTTTCAGTGCTTCAGCCATTGGTTCAATGGGTTATACAGTGCTTACAGCAGAAAAAAATGCTGACATGCAATACATCAATACATATGCAAGAAAAAAACACAGTAATAAAAGTGATCTTTTTGTTCTGCTAGTTGAACCTGCTTTCAAGATATTAGTGAAGGTGGCATAAGTTACTTCTTGAAATGATTTAAAAATAAATAGGAGAATTTCTCTCTTCTGTAGTTACTCTTTTTACTCCAAACACATTATTTTTTTTAAAGATTATTAGCTTGCATGCAAGAGAAAGTCTATTTTATTTTGTCAGAAAAACTAAAAATGGATTTTTGATTCCTGTGTAAGAGGTGGTTCTATTTTTGTTCAATGGTATTTTAATTCTTCACATCTTGATCAGAGTAAGTTAGAGATTTGTTTATGAATCTGCTTCATATATTCTCTATGTGAGTTAAAAGGTGAACTTCCTTTTTGCAGTCAAAACTTGTGGATCCAATCTTCAGGGACCTGGAGGCACTTTTACATCACCCAATTTTCCATTTCAGTATGACAGTAATGCTCAATGTGTGTGGGTCATCACAGCTATCAATACTAACAAGGTAAGTTTAAAATTCTGTCTCTGCTTAAAAAAAAAAAAAGGCAAACAAAAGCACATGTAGACCATAACAATTTTCATTAATATGATTTATCTCTACAGTCCAGCTGCTGTACTAGGTACATTTCAGACATTTTTAAGAAATTTCTGCTATTAGATGAATATGGAAAGATGTTGAAACCTCTTGTTTCCCCCAAGATTGGTTTGATTTTTTGTATGTTAAACAGATGCTATCATGCTTTATGTGATTCACTAAATGAATTCCCAGAAGCAACTATCCAATTGTATGAAACAATGTCATGGGTCCACTAATAATTTGTTGTAACCAGAAGAGCTCCTTTGCTGTATAAGACTTTTTATATCATGTTTGGTCTTAGACTTTGTAAGAAATCACTGATGTTCTCGAATTCATTTTCCCTTCGTGAGGTACTGCTCTAAAGTTGTTTATTTCATTGTCTGAATCACTGTATTAAAATCCCATATACTTTATACTTACACTTTAAACCTAAAGTACTAGGAGTTCTGATAATGCCAGATGAGTCAAAGTAGAACAATAAAGTTAAGTTATGACACCAGTTGTCTTTAATTTCAAGAACTAGGCACCTGGCAGCAACGGCTATATTCTATTTCCAGGTGTATCATTTTATCTGTAGTGAATGTAATGGACTTGTTTAGATGTAATAAAACATAAATTAGCTGTACAGCTCAGGAATGTTTTATAAAGGACCAACAACATCTGTGTTTGCTGGTGCAGGGGTATATTCTGCTTCTAATTTCTGTCTTATATTGCCATCTGTGTCACACTCCATTAACTGATCAGACAGGCTTAGAAAGCCTACTCCTTTGCACTTGAGTTCATCAGAGGACTCAGTGAAAACGTGATTACATTTCAGAAACCATTCAGCTGTGCTGGTATATTTCTCCCTCGAATCTTACAATGCCCTTGTGGAAGCCATCCTTATGTTGCACTTTGGTAGAAGAAAAAAAGATATTTAAAAAATTGATTAGAATTTGATAATGAAGATTATAGATGTGGTTGGTTTGTTTGTTTGTTTGTAGGGGCTTTTTTGGGGGGGTGCATAGGGTTATTTGTTTAATCCTTGTTCCAAGTACTGCTAATCCAATTTATTCAATGTATAGGTCATTAATAATGCGATGCGTCCTTGAAATATGATACAGTCTCTGTTCCACAGATGGGCAAAAAGTTCTAATGTAATAGTGAAAATCCATTTCTCAATCCCATTTTCATATTTTTATTTCTTTAATCAAAAACTATTGGGATCAGGATGAAATCTGCAATCTCTAAATGCCCTGAAAACCTCAACTGAGCTGTTGAATGAATTTAAGACCCTTTTCGCCATATTTTGCATAAAATGGTTTATTTTCTTAAATGCAGCAAGTGCATGTCTACATTACCAAAAAAACCCCAAATCAACCAACCAACCAACCAACCAACCAACCAACCAACCAACAGCACCCTTCCCCCTCCCTCCCCCCCGAATATTTTAGACAATTTACCAATAGTAGAAGCAAAACTTTAAACTGAGAAACTGGTATGTATTAACTGGCAAGTCACAGGTGATTGCAGGTTTAAGATATTAATGACTTGGAGATTGTTAAGGATTGCTCTCAGGTGGAGATATTCATACCTTAATGCTGCGTTCCTCCTCCCTCCCTGCCAGTTCACAAGATGGTGATGCAGTGTTACCTTCAAAACCTCAGAATTTTGTTTTGGCCAAAAATATCTTTACAGGAGTACTCAAAAATGTTACTCCTCAGTATTATTTTCCTTACAAATTTCAAGTTTCTGCTTTTAAGAAACTTTGAACTTAAATCTGAGTTCAGAAAATTTCCTGAATCAATGCCTTGTCTCTGGTTTGTCAGTGTGATTCATGGAGTTACAGAATCATTGGGAGTGGAACCAACATCTGGTGATCCTGTAGTCAAAATCCTCTGCTCAAGCAGGGCCACCTAGAGGCAGCTGCCCAGAGGATCTTAGTATTTCTCAGAAGATGATGACTCCCCAATTACCTAGTTCTCAATCAGACCCACAGTGAAAAACTGTTTCCTGATGTTCAGAAAGAACCTCCTGTGTTTCAGTTTGTTGCTTTACCCTCTGGTCCTGTCTCTGGGCACCACTGGAAAGGGTTTGGATTCATCTTCTTTACATCCTCCCATCAGGATTTTAGTTTGCAGACATTGAGATTCCAGTGAGGCTTGTCTTCTCCAAGCTAATCAAGTCCAGCTATCTCAGCCTTATGTGCGAGATTCTCCAATCCCTTAATCTTCCTAGTCCCCCTTCACTGGACTTTTTCCAGTAGCTCCATATCTTACATGTACTGGGCAGGTGCAGTTTTCCTTTTCTCAAAGCCCTTAAAAGGGCAAGTTATACCAGGTGTAGAAATTCCAATTCTAATTAAAACAAAACAAACCCTCTATTTAGTCAGAGGTTGTGCCTGCAATAGATCAAATAAAATGTGTTTGAGGTATTTTATATTGATTTCCGCCCCCCTCCCCCCCCCCCCCGTCGAAACTGTAAATACTGCAAAACACCAAATGAACATAGAATGAAAATTGTTCCAGGATCTGACTGATAACAATGTATAAGCATACACAGTTTTAATAATTGGGGATGAACCAGAATTCATAGGTTGAACCTCTGCTGATTCAATAAAATATTTCAGTGCATGCATGCTTCAGTTTGATTTGATTTGTACTTATGTTTTGATTGTATTTACAAGGTAAGGCATTGGTAGCAGGGATAGCTGCAGGGGTGACTTCTCTACGAAGAATCAGAAGTTGCCCCCACATCAGACAGGGACAGTCCTTGTCAGCTACAAAACAGACTTGTCACAGGTCAAAGCAGACCAAATCAGGCAAGCTGGTGGCACCTCTGTGATAACTTATTGAAGAAAGAGTAAAAAATGCTACACAACAACTAATAGAAGACAAGTCAGAATATCTGAGAGAAACAACCCCACAGACACTGAGGTCAGAGCAGAAGGAGTGCAAGGAGGTGCTCCAGATACCAGGGCAGAGATTCCCCTGCTGCCTATGGAGAGGACCATTGATGCAGGTTGTCCCCTGTAGCTCACAGAGGACCATGGTGGAGCAGAGATCTATCTGAAGCCTGTGCAGGACTCATGTGAATGTGCCTGAAGGAATCTGTGACCACAAGGAGAGCCCAGGTTTCTGGTAGGACCCATCATCTCATGGGGCCCATACCAGAACAGTTCTTGAAGAACTGCAGCCTGTGGGAGAGTCACCTTGGAGATGGCTGTGAAGAACTACTTCCTGTGGGAGGGCTCTGAAACTGAAGTCGGGAAAGAGCATGAGGAGGAAGCAAAAGCACAAAGTGTTACAAAGTAACTGCAACACCCATTCCCTGTTCCACTGTGCCACTTTTGGGAGAGAGTAGGTGGCAGAAAAGTCAGGAAGAAAGAAGTGATTTTGAGCCTGGAAAAAGGGGAGATGGGAAGATGCTGGGTTAAATTTTGTTCTTATTGGTCACTTTCCTACTCTAATTGTCTGTAAATTTAATTAATTTTCCCTGTATAAAGTTTGTTTTGCTCTTGACAGTCATTAGTGCACAGTTTACCTGTCCTTATCTTGACCCATTGGCTTTTTTATTCCATTTTCTCATCCTGTCCTGTTGAGGTGGATTGATGGAGTGACTTGGTGAGCACCTGCCAGCCAGTCAAAGTTAAATGACCACAACTTGCATACTGATGTATCCTCATGTATTTAAATACTATGAATGTGTTGAAGATATAATAAAAGAGGGAAAACAATAGTTAAGAACAGGTCACTTATTTAAAATTAAATATGAAGGCCATAATCAAGAATACCTGTTTGTTGATGTTACATTAGAGAGTTATGCCAGTAATAGGAATGCAAAAGAATAATGTTAGGTAAAGGAAGGTTTATTTCAAAACCTGAGTGTTGGACACTGTTTCTGCACTTCTGTGATGTACCACTGAAATTACTAGCCCCTGAGAAGGCTTAGATTCATCACAGTCACATTGTAGTGCAAGGAGTTGTATTATAATTGCCTCAGCATTGCACGGAAAATACTGTTCTTTGCATGGTATGGTTTGGACATAATTATAACTCTTTGATATTGCAATGAAATGCAGATGCACAGGTAATTATGGTGTTTCTAAACTAGGGAATAGATAAAAGGTTTACAGTGTTATCTGGAACAACATTCAGATATGTTTGCAGTTTTCAGAAAGGGTGTGTAACATTGATTAGAAGAACTTAAACTTGTTGAAGTTAAAAGAAAATGAAATCTTTTACCAGTTAGATTTTTTTTTAATCCTATATTGAGGAACCTGCATGTATAAAGTCTTTGCTTATATCATCACTTGGTTAATGTGTTCAGTTTTGATTCACACTAACGTTGCCTTACTGTTCTGAACGTAGTGTTGCTTGCCTTGCATGACTGCTAAAAGGTATAACTTTTGATTTTTGCCTTGAAGTCAAAAATCTCACGGATGTATAAATGAGGATTTGCCATTAACAATTTATAACGGCTACACCAAATAATATGATGGTATTCATTATAGCATGACAGTACTTGCAATATTTTGTACCAGAGCTGTGAGAACCATAATGACTTACTGATCCTAGTACTTCAGAGATTCTACTTGTTGCATCATTTGCAACAAAATAGCTCAGAAATTAAGAATCTTTTAAGGCAGAAAGCAATAGATGAAAGACCCTGAAAGGATCTTTAACTCATGTAAATAGCCTAACCCAGGACAGATTCTAGCTAATTTTCTTCCCTAATTGGTTTCAGAAATAAGTTTGATAACAACACAATATAGGTGAAAGAAATGTTTTCCCAGGAAATTATTTACTTCCTTGGCTGTGTACTGCATTATAGTTGTTCTCTTGCCTTACACAATTAATCGTAGATACTGCTCATGCCCCAGTCTTGTTGACAGTGAAATAGAGCCATAATTAAATATCTCAAACATGGCCAGAGATGACAGTGAGTTTACTATTGAAAAGTAGAATAAAAATTACTTGTGAAAGGAAAGACATGGGGATGGGGGTCAATAATAAAACTCTTTAGTAAAGGTGCACTGACACATCTGATGATATCAGCGAGATCACCATATTTTCATTGTCTTTTTGCATTCTTATATCAATATCTGTTTCTCTGGAGTTGATCTGTTAAAGAGAAAAAAACTTTTTTGATAATAATATTAAAATTAGAAATAATATCTACAATGTGTCAAAGTTATGAACAGTGATTCAGTGGAAAAAGAAAGTACATAACTTTGTAACACTGAAAAATCTATGGTTGCCCATATGGTATCACATCCAACATACTCTTTAAACCTCCTTTTTGGCTTGTACCCTGCTTTGTTACACTTTTAGAAGATAATGGAGTGGTTGAAATTCTCTGTGAGGATCAGTACCTGCACATGTGAGGCTTCTTAAACAGTATATGATAGAGGAAATTCATGGGCAGTTTTCCCATATCTCACTTGTCTTAACATGATTTCCATCTAGTTTTTATATACATTAATCAGGTGATTGTTGCCACCGTTTTATCTGTGGTTACTCTGACATCAGCTAAAGCTTTGTTGGTCAAAAATAGCAAAGCTATAGTTCCAGGCATCTACCAAAAGAACATCCAGCAAAATCATGCTTTTATGAGGAACTCTGAAAATGCAATGAAATTTAGAGTTCTTTGCTTTGTCTTAAACTGTGATGCACATATTATTAAAGCCTTGGGTCACTTAAAAAAATTCTTGTTAATAGCTGCACATAAATGAGAACAAGGATTTCTCAGTTTTGACTCAATTTTATTATATCTGTCACACCTAACAAGGGAAGTAATACCTGAATATCTCATGGGATATTGTATAATCTCATCAGTTAGGTTCTGTACCATGCTATGTATTACCAGTAATTTATTCGGACATTAGGTAATGGGATAATTTTATGTTAACATTTTGAGAAGTAAATCTTTGTATTTTTATGACTTAATTCCCATCCCCTCCCCAATGCATTTTTTCTACTGCTTTTCTCTTAAAAAATTAAAACTTGGTTTCCTTTGATTTTTTATATATAAGATCAGATGCTTGAGCAATATTTCCTAGCAAGAAACAGCTTGAAAATTTGTTTGTAACTGTTCTGGTATCATATTTGCTTTATTTTCCCTCAGGTTGGGACTGTATGCACAGAAAGCAGATTGCAGGCTGAATTTTACAGTTATGTGCATCTTGCCCCAGACCAGTCTTTTTCTCAGGTCTAATTATGACTTCATGGGAATAGTAACAAACAGTAGATTTACCAGTGGTCTGAAAGCCCTTCTTAAACCATTTGCATCATCTGAAGTGGAATAGAGAAGTCTAGAGTTGAAGGTTTAATTTTTTTTTTAGATATTTGTGTAGGAAAACCATAATTAGAGGAAAATAATGATTTTTAGTGGTCTTAATAAAGCCCAGACTCTTGATTTTACCCTTCCAAAGGAAGGCCTACAAAATGATCAATTTAAATTTAACCACAAGCTAAAAAAACTGTGAAATCAGAATTAGGCCTCGAGTTAACAAGAGTTCAAGTCTTATGAATTATACTTGCTGATTTTTTTTTCTGATCCCCAGTGACAGAAACACTGTGGAAAATGTCGGTGCTAAAATGACAGACTTTCTGACATATCTCAGCCACATTCACACCACATATTGTTCATCACCATGCATCAAGGAGAAAAATAAGCAAAAGGGTGCCTTAAAAAAGAAAAAAAAATCAAGCTGTTTTACCAAAATTGTAAGGGGAAATTAAATATGTAAGTGGACTGTTAAATTGAGATGGATCCAGAAACTGGACCTGGTTCTGTTAATTTTACATGATAGGAATTTTTAAAAAAAGGAATTTTACATGATCATATGTTATTTTTTGTTTGTCACCATCATATTCTAAATTTTACAATGAGTGTATTTCAAGCATAAAAATATTCTTACCACTTGCATAAATATATTCTTTAAAATGGTTTCTATATAATATAGGTTTCAAAAGCTTGCCAGTCTTTACATTCTTATCCTTTTATCTATTTAATTTTGAAATAATTTTGAAATCAATAATTATTTGGCCTGAGAGTTGGGAGATAGTTTTTTGATTTTGGTTTTAAGGGGATTTTGGTTATTATTAGTTTTGCTGGGTTGGTTTTGGGGGTTTTTTGTTGGTTGATTGGTTGGGTATTGTTTTGGTTTGTTTTTTTCTTATTTGTTTGGGTTTTGGATTTTTCTGGGGGGTGTTTGTGTCTTTGTTTTTGGTTTGGTTTAGTTTTTTGGTTTGTTTTTTTTTCTGAGGACGTCGGGTTTTTTTGTTTCATGTTTTTAATTGGTATTTTACTGTTATTTTTAATATCAGTTATATGTTGGGATATCTGTTACCTGATTTTTTTCATAATGGCAGAGCTTACTGAAAACTTATGACATCTGTTTCCAAATACTGTGGTCCTTTACTTCCTAAAAAACTTTTGAAATAATTCTAAATGTCTGAGAAACTGCTCACATGATATTTTCTGCCACTCTAAAGAATTATACTGAAGAACAGCTTGTAATCATTACTGAAAAGTTAAATATGGTTCTCATTTAATCACTGTATTAGTCTTTTTTAATATGTTTTTTGCATTCTATTCTTCCCTTCCTTTTTCTTTATGTCATTAAGTTGCTGTTTTCTTCCTGCAAAAATATGAATCTTTTAATTTCTGAGTTCTTTTACTCTTTATGCCAAGTCAAAAATAAGCAAAACAATTTCAGCAGAGTGCTGAGTATTTACATTTGATTTATCACAGCTGTGTTCTTTTGTGAACCATGTCAGAACTGTCAGTGGAACATTTCCTAAGCTTGCTGTTAAGCCTAAACCAAGTTCCCATAGATATTTAGTTATGTTTAACAGTCTAAATCTCAAGCAGGTTGGGTGCTTCATCATGAACTCAAACACTTATTTCATTTGTTTTTGTCAGGCCTGTTGGAACAAACCATACTGCACCTCCTTTTACAAGCAAATGTCTCAAACTTGGCTTTCTCTAACCCTAATGTGAAGCTGTACCACAGGTGTTACAGTCAGTGAAAGGATAAGAAAGTACAAGTATACTTAAACTCACTCTAAACTGTATAATTTAACCATAATTCTGTTTCTCATCCATGCAATTTAAAAAAAAACCAACGTGGTACTGTATTTATCAATAAGAGATAATGCATTTTTATCGTATATGAAACTCTTAAGTGTAAAAATATTTCAGTTCAGTTTAGAACACATTCAATTTCTTTGTAGTGTTAACTATGCTGTTCTTTCATATTGTTCATGTACAATTTGATTTGGTTAAAAATATCTCAGTCCCCTATATACTACAGTTAAAAAAAATTGCTTAGAAATATATGTGGACTGAATGGTTATCTCAGCAGAGTAAGGGAAGGGAATACAGAGATGGGAATCCAGGTATTCCTACACATGGCAGTTAGCAGATTCCGCTGTGAAGGAACAGAATAAATTGTTGAATCAGAGAATTTGGAATCAGGAGGTGTGTGCAATTGTAAAGTGATAAATTACTTGTTCTTCCATCCTGAAATTTGGCTGTAGGTATATATTGTCATCATGAAGAAACAGGTTCATTTTCTTAATTATTGTAAATTTTACTTCACTGATTTTTTCCTGCAATTTTTGTGACTATAGGAGGGATGTTTCACACTCGGAAAATATGATCTACCCATAGGGAATGGGTGAAATTGTGCTTATTGCAATAACTGCAACAAAAGTAATAATTCTGTTTCAGCCACCATTTTAGATTCTAGGTCTTGCCAGTATTTCAGGTATTAACTCCACCTTTGGATAAAACCTTAGATAAAATTAAATGTCAAATTTGAGGTTTAGTTCTGTTTGACTTTCTACAAGTTCCTAAAATTGATCTCCCATCCATTTTGAATGCACATATTATTTATACTTATCATGAATATGCACACCCCAGCTAGAACTTTTAAAAAGACATATACATATGACTAAGAGACTTTGATAGGAAATTTCCAGTGCATGCACTGTGAACATTTGAGATGTTTCAGTCTTTTTGCTTGATGAATTTTTGGCAGAGGCTTGACACTTTCCTACACAGTTGAGTTCACTTGGTTGCTCTTGCAAGTGATCTTTATAGGAAATTGTTCTGTTCAATATATACCTTTTTTGTTTTCTACAAAGGGACTCCTTTAAAGGTTCATGGTACCATTCTGTGATGGGCCAGTCTTGGCTGCTAGATGTCCACCATGCTGCTCTATTGCTCTATCATACCCACTAATCAACAGGGCAGGGGGAGAAAATCCAATGAAAAAGCTCAGGGTCAAGATAAGGACTGGGAGATCGCTCAGTAGTTGCTCTCATTTGCAAAACAGACTCAACTTGGAGAAATTAGTTAAATTTATTGTCACTCAGAATAGGGTAGAATAATGAAAAATAAGACCTAAAACAGCACCTGCCCCTCACCCTTACCTTCTTCTCAAGCTCAGTTCTCTTACAACTTCTCTACCTCTTCCCCCTGAGCAGCAGAGGGAGGACAAGGAATCGAGGTTGTAGTCAGTTGGTAACTGGTCTCTCTGTCACAGCATCCTCCTGACACTCTTCCTCTGTTCCAGCACGAGGTCCCTCCCACAGGCTGCAGTTCTTCAAGAGGTGTTCCAGTATGGGCTCCCATGGGGTCATGAGTCCTGCCAGAAACCTGCTCCTCCATGGGCTCCCTTCAGGCACATTCACATGGGTCCTGCATAGGCTGCAGATGGATCTCTGCTCCACCATGGACCTCTGTGAGCTGCGGGGAACAACCTACATCAATGGCCCTCTCCACAGGCAGCACAGAAATCTGTGCCCTGGCATCTGGAGCACCTCCTTGCACTCCTTGTGTTCTGACCTCAGTGTCTGTGGGCTTGTTTCTTTCTGATATTCTTGTTTTCTTTAGCTGTTGTTGTGCAGCATTTTTTACTCTTTCTCCAATAAGTTATCACAGAGGTGCCACCAGCTTGCCTGATTTGGTCTGCTTTGACCTGTGGTAGGTCAATTGTGGAGTCACCTGGAACTTTCCCTGTCTGATGTGGGGGCCGCTGCCAATCTTTTTCTAGAGAAGCCACCCCGCAGTCCCTTCATGCTCCCAAAACTTTATCATGTTACAGAGAGAGTAATCAGACATTGGAATGGGCTGCCTGGAGAGGTGGTGGATTCACCATCCCTAGAGATCTTTAAATGCAGATTGGACGTGGCACTGGGTGCCATGATCTAGTAAATGAACTAGAGTTGGACCAAGGGTTGGACTCGATGATCTTGGAGGTCTTTTCCAACCCTATCGATTCTATGATTCTATGATTCTATGTAAAGCCAATATAAATTTGCACTGTAAACTGAAAATGATACTTTTGCAGGAATGTCTGCTGAGACTTAAGTCACTAGTATGATTACTGTGTTTCCTTCTGGATGTGTAGCTGCCCGTTAAGTTAGACTGACATCAGTTAGTGACCTCTCTGCTTTCTTTTGAAATACATGGCTTACCTTCTGGGAATATAAGGGGCAGATTTCTCTGCTGGATGCAAGGATATACTTTTTACATAACTACTGGAAGGAAGAACAGAAGCAAGGGCAAGATAATTTCTTTTACTACCTGTTTATAATGGTCCCGGCAAGGAATATTTTTTTCTTTTTTCTGAGGTTATCTAGAGCGTCTTTGCCTCCCAGTCAGTGAAAGTTAAAAAAAAAAAAAAAAGTTAGAGCAAAAGACCCCCAAAGCATTTCAGGGTTTTCCTAACATATCTCTGTAAGCAAACTGTATTGATAGCAATACATTGTCTAATGCAGCTTAGGATAGTGTTTGCCTTCTTGCAACAAGGGGACATTGCTGGCTCAGGTTCCATCAGAATCCCCAGGTACAATTCTGCAAAACCACTTTCCAGCTGGATGCCCCCACTGTGTAGTGGCTTATGGTAGTTCCTCCTCAGAGGTTCAACTTTGCTTTTCCATTTGTTGAACCTCATGAGATTCTTATTGGTCCATTTCTCCAGCCTGTTGACATTCCTCTTCATGGCAGCATGACCCTCTGGCATATTAACCACCATTCCAATTTTAGTGTGGCAAACTTGCTGAGAGTACACTCTGCTCCATCATCCAGATAACCAACAAAGGTGTTAACGAGTACTTCTTCCATTATTGGCTCCTGGGGTATACCATCAGTTACTGGCCTCTAACTAGACTCCATACCACTGATAACCATGCTCTGGGGTCAGACTTTAATCCACATTGCTGTCTGTTCAACCTGCACATCAACACCTTGTCTACTAATATCTTGGCCATGTAAAAGGCCTACATGAAACCCAGGCAGAAAATACCCAGTGATCTCCTCTCATCCACCAGGCTAGTTATTTAATCATGGAAGTCCATCAAAGTTGGTCAAGCATGACTTCCCCTCGGTAAAGCCATGCTGACTACTCCTGATTATTTTCTTCTCCTTAATTTTCCTCAAAATTTTTCCAGGATTAGCTGCTCTATTGGTAGTATTAATGTTAAATAAAATTATACCTAATATAAATAATTGAAATAAAATTTTAACTCTGTCTTATAATAAATATGGATTCAATATATTTTCCTTCTGAAACTATTCTTTTATAATCAAATATATAATAACACAATTATTTTGATGAAAGGACCTGTGATTCTTTGGAAAATTCTGGAGGTAAAGCCTATCGATCAGACAGCAACATTTCATTAGCTTGCAGCATCAGATATAAATGCATATAATTTACTTAGTGGGAAGTACTCAGATATCCTCAGTACAAAAGCAATTAAACATCCTTAGGGCATATGAGGGCATTCAGATACAAACAGGATGTATTTCCTTCTCCTTGCCTTCTTTCACTTCTACTCATGAAAAAGGAAACCAGAGAATTCCTTTTCATTGATGAGCAAAGAGTGGGCAAGGCATTATTAGCAGTCTTTGTTTGTTGGTTTGTTGTTTTTTTTTTCCCTAGAGTTAACAGTGAAAACTGAAGAAATTAGATATCTTGTGGATATGATTCAGTGAGGTAGATTTCTTGCTGCTGCTGGTACGTTTGGATCATTCATACCATGAGATTTTGCAAGATAATGTCTTGAGAAATAGATCTCTTTATAGATCAGTAACCAATGTTCTGGCACTAGAGAGGTGCCCAGAATTTTCAAATTCAAGTGTTTCTTCTCTTTCTGTCTTCTAGGAACAAACGCCATTCCTACATCATGTTAAAGTTAGTTACAGTGGTGGGTTGACCTTGGCTGGATGCCTGGTCCCCACCAACCTGTTCTATTATTCCCCTTCTCAGATGGACAGGGGAGAGAAAATAAGATGGAAGACAACTTGTAGGTGGAGATAAGGCAGTTTATTAAAGTAAAAGTGAAAGTTTGCACACACACAAGCAAAGAGAAACAAGCCAAAAAAAAAAAGTTTTATTCTCTACTTCCCACCTGGAAGCACTGTTCAGCCACTTCTGGGAAAGCAGGGCCTCAGCATGTGTCAGTTGCTCCAGAAGGCAAACATTGTGAATGATAAATGCCCCCCCTTTCTTCCTCTTTTCCTTAGCTTTTGTATGTGATCTGACATAATATGGTATGGAATATCCCTTTGGTTGATTTGGATCAGCTGGCCGAGTTGTGTCCTCTCCTGGGATCTTGCCCACCTCCAGCCCCTTAATGGGGAGAGAATGTTGAGAGACAGTGCTGATGCTGTGCCAGCACTGCTCAGTAGTGGCCAAAACACTGGTGTGTAATCAACACCTTTGTAGCTACCAACGCAAAGCACAGCACCCTGAGGGCTGCTATGGGGAAATGAACTCCATCTCAGCCAGAACCAACACAGTTACTAGCCAGTCATTTTCTTCAGCATCTAGATCAAAAGTTTTATTTTCTAGTATTTTAATAAAAATAAGTGAAATTAGTGTTATTTAACAGCCACTGTTAATTTTTAGAGGTAGAATAAGACAGTATTTGCAAAGATTAAAATATTTTAGGTGAGAAAAACCAGTAAATCCAATCTTAAATAATTGCCTAGAAGTTTTTCAAGACAAAAGTTATATAATAATTTTTATTGTTGTAAACATGATAAGGACAGTGACTTGAATAAAAGACAATATGTTTACTTAATTTTTAATTTACACTCATTATTTCCCTTTATGAAAATATTGAAAGTATTGTAGAGTACTGTATTGCTGTGATGAATCAATCCCAGAAATTGCTATTGTGAATGCAAATCAACATAATATAGGTCATATTTCTATGCAAAGAGAAAACTATGACATGAAAAAATAAAAATAAGATCTTTTCATCCTATTATTTGAATGTATTTCTTCTCAGGACAGGGAAGGACTATTTTTTTATTTCAACTACTGTTTCTCGAAAGTAAAGAATTCTAAATGAACTTCATCAATAGTTAGTTGCAGGATTAGTCTTTATGGAAAACTGAGTGCAATTTAGCATTATTATTGGTGTTAAAAAATAAAAAAAACTAACAGCAAAAATCCCACAACTAAACAGAAACCGATTTGAAAGAACTACATTAAGAGTAACTACATGATGTGGTTATTAATGACTTTGCAAAACATAATTCATCTTCTATATGTAGGACTGAGATTACTGACAACCTTTACCATATAATAATATAGTACTCTGGGATAACCCCATCTTCTGTTAGCTGCCTTCCAAAAACAGCACAGTTCTCCTGATGATGACGTATCATCCAGGTTTATGTGGATCTTGCTTTACAGTATCTCAGAAGGTACTACTGAAACATATTTATGTGACTTAAGTAAATTTCAGTTGCCCTCAGTTTATATATCCATATATAAATGACTAATCACACTTTATAGTCAAGGAAGAGAAATAAGTCCTTCTAGGCTGTGGTTGAGATAGTGTGTGCATCTACCTTTTGATGACATAGATGACACTCTAGACAGGTTTTACTGATTGTGAGGAAGCTTAGAAAATAGTTGTTTGCACTGTAGATATTTACACTTAAATATGATGATTCCTATTGCTAGGAAATGGACTCAACAATATAGAAGGAACTTTCCATTTCAGCTAGTGAGCATTTATCTTGGGTAATTTTCTTGCAGCTCTGTGTGTCTCCTGCTGTTTTCTCTAATGTTCTGTGAATCTCCAAGTTTTCTTCTTTTTTCCCCCTCCCACTTTTCTTATCTGATATTTGAAAATTAAATTAAATTTGAAAGGATAGAAGTGCTTAAGATTTAGGGTATTTAATTTTGGATTGTGTTTCATGAAATCAGTGACTGCAAAAGACCTAATTAAACTATTGTTATGTTGCACAGTAGTTCTTAGATATGTTGCATTCTTGGAAGGATGTTTTAATTAATATTTGTTCCTTTACATTATCTAATATGTAGCTCATTTAAGCTGTATCTTGGTTTAATTTTTAAGTACTCTTCTAAGGAGAAAATTCATCACATCTTTGAAACTTCATCATTATTTTACTGGACAAATGTCACATTTGATGGAGTAAAGATGTTACTATACATCAAAATGTTTTTAAACTTCCATTTACATAGGAAGATTCAGGATAAGAGAGGCATATGTAGAAGCAATTCTGAAGCACATACACTTGTCTCTGTTACACACTATTCAGGTTTATATTTTTTTAAATTAAAAAAAAACTGAATACTCCACCTGGAATAGTATTTTCTTGAAAAATCTTCAGGGAACTAATTTCATCAGGAACTGGATACACATATTGAACAATTGTCTGGAAAACCTGTTGTCTGGAACACAACATCCTGAGTGTGCTCTCTCTGAAAAGCTCTAGGCAGTTCTAGATGTAGTCATTAACTATTCAATAAAACCTTTCCTCATTTTACTTCTTAGCTGGATAATGGACTCAATTTTGCCCTAGGTGTGAATTCTAAAGGATATATTCCAAGGCACAGAAAGAAGGTACATCTACTGAAATTTGTTAGAAATTAGATCTCTGCTCCTTTGAAAAAGTCCTTACAAAAGTGTTAGAGACCAAAGTACATCATCATAATTTTCAGAAAGTTATTTTCCTAATAGAACTTTTTTTCTGTAGATACTGGATAATATTATTAGTATTACTACTTTTTTATTGTTATTTACTTCTGAGTTTGTAACTTAAATATAAATCTGCCTTTAGAAGTTGTTTGTTACTTCCGGATTTACAATTAGCAAGAGCAGACCAGGAAGTAGAGACACTGTTGCCTTCTGTTTGGCTACTTTCATATTTTTTTAGGACATAAATAATGCACAGGTCAATATATTTTATTTCTAATAATTTGGTTTTTTTCTATAGATGTGTGTATGTGGAGGAAAAGGAAGTACAAGATTCCTGGATCCTCATAGTAGTGTCTCAGGACATATTTATGTTGATCCTCTGAAACAAAATTCAAAATATTTTTAGCCTGTATCAGGATAATTGTAGTAGTCTGATATCTGCTGCATATATCACAAATGATAATATAAAGGCCCACAGTTTTGTCTCTGGAAAAGAAGAGGATATTGCTTCATTTAAAGTAAAGTTATTCTTCTCAGTTCTGAAGCTGTACAGATACATATCTACTATCATTACTTGGCTCATAATATGTGAAAAGATAGATTGAGACTACAGTGATAAACTGTCTGAGATGGAATTCTCCATCTTTGAAATTTCTCTCATGTGCCTGTTTTTGAGAACCCACTTTTGATAGTACCATCCTCTTATCCCGAATCTTGTAGCTCAGTCATATCATTGTTGAAATATTTTTGTTCACAGCATTATTCCCTGTCATTCTACATGACCATTCAAAATAATTTTGTGGTCCCTCTGCATTTTAAATTCTTTTTTCAGCTTTGAATGAGATTGTGGAGCAGTGCATAAATACAATAAATGCATAAGTATGGCATGCTCGCTGTTTTTATGGGTCAATAAAATCAATGGATCATTTCATTTATATTAATGATGGTTTTGTCTTGCTGTGGTAAACTGGAAAAAAAGATTTTACTTCAATTTATTCAATAAAAAAATTAGCTGCTGTGCTTCTAATTGCTATACATCTACTAACTAGATCAATAGCACAATTTAGTAATGTTAGTCTGATTTAAAAATATGTGGAATATAGTAATAAATCATCACAGTTTCCCCCTCAGTGTTTAGTCTTATGATCAACAGACTAAAATGTACAATTACCTTCAGGTTTTGCTCTACTGTTAAACTGATTCAAGGATGCCACCTACCTTTGGTTTGCCATTTTTTTCAGAAAAATGAATGTAGACAGACTGTTAGATGTCTGGTAAAAGCAGAATTTTTGGAAAGTTTATTAAAATGTTTTAAGTTATTTACTCATATTACCTAAATTTTAGGCTTTATTTTGAAAGGTTCCAGCACACGCAGCTGTATCATCGAAACACCTTGTCAGTATTCTGGAGGGAATAGTCAATATAATAAACACAGCAAGTCCAGATGTCTTTGAGAGTGGTCAGACTAAATCTGACATTGTAAAATGAGGACTCTGAAAGTAAGAGTACTTACTTTTTTGCTTGATGGCATATTTGCAAGGATTTCAAGTACATTTTTTTTATTGTACACTGTGTGTGTAATTTGCATGTCAAGGATAAACAGCAAAAGATAAATTTCCAGAAAATACAGGTATTTTTTACAGCTACAACGTGTAAATATTTTTACAATACATATATAGCTAATTGGTTTTCTGTCTCTTGCATGTTGTATATTGACAGCTTTGCTGTTGCTGTGTCTTACTCTTGCTCCATTTGTGCAAATTCCTCTAAAATTAAATGTCGTCAATATCAGTTGATAAGCATATTTTTTAAATAAATTGCAAGTTTACCAACTCCAAAGTTTGTGGTGTAGATCATCTCACGTTTGGTTTGTTAAACCTAAATTGAATTGGGTTGTGTATTAACTGTTACATGCAGCTTGCTAACCTTTGAATGATGGAGTTAAGAAGCACTTCATTGACACTACAGAGTGTTTGAAATACCTTGTTTTAACTCTCTTCCAACCTCATAAACAAAATGATGTAATGTCTCAAGGAATATTTTATTTTTTACTATACATAAAATATGGTCATATGTGGTGGTTGCTGTTTCTGGCTCTGATTTACTTCTGCCAGTTTTGCACAAAGTTGCAGCATTCTCCAATTTTCTGTTGAATTAGAAACTTTTAAGAAGAAATCATGGTAATAGAACTGCAAGACTAAGATTATCAATTGTGAATTTTCCAAATTTTTTATAGTCAGTTGCTATAACATATTTTATTTTTTTATATATTCTTAAGTTGATGAAGTTTCTAGTGACATCATTGCTACTTCTTTTCTTAAAACCATAATGGATTCATAGAATATGATACAAGACAGATATAGACTAATCTGTGCATGTGTGGCTTTATGGAACTACACTTTTCAATGTGATACCTATACCATTATCACAGTTGCAGGTGAGTTACGAAGAGAGTGAATTAAAAACATTTTTTACTGAAAAACATAAATGGAGAAAAACCAAATAATAAACTTTTTTTCCCCATGTGCATCTATTTTGATTAAAAATAAAATAGACTTTATCTCAGAAATTAATTTTAGACTGAAGAAGAAAGAAAGATTATATCAGAGCAGCCAGATCACAACAGAATCACCAAGAATTTGGGGATTCACTATAGAGTAGTGGAAAGATGGAAGCTGAAGTTTATGATTTGAACAAAAAAAATCGAATTTGGTTATCTTTCATGTTTCACAGTAATCCCTAATGAGTCATATATTTTAATGAGGTTCTCTTACCTTTTTATTTTTGAGCATTGTTAAAATAGAATTAAAAAGTTCCTACATTTCTCCAGTGTAATGAAGAAAGTGTTTTCTTGTCAGTCCTAATAAAAAAAAAAAAAAAGTATCTCTAAAGTGACATTTTCCTTAACCTTCATCTTTTCCTCTCTGATGAAGTACACATAGTGTGGGTTATTGTTGATTGTTCTAAAGCTGTTTTAGCATTCTAACATGGCTTGTAAAGAAAAGTACTTCATATACAAAAAGACTCAAATAAAATAAAATATTTTGAAGGATATTAATTTTTTTTTGCTCTTGCACTTACCAAAATTATCTGATAACGAGTAGATTTCTTCATGTGTTTAGTGTAAAACATGATTAAGATTTTGGTGGATGAATTAAATATGCAATTTTTTACCATGTTGGTGTTCTTGTTATTATGAATATAAAATTGATGTTTTTACTGCAATGTTATTGCAGAATTTATTTTACTGTTAATAAGTCAAATATACTTTCAAGTTGAATTCAATAGTAATTCAATACTACTAATAATACATTTTTTGCCCATGTATTATTGTGGAGTCTATTCTGTTCTGATATAACTGCACATCAAATTGCACATATGAACCAAAAATGAAGGTGCCTTTTTTTTTCTTAGTGGTGAATGAAATGTGTCAACCTTCAATCTTGTTATATAGTTGAGTTTAAATTCTTATGTCCAGACTTACACATTTTGTGGTTAGAACAGCACAAACTATCCAGAATAATTTTTTACCTATGAAGATTAAAAAGATTGATGTAGTTTTTCTGCTTTACTCAATTAGAGCAAATCAGCTGCTTGCCTACACAATTTTTCATGTCCTCTCCATCTGCACCTTCTCAACCTTCTGTACTCGACTGTAGTCCCTGGAGTATGACACACACATATACGTGCATACACACGTTTATATATGTGATTATGCCAAACGGGCTTGTTATTACTCAGTGTACTCATGTTCTTATTTACACCTCTAAAGGAGAGTGTTTCTCACCACTTTGGGACAAATCACAGTTCTTGGAACATACATCAGTTTTCCAACTTGCCTGTCCTGGCTTTTGTTCAGAAAAACATGTCCTTCTTTAATTCCCAGAACCCCAGTGTAACAAAGTAACATGAGCTTTCAAAGATGTGATATTAATCCATCAGAATGGCATCCACAGTTTTAACCACAAACTCTCTCAGTTCTCAATTATAACTGTAATTAAAGACAATTTAATACAGTATTAAAAATTATGTAAGTATTCTGCCACTTTTATCCATATGAAAGTTTGAGAAACTCCATTTATTTTCATAAACACAGAATAACCATGATGCTTTATTTTCTTTTCTAATAATGTTGAATTTTGCCCAAAGTGAAAAATTCATTGTTTTCTTAAAATGCAGCTGAAATTTTTATCCTTCAGCATAAATATGCATACACTGATTTAAATTACAGATTACTAAAAATGGCCATGCTTCTGATAGTTGTATTTTACTAAGAAAATTACTTTTACCTTTGATGCCTCTTTACCTACTTGAGCCAGATTACAGATGTCAGGAGTAAATTATGTTCTTCCCTGTCACTGTATTTACTCAGTGAGGTACAATTATTTAGTTGGTATTTGAAGACAGTTGTATTGCACAAAGTGCAATTAGTTATGTTGCCCTTTGAGTACATGTTAATAAAAATCTAATGAAATTATCTAGAACTGTAATAAATATGTAAAAACAACATAAGTAAGTGAAGTCATGGTGCTTTAAGGAGGTCAGCAGAATGATGATACCTAAAAGTTATTATAATTCATATTTCATTAACCAAACCTTTTGGGTTAATTACAATAATTTATTGTAAAATATGCTAAAGTTGCATGCAATTATTAATTGGAAGATCTCTTTTATTTACACTGCTGAAAAGCTTATTTAGAGAGTCATATCTCAAGTAAATTTATTTATTTCTAAAATATATTTAACTATTTTATTTCCTAGGTTATTCAGATAAATTTTGAAGAATTTGATCTGGAGATTGGCTATGACACACTGACAATTGGTGATGGAGGAGAAGTGGGTGATCCTAAAACTGTGCTCCAAGTGTAAGTCTTTTGCAGTTACAATTTGTATGCACTATGTGTTGAAGAATATAATTAATGTGTTTTTTATGAAACTATGTAATTTTTTGATGAGGTAAATAACAAAAACTAATCTTATTGAACTTGAACGTGCCAGTTTAAATACATTGTTACACGTTTCATATTACACGTTCTTAACTCAGAAATAGACAACCCAAAATTGGGATGTCACAAAAGAAAAAGATAAGCTAAAATCAGAAATTTTAAAGACAGTCTGCCCAATCATGTGTAGACGTAAATTTTAAGTGCTATTGTGCTCCCCTTATAAATATGTTCTCAAATTAAAAGTGTATGAGAACATAATTGAAAATATATGAATAGACAACTTACACAGAAACTTTTACAGTCTTATAGCAAGTTTAGCGTGACAAAAGGTGTGCTATAGGATCTTGACCTTTAAGTGCTTATTAACTGTTATAGATAACTCAGAAAGCAAGGTAATATAATGAAGAAAATTACTACAGAAAAAAGCTGAATAGGATATTACCTAAACTACATACTGCAAATCAGCACTGATTTTTATAATCTTTTGACATTTTTCTATAATATGTGAGCCCAGATATATAGATATATAATATACAATAGCTGATTAGCTTCAGAATCCATATTTCTCAAATACTTAACTTGTGGCTATAATATTAATAACTGTCTCAAGAAGAAAAATTCAGAATCTTATTACTTAGTTTGCAAAATTCTGAAGACAGTATTTTAAGTCAATGATTCTGTTTATTCCACAGTCACTTGAAAACATGCAGAACATTGTAATTAGTCTTACTTGTTGTCTGTCATTTTATATAGCTCCAGTTCCATTCTGAATAAATAATTCAATATTTTGTAGGAGGAATGAATGTCTCTCAAAGTACATTGTAATTTTTTCATATGACTCAATTTTATGAAAAGGAAAAAAATCCCCAAAGAAATGGAAAAAACACCAAGCAAACAACCCACTCTCCTGCCCCCGGCCCCCCCACCAAAAAAAAAAAAAAGTGATTTATTGCTTAGAAACCATATTTTACCTGTAAGGGATTCTCTAATATTTAGGGGAAAAAAATTAAGACCAAATAATATTTAGCTGCTAGCTTTAAATAAAGTGATTTCTCCGCAAGTTCCTGATGTTATCATTGGTTCAAATGAGTTAGAAATTGAAACGTAGATAAGAACAGAAGCAATTGTGATAGAACTTAAGTACAAAATATATTTAATCATAAAACAAAAGAATAGCAGAATTAGGATTCCTTAGAATTATATTCCTAGCAGTATATTTAATGGAAATGTGTTAAAACAACTTTGTTGTAGTTTTCTATTATTCACCATAACAATGATACCAATAATTAGTTTGAGTACTCTAAACCCAAGGTTTACCTCTTTTTCTGTTCTAATTTTGCCTCATTAATATTAGTTATTCCAAAACTTTGAACAGAATATACTTTTTTTTCAGGATTTACAGATTTTTATCATTAATTGACCCTTAGTTTTATCTTCAAAGGATAGATTGTCTGGCTTTCTATTTTTAATTAATTTTGTAATCATTCCATCGTTTCTGTTCTGTTCTATTCTGTTTAATATCTGTCAATGGTCTGGACAAGGGCTTTGAGTGCACCCTTAGTTTGCAGACAACACCAAGTTGGACACGAGTGTTGATCTGCTGGAGGGTAAACAAAGAGGTGAAGTTCACAGGTCTGTAGTTCCCTGAATCTTCCCTTTAAAAAATTGTAGCGATGTTTCCCTTTTTCCTGTCACCTGACTGCCATGACTTTTCAAATATAATGGAGAGTGACCTTGCAACAACACCAGCCAGTTCCCTCAGGATCTTGGGATGCATGTCTTCAGGCCCTGCAGACTTGTGGCTTCACAATTTCATCAAGTGGTCTCAGACCTGCTCTTTGTATACAGTGGGAGAGACTTTCCCCAACTCCCACACAGAGGATCAAGGGATGGAGAGAAATGGGGATCCAGACTGCCAGGGAAGTCTTAGTCAAAGGACTCATTGCATTGAGTACCTTGGCCTTCTCTCTCTCTGTTGTCACCAGTTCTCCTTTCCCATTTATCAAGGGGGTACACTCTCCTTGGCGTCTCCTGACCAGTGTCAGAAGATTAGGCAGTGTTCCAATGACAAACAATGGAAGAGGCTGCCTAGAGAAGTGGTGGAGTCACCATCCCTGGAGGTGTTTAGAAGATGTGTAGATGTGGTATTTAAAGACATGGTTTAGTGGTAGGCTTGGCAGCCCTGGCTTAACAGTTTTACTTGATGATCTCAAAGGTCTTTTCCAGCCTAAATATCTGATCCCATGATTCTCACCAATGAAGAGACAAGGATTTGCTCAGGTATTTCAGGTTCACTTCCTTTAGGATAATGCAAAGTCTCTTCGATGGACTGTAGATGTGTTAATTGCTACTAATAATAAAATTGAGAAGTGGGGAAGTACTGTAATTTCTATTTTATAAGCAGTACCAATCATTAAAAATGCATTTCTGATAATGCTGGAATTCAATTTTGGGTGTTCTTAGATGTCTAAACTATATGGAATATCCTCTCACATGGAAAGGACCTTTATTAACTACCAATTCACCAGGTCTCATTAAAATTTGACTGAAGTATAGCTATTGAATTACAGTAACACATTGAGGCACAGTAAAATCGTATTTTAAATTTTGAGTAATGTGGTAAAAGTCTGTCCAGATTGTTTTTCATTGAAGATGTTAGTATTTTATGAAAGTACTTCTGATCACAAGTCTTACGTTGGAGAGAAATGATGAAATTACGGTATTATACTTGTCACAAATGTACATGAATTCTGAAAATTTTTCTTCAATAAAGAAGTTAATTAGAATTTTCAAGTGTTAACAAATGATGAGAGAATCTGTCCTGTAAATAACTAGGTAAATAATTTTAAAGAATTATTACTATGGAGATCATGAAAAAGCAAAAAAGAAATGCCCCATCAATTAATGGGATTTTAATATATTTTTTCTAATCAGCCACAAGTGTATTATTTGTGTTTACCAGTGGAATGATTCTTCTGGGATTAGAAGTATCAATGGTGAAGTTATTATAATGAAAATGCATAAAAAATTACATGGAAGATGGAACATAATTGAGTACTCTAAAAAGCATGTAAATCTTTTCTTCTGTGAGCCATGCAGTCTTTGCCTGAAATATGATACATAGCAAATAAATCAGTTGTTTTATAATTTTATTTTTTATTTTAATATTTAAAATAATTATATTTCCCCCAGAAAATTGCTGAAGAATATGAAGAACTGGTTTGAATATATCTGGTTTACATTTTAATCATGTAAAAACCTTTATCTTCGGATTTATCATAGTTAATCAGGAAACCTATCCAAGTGTTTAATCTGCTGGTTTTACTGGGCCTTGCTTGATAGGAAGGTTCAGAACCAAAAACTGAAGTTAAGTGTCATTTAAATAGGATTATACTTCCTAAATTGCAGTCCTGATTATTCCTGCTCTGCTGATGTTAATCACAGAAGTAGCTAAATTCCAAAGCCTTTTCAGTACTTGCCATTAAGTTTCCCTGGGTTCCTACAGTTCTGAGCCATATATACATGGACCCAGAAACGTGAGTCTTCTCCAGCCTACTTAGCCTCACACCCAAGGGAATTTAAAACTGAATGCTATATTTTTTTTTGTCTATTTGACAAGATGAGTACTATGAAGGCATGTGTTAAGTATCATTGAAAAGGAATAGAGGAGGAAAAGGAAAGGAAATGGTGGATTTTCTTTCATCCATCAGTCACAGCACTTTTTCAGGATATTTGGAAGTTTGCTTTCAACAGCTTGGTCTGACAGTTCCTGCAAGTGACTTTTAATGCAATATGCACCTGGGCACTGGTTTCTGTAACACACATTTGGAAATTAAGTGCACAAGATGAAACTCAATCTTTTAGTATGCTTGCTGTGTTGCGTGTGCATGTATCCAATATCCTACATTGCAGACTGTCTCCAGCAAACAGAGAGTGTTGGAATCTTCTGAATATGCTCTAATCCAGCCGTCAGTATACTCTCTTAGGGGGAGAATGTATGTCACTAGTACAGGGGAGGGGTAGTTCTGGACTCAGAAAGAGTGGAAAACACCCTGCTGAGTGTTGTAACTGTTAAGCTTTTCAATGAAAAGGGAGACTTCATAATCACATACTTCCATTTCTACTGCTGACAGTGTTCACTGTTTGGCTTTTAAAAAAGGGAAAGTGTAAGAACCTACTTCCAGGAGAGGAATCTAAGTACTAAATCCAGGGTAGAGGAAGCCACATAAACCCAAAGAAGGAAAGAAAGAGAGAAAGGAAAGGAAGAAAGGAAAAGAAAGAAAAGGAAAGAAAGAAAAGGAAAGAAAGAAAGAAAGAAAGAAAGAAAGAAAGAAAGAAAGAAAGAAAGAAAGAAAGAAAGAAAGAAAGAAAGAAAGAAAGAAAGAAAGAAAGAAAGAAAGAAAGAAAGAAAGAAAGAAAAGAAAGAGTTCACAACTCCAGAATTGCATTATTATCTTAGTTTACTTCACATAATGCTGTTTTTTTTAAATCTTGTTGCTCTGTGACTCCTTCCCAGTTGTTTTACAGGCATCCCCAAGGACATAAAACAGAGCAAGAAGTGATATATGTGTTTTACTGATTTTTTTTTAAATGCATTTTCAAATGGTACTTTTATTTACTCATGTACTATTTAATTGGAAAGTATTGTTTGTTTAAAATTATGGATGTAAAAATATGCATTTATAATTAATTAATGAAAATAAAAATGCTATCCTATGTTTATCATAGGAATTATTCTGTCTGACATAATAGAGAGATTAATATTCTCAATGGCCTTAATATTCAAAAGCTGTACTGTCAGTCAGCAGTGACAATTACAAAATACTGCTAGCCATTACATCAGTGTTGTTTCTGAGGAACATCCTGTTAATCTACTAATTTGGCAAAGACTGAACTCACTGAAGACACTTTCTTTTATTGCAGGAATGAGCAGTTAATACATTTTGGCCAGGCATTTACTTGTTCAGATCTGGCAAGACTCTTTGTAGTAGCTCCATCTGTGAACACAGATGTGGGAAACAGACATGAATTTCTCCCACAGCAGAGTATTTCGTACAGAAACAAACTAAAAAGACCAGAGGGGAGAACTAAAATTAACTGCAAAATATATTTAAAATAGTCCATTTGAAGTTTCAGCTACCTTTAAAGAATGGTTAGAACTGCAAAAAAATTGAACTAACAGCTTTCACTCTTGTAGAGTCTTGTGTTTATGATCCCTTTTACAAAAATGGAAAATGTTTTGGAACTTTTCAGCATTATGTTTCAGATGATAAGCTCTTACAAAATTCAAGACAAAATTTAGTGAAAAAAATGCAATATGACATAAAATCGAAGTTTTCCCAACATTTTCTTTTTGCTATCCTACTATTTTATTCATCAAACAGAATCAAAATTTAAGCTTACACTGACTTGCAAATTTTTGCAAGCAATATGAAAAGTGAAAAAAAGAAAAAAGACATAAAAAGAAAAAGCAAATTTAGTGCTTTCTAATTACAATTCTGAAACATTAGAAGGTTTTAAAGGTGTGACATTTATTTTTTTTTATAGTGAAGGAATAAATGTCAGTCTGTTCTTCCAATGTTGTGGTAGAGGTGCTGTGGAGAGGTGAGAGAGTGCAGAGAACACATGGACTATTATAATAGTGTTGCTACTTAAGAATTAGCAACTTCCTTTTAAATACTGAAAGCATGTATTGCATAGTGGGTAGTAGTATACCAGAGAAATCAAAGAATCATTGTAAAGCCTCATTATGGGCTTCTAGTGCCTTTGATATGCCTGTGTGTACCTGAATCATGCAGACAGGACTGCCGGATCAGGTTCAGGATTAAGGAAGTTGCACGTCTTTCTGGACCAGCAACTGAAACTGAGATGAAATATTTCAAGACAACATGGGCAGTAGTTACATGTGTTCATAGACTGCTATCAAATCTTCAGGCATTGCTAACTCAATAGATGTCTTGACTAGCCTGCTAGTAGATAGCTAATTTAGTGTGACCTGAATGCAATGAATTTAAAAGCAAACATAAAAAATGCATATTGCTTACTTAGATTCCTTAGAAAAAGAAAAGAAAAATCCAGTTACTGTTTATTTTCTTTTCCTATCTATAGGTTAACTGGGAGCTTTGTACCAGACTTAATTGTAAGCATGAGCAATCAGATGTGGTTGCACCTTCAGACGGATGAAAGTGTGGGATCAATCGGTTTCAAAGTTAACTACAAAGGTAACGATACATCACTGGAAGCAAGTGTAATATTGTATCAAAAATTAAGACAATATTGTGAAATGTTTTTCTTTCACATTAGTGGATGCATTCTATTTCCAGTTCTTTCAGTTTTGAAAACAGAAAAATGCAAGCTGAATTGAAAAAATCAAAAAATTCAAAAATTTGTTCTCATAGGGGTTTTATGTAACATGTAACTGCACACTTTTTATTTGGTGTGTTCTTACAGAATTTAGGTTTTGGCATATAGTTTGACCTTTATTTTCTGTTATTTAATATTGGAAAATATTAAAATGAAAGAATGATGTCATGTGTAAAACAAATGAAAACAAACTTCCTACATTCTTTTAAAAACTAATTATGTCATGCCTATTACAACAGAAAGAAAAACATTGTAAGTGAAGAATTCAAATTTCTGCTGAGTTTTGAGCCAAGACAAAGAAAAACTTACCTCTTAGTGTTGTTCTTTATGGTCCTAAAGTGTATAATGCACAATATAAAACAGCTGTTGCTATTTGACACTGCTGGGAAAACAAACAGTTTCTATAGAGGGTCAACAGCAAACAACCAGAAGTCAAAATACAAATATATATATACATATATATGCAGTTCTATATTATTACAGAACTAGTTTTATTTCTAATTTTTGCACTGCATTGACCACAGATGAATGTATTTTTTGCACGAGTTTTTTAGTTGCATGATTCCTGTCTACCACCCAAATCAGATACTAGAAAGTGTGATTAGTCATCAAAATTATTCATCAGAAAGGGAAAGAGGAAAGACAAAAGTAAAACCAGTTACTGTGTGTGTTAGAAATGGAGCTGATGTTGCTGAGGACGGGCAGATGGAGTGAATAAGTGTATTGGGAGTAAACCTGCATAATATGACTTGCTGGCTTTTTTTCTGTCCATGACTTTCCTTTGGCTGTCCATGTCTATTAATCTCCATAATGGTATGGCATAGGTGCATTGTGCACTCTTGATACTCAGATCTTGTTGACTGAGAGAAAGATCTTAGTTCTCTGTTGTATGGAAATCAGTAAGAACCAGGATTCCCAAATTCCAGCTATTGAAAGGGGAAAGAAAAATGATTAGTATAAGCAAGTTTAAGAATTTGTTAATATAGCAAAATTGAAACATAGCTGAGTGAAAAAGGAAGTGTTTTAGATCTGAACTCTAAATAATTTGCACAGCTTAAGTTGTTGATTCTATTATCTATAGGATTCTTTTCTGGTAAAATTAATTTTGCTTCCAACAATTTTAGTTTGCAGTAGGGAGAAGATTATTGTCTGTTCTTATAATGCACTGCTATGCCTTGTTTTATTCATGAGTTGCATTTATTCTTAGAAGCTATAGTTCTCCAAGAATAAAATTAATTGAATATGAATAAGTAGAAGGGTACAGAAGGGGTGAATATTCACAACAGCATCTCCATGTAATCAACTTTGTGATTGCATGCCTAGATATTGAGTCTGTATTTCTTTCTTGACCTACAATGACACCACACTAGCTCACTAAATAGCACTTAAATTCAATAAGCATTCAATGGGTAGGTATTGTGTGTTCGGGTTTGTTTGTTGGGGGTTTTTTGCTTTATTTTGTTCTGGTTTTATTTTGTGGGTCCCCCACCCCATCTATCCCACCCCTATCTAGACTATGGAATCTTTTTTTTTTTTTTATGTGAGTTACCTTTACTTTGATCCCTGAGAAGATGTATTTCTTAGGGAAATATTGGGCAATGGTCATAAAACAAAAATGGGAAAGGTAGCAAGGGAGAGTCAGATTTGAAAGGGCTGCTGTTTCTCTTGTTGTGGTTGTTTTTCTTTTGTGTTTAGGTTCTTTCTGGTAATGATGGTAGACTCTGAAAACAGATGTGCAAACAGGTAGTATTTTGAATTAGCAGCTGTTCTGAAATGTAAGTTTTGGAATTTATGAACTGGAAGTTGAGTAAAAGTTCAATGAGGTCAACTGAGTATTTATGTTAGAACAATGCATTCAGGGCTAGGACATAACTGAATTCTTTAATAGGATCAAAAAATTGCAAAGAATTTTCTCTTTTCAAAGACTGCAGAATGACTTAAAAAAATATGATTTCTAGGAGTCAGGGTCATAAGACATTTTAGCTTATTTGATTTCATGAATTATTAACAATGTAGCCAAACTTCCTTGTGCATCTCTTGATTAGATCAGATTCTATTTCTTTAACTTATCCCCTTCTACCTCACAAATTCCACTATCCAGTTAGGCATTTATCTATGACTAATTCTCTCCCTCTCTCCCTCTCTCTCTCTCTCTCTCTCTCTCTGATATGCATAGATTTTGTAAATTTCTGCTTACATAAAAGATACAATTACATTAGTGTTTTACATTAGATCCAGGAGTTTTATTTTTGAACTGAATCTTTTTCTGATCATTCCCACTGCCTTTGTTTTAGTTTTCATCATGGAGCAATCTTGAAAGGCATAAATTATAGTTGTTTGAAGTAATTCATAAGATGCAATGTAATAGCATGGGGAATAGCATTCCTCCTGTCCTCCTACTCCTAATGAACATTTATCAGGACCTAATAAAGCTTTTCCAAAGTAAAACCACTAAAACACAATTAAATGCTTATAGATAGTATGGATGCTCTATCTTTTATTATTTTGATTTACAAACCTGCTTAATTTGGAGTTAATTACTTGATATTGTACTTGATAACAGTACTTACTAACAGCTCAAATAATTTAGCACTAAATGCTTTTGATGCCTAAATATCTTCTTCAGTGTTTCGCACACTCACCTAGAGGTAGTGGAGATGTACACACCGCATCCAATCAAAATTCATAAAGATGTTTTTCAATCTGATCTTTAGGTCTGAGTCTAACAGACATTTTTAAAAATATAGATTGTTCCAAATACTACATGGGATATGATGGGAAGAACAAAATGTTATGAGATGTCATTACCCAGTGCCCTTTACCCATTGTCCCCCAAAATCAAATACCTGCTCAAGGTGCAAGATAGAAGGTCACCTACTTTCTGACTGGGATAGAATTGAATATGACATATCATTTGCAATGATAGAAATAGACAAATAAATTTTAATACCCTTACATTTGTCAGTTTTCAGCTGAGTAATTCCTTTAAATTTATGTTATTACAGGAACTAACAGTTTATTCTCATTTATGTATCTGCCATTTGAGATAATCTAGTAAGATTTTGTGGAATAATAAAAATATTTGTCTTCTTCTACATTAAGATGTTGCATATGGAGTTATGTTATGGTTTGAATAGCTAGATCCCGTACTAACTATTTAAACATAAAAAATAGATATAAGTATTGGAGAGAGTATTTTAAAGTAAATCAGCTTTCATTGTTGTTGTTTTGAAATTCTTTTTCCAGTATCCCATAGAATAAAACTGATTCAAAGGTTGAATAATGAATATCAGGATTGGGCAGGACAGAAATACAAGCACTGACTCACTAGAGATATATGTTACCTGTTATCTCACTGTTATATGAGCTGGCTTTGTTTGATTAAGTTGTTTTTTGTTTGGTTGGGCTTGGGGTTTTTGTTTGTTTTGTTGGGTTTTTGTTTGCTTGTTTCGTGGGTTTGTTTTATTTTGGGTTTTTTATGGTTCAAATGTATGGAGAGTTTTATTCAGTAAAAACATGGAATATTTAGAAATCTGAAATCTTAAGTGAATTATTTTCAAATCATAATTTAGGGAATTTTTTATTACTATTGACAAGTTGCATGAATACTTTGGATCATACAATATTTCAGGAAATGGAGCCATATTTTCATACTAGCAGTTCTATTCCCAAAGCCACAGTGAAGAGGAAAGAAGTACCTATCTAAACAACAGTAGAGAAACAATCTCCAAAATATTCAAACACTGGAACAGAATGGTCTTCATCTATAATTGAATACAAAACAGCTACATGCAGTACAAGACAGACAACTAAAACCATGACATAGCCTTTAAAGACTAGAAACCCATTTTTATGAAATAAGATTTTGGAGAATTGTAATTTTATTTAAATTCACAAAAACCCTTGAGAATCTAGCATTGGAGTATTAAAGTTCTTGGGAAACTATACATTGGAATTTTAAATGCAGTAACTTTCATATAGACCTCCTTCCTCTTGTAACTTTGGACATACGTGCAAGGTTAAATACATAATATTTCTTGTACAATTTTTCCAAACAAAGTGTATGACAGAATTTGTGGGATTAAAAAATAACATAAATGTTCATGGTGGAAATGAATAGGAAAAAGTATTTTAAGAAATTAAATTAGTAATGTAAACACAGTACTAAACTGTTGTGTGCTAGCATCATGTGGGAAAGCTTAACTTCTGTTTAGGTCAGATTTGAGTTCTCTGAAACAGAGGAAACTATCCTCAGGGTAAGTCTTGTTCTGTTGGATCGTGATATCACACCTCTGGTTTCTGAGCTGTAGCCAAATATGAGAGAATCTTTTTTTGTATGGTGTTTCTGTTTTATTTTTACCTAAATGACTGACTTCAAAATCTAAAATTTTCTGCTACTCTTGCCTCCTATCAGGACAAAATCTCTGTAATAAGACATCAGACATCCTCTAATTTTAATTGCGTAAGAAAATAAAGCTGAAGAAGGTTACACTGACTGGAGTGTAATGGCAAGTTGTAGAAGAGGATTAAGATCTCCAGTTAGATGGGAGTGTAGGTAAAAAGTGAATTTGAAGCAAAGTAGACTAGCTTATTCAATTTTCTGCATTGAAGATCTAATTTTAGGATATGGGATTTACACTCTGACACCCAGTATTTCAAAAGATTTCTTTTTGCTTAAAGCATGACTTTCATCTTGGGTAGCCTGTGATCCAAATTTTCATCCTATTTTTCTACCATTAAGCACTGAGTTGCAGACACATCTGAGGTTTTTTTGCCCCAGATGGCACAGAGATATTTTTCCATGACTAACTGCTTAACAGCCTTTCCTTTTCTACTGGTGACATGATACTGAATGTTCTGAATTACGTAGATAGTTGAATCCATTGTTAGTCCTCTATGTCTGCAAACATGAATTTCAGACGTATGTGTGAAATAAGATACATTTGCCATATAACAGGCTTCAGAAAGGTCTCATCTTGGCAAGTTGTGAGAGTAGCTTATCTATGAAACATACGTCTTCATGTTCATTCTGCCAAGAAAATATAGCTTTAATTCTTGCTGATAATATTATGGACTAATTTTTAAAAAGAAAGAAAAAAACAAACAAACCATATCAAACCAAAAATTCTCAGGGAGATTGTGGACAGTTTCATTGTGTAGTTTTGGGTTTCACAAGGCAGTTGATGTGGTTTTTTTAGTTAAATACTATGTAATCCTCCTTTTATTAGAAAGGGAGAAATGAAGGTTTTGTGCTTTCTGCACATCACAGACAGAAATTAAATCTATGACAAATTTCTCTCTTCTGAATTGTTCAGTTTGTCATTTTCAGCATATATTCTCTTATGGTATTTTTACTGTTATGATTTCTGTTGCCTTTGTGCCCACTCTCCTCTGTGTTTCTCATCATGTGTTTGTTCTCTTTATGTGTGTTTTGTGGTGCACTAACTAGACATGAGCATAAGACAGTGACTTAATTGTATTCTAATACCCCCGATTGTATTACTTGTACATCCCAACTTTAATTTGCAGTAGGAATGACAAGCAGAGATTCACAGTAATGACAAAAATCCCTTCAAATTATTTTAATCTGTGTGAGTCTCATGATTAGTTCATCTGTTTTTCCTCTCAAGTTCACATACATTTTTAGTATTTTGAATATTTTATGGCAGGGACATTTCAATGAAGAAATATTTCTATTTGTTCAGTGCAATTCTACTAGCTCCATTGGGTGAATTTTTGTTCTTTTCCTAGAAAATGCAATATATTTAATCTCCCATTTTCCTGCTTATTCAGTTTTGCAGGACCTTAATTTCTTTATGAGTGATAGACCTCGTTGTTTTGTGTAATTATTATCATCACTAAGTTTTGTTACTTCACTATTTGCCTTTATTTTTCCATCATATTTAACAATATATTGTCAAATAATAACTTTATGTATGTATGGGCAGACTTCACGAACGAAGATTTGGGAAGGGCTTTCCCCACGTGGGTGTGCCCTTCCAGCCTGTTCAGTGGATTTTTTAGTTAAGGCACAGCATGTGCAGAACTGGCCCCACCATTTAAGTCCTAAGGTCCATTTGCCACAGCCGAGCAAGCTTGGACAGTGACAGTGAAGTCCTCGGGACTGTCACAGCACCCAGTACTAACCGGGGCTGACCCTGCTGAGCATCTGAGATGTGACGGGATCAGATGGCAGGGAGGCATCAAACTGCCAGGTAACGGTCCCCACTGAGACTCAAACTCAGGTCCTTGGGATTCAGAGTCCAGAGTGCTCTCCTTTACACCACGGGACTGTCCTAATAACTTTAACTACCCTGACATCTACTGAAAAAGCAACATGGTGAAGCATAACAGTCTAGGAGGTTCCTGGAAAGTACTGATGACAACATTCTGACATGGGTACTGGAACATCCCTCAAGGAATGGTGTACTGCTCTGCTCATCCTGATACTAACAAACAGGGAAGGTCTTGTCGGAGATGGGAAGGTTTAGATCAGCCTTGCTGTAGTGACCATGATATTGAGGAGTTCAGTATTGGTCGTGGAAGAAGCAGGGCAGCAAGTAAGATTATAGCCATGGAGAGTCAGGAGACCTGACTTTTGCCTCTTCAGAGATCGTCTTGGAAGAACCACATGGGAAGATGCCCTGCAGGGAAAAGGGATCCAATTGTTGATATCCAGGGAACACTTCCAACCATCCTCAAGGAATATATATACCAACAAGGAAGAAATCGGGCAAAAGGGGCAAGGGACCTGCATAGATGAATAATGAACTCCTGTTATTACTCCAGCATATGCAAGAAATACAGAGGAGATGAAAGCAGGGTCAGGCCACTGATGCTGAAGGGGTTTTTGATTTTCGATTTTCACATTTTGTAGATTTTAGGAACACAGTAGCTGTAGATTTTTAGTGGGTTAATATTTCTAGTTTAAGCTTAATGTCTTTCTATCACTACCCCTGTCCCAAAATTGGGAGCTCAAATTTCCTTTAGTTATTTAATCATGTTTAGACTCTCTTCAAGGTAAAGAGCTGAATGCTATCAGAAAGGCCTGCAGAATGAAGCATAAACACAGGTCAGAGTGATCCAGAAGTCAGAACTGGAAGAGCTCCAAGAGACCTTTGTGTGCCCGGGGAAGAGGAGATGGATGAAGACAGACGGTCTTGACAACCCCAGCCTCAATTCCAGGGGGGTTGGACCAGGGGTGGAACCAGGGCTGAACTGAGAAATGTGTAAATTAATGATTGGAGGGATCATATTATAAAAGCCATGAAAACTGGAACTGAGGGGCACGTGCATGTCATCATGTATTCCTGTGGGCCGTAGGCCTGTGGTATTAAAGGACCTTTACTTTTTATCCTACCCTACACTAATGTGGCTCAGAGTCCTGCTTTGGGGTGGGGGGCTCTCACGACATCACCACTTGAAATGAATACAGAGTAAATAGAAATGAGACGAGAAAGGCCAAGGCCCATTTGGAATTAAATCTGGCCAACAATGTCAAGGACAAGTAGGGCTTCTTGAAATACATCAATACCTTAAGGAAAAAAAGGATAGTGTGGGCCCATTAGTAAGTGGATAGGGGAACCTTGTAATAGAGGATGCAGAGAAGGCACTCAGCAAACGCCTTCTTTGCATCAGTCTTCCTTGACGAGACCAGTCCTCAGGGATCTCTGACCCAGGAGACCAGGGTGAAGTGATCTTGGGAGGAAGGCTTTCCCTTGGTTAAGGAGGATTGAGTTAGAGAACACCTAAAACAAACCTGACATCCACAAGTCCATGGGCTCTGACAGGATGCATCCATGAGTGCTGAGAGAGGTGTTGGACACTGTAGTGAGACTGCTCATGATCATCTTTGAAAGGGCATGGTGATCAGGAAGGTGCTTGGGGGCTGGAAGAAAGCAAATGTCACCCTGGACTCCTAAAATGGCAAGAAGGAAGACCCAGTGAACTATTGGCCGACCTCAGTCCCTGGAAGGGTGATGAAGAGCCTCATTCTGGAGGCCGTGTCTATCTATATGGCTAACAAGAAGTTGATCAGAAATACTCACCATGGATTCTCTAAAGGTAAGTAAAGCTCAACCAAGTTGATAGTCTTCTACAATATAACAACTACCCAGATGAATGGGGGCAGAGCAGTGGATATTTTCTACCTGGACTTCAGCAAGGCTTTCAACGCTCTCTCGCACAAAATCCTCATTGATAAACTTAGGAAGAAAAGTCATAACTGATACTGCATCCAACAAAAGTGTAACTATTGCCAGGCTCATGGGGGTTGGAGCCACTTCCAAGGAGACACCCCCATTGCAATGGGAGTGAGAATGAAAGTAAAACTAACTCTGTGGTCGTCGCTGCTGTTTCTCTGTGACCTGCGTGCTTGGGAACAGACCTTGCATCAGAACCACCACGGAGCCAAGCCCAGCCAAACTGTACAGAGCCCCAGCCCCAGCAGAACCCAGCCCAGCCAAGCTACATGGAGTTGGAGCTGAGCCAGAGCACAGCTGAGCTGTGAAGAGCTGCTGGGTGTTGGACTAGTTTATCTCCATAGGTCTCTTCCAACCCTAACTGTTCTGTGATTCTGCATGTTAGTGTTGTTTAATTGTCATCAAGTTGATTTAAAAATGAGGTTATTTGTATTAAACAAGACTTACTTTAATACTCATATTTCTATTTAATTGTTTGATTTGGTTGAAAGGAAGGTGATTATTTTCATGGCTTAGGACTTATGATCATTTTTTTACAACTTCCCTCTTGGCAGTGAAGAACTGGTGAGACAAGTTGTTATGTGAAGGTGACTCTCATGACTTTTTAATTTTGTTCGATTAAACTGTAGGTTGTTCTTTCTGCTTTACAACATTTAATTAAAAGCATTTAGCAATCCAACCTTTTGTGGTAGTGTTATCCATAAAGATGAGCAGAAGGATTTTCTCTGCTCTGACCTAAGTCTGCTGGGCAATATGAATACATTACATGTGGAAAGGTCATCTTCTGCTATGTCCCTAAGTATTGGCTACTGCTTAAACCAGGACACTGAACTAAATGGCTGTTAGTCTGACTTGTCCTCCCCAGCATTTGAGTGTGCATTTAACTGCAATCAGTTTTGTTGTCTAATGCATTAAGCATATATGTTACAAGAGATTATTTACCTCTGATTTGAGGAGGAAAATATACCCAAACCTGCTTGTTTATTTGTGGGAGCTAAAATAATATCTTTTCTATCTCTAAGTGAATGTACCTCATTATTTACATTACATAATTTTTGTGTTGTCCACCAACTGCCCATGTTTCTAAAGTTCAAACCTGGCTCTTTTTCCCCCATAGTGGAATCTTAATTTCTTCATCTGTTGGCATTGCATAAAACAGAGGGCTAAAAATTTATTTTACTTGTTTGGATCAAGAGTGGAGCTAGTTGTTTTGGTTTGTATATTTCAGTATTTCAGTATGTAGGATAGCTAAAAGCAGGTCAGCAATATATTTAAAATACAGCAAGACCATAAACTTAAAATGTATTATGAATGTAGGTTTTCCAAAGAATCAGTGTAACTTGTTGAGATTTTGCAATTCTCAAACTTGGACTTCTGAGTTTTCCATATTGCCAAGCATATGCCCTGAGAATATTCTTTCTTATCTCCCCCCCTGCCCTGCCCCCATTTTCCCCCACTTTATTTTTCCTCCAAGTCAATAATTGATTTCAGTAAGTGCTATTATGCTAGGAAACAACTACATCAGCAGTGCCTTTTCATTCTGAGAAACTTCTGTATCTTACATTTATTTCTGGCTTTTTTGTTTCAGTTTGCTGTTGGTTGGCACTTTCTGTAACATGTTTCTAGAGAAAATGCCTATAAGCTATAATGCTTTAGATTTGCACGGCTGTTGGAGTTAACCCCATCAGGCAGCTAAATCCCACACAGCCACATGCTCACCCCCCTCACAGCAGGATGGGGAGGAGAATCAAAAGAGAAAAAGTGAGAAAACTCATGCACTGAGAGTTTAATAAGCAAGTCAAAAGCTGCACAAGCAAGCAGAACAAAGCAAGGCACTCATTCCCTACTTCCCATGGGCAGGCAGATGTTTAGCTTTTTCCAGGAAAGCAGGGCTTCATCATCAATAATGGTATAGGGAATGCAAACTCCATAGCTCTGAAAGTCCCTGTTTCCCTCCTTCCCCCAACTTTTATTGTTGAGCATGACATCAGATTGTATTGGGTATCCCTTAGGTCAGTTGGGATCAGCTGACTCAGCTGTGTCCCCTCTCAACTTGTGTGCGCTCAGCCTCCTCACTGCTGAGGTGGTGAGGAACGGCAAAGACCTTGACTCTGTAAGCACTGCTCAGCAATAGTTAAAACATCAATGTCTTATCAACACTAGTTTGATAACAAATCCAAAACATAGCACCATAGGAGCCTTTCTAAAGAAAATTAACCCTATCCCAGCCAAAACTATTACACCAGATACCATATAATGGTGGCTACTTCCCAAGATAGTGCACAGATAGTGCATTAGTCATTATCTTGCATTATATTAATGAATTATTTTTATGAACTGAGGAGTCTGTGCTTCCATGTTCATGAGTGTTACTGCAAATCTTTTGGTATGATTGAATCCTCATCATATTTTGCTGGTGCTGAAACAACAGTTTACTAAAAGCTAGTTTCTATGGCACAGGTAAAATTATGTGAATTTCTCCTTGATGTCCATTTTTTTTACTTTTATAGGGGTTTTAAATTATTATTTTAATTTATTCTTATGGAAAATTATACTAAAGACTATACAAAGAAAGCTTTTAAATTAAAACTTGTCTTTAGGCTCATGTATACTGGTAGTTCTTACTGGTTGTCTGAAATATATATTAAACATCCCCTTTCATCATTATATCTAAAATACAAAAATTTTGTTTACCTTGCTGTCTTATTCTTATAAAAATTATACATATGAAATAAAGCACTGAGTACATGCATTTTAGTACACCTGTTAGGGATGTACATGGAATAGAAATAAAAGCTTGCATCCTGCAAATAATATAAATAATATGAAAAGTGAACTACTGCTAAACTGAAGATTTCTTGTAGTTTATGGAACATTTATGAATTCTGATCAAATACCTGAGAAAGTGAGTGGCAAGGAAGACCTAAGAAGTTCCATGTTGATATGATAATGATTTTCCAGAAAACATGCTGTGAAATTTAGTGCTTCTGATGCAACCTTTGGTTCCATTTACTCTGAAAATACAGTGAATATTCAGAATTAAATTTATTTTCTAGAATTTCTAAGTTCCTGTGCAAATTTATGCACTTGAGGATTTAGAAACTGACATTACTAGACTAAGGCTATGATAAAGTCAGAATTTGATATTACCTGACAAAATAATTTTTAAAAGTATTTTCATTTTAATTATGACACATCCTTTAAATAGGCCACTTGTAAGAATTAGAGAACAGATTAGTGAATTATCACTTTTTATAATGATGATGATGATGATAATAATAATAATAATAATAATAATAATAATAATAATGATTGTTATTCTCTGATGAAAATCATTAATGAAATATCCCCACATGAATACTATATCTCTATTTACTTATATGTACAAAAGCAGTTGAAATTTTCTCTGCCCATCCAAAACTTGAATAGTATTTTATGATTTCTGAACATCTACAATAGGGAGGAATTCTATAACCTTCTGTTACTCACTTTAGGCTATTCAGTATGAGAAATGTATTGACTTAGTAGAGCAAGTCACAGGGTCAAAAAGATGATAAAATGCTGGAACACCTTTCATACGAGAAGAGAATGAGATCACTTGATCTCTTCAGATAGGACAGGACAGGACAATGCATAGAAGCAACTTATTCATGTGAATAAATACCTGATAGGAATGAATGAAGAAGATGGAGTCAAACTCTTCTCAGCAATAACCAGAAGAAGCAGTTGACACAGATTAAAATACATGGAATTTCATTTGGGTCTTTTATTGTGAGGATGGTCAAGCACCAGAACAGATTGCCCAGAGACTTTGCAGAGTATCCATCTTTGGAGGTCATTCAAAAATTGACCGGGCATGATCCCAGTCAAACAGCTGTAGCTGACCCTGTTGAGCAGGTGGACTGGACTAGATGATCTCCAGAGGCCCCTTCCAAATGGCTATGATTGTAGTATTATAAAAAAAAAAAAAAAAGAAAAAGACAAGAGACATAGTTCTTGCCTCTTCATATGGGGAAAATAAAAATTATAGGGTTGGTAAAAACTTTTTCCATATACTCTCCATGATAGTTTCTTTGTATTATATTGATTCTAACTTTAAGTTTCACAAAACACCTAGAATTTCAACAGAATTGTCAAAATTCTGAAAATAATCTGGGAAACAAATTATTTTTGGGGTTTTTTTGTTTGTTTTTTTTTAACCAGGAAAAAATAAGAATTTTGAAATGTAAAGTTGCACATTTATTCTTTAGTTATGTCATTCGTCTATAATCTTTTCTGTTTCTAAATTCCTTGTCATACGTCTGGTAATATAAACATTTTCAGTCAGTCTGGTGTCCCTTGCATACAGTTTTCTGTGATTTAGTTTTGACACATTGAGAACTACCAGGAAAATACCTGTTCCTTTATGGTTTGTAAGAACCAGTGTTATATTTTCTTCTTTACCATGGAATAAGAAATTAGACTCGCTCAAGTGGAAACACCTTTCAATATTAAAAAAAATGCATATGCAGACATATTTTTCCAGTTGGATAGAACAGAAGAATTACATGTATATGCAATTTCAATTATTTGTCAGATTGACCAGTGTGCCATTTTTCCCAGCTTGTAGATAGTGAACAACTGGGTGTCAGTTCCTGGAACTGTACCTACATGAAGGTACAGCTGCATCATGAAGGTAAAACTGAATGAAGTTGTTGACTCTGAGGTGAAAGCTTTATTAATGTTGATTGAGGAGTGATGGAGACAGCTACAGAAAGAAGACCACAGCTGACTTCTCAGCTAAGCCGAATCCAGGGACACTGTTTTAAACTATTTATAACTGGGACTTAGAAGAGAAGCATTTGAAATTACTATGTCTTGGAAGTTTAAATGGTTTCAAGAAACTTCAATGATGTAGAAAGACAATTAATGTCATTGTTTTAATTTCTGCAAATTATTTTATCTTTCTTTTTAAATGGAACTACGGAGGGCATTGGATAGTAGGGTTTTGGGGTTTTTTTTTCATGTTGTTTTTTGTTTTGTTTCTTTAGTGAGTAACAAAATTGGGAAAACACCTTATAAAATCACAGGGAAGAATATCAATTAAATCTGCATTTTAAATTACTTGCAAAAATACAGAGATGTGAGCATATGCCTGTAATCTAACAAACCTTGATTATTGTTTGTTAGTCACTTAAGATTTCATTTTAACTGGTTGGATTGTTAAAGACATCAATTTGAGAAGGAACTGAACTTTACAAAATAGATATCATTATAATTGTCTTAATTAAATGGTAATTAAAGAGATACCATGACAACTTCTTTAGCATATTTAATGTAAATACCTGATCAAATATAGACGTTAACCCGATGAAATTAATTACATGACATTAAACAAATGAGTTCACAAGTCAACCTGAGAAGGTGATTTTAGTCAGCATTTAATGATAATGGAATTTAGAAAATCTTTTGGTGATGTTATTTACAGCTCAAATGAATTCTTGGAAATAGGGATACAAAATGAACTTATTCCTAATTCAAAGAAAGAACTTCAAAAATGTATTCTTGGTGAAATTTTGAACACCTCATCCCTAAAATCTTCAAATCCAAAAAGTGGGCCTTGAAATTATTGCATTTTGGAGAGGTGATCTAAAGAAACTACCACGTTGAGAGCTGTCATTCAGATGTAGCCAAAGGAAGGGCCACAAGAGCAGCTTGCACTTCAGTGGAATCTGTTGGTACGTTCAGTCTAGGTATGAACAAAAGGGAACGCAATATAAAAAAACTGGGAATTTCTTCTTTGTCTAATTCACATTTTAAGTCTAGCATTCAGATTGTCTAACTAACACAGAGGAACCTTATTAAAAATACAGATAAGGTGGCATATAAGCCTAGTAGCTGCTCCTTTGTGCTGAAGTGATGCTCACCTTTCCACTGTCTCTTTGTGCCCTAACAATTACATCTGCCTTCCTCTTGCAGAGGACAGTAGGGGGGGTTTACTACAACTTATCAGCATCTCAAGGTTAGTGCTTGGAAGAGTATGATGATCCTAGAGGAATTCCCTTCTCCCTTGGGTCTTAGGTGGTTATCCTTACATGCTTCAAACAGCCGGGTTGTTTGCGGTTGGGTTTTTTATGTTTTGTTTGCTTGTTGTTTTTATTTTTTCTTTTTTGATTCCCAGTTACAGTTTTGAATTTACAGAATACACCCCCACTCATTTCCATGAACATCAAGTGCTGCTGAATATTACACAATGTCTACCCCCATTAGTGAGAACTTCCCTACATACGATGGGCACAAAACTTAATCTTAGACAAAATAGGTAAAAGGTTACACCTTTGCCAAACAACTGCTGTTTTGGCTTAAGCCACCAAAAAGCAGCTCTGGCTGAGGCAAACCCAGCCAAACATGAGCCGTTCCATGGCAGATCACTGCAATACTCATGGCCATTTAATGTTGGTGGGGTAGAAATCACATTTTCTGCACTATATAGCTTGCCTAAAATGAGACTTTAAATGTTTTCCTAGACTTATGGTACAGAACCCATGATTCTCTTGAGGCTATTGCTTACCTGATGCTAATAAACAGGCCATGTATAAAGCTTTCATAAATATATATTAAAAAAGGATTTTGCAATGTGTGATTGTCTGAATTAGTTATATGGGAAAGAAATAATGTTAAATTCATTCTTTCTTCAGACTGAGGAGGCAAAAACTATACTCCATATTTCTATTTCACATGTCATGAGTTATGGATAAGGGAAAGGCCAGACAAGTGGTAAAGGTCACTATAATTAAAGAAAGAAATTACTATTTTTATAGACCAGGTTTACAGTAAATATAGAAAATTATTGCGTTAACTGTGAGGAGTTACAAAGGGGAAAAAATTGTGCTTAACTCATTGAAAAATAGTGACTTATAAAAACTTATACTTTTTTGGTAGTACTGAAGTCAGTATTAATGAAGAAAAAAACTTAAAAAATCAGTTTTCAGTTTAAATTTTGGCTGAATTTAGGAAAAAACAAAAAGTGATAGCCTTCATTGTCAGTGAGAAAAATGGATTGCGTATGAACACTGTTGATCAGAGTCACTTTACTGTTGGTAAGTCCCAGAATGTGTTACCAATTAATTATTTATTACATACAACCATGCTTTTTTTTATACAGCTATCTTACAATTACTTAAAACAGTTATAAATGTAACAGCTGTAAGTAATGAACACACATGCAATAATAAATCATATAATAAGCTTAACTGTTAAAGGTATGAAAAAAATGAGCATAAGTGTTATGGGGTTGCCTTCTACATGATTATTGTAGATGACATTTAAGTTGAAAAAGACCTTCATATATGATGATAGAAACCACTGAGCACTATGGCTATCTAAAGATATTGTGTTGCAAATAGTTTATCCAAAATTACTATGCTAATATTATTTTTTTCCTCAAATTGCTTATTTTTCCCCCACACTCCATATCTTCGTATGGGTAACCACATAAATATACAGCAAGAAACAGGAGAATTAAGAGGAAGATAATCCTGACAATGTGCATTGTGTTAGTGTAATTATAAAGTGGGAAAATGTCTTACACTTAGATAGTAAGAAGATATCTATGTATTCTGTTAGCATGGCAATTATTACTGTTAACATTTATAGCAACCTAATGGACACCTGTAATCTGACAGTCCAGCCACAGGCTTCATAAAATGAAAGCACAGACGCAGTGTAATAAATAACATTTGGCATAGCAGCATGGTGCATTATCTCCTACTTAACATTGCTTTTCAAAAGACTAAAAACTGCAGATGACAGAATTTAAGCCCTGGGCAAAGTTTTTTATCAAAATAAAAAAGTATCTCTGAAATAAAACCACCAAGAAATAAGAATAATCCGAAAGCTTCAAGGCAACTTTTCTACAACTTTGCAGAAACCAAATCACTTCATCTAGTGTGACATATGTACTATAATATATAGTATGCCAAGTCAATTAAATTGCTAATTGTCTGTTTTTAAGAAAAACAGATGGTGGGTCAAATTTCATTCACTTTTCACAATTTTAGGTCCTGCACCTATTGGTGATATGCTCATATTACCCAGCAGGGAGTTGAAAAAAAGATTGTAAATGCATTTTTCAATCTGCTTGGTTTTCCTTCCTCCTCCCACCTCCTGTTTTTAGGAGTATTTAAAACTGTGGTTTTGTTTTGTGGGTTTTTCTACAAGTGCTATATTTTTTCTGTTTACTTATCCAACATGCAGCTGTAGATTAGAAATTATAATATAAAGATGTAGAGTAGTGATTGGAGGTTTGCCAGTTTTGATCTCTTCCACCAGTTATTAAGGATTATAAAATTAATTGTCTTTTACATGGCCTTATTACTCAGCTAACTGGTGCCTGAAAATCTCTCCCCCATAATTTCTATAGTTTATTTAGTTCTTTTAAGTGTCTTTTACAATAATCTAACAATGTCAATATTTAGGACACCTGGCTAGACATATGAAACCATAATTAAAGTAATTAAATTTTTGGTGTGTTGTCAATTTTTAGAATTTTTTTTTCTCTCTCTATTCTCTAAGTAGTGCCTAGTTATCATATTCCATGTCAGGACAGCATTTTCTTAGAATAAAAACATAAAGGTTGGAAAATACTTTCAAGATCACCCAATCTATCTGTCAACCCAGCACTACCACTGTAAGCTCTAAACTGCTGAACTATATCACCCAGCACCAGACTCAGACAACTCTTGAGCACCTCCTGGGATGGTGACTCCACCACCTCCCTGGGCAACCCATTCCAGTGGCTGACTGCCCAAAGAGGGTTTTTTTTTTTTTTCAAATATGCAATCTGAATCTCTCTTGTCTCATCTTACGGCCATTTCCTCTTGACCTCACACTGTAGGGACAGCAGACGAGACCTTTGTGGTTAGCAAGCCAGAGCTAACCTGAGCAAAAGAATTATCATTCCATGGTCTTCTCAGTGTCTATAAGCCTCCTGTTTCCAGTGAGGCCAATACTACTGAAGAAAGTTAATATCTCACCACACCATATTCATATTTTCTTCAAAATAATTAGAACTTAAGCAGAAATATCAAGAAAGAATTTTGTCCTTCTTTTCTGTTTTTTGGTTGTTGTTTTTTTTTTACTTGTAAATATTTTCCATTCTTTTCCCCATAAGGGTATAGGAGGTGTTAAGAAAAAAAAGGGTTTCTCCATTTAAATATTTTTTAAAATGTTTTAAAATTACATATTTATTCTTAAATGTGGTAGTTTAGATATAATTCAGCAAGCGGGGCAAAAAAAAAAAAGTCCAGACTTAAATGGTAACTTCAAACCAAACAAAACCAAACCAAAAGAGTTGTTCTTTACACAAATTTGGCCATTTAACTCTAAGATCTTTGGAGACACACAACTTAATATTGCCTAAGATACTTTTGTGTTCATTGGATTCGGTTGGATTTATGCCCATAGATAATTTGGTCATAAAGTCAGCATTGCTATCACTAGTTCTCTGTCTCTAATGCAGCCAAAATAAATATATTTAAATCTGCTACCTCTGTGCTAAGGCATATACATATTATCACGTATGATGTAATGTAAATCTCTTTACAAAAATGTTCGTTTTCCCACTTTTTTTTTGGTTGTTTTTTGTGGTTTGGGGGTTTTTTGGTTTTGTTTTTAGTTATCATGAAAAACCATGTTTGTTGTAGATTTCTTGTTGTTTACTGACACATTTAGTAGTTCTGGTTTATTGATTTATTTTTCTGGAACATGCCAAGGAAGATCATTGCCTGACTAAAATATTCCTTTTATAAAATTGTCATAATTCTAGGGTATGGTAGAATTGAACACTAGACTGATTCCCTGCGGGGAGGTAAAGAAGGTTACAAAGACTTTGGTACTGTGTTGTGACCCAAGTTGGTAGAGAAGATTTATCACAGAAACACAGGATGATCTGGACCCAGTGCACCTTCAATTTCACATTCTCCAGTCAGTCATCCACCATTACTGAACTACCAATAATATACCTAATGTACTTAAGAAATTAATGTGGTTCAATAATGATGGGGTTTGTTGCCACAGAAACCTCTTTTAATGAGAAGATTGCTTAGTGTATTTCAGGTAGAAATTTGCTTTGTATCTATTTTCTTCAGTGAAACACACGTATACATACAGTTTCCCTAGAAGATAAGAGCTTCAGTCACTTGACTAAAGGAGAAAACAATGTAGCTGGTTTGCTGGGGTTTTCTTAGTGTTCTTTTCACCTTTTTATGGCAATTTAGGAGTCTCAAGAATCTGTCTGTGAAATTATATTCTTAGTTGCAGATATTAAGTTTTCTAGACATTATGAACATTTGACTTAAGACCTAATTTCAAATTTCTTTAATTTCATTAAAATGATTGGTAGCAAGTGAGGGTTAGTGTAGAGGAAAGTGAACTCCTAAAGTAATAGAGTTCACAGAATCACAGACTATTCTGAGTTGGAAGGGACCCACAAGGATCATCGAGTCCAGCTCTTAAGTCAATGGCCCACATAGGGGATTGAACCCATGACCTTTGCATTATTACAACCAAGTTTTAACCAACTGAGCAAATCTCAGAGTTGGTATGAACAATCAGATTTAGATCTTGAGCAGTTTCATAAAACCGTCATGTTCAGAAGCAGAGTTGGCACATCTCCAAATCCTATTGTGGATGTAGAATGGAAAATTTTAGAGACAAGGTGAATTATCAGTCAAAGGCAGATCAGAAAGCATGTTATGCAGAGAAGTGCTCCGTGTCCACCTATCTTGCACAGCTGAAATTTACTGGGAGTTTTAGTGAAGTATTAAGTGTGGGTAATGTCCCATGAGATCTCTTCTGAAGGGATCCAAGAATAAATGTCACTCCTTAGCCTTCTAATTTGTCATGATTTCTAGTGTTATCTCATTTTTATTACTTTCCTACTTCAAGCACCACTTACACCACTACTTTCAGTAGTGACAGTGAGCTGATTATTGATGAATGTACATTTATTTTTCTTGCTAAGTGCTTCCAAATCTTGTCATTTGCATTAGTCAGATCTTTCAAGTGAAAGTTTGGCCTGTTCAATACTGGCATCATGAGTTTGCATTTAACACTTGCATTTATGAAATTAAATAAATGTGTAAGGATACATTTTTGTCAGCAAGATTTGCTAAACTTGCTGTTGAGTAACTGGCAGCTGCTAGAATTTATCTGACTTGCACTTTTTTTCTAATACCTGTCAGTCTTCCAATAGGCAAACCACTTTCCAGCTGTAGAACTCAAAGACTCCCTAATTTGATTGCTCTCTGTCCATAGAGGTTCCCTTGAACAAAGGAGATTTCATACTTCTTTTGCCAGCTTCATTAAAATACGCTTCTTGTCTTCACATAGGGAGTGGAATGATGTCTTTCAAAATTTGTAAGTGACATTGAGGACCAACTTATGATAGTATTATATCTTTCCTTCTGTCACTTTTATAGAATCATAGAATAGAATCATAGAATCATAGAATCGATTGGGTTCGAAAAGACCTCCAAGATCATCGAGTCCAACCCTTGGTCCAACTCTAGTCCATTTACTAGATCATGGCAGTCAGCGCCACATCCAATCTGTGTTTAAAAATCTCTAGGGATGGTGAATCCACCACCTCTCTAGGCAGCCCATTCCAATGCCTGATTATTCTCTCTGTAAGGAATTTTTTTCTCATATCCAACTTAAATTTCCCCTGGCAGAGCTTAAGCCCGTGCCCCCTTGTCTTATGGCTGAGTGCCTGGGAGAAGAGACCAGCCCCCACCTGGCTAGAACTTCCCTTCAGGTAGTTCTAGACAGTGATGAGGTCACCTCTGAGCCTCCTCTTCTCCAGGCTAAACAACCCCAGCTCCCTCAGCCTCTGCCCATAGGGCTTGTGCTCCAGTCCCTTCACCAGCCTTGTTGCTCTTCTCTGGACCCGCTCCAGCATCTCAATATCCTTTCTGAACTGAGGGGCCCAGAACTGAACACAGTACTTAAGGTGTGGCCTCACCAACGCAGAGTACAGGGGAAGGATCACTTCCCTGGTGCTGCTGGCCACGCTATTTTTGATACAGGACAGGATCCCATTGGCCTTCTTGGCCACCTGGGCACACTGTTGGCTCATGTTGAGCTTCCTGTCAATTAGTATCCTCAGGTCCCTTTCTGCCTGGCTGCTCTCCAGCCACTCTGTGCCCAGCCTGCAGCGCTACAGGGGGTTGTTGTGGCCAAAGTGCAGGACCCAGCACATGGCCTTATTGAACTTCATCCCATTGGAATCAGCCCATCTCTCAAGTCTATCCAGATCCCTCTGCAGAGCCCTCCTGCCTTCCAGCAGGTCGGCACTCCCTCCCAACTTGGTGTCATCAGCAAATTTGCTGATGATGGACTCAATCCCCTCATCTAAATCATCAATAAAGATGTTAAACAGGACTGGACCCAACACAGACCCCTGGGGAACACCACTGGTGACTGGCTGCCAGCTGGATGCAGCTCCGTTCACCAGCACTCTCTGGGCCCGACCCTCCAGCCAGCTCCTAATCCAGGAGAGGGTACACTTGTCCAGGCCATGGGCTACCAGCTTTTCCAGGAGTATATTATGGGAGACAGTGTCAAAGGCCTTGCTGAAATCCAGATAGACCACATCCACAGCCTTCCCCTCATCCACCAGGTGGGTCACCTGACCGTAAAAAGAGATCAGGTTGGTCAGACAGGACCTGCCCCTCCTAAACCCATGCTGGCTGGGTCTAATCCCTTGTCCACCCTTAAGGGGCTGTGTGATTGCACTCAGGATGAACTGCTCCATAACCCTGCCAGGCACGGAGGTCAGGCTGACAGGCCTGTAGTTGCCAGGGTCCTGCTTGCAGCCCATTTTGTGGATTGGGGTGACATTCGCCAACCTCCAATCATCTGGGACCTCCCCAGAGAGCCAGGACTGTTGGAAGATGATGGAGAGCGGTTTGGCAAGCTCTTCTGCCAGCTCCCTCATCACCCTGGGATGGATCCCGTCTGGTCCCATAGACTTGTTAGGATCCAACTGGCTCAGTAAGTCACTAACTATATCCTCCTGGAATACAGGAGGGCTATTCAGCTCCCTCTCCCTGTCTACCAGCTCCAGAGGCCAGTTGTCTTGAGGGCCACCTGTCTTACTGGTGAAAACTGAGGCAAAGTAGGTGTCGAGTGCCTCAGCCTTCTCCTCATCTTTGTTAACTATATTTCCCTCCAAGTCCAACAGAGAATGGAGGTTTTCCTTGCCCCTCCTTTTGTTATTAATGTATTTATAAAAGGACTTTTTGTTATCCCTAACTGAAATAGCCAAATTTACTTCAAATTCCACTTTTCTTTCCCTAATTTTTTTCCTGCATGACCTAGCTCTATCTGTAAATTCTTCGTAAGTAGCCAGCCCTTTTTTCCATAGTCTGTAAACTTTCTTTTTATCCCTGATTTCTTGCAGAATCTCCCTATTTAACCAAGCTGACCGTCTTCCCCTCCGGCTGGCCTTTCGGCACACTGGGACAGCCTGTTGCTGTGCATTCAAAATTTCCTTCTTAAAACATGTCCATCCCTCCTGGACCCCCTTGCCTTTAAGGGTTGCTTCCCAGGGTATGCTCTGAATCAGTTTTTTGAATCAGCCAAAATCTGCTCCCCGGAAGTCCAAAGTAGAGGTTTTAATGGTGGCTCTCCTTACATCCCTGAGGACTGAAAATTCTATTATTTCATGGTCATGATGCCCCAGGCGGCCTCCAACCACTACATCATCTACCAGTCCCTCTCTGTAAACAGTAGGTCTAGCGGGGCCTTCCCCCTGGTAGGCTCATTTACCAGTTGATGAAGGAAATTGTCCTCTATACACTCCAGAACCTCCTTGTCTGCCTCTTCTCTGCAGTATGAAGCTCCCAGCAGATATCTGGCAGGTCAAAGTAACCCACAAGAACAAGGGCTGGAGATTTTGAGACATCCGCCAGCTGCTTGTAGAATAATTCATCTCCTTCATCATCCTGGTTGGGTGGTCTGTAACAGACTCCCACAAGGGTATCAGCCTTGTTGGCCTTGCCCCTGATTCTGGCCCACAGGCACTCAACCTTGTCACTGCTGACCTCAAGTTCAAGAGTCAAGAGACTCTGTAACATATAAAGCCACCCCTCCACCTCTTCTTCCCTGCCTGTCCTTTCTGAAGAGCTTGTAGCCCCCCATAGCAGCACTCCAGTCATGTGAGTCATCCCACCACGTTTCTGTGACAGCAACTACGTCATAGTTTTCCTGCTGCACTATGGCTTCCAGCTCCTCTTGTTTGTTTCCCATACTGCGTGCATTGGTGTACATGCACTTCAGCTGGGCCATTGATTTCATTCTCAACTCGGGCTCTGTGCCCTTAGGCCTATCTCTGGAGAGCCCAGTTGCCGTCCCTTCCTCCTTCAAACCTAGTTATATTTCTTCAGTTCATTCTCAGACTCCCATTAGATGACAATGGACATATACATGTCATGTTCTTAGTCAGTAAACGCATAGTGAGCCGAATTTTCATTTAGCCTCTTGAATCAATGTATTAAGTCAGAGACTTACTGTTTAACTTCTGTAATCTGGAAACTCTAGGGAGCTGTCTCTAAATAAAACTCACCATAATAGAACGCTATAAAACGTAACTTACGTGCAATACTCAGCACTTGCATATTTTCTGACTGGTTTTAAATTTGGGGTTTTTTTTGGTTTAGACTTGCCAGGCATGTGTTTGCAACCACTAGAAACAGTAAAAACATTTAAAGGAATTCCAAGGAATGGAAAGGATTTTAACTTATCTGAATTTAAATATCTTTATTGGTAGTTGTGAGAGGAGTAGTTTTTGTTTAGAAGATGAAGAAGAAGACATAGTGTTTGTTGGAATTCATTGTTTTATAAGCTTTCCCCTACTTTGTCATTGGCAAAATTGGGATGCACTGACCAAAAAATGAATAACTGGATTCTGCCTATCACTGAAAAGTAACAGTTACTTTATTTTTAGTCAGTCTGCATTCAAAAGGTGATCCATAAAGGAAGATTGGGTCCTGTTGTAGTAAACTTTTTATACATGCTTGAAGAAACTGCATATGCCACATTATTCACATCAAAAAGCATCACATTCATTTAAAAAACCTTAACAGCCAGCACAAGGTAAATTTAAAATAAATATTCTGGCAGAATACCATTTTTATGATCCAATTAGTGAGAGATGCCTCTGCCTAAGTTAAAGAGCAAGCAAGACCATATGCCAAAGTCTATAATACAGACATTATTTAACAATAAATGCAAGGTAGACAGCTAGAAATAAATAGAAAGGGGTGATGGGTCGAGGGGCGTGGAAGTGGGAAGAAAGAGAGAGAGAGAGAGAGAGAGAGAGAATGAGATTAAGCAGAAGATATAGTCACCACCCATGGATTCAGTGCCATCCCATTGGTCCTTCTTCATCCGGGGCCTCTTGGTGGTGGGAGTCCCAGAGTCATTCTGCTGGGCATGCCAACTTTTTACATTCCAAGTTCTGGGTATCCACAGGGCACAGATGGTGTTTCCATAACCTAGGGTGATATGCATATGAGCAGTTGCTCCCACAGTTTGCCACGGGGAATTTTTGTCTGCGTGCATTAACCAGGATGTGCTGACTAGAACTTATGTCCATCGTAAGAATTTGTGTTTTCCTGATGCAAATTCCTTACTTCTGTGCTTATCTCAAGTTCCCATTGTGCTGGCTTGTTTTATGTCAAGTTCCTTCTGTGGCCTTGACAGTGTTTTGGAACAGGCAACTGCACTCTTTAAGTCTTTACAACCATTACAAAGAGTAATATCTTAGTTGCTAATATCCTGTCACATAACAAAATTTAACTATGAAATCTAAGTAGACGTTATCTGAGAACTGTTTATATTTTTCTCATATCTTTGTAATTTTCATTAGTTTTGCTACAAGTATTGGAATAGTCTTGACCATAAAAAAAGAATATGAAAACCCCCCAAACTGATTTTGTTGGAACTCTGTTCCTTCGCAGGGCTTAATTAAATGAGTAACTAATACCTCTTATGCTTGCATAAGCATACACAAAATTAATTGAATAACAATGTTTCAAAAGCAAGATAATTTGTTCATTAGATAACTGTGACAAAGAAAACATCTGTGTTTAAATGTGAGTGGGATTGGCTGTGTGCTCCTTCTCTCAAAATTTAGATATGTTTAGGTTAGTTTCTGATATAAAAGTATTTCTTTCATAATTTTTTTAAAGTATTTCTGTCTAGAAAGTGAAGCTCAAATGTACTTAATATTTTAAAATCTGATGGTGTTAATAATTACATCTTTGAGCTATTTGAAATAACCTCTTCATTTTAGTAAAGAGCTAACTCATATACCCAATACTATTTTATAACTCAGAGTAATTTATGTAAAAACTAAAACAGGAATCAGAAACTTGTTTAGTCTCTCAAAACTTCTGCTACTTTGGCACCTGAATGGTGTTTCAGAGATAAACCTGAATGGGTCCTATTGGTCCTTTTCCATCAGGATTTCTCCACAACTTGTTTAACATTGTATCTGTGGTTCAGTCTATGCTGCATTAGTTAATTTTCAAAAACTACTAAGGAAATATGGTATGATGGTGGTGAAAAGATTATCTAAAAAATATGTTGTGTTTCTGCCTTTAGCTTAACCTACCTATAGAGTGGATTGAATTCAAGAACTGTGGGGTGGATTTTTTTAGAGGGTAGTCTTTTTCTAAAGTTATTTTTTCAAAAATTAAGTGTCACAATGTAAGTTACTCACAAAAGCATAATTCAGCCTCTCTGCACACGTTCATTAACATACTCTTTAATTACACTGTCCCACAGTATTACCCTTAGGCTCCCTGCCCTGTTCATTGCATTGAGTGAATATTGTCTTGAATATGTAGCAACCATTTAATATTTTTAATTTCATCATCCAAGTGTTGGCCTTTGCCTTATTTACTGCATACTCTTTAAAGCCTGCAAGAAGTACACAATGATGCTCTATCAGTTATAATGTACTTATGATCTTACTTTCTAATCATAAAAATGATTGTAATATTTTTTTCTCTACTTCAAGAGAAAAAAACCCAAACAAACTTTATTACCCCAGCATTATATGTGAAGAAAAAGAAGATAAAAGAATAAATCAGAAAACTGTCATAATTTCTGATTACTGTCATAATTTCTGATTACATGACGCACAACTCAGTCTTCATTGCTGCTAAGCGGACTGCAATATTTAGTGAGGTGTTGCATCTCTCATTTACTTTCCTGGTATATTTTATTGCTAACACATTTTACTTTTCAGGTACCAGAATTTCAATCTAGATACTCCATAAATGAAATTCACATGAGAGGTGGCCAAATGTTAAAATTGTGGGGTTTCATTCTCTCTGGGCATATACATTAATTGTTATGATCCGTTTAATGGTGTTAGCATTTTTATCACATCATAGCCTGCATCTTCTTAGATTCTTCTCATCACATTTTTAACTGCAACATTACGGTCTTGTCTCGAGGTAGCTCAGATGACATTTTACTAGTTACTTTCCCTTCTATGTTGATAACACCTCAAAAAATGACATCTCCAGCTGATATATAAACATAAAATTTTGCACAAGAGTAAGTGACATAAATAAAACTCTGTTCATCCAAAAAATAGTATTTGAACAACTGCTATAAATAAATTTACTCAATCAACATTTTCCCTGCAATAACCCTTTCTGATTTTTTTTTTTGGTTATATAGATTTAGCAGGTAATTGTCAATATATTGATCTGCCTGCGTAGCAGTATCGCTTAAGGACAAAGAGATTCTGACTTCTTAGTATTGCAGATATCTCTTAGTTTGCCTATATGCTTCATTCTCAAGACTAAGCTTATAGTTGCAGAAGCAAGGAGTTACATATCATCCTAACCTGACAGCTCCTCCAAATTCAGTTAGAATCATAGAATCAATTGGGTTGGAAAAGACCTGCAAGATCATCAAGTCCAACCCTTGGTTCAACTCTAGTCCATTTACTAGATCATGGCACTCAGTGCCATGTCCAATCTCAGTTTAAACACCTCCAGGGATGGTGAATCCACCACCTCTCTGGGCAGCCCATTCGAATACCTGATTACTCTCTCTGGAAAGAATTTTTTCCTGATATCCAACTTAAATTTCCCCTGGCAGAGCTTAAACCCGTGCCCCCTTGTCTTATGGCTGAGTGCCTGGGAGAAGAGACCAGCCCCCACCTGGCTATAACTTCCCTTCAGGAAATTCTAGACTGTGATGAGGTCACCTCTAAGCCTCCTCTTCTCCAGGCTAAACAACCCCAGCTCCCTCAGCCTCTCCCCATAGGGCTTGTGCTCCAGTCCCTTCATCAGCCTTGTTGCTCTTCTCTGGACCCACTCCAGCACCTCAATATCCTTTCTCAGCTGAGGGGCCCAGAACTGAACACAATACTCAAGGTGTGGCCTCACCAACGCAGAGTACAGGGGAAGGATCATTTCCCTGGTCCTGCTCGCCACGCTATTTTTGATACAGGGCAGGATCCCATTGGCCTTCCTGGCCACCTGGGCACACTGTTGGCTCATGTTGAGCTTCCTGTCAATTAGTACTCCAAGGTCCCTTTCTGCCTGGCTGCTCTCCAGCCACTCTGTGCCCAGCCTGTAGCGCTGCATGGGGTTGTTGTGGCCAAAGTTCAGGACCAGGCACTTGGCCTTATTGAACTTCATCCCATTGGAATCAGCCCATCTCTCAAGGCTATCCAGATCCCTCTGCAGAGCCCTCCTGCTTTCCAGCAGGTCGTCACTCCCTTCCAACTCGGTGTCATAGTTGTCCTTCAGGTGCTTCTCAAGAACTCCCAGAATAGTCTTCTCCTCAGTTTTAGAGTCACTGAAATGAGACTGACAAGCCTGTAGTTTCCAGAATCCCTTCTTGAAAACTTGGATGCATTAGTCAGCTTCTGGTCAACTGGGACCTCTCCAGATTCCCAAGACTGTTCAAAAATTATTGAGAGGTTTCACCATGCCATCAGTCAGTTCTTTGAGTATTTGCAGGTGAATCCTATAAGGCTCCACAGACTTATAGGGATCCAGCTGGAGCAGCAGACCCCAGAAAAGTTTTTTACTGAGAGTTTATCATCCTTGCAGTCATGTCCATCAAGCTTAGGGCAATATTAAACCCATAGCCCATTATCAGTGTTCAAGTCTGAAGCAAAGGAAGTGTTTAATATCTCTGCCTCTTCTATGTCTGTTTCTGAGATGACCGTCCTCATTCTATAAGGGAATGATGTTATTTTTACACTCCTTTTTGCAATGAGAGCATTTTAAAAAGCTCTTTTTACTATCCCTCATACTACTGGCCAGCTTCAACTCTAATTCAGCACATGAATTTTCTTCCTACGATGGCGAGCAGCATCTCCGTATTCCTCCTATGTCACCCAACCTTGCTTCTGCTGGCCATACACTTTCTTTTTTCACTTTACCTCTAGAAGAAGATCTCTGTTCCACTAAGCCAGGTTCTGCCTCACATGCTTGACTTCCCACATATTGGAATTGCCTGTGCTCTTAGGAGGTGGCACTTAAAAAATGACCAGCACTGGTGAATGCAAAAGAGTCTGTTCTCCTCATATCCAGAGTTGAAGTTTTGCTGGCAGTTTTCCTCCTGTCACCAGAAATTTTAAACCAAATTGCTTCATTGTCACTGTGGCCAAGTTGGCCACCACTTCTCCCCTCTCTGTTAACAAGCAACAAACCAAAGAGGGTACCTTTCCTAGTCATCTCCATTTGTACCTGTACCAGATAAAGATAAAGGGTAGTTGCTTTAATGAGCACATAGGCTTGCCCAGGAATACATCGATGCGCACGTGGGCAAGCTTTAATTTCCATAGCTTTTATAATATGATCTATCCAATCATCACTTTACACATTTCCAGTTCCATCTCTGTCCCACCCCAGTCCCATCCCCCTAGGAATTGGGTCTGGGGTCGATGAGACCCCCTGTTCATCAGTCTCCTCTTCTTCAGCACACAAAGGGCTCTTTGGAGGGTTTCCAGTGTTCTGGGTGACTCTGCCCTGTGTTTATATCTTCTTCTGATACCTTTCAATCTTGTACCTTGAACAACAGACTAAACAGCTAAGGAACTTTAGCTCCCTGGTCTGGGACAGGGGTAACGATAGAAAGACATTAAAGTTAAGATGCTAGAAATATTAACTCACTAAAATCTACTTTGCTACAGCTACTTGTGTTCCTAAAATCTACAAAATGTGAAAATCAAAAAATCAAAAATCCTTCCTGCATCAATGGGAAAGGAGACTTCATTTTACCCAGAGCCAATGAACTTTACACTGCTTATTGTTGGTGTAGAGTGTCTGTCTTGCACTGTTTTCTCCTAAGATTCTTTCATGTCAAAACTGGAAGTAGTTTATTCTGCTGCACTAGAAAATAGCTTATTTGCAAGTGTCCTGGGTGGAGCTGGCAAAACGCCAACTGTCCAAGACAGAGTGAAAAGGGTTCCTCCTCCCCCCAACCAGCTAAGGGAAAAAGAAGAGCGAGAGAGGGAAAAAAAAAAACTTCCAAAGCCAGGTCTATGCTGAAACTAACTACATGTATTTATACAGAGAAGAGAAAACTAAGAGAGAACTACAATATAACACACACTTACACAAGTTGGACTAGAGTTGGACCAAGGGTTGGACTCGATGATCTTGGAGGTCTTTTCCAACCCAATCGATTCTATGATTCTATGATTCTAAGTTACATGTGTATAACAAGGAATAACTTCCCACTCCCCAATTAATGCAAAGCAAAGTCTATTACACTAAATCTGTAAGTATTCTAAGAGACACATAGCAAGAAACAGAAAAAGTAACAACAAAAATGTTTCTACTTCCCTGAATGCAAACAAAATGCAAGCAGAGGCAGCAGGGGCAGAGCAAGGCCTGCTTCAAGACAAAAGCTGGGTTACGTCCGGCTTGTACCTCGGCCATGGCAGAACTGACTAAGCCACACCCACACACTGGATTTTACACCCTTTGAGATGATGTAGTATGGTATGGAATACAATATTATTGGCTGGAAGAAGTCAGCTGTGAGCTAGCTCAGCCCAGCTTAAATCAGCTGACAATCCTAGGCCTAGCTGAACTTTAAAGCCTAAATTTAGGCCCACCTGGCTAAACCCGTAACAGCAAGTCACCCTTTTAGGAAATTCTTTTTGGAGTATGTGCATCAAAGTGACAGCTAAGAGGGGATTTAATTTCTTTCTAAAAGAGAAAGATACAGGAAAAAATTTCATTGTTTTGAAAAGTGTGAACTCATAGGGGAAGGAAATAATTTTCTGATGTGTGTCTTATAGAATATGAAACCCAAGGACTACTACTGCTGATTATTAATCACTACAGGTGAAATGATGTAACTCAAATATTTTTTCCTGGGGAAAAAACCCTGAGTTTTAAAATGCTCTTTAAAGTTTTGTAGCACTTAGTGAATATCAGAGAAGCCCCTCCTAATACTTCTTTAACAATGTTTGTATTATTTTAGCATAAAATTTCACTATATTTTATCTTTTGCTGTGGGCATCTGCATAAATATTTTATCCTAACATAAACATTTTTAATTTTAGCTTAGTGTTAGCATTCTTTTTCTGTTTTGCCTAAAGTTTCTATGCTTTCCTTCAGCAGCCTAGCTCCATTGTAACTCAGTTTTAAGGTTGGAAAGAAATATTGTACACCTTTATTAATAATTTTTTGCATTTTAAAAATAATCTATAACTTTAAAATATTTCTTCACTTTCTTATTTTTTACTAGTGCAGGAAGAAATTACTAAATGTAATTTAACAAGAAGCCTATGGCAACGTAGAATGCCAAATCACAGTGAATGTCTTTCAAGCTGTTCCTTCTGAGTTTTCATTTTGTAGGCTTTCTTTCAAATCACTTGTGAGGCTTTCAATTTCTGCATTAGCTTCAGAGTAGCACAGTGTCATGCTGCTGAAGCAACTCTCATTTTCAGAAAAGTGTCCAGTTCTAAGGATGTGAACGTTGAATCTTTGTCAGCTATCTAAAGATGGGCTTTTTTGAAAAGAATGCTTGAAAGATTGGAACTATGCTATAGCAGATGAGGTACTGCCAGAAATATTACTTCTGACCATTTATGGTAAGGCAATAATCGAGTGTTACATAATCAAATTATCCTACAAAGCCAGCTAAAAACTTTCCCTAAATATGATAAAGAAGCAGATTGTAAAGGGAGTACAGTGATTAGGTCTTGCATGAGACTGAAAAGTAAACAACAATTTTTATCAAATTCAAGTTGAACAACCAGTTCTGACAGTGAAGGTAATTTGTGCATAATTGCTGTTTTGTTCTAAGTTTGTTGATTTATTGAGGTGTTTTGTATTTGCTGGTATATCACTTGGAATAATAAATCTATAATTATCTTCAGCTACTTTGTTGGGAAAATTCATAATGTTCTCTAAGTGTTTTAGCAGAAGTGGCACAAGTTTTTTGAGATTGTTAGGATACCTTGTCAGGAAGTCATGCTATTTCTCTTGAATTAGAAACAGTAAACAAGTAACTATAGTTGCTTTCTTGATTCTGCTTGTAATATTTGTCACTACTTCGATATCATCCAAGGTTCTGAGAAAGAGAACAGATTTCTAAGTGCTATCAGCTTCACTTTTTTAATGTCATTATCTGTATCCTATTTTCATAAGTAAATGAAAATGATAATAGGGAGCTTGAAGTAATCTTTATGGCCAGCAGGCTATTCACATTGTCATTTCCTTGACTTCTGTTAACTGGGCTGTCAAGTCATGTGTGCACAATTTCAGTAAAAGTTAATGCATCTTCAAGTGCTTTGAGGTAATTCCTCTAAAAATGCAATATTTTTGTAGTATCATAGAAGGGTTTTGGTTGGAGGGGACCTCAAAGATCATCTAGTGGGAACCTGCCCACCAAGAGCAAGGATGCCACCCTTTCTCAGGGCCCCATTGAAGATGTCATTAAAGAAGAGTTGCAGAGCTGGTGCAGGTTGAAAATGTGTGCCTTGGTATTGTAAGACATCAACAGATTTGTAAGGTTCTACAGATAATATACTAGCTGCAAATAGGTTCACAGTTCTCACAGACAAACTCTGTATCTGTCAAGTAATACATTCTTAATGATAGCTTCAATAATCTTGGATTTGGACTTCTATCAGCCCAAATTTAAAGCCCAAACTATTAAAGAAGAAAAAGAAAGCACTATTCATAAAAAAGAGTCCCAATTATCTGTACAACTCTGACTCCTATTGTGCCAGAAAAAATCCCTTGAATTAGTTTTCATTTATCTGATCTTCAGAAGCATACTGACGGATTGAGATGAAGCTATTTAATCTATCGAAACATTCTATTTTCCTGAAGATTTTCTAAAGATGAGTAAAAGACCTTAGTCAAATAATCACTGACACAAATGGAGTTCCTGTTACGGCTCGTATTACTAAAATAATGTATTGCATGTTTTTATCGTAACATAGCATGTATTTTAAACATCAAAGGACCAAATTCTCTACAGCTTCAATTTCTTTATGATGATTAACAACATGCTTATATTTTTCTCATTGAAATCAAATGATTTAGCATATGAAGGAAAACCATTCCTATTTTAAAATGAGAAAAGCCCGATCCACCTAAACAAAGATGATTTAGGCACAGTAATATAGATTTTATGTAACTGCTATTAAATGGATTTTAGGCTTAATGCTATCTGGAAAATTATTATAGATATTTTTGCATATGGTGACTACCCATTCACATTGTTATTTCCTTTTGACAGGTCAAGCAGTAACTGCCGCTTTAAGGGATATTCTGTATGTTTGCATTCAAACTGTTCATATAAAGGACTCTATATTTAGATAAGATTCCTTGGTATTATTTTTTCCATTTATTCTTCCTTACTAGTGCCTAGTATCTGTACTTCTACGCAGAAAGCTAATAATTTGATTGTCTGCTATCAAACAATACATTGACTGCTGCTTAAATTCACAGATATTTTCTATCTTTAACAAAACTACTTTTAAGTTTTGAGGTTTAACTATGTGATATAGCACTCCAGAATGTCAAATTGTATTTTAACCTTTACAATAACAAAGTTACATGAAGCTTTCCTCAAATTATTCAGTGATTCACCTTTAGTCAGCCAAAGTCAGGTACATTAAGGAAAAGCCATCCTGAATGAGTTAACTATGCCCAAATATAGTTCTTCCAGGCTGAAGTAGCTGTGTTAATGAAAGCAAATGGAACATGCCTCTTTCCAACTTGTTCTCTAATTCTTGATAGAGGGAAATTAGCTGAAGAGGAAAGGTGTCAATTTGTTGAGCTTTTTTTCCCCCACATTGTTAAATACATTATCCCAGAGGTGCTGCCACTGTGGCTGATGGGCTCATCATTGGCCAGCAGCAGGTCTCTCTTGGAGTCAGCTGGCATTAGCTCTGTCAGACATGAGAGAAACTTCTAGTAGCTTGTCACAGAATCTCCCCTGTAGCCTCTTCACTAGCAAAACCTTGCCACACAAATACAGATGATTATAGTATCACCAGTTCTTTGGCCTTTGCAAGCAAAGGTTATACAAATTGTCTCCCTTACTGGAGAGATTCAAGAACTGCTGGGACACAATCCTGTGCAATGTGCTCTAGGATGGTCCTGCCTGGGCAGGGAGACTGAACAGATGACCCATTGTGGTCCCTTCCAGCCTTACATATTCTGTCATTCTGTGATTCTGTGAAATATATAATGGCATATTTTCCCAACTGTTTGAATAAGCAAATTCTGCACTAGGAACACTGGCATAGCAATTTCACAACCAAGTTGGATATGTGTATCAGTAATGTGTATGTAAATTGTACATATCCCAGCGTGTCAAAATGGGATTATATAGATTTTTCCAGATTATCTTGCAAAATAAAAAAAAGAACTGTGTCAATATATGATGCTGAACATCTGTAGCTTTGGCATAACAAATTCAAACATAAAACAGCTAGCTTCATCCTTTTTGAATCATCTACTTAAACTCTGTTTCTTTTCAGATATTAGTATTTAGTTTTATGAATTAGTATGTATTCAATACAAATGCAATTTTATTGATGACTATAGATTTTGATTCTCTCCTGAAGTGATGACAAGTCTTCAATACTGTACTTTTCCACTGTGCACCAGGGATCTTTTTTCTTTCAAAATTGTTTTCCTTTTAAGAATCACATTCTTATCTTTTATTTTCCCTTGAGTTACAGGAGGGAAAAGATAGACAAGTTGTCTCTGCAAGCCTTAACATCAGTGTGATTCTGTCAAAATGCATTTGTGTAGAAAGTGACCGTTTCTTTTCCCCAAGGTCCTATTTAGCCACCTCCAAAATGGGCCTATCCTTCACAGAGGGTAAGAGAATAAAGAACATTCCTATCTTGCTATCCCTATACTGGTGGTTGCTGTAGCCTTGGGCTGTCCCTTCAGAGCATCACTGTTAGAAATCTGCAAAACCTTTGAGAGCGATATACAAAAATAACATAGGGATAATTTAAAAGAACATGAGATGGTTACCTTAATTTTCTTTATATTATTCTTCCCCCTTCATCTCCCCCCCCCCACCCCGCCCCCTTTAATTTGTTTTTTAGATAATTCTTGTAAGAAAATACTTTGGCAATTATTAACTTAATTTAGTGCTGTGCAGCCATAGACTACCAATCTGTATACTGTTCCTAAAGTGACTATCCAAAATAGTCTCAACAGGAGTTAGTCTTTAAAAAGACGATAGATCTCTAACATCACTAGAAAACATGCCTCGTTTTACTGTTAATGTCCTTCTTTATGAAAAAAAATCTGAAAACTAAAATGGATTTTTTTCATCTCAAAAGCCTTAAACCACAAAAGAACTGCCTGATTCATTGTTAACATGTCTAAAAATTTTTATTTATGGTTAGAGATTCTTTTCTGTTTTTATAAGGTTTAAAAGAAGGAAAAAGAAGGACTATTTAACGGAAATAATATTAGCACAAGGTGTTGTAGTTTTTCCTTAGACATAAATAGCAATATCCATCTTTTGTATCACAGCTTTATAAAACACTGGTAGTGACCACAGGAAGACAAATATCCAGACTAACCATTTCTTATTGTTAGCTAACATGAAGTGTGAATCACAAAAAGCAAACTAAATCATAAAAGAGAACAGAAATTAATATGTAAACTACAAAGTAACCAAAATGTAAAATAAAATACAAAAAATAGCTTAACCAGCAATTTTTCTTTTGACATTTCAAGGTATCCATTATATATAAAATAAACATTTAAAATGCTTATACTATGCAATAAACTGGATAGTGTTTCTACTAATATGTACTCTATAACAATTTCTGCTCTGAATTGCAACTTTTTTTACATGTACATTATATTAAGGAAGGTATTGACATTTTAGTCCAACTAAAACATTAAGCAGTGGACTCTTACACACAGTTTTGTTGGTAGAAATTCAAGTTATATTCCAGAAGAATAGCCCAGATGACTTATTTCTCTTTACTATTTGGTGCCACACAATGAAATTTCCAATTTTTTAATTGTGGGGGGGGGGGTTAAGTTTGAATTATGGCATTAACAACTAAGCCATCTGCAAATTTACTTTTTTCTGCTAATCTTAACTGTAAATTATTTTTATTTATCATAAATTATTTACATTGAGGCACTAGTATGCGTTTATCAAGAAGGGAGGCACTCTCAGGCTCTAACCTAACTTCTTAGTTTTTGAAACAAATATGCATTGCAGGGAAGCTGAAACAGAAGTGTTAGGCCTAGCAGTAAAAAATGTGAATATAATTTACCCCTTAGTGAATTCCATCAAATATGAATTAGTGGTCTTTCTTAAAATCATGTTATTTAAAATGTAATTATCTGACAAGTGCCCAGGAAGAAGCATGTTTGTTTCCTGTCTGTTTTAAAGGAAGTTTGTTGACATTCTCTGAAAAAATCTAAAAGTTATTTACACTTCAGAAAAAAAAACAAAACAAAAAACAAACAACATAAACAAAATCCCAAACAACTAAAAAAAGCAAACCTGATCATTTCTCTCCTATGGAAGACCAAGTAATGACAAAAATATTCTGTTTCAAATTCAGAGGTGTACTGATGCTAATTCAAAATTTACAGAGTATATAAGTGTTGCTAGCAATGCAAGCATGAAATATTCAATGTACTGAAGGAAATATTTTATATACCTTTAAATGGATATAAACAATGTCCAGAGATGGTATATTTAATTTAAAACTGTTATTCATATAATATTTTGTCCAACTTAACTTTGTTTATGAGAGAAAATTCAATATAAAGATCTGGATGTAATCTCTCAAATACAACAATCACATAGGATAAAGGAATTTTTTTTCCAACTAGCTTCTGCAAATAACTATAGTCTGCCTAATAATTTTTTGCATGCAGAAACAGTTCCTTGGAGTCCTAGTAGGTACAGCTTTGCTCAGCTATATGTCTTTTCAAATTTGACAAAAATGTATGGAAACTCTTGTTATTCAGAATGAAATAAAAATTAGAGAGCCATTGACGTAGCTACACCAGAATAGTAGCACCAAAGGAGACTAAATTTAAGTAGGTATAAATACATTTACTGTCTAACATATATTGTTTGAGAAAATTACAGTAAGCTACTTGATGTAATCACTTGTTGAGAATTAGTTTACAGAATTCACTTGCTTTCCTAAATGAAATATGAAGTGATTTAGACACCTAGAATAGTATTAATCTACTAGGACAGCCTAGGAAAACTTTGTGTTTCTTTCACAGTTAAAAACTGAATAGTTCTGAAGGTTTAACATTAACAGCCTCATAAAGACTGAAGGTACGAGGAATGACATTGTGTGTTTTTTGGGCTATCTTACCTCATTTCTTCAGGACAGTTTTAAATCTTATTGGAGGTCTGTGATCGCAGGGAGGCTCGAACCTGGTTTTATCTTTTTTAAAGTTCTTGATTATAATAATCTTTTCCTAGAACAGTTTAGCAAAAATATAAGTAATAAAAATAGTTCATGGGGTTTGTGCTTATTATTTGAAGGTTTTGTTTTGTTTTGTTTTGTTTTTAATTTTCTTTAGCTGATCAGAATAATAAAGCCTTTTAAAACTCTGTAAAGTATATTTTTTTAAATAACCTTCAACTCTTTTTCATTTCTATGTTAAAATGGAGTGTTATTTGTTTCTTGTCACATTTTATTTTTATTTAGAGCCTTAATAGCTGAAAGCTTTCATAAATTAGGCATATGCTGCTGAAAATATTGTCCTAGAAAAACTGGGATAAGTCCAAAAAAAATCAAAACACTTGCTATTTTTGGTGGGGTTTTTGTTTGTTGGTTTGTTTTTTTTTTGATGGGGGGTTTGGTTTTGGTTTTGGTTGGTTTTTTTTCATAGTCAAACTGCAATATATATTGAAATGTCAAAAAGGTAGTAGCAAGACCTTTGAAGAGAAATTTTTGAACTATTGTATAGAGATATTTGTTCCTGTTATTGCATGTGATTAATTTTACATTTAAGATTTTTATCCTTCTTATAGTTACCATGAAAGAAGTTTCTGATAGTTGGACTAGACAAGGAAATATACTATATTGTTCTGAATTTCCTTTACTTTCCTTTATGTACCATATTTTCTCTATTTGTAGATGATAAGTGCATTCCTAAGTTTCTTGTCTTGAGCACAGTTTTTTCTCTACAAGTTTCTAATGCATAACAGACTGCACCAAAGTGTGCTAAAACAACTGGTGAATCTCCTTCTAAGGCCACTTTCCCATCATCTCGATGGTTTGTCAAGCTTAGGAGAGACACACAAAGGCTGGAAAAAGGTTTTATGACAAAAGCTTGACCTATGCAAATGCAGGGTGACCTCTATTTCAGTTCTGGGGGAAATCACAGATTTTATTTTTGGGAGCCCTTTTCTGGCATGTGAAGAAAGTGATTGTGAATCTATCAAGAGTAAATGATACCTGACCAAGCTGATTGCTCCTTTATAAGTTACTTGGTTACTGGACAATGGATGTTGCCTGCTTCAGCCTTACTAAAGATTTTCACTCTGTCCACTCATCTCATCCAGAGTTGAATATGTGAATATATCTTGACTTGAATGCAAGACTTTTTATGGAGGTAACCAGGTGGAAGACAAAAGCAAAACAAAACACTGAAACAAAACTAACAAAACAATGAAACCCAATAAAGCAAACAACCAAATATTCCTTCTCCACAGAAAAAACTCAACAGGTTGGATGATAGGGTAAAGGGTAGTAGTAAATGGCTCATACTATGCTGGAGACCAGTGCATCCAGTTTTGAGAGACTGATCTCCTGAAGTGAGTACAGAAGAGGCTTTGTGAGGTGATCAGGGGCTGGAGCACTTGCCCTGTGAGAAGATCCTGAGGGAGTTGTAGAAGTAGGGTCTAATATCAGCCTGTCAGTATCTTTGAGGAGGTTATTGAGAAGACAGAGCCAGGCTCTTTGCATTGGTAAATGATGGAAGGTTGGCAGGACAATGGACATAAGTTAGAACAAGACCATATATAAGGAAAAGCTTTTTTTTACCACACAGACAGTCAATAAGTGGAATGGGTTTACCAGAACAGTCTTCATCCTGGGAGGTTTTCTAGACCCAACAGGATAAATCCCTGAGCAACCAGGTCTTAGCTCAGAGCTGGCCCTGCCTTGAGCAGGAGCCTGGACACCTCCTGAGGTCCCTGTCAGATCTCAGGGTAGGGATCAAGAAAGCCAAGGTACAGCAGGAGCTGAACTTGACTAGGGAACGAATAACATTAATGAAGATTTCCTCAGGTACATAGGAAAACAAAGGTACATGGGAAAAACTGTACCTGCAATAATGAGTGAAACAGGACACATGGCTGCAACCAACATAGAGAAGGCTGAGGTACTCAAAAATCTTTTTGCCTTGTGTTTCACTGGCAAGTGCTCTAGCCATAACCCTCACCTCACAGAACAGGAACATGAACTGGGAGAATAATTTGTCACCCACCACAGGAGAAGACCACCCAGGTTAAAGACCATCTCAGGAACCTGAAGGTGTGCAAGTTAATGGGACCTGATAAGATGTATCGGTGCTGAGGGAACTGACAGATGAAGTTGCTAAGCCACTAGCCATCATCTTTGAAAAGCTGTGGCAGACTGGTAAGGTTCCCACTGAGTGGAAATGAGAAAACATAACCCCCATTTTTAAAAAGTGAAAAATGGAGACCCAGGGAATTAACAGGTCAGTCAGTCTCACTTCTGTGCCTGGCAAGGTCATGGAGCAGGGCCTCCTCAAAACTGTGCTAAGTCAAATGGAAAATAAGGAGGTGCTTAGTGGCAGCCAAAGTGGCTTCAGTATGGAGAAATTGTGTCTGACAAATTTGGACTCCTTCTACATTGGTGTTACAGCTTTGGTGAATAAAGGAAGTGACTGGCATGATCTACCTGGATGTGTGCAAAGGGTTTGCTACTGTTCCATATGACATCCTTGTCTCTAAAATTGAGAGATGGATTTGACAGATGTGCTATTTTGTGAATAAGGAATTGGATGGGTGGTCAGTCTCAAAATGTTCCAGTCGACAGTTCAGTGTCTGGGGGGAGATCAGTGAAGAGTGGTGTCCCTCAGGGGTCCATACTGGGACCAGTATCATCTTTTTCAGGGACATGGGCAGTGGGATTGAGTGCAGCCTCAACAAGTTTGCTGGTGACACCAAGCTGTGTGATACAGTCAACACACTGAAGAGAAGGGATATCATCCAGAAGGACCTGGACAGGCTTGAGAGGGGGACCTGTGTGAACCTCATGAAGTTCAACAACACCAAGTGCAAGGTCCTGCATCTGGCTCAGAGCAATCCCAAATATGGCTACAGGCTAGGCAAAGATCATATTGAGAAAAGACTAGCAGATAAGGACTTGAGAACATTGGTGGATGAAAAACTGATATGACCTGAACATGTGCTCTTGCAGAGCAGGAAGTGAATGAAATATTATTAGACTGTATCAAAAAAAGCATGGCCAGCAGTTCAAGGGAGGTGATTCTCCCCATCTACTCCACTTTCAGCTCTGGGGCTTCTGGCATAAGAAAAATATGAACCTCCTAGAGTGGGTTGAAAGAAGAACCATGAAGATGATCAGAGGCTCGGAGCACTTCTCCTATGAAGAAAGGCTAAGAGATCTGGGGTTATTTAGTTTGGAGAAGACTTTGGGGAGATCTTATAGCAGTCTTCCAGCACCAAAAGAGGGCTTACAGGGAAGATGGGAAGGGACTTTTTATCATGGAGTACAGTGCTAGGATGAGGAGTAATGTGTTTAAACTGAAAGACGGTAGATTTACATTGGATGTAAAGATGACATCTTTCATGACAAAGGTGATGATGCACTGGAACAGGTGTCCCAGAGAAGTTGTGTATGTCCTATAAGACAAAGTAATCAAAGTTAGATTGGAGAGCACTCTTAGGAATATGATCTAGTGGAAGGTGTCCCTGGCTATAGCAGGAGGGTTGGAACTAGAGGATCTTTAAGGTCTCTTCCAACTCAGACCTCTGATTCTAGCTTGAATTGCCTTGTGACCTTGTGAAAGACATATGAGTGGAAATACTTTTTAAAGGATTCCTCCAAGCCTCTAACTACCACTGAAAGTTCAGAACAGGATGCAATTCAATAGAATATGATAGCTCTAACAGTTGTAGAAATAGAAGAGAATCATTCAGATCCTTTGCAGTTAAGACTACTGAGGTAAAATGTTATTTGAGTATAGCTAAGATATTTTTTGCATGTGTTTACATAATGTGTGTTTATAAATTTGCATATATACTTATATATTTATGTCTAGCCTCTTTTCAACTTTGGGCAAGTCTTTTTTTTTTTTTCATCACTGCTCACTTTCTTTGCCGTGGCATTGGATCATCAATTTGACCTGTACTGAAGCATGGTCAAGTCTCTGTTTCTACTTTTGAGAGCTCATATAATACTGGTGATATTTTACAATGTTATTATTGTCTAAAATATTACAAAATAAAATAAGTTAGAAATACGTCTCTTCATATCCTTTAAATTTCAAGTATTCCATAAACACAAGGACCCTATAGTGGTTTAACCCTAGCCAACAACTAAGCACCAACAACCACTCACTCATTTCCCATGGTGGGATTCCTTACACAGAATTTTCTCCCTAAGAAGCCTGAATACAAAATCAGACTCAGTTGTGTATTTTGGCAACTGCTCTTATGTAGAAGATTTTAATTTGCTTAGAATTTTCTAGATGCCAGCATATATCTGCAGGGAGTTTATTTTATTCTTCTATAAATAAATTTCATATTTATTTCAACAGAAATTGAAAAGGAAAGCTGTGGGGATCCTGGAACACCATTGTATGGTATCAGAGAAGGGGATGGATTTTCTAATCGTGATGTTTTAAGGTTTGAGTGTCAGTTTGGATTTGAATTAATTGGAGAGAAATCTATCATTTGCCAAGAAAACAACCAGTGGTCTGCAAACATACCAATCTGTATTTGTATGTACCAAATATTTTCTTCTTATTATTTTTAAGACATAACATTATGATAAGTTTTTACTTACAGGGTAATAATTTGTATGATTGGTTTCAGACTTACAACAATGCAATTAGTTCCACTGACAGAATGAATTTACTTCTGTTCAGTGGTGGGTTTGCCTAATGATTATGCCCAAGACAAGTTCTAGAACTCCTAAAATATATTTTTTCTCTTATTAAAGCAGTTGTCTTTATGTGATTTGATATACTGTTTTGTTATATGCTTTTTTTTCTTTTGTTGGGGGGTAGGGTAGGATTCTATAGATTTTATATGTATTGTACACTTTTTATAGCTAGTCTTATACGTTAATATATTACCTTACATTAGAACTTGCTGAATTGAAATCAAGGATTTGAATTATTTACATTTTTTTCCATGTATGAGTACCTTTTAGCACTTAAATTATCATAGACATTTATAGCTCTCTTCCATTTGCTTTATACAGAATAAGTAAAACCAATGTTGTGATATGTATTTGTGGCAGCACCTTTCTTAACTTTTCCACGGATCAAATATATGCAGAGTGCAATCAGTTGCTTTCATCTTTGCAACTCAGTTTATTATGGCTTAACTGAATTGGTTGAATATAAAACACTCTCCTGATAGCAACAAAACATCTCTGTTGTCTCTTTGAGGCTTGCTAATTTCTGGTGCCTCTGTGTGAACAACAAATGATAAGGGCACTATTGACTTTTTGCCCCTTTAATGTGCTCAGTGGGAGGTCTGCTTATCTAAACAGTTCCCTACAAGGGAAAATAAGTGGTTCCCAGTGATTATTATCATGGGCAAATTGTAAGCACTGTTGTGGATTTCCGGTCCAACAAAGGATGTTCTTTATTTCTTGGGGTCTCTGCTTTGGAGGCAGTTTTACTCAGGGGAAGGGAATACAAATATTAAAAAAAACAAATCTACTTTCCAGATTCACAGATCATTATAAATAATGATTTCCTCATTTGAGATAATCAACAACTTTTAGGATCTCTTGTAAAAACTTAGCACTAAAATAAGTGCTTATTGAAATGTTTTATTCTATTATCTCTCTCTCTCTCTTTTTTTGGCAGTTCCTTGCCTTTCCAATTTCACTGCACCGATGGGAACAGTTCTTTCACCTGATTATCCAGAGGGGTATGGAAATAATTTAAACTGTATCTGGACAATAATTTCAGACCCTGGAAGCCGAATCCATCTCTCTTTTAATGACTTTGACTTGGAATCTCAGTTTGACTTCCTTGCAGTTAAAGATGGTGACTCTCCAGATTCCCCCATAATAGGAACATTTACTGGTGCTGAAGTTCCTTCACATCTTACCAGTAATGGTCATATTTTGCGTCTGGAATTTCAAGCTGACCATTCAATGTCAGGACGTGGATTTAACATCACTTATAACAGTGAGTAATAGTATTATTTTATTGTGGTTTTGTTTTTTCTCAACATACAATTTAGATAAAATAAGCAAAATATGGTGGATATTTTGGTATTGCCAAAAGTCTGATGTCATGAGTAACTACTACCATTTCTGTCTTCTTCCCTAGTATCTAAGAGTATATATAATTCCAGAGATTTACTTAAATTGTAGGAAAATGTCCAACAACATGATTTGAAGGAGAGCTGTATACCTACATCTCCCCTTGCCAGAAAAATGCGTTACCTGCTTGGCTATGGGGGGGGGGGGGAAGGTTTTGAGACATTTTACTCTGAAACAACCTAGCAAAATTCTGTGAAGAGGATCCATTAAACTAAAGAGGAAATGAGATTAAATGAAGTTTATCATTGAGGGACCCAGAATCCACTTTTTTTTTTTTCCCCCAGGGAATGCTAAGAATTCATATTATTTTTTGTAGTATTTCAAATACTAAATTCACCTATGGATTTCTACTTTTCTTACATCATCTTTCACTCTCTATCTTTGATTTTTGTCTCTCTTTTGTTTTATGTTCTCAGTCTTTCAGAGAAGTGCTTATTAAGACTTAGAGATGAGCTGACACCACATTATTCATCAAACATTCTTTTTCTAATGTTCTCTTATATTTCAACTCCCAGCCCTCTGTCTTAACTGCTTCAACCTCAGGTCATTTCTCACAAATGTGGAGCATACTCATGAAGAAAATGTGGTGGCTTCTTACTGGCTTCTTTATGTACCAGTTATCTTTGCAAACTAAAGTTTGAGTGAGAGCTGATATCTTGGTACTGTAACTAATTATTGGAAAGTCAGGGATTATTCAGAACTACTGAAGTATAAAATCAGTTATAATGAAAATGAGATATTGAGTCCATGTTTCTTTACAGAAGTTGTAATGTTTGCTCTATGTTTTCTCCTGCTTCATGTTCTTTTAACATATTTAAGAGTTCTGTTTGCTGAAATGTTTCACTGTGGTGTGATCCATGCTATCAAGCTTAAATTTATTGATGAGAAAAACAAAATCAATTATTGGAGAATCTAAGATAGACTTTTTGGATAAAAAAATAGGCCTGTGTGTAAATGGATATTCTTGAGTCATCCAGTTTTCAGAACTGGAACTAAATATAGCTCAGTTAAAGTGGCATTTGTAGTAAAAATGAAAGATGCAGATTAGCATAGAATAATCCATATATTTATTTTTAATTGGAAATACAGCAACTCTTTAAACACTGTCAACACTTCACATTTAATATTTCAATGCCAAAGAAATACACCTATCAGATAAATTCTGATCCTTTAAAAAATTTGCAGAATTTCTTAGGCATCTGGAAGTCTGATTGTGATACCTCTCAATTAGCAGTCATTTTAAGTATGCACTGATAGTACCAAATTATACAATTTAATTTTTTATAAAGAAGCAACCTTACAATATTAACTTTTACCATTTGTATAATGAAACAAACTAATTCTGAAAAGAGTTGAAGTGTTTTCTATATTTGAATATATTAGAGTAAAGTAGATTTGCAACGGTCAGAGCAGGCAGAGACAACTCAGGCAGCAGCTTGATCAGAAGGCTCACCGAAGATAAAGGACTTTATTTTTAGTTACAGCTTCACTTTTATCTACTCCTGTATATTACATGCCAGTACACTAATGGTTAGTTATTTCACCTAACATGCGTGGAAAGATTCTACTGGTTACAAGGTATCACACATTCTACAGAGAGTTCTCTGGTCCTTAAGGTTGCATTCATCAGTTACGTCACACCTTAGGAGATCCACACACATGGTCATCCCCTACATGAATAGTTTAAGACATTTATATTTAAATTATTTTCATGACTGTGTTAAAGCTAAAATATAGGTGGTTATGTGTTTTTTAAACTCTGTAGCTAAAATCTACTTATAAAAGCAAACATAACTCCAGAGAACATGTCTACTATTTCTTCAGTAAAGACAACTGCAATCTGATAAATTGCAGAAGTCATCTTTCCACAATAAATAGTTTAAGGGCAAGAGAGATGATTATTAAAAAAAAAAAAAAAAAAAAAAAACAAACAAACAAAAAAAACTCCAATAAACCCCAGGTAGACTTTCACTCTATCTTACCATTTGTAAACCCAAAGTTAATTAAAAATATCCATTTTCTGCTAACATTTCAGTTGATATATTTCAGAGCTATCAGTCTTTTTTTTCCCCCTTCAGGAGTAGAAATACTATGTCACAGAAACAGAAAAACTTAATCACTTTTGTAAAAAGAATGTAGGCTACTACTGTAAATGGCCTCATTGATGCCTTTGAAGTATAGAATGAAGAAGAATAAAACTGAGTTACTATTGCATAATTTGACTATTTAATGGTATTTCTCAGAAACTATTTTAGCCCCATATTTATTTTTATTACAGCAACATATGTGGTCTCAGATAATTATTCTTCTTCCAGTATAATTAAACATAAATTAAACTTCTGTTGCAGATTAAATTTTGGGGCAAGACCATAGAAAACTGTGACTTGAAAATGGATGATGCAGGGAATGTTACAATAACCAAAGGTATAGGATTTTCAGCTTGGAGAATAGGGCAGAAGTGTGTTTCACTGGGTACAAGAGAACACAGGAATATAGCAACCCGAAATTACATTGGTTTAAGTTGCTGTAGAACTGCATATGTACACCTGTCTCCTTTTTTCCCATTTATATCCTAAACTCAGGAACTGTTAATGATTTTTCTGGTCTCTATGAAGGTGTTCATAAAGTCAGTCATCCCTCAAGCTTCCCTCTAACAAGCTATATGCATTGAACTAAATTTAAGGGAAAGTATGAGCCTTGTATCATGTTTGTGACTCCTTTATGGATGCTTTCCACTTTATTTACATCTTTGTTTAGTTATGGAGAACAAAACTAGACACAGTATCTGAATATAGTCACATAAATATAGTCTCTGCTTCAGTCTAGATTTCCTCGTTTAGGTTGCGTTAGACAAAATGTATGCCTTAATTGCTGTATGACAATTGGAGACATATGGAGGGGAATGGATATTTAATGCCCATGAAAAAGGACTTAATACAAAGGAGATTTGAAAGTTGTGAGGCCCTCCATGGGCAGGCATTTCACAGACAGACTTATGACTATCTCCCTGTTGACTGATGTGGATCTTCGTGATTGTCTGATTCATGCTGGCTGGTGGACTGCTTTGAGCTCTTGCTCATTGATTGAGGTGTAGGTGGTGCTGGCCAAATATTTTTGTATAAGTTTAGAGCTGCTGTTTCTCTCAGTTACACATATAATTGTTGTTGGTCTCTTCAAAACAACTATATAATTGTGATTTATCTAGCAAAAGTTAAAACCTTGGGATCTGGATAGTAGCCTTTCAAAGGTCAAACTGTGGGCCTCTGACATCAGCCTAATTAATTCAGTGATTTCAATTCAGTACAAGAAAACACTGAAAATCACAGATGATGGGTTTATACCTAAAGACGGTTTTTAGTGTATTTTATTGCTGTGATAGGGTATGTTCATCACAGCGCATTTTCCCTGGCACTCCCTTCTGCTAGTCTTTTTAAGTCTCAGTACCTCTCGAGATAGAATTCTTTAAGCTGTAATGTATTACAAAGAAGTATGAGTTTACATGTAGTGAATAAGCCAGCAGTTGTTTGCATGGATTTAAATAATTTTTCACCATAATTTTGAGGATGAAGTGTTTCTCTGTTATTTGATATTCCCTTAACTTTTGGGGTTTTTTCTTACATTATCCTCTGAAAGAGTTACCTTTATTAGCTATTGCTAGATTTATCCGCTAAGACTCTTCAGAGGACAATCCACCAAAACAGTGAATTGTGCCAGTGAACCATTCCTTTCTGGCATTATTTCCAAGGACTTTTTAAAGCAGACTTAAACTAGATGAATTCTGATTAGCTTCAGTTCTGCCTCTCTATCTCAGGAGATCTCTGCAGTTGTTCCCCTGAACTTTTGAATTATTTTTTTTATTTTAATGCAGAATGCATGCTTCAACATCCTGAGTTAAAATTAGAGTTAATATTGGACTTAATAACAAAATATCAACATCACCCTGATCTATGATTTTTCTTCCTAGTATTTTTCCAAATATTGTTTCACATACCTGTACAGTCATGGTAGTTGATCAGTATCCATAACAGGAGAACTGGATCTCCTCTTTACATATAAAAGGTCATAAGGACCCATGGTTTCTTGATTTATTGTTGATGGGTAAAGTATTAATATAATTAAGGATATAGCCATGTGTTCTTTTTCATTTCAGCCTAAGGCTTGTGTATAATAGTACAGCTCCACCATGAAACTTTTTAGAAGTATCGGCAAACTGAGTTTTGCTCATCAAGTAATACAACTGCAGCCAGGCTAGGCTAAGAGAGTGACTGATGTTGCTGGGACGGGTTGTCTTTCACTACCTTGCCTCCCAAAGCTGATCTGTACAGCACAATTGATAGAAGCAGCAGTAGCAGCACTTCCTGAGCTAAAATATAGAGCAATGAATTGATTTTGCATCCTGAATAAACTGGTGTCATACACAAACAAACTAAACCTGAACTCAATATTTATCTACATTTACAGATTACAATATTGAAAATCTATCTCTGTGTTGTGTGAAGGTCATAAGAACAACAATCAATCCTCTCCCTAAAAGTTGTGACTGTGCATAAAGTATTGGAAAAGTTTTTGTAACCCCTATGAAAAAGTATGGGATTGCATAATTTTTAATGTTATCTTTGAATGGTAGACAACTATTCACTTGAAGCATTATTTTCATTCCCAATATGTGGCATTTCCTAAGTCAAAATGTCAATAAATAAATGCTTTCTCTTTTCTGTTGCTATGATTTGTCATCATCATCATCATCATCATGGCTAGGCTTCGCGAATGAAGATTTGGGAAGGGCACTACCCACGCTTGCTGCAAGTGTGCTGGTGTCTAAAAAGGTCAATACGGGATAAGCAAATCCAGTCACAAAAGGCACAGCAGATCATCTCCTTTGGCTATATTGGCGAGGAATGGTTCTTTCTGTGTTGTCTTTTCTCCTTGAGACTGGCTCTGTGTGTGTTCCCGAAGGAAGCAACAGCATCGTGAATGGTGCGTCTCCATGAATCCCAATTGGAGGCCAGAGTGGACCATTGGTGGCAGTCAATATGGCCAAAGCTGAGGTGTTCTTTCAGGGAGTCCTTGTATCTCTTCTTCGGGGCTCCTCTCTTGTGGCAGCCGGTGGCGAGTTCACCACAGAGCACAATCTTCGGAAGGCAGTGATCCTCCATCCTGGAGACGTGTCCTGCCCAGCGCAGCTGTGTTCTCATCAGCATGGCCTCGATACTGCTGACCCCTGCCTGTTCAAGAACAGACACATTGGTCACGTAATCAGACCAGTGGATGTTTAGGATTGAACGGAGGCAGCGCTGATGGAAGCGTTCGAGAAGCTGCAGGTGGTGATGATAGATGACCCATGATTCAGACCCATATAAAAGAGTAGACAGAACACTGATCTTTGTACTTTTCTTCAGGTGTTTATTGGACCAGACTCTTTTATGCAGTTTTCCAAAGGCTCTGTATGTCTTTGCTAGCCTGCTGTCTATCTCTTTTTCGATCTTACTGTCAGACGAAATGATACTTCCCAGATAGGTGAACTGCTGGACTGACTTAAGCTCTGATTCACCTATGGTTATGTGGGGATGATGGAAGACTTCTTGACGTGCAGGTTGGTAGAGAACTTCTGTCTTCTTCAAGCTGACTTGCAGCCCAAAAAGCTCAGCAGCCTCTGCAAAGCAGGATGTTAAGCGCTGCAAAGCTGTTTCTGTGTGAGCAACGAGGGTGGCATCGTCAGCAAAAACCAGCTCGCAGACAAGGTGATTCAGGGTCTTGGTGTGGGCCTTCAGTCGCCTTAGGTTGAACAGGCTTCCATCGGTACGATATCGGATGTAGATGCCGTTTTCTTCATCGAGGTCTGCCGTGGCTCTTTGAAGCATCATGCTGAAGAAGATTGTGAATAGAGTTGGTGCAAGAACGCAACCTTGTTTCACACCATTGGTTATTGGAAAGGGCTCAGAGAGTGCATCGCCATATCTGACTTGTCCATGCTGATCCTCATGTAGCAGGATGATCATTTTGAGGAACTTGGGGGGACATCCTAAAGGCTCCAAGATCTGCCACAGACAGTGTTGAAAGCTTTGATGAGGTCAACAAAGGTTACATAGAGACCTTTCTTCTTTACCCTACACTTCTCTTGGTGTTGTCTGAGAACAAATGCCATGCCTGTGGTGCTCCTATTGGCTCTGAAACCACACTGGCTCTCAGATAGAAGTTCTGCAATAGTGGGTACTAATCTGTTCAGAAATATTCTTCAAAGGATTTTATCAGCAATAGAGAGCAAAGTAATATCTCAGTAATTTGAGCAGTCTGATTTTTCTCCTTTCTTCTTGTACAGGGTGATAATGACTGCATCACAGAGATCTGATGGTAGTTTGCCTTGTTCCCAGGAACACACAACAAGCTCGTGGAATTTGGCATGGAGTGCTTGACCTCCATGCTTCAGATTTCAGGTGGAATTCCATCAACCCCAGCTGCCTTGCCAGTTTTCACCTGTTGTATGGCCTTAAGTGTCTCTCCCATAGTAGGGGCTGTATCCAATTCATGTTTCACCAGTTGTTGTGTAATGTGCTGAATTGCTCAGCCTTGTACTACACTGTTGACACTGATTCAAGATGGAGGTTTTATCTGTTAGAAGCATTTGACCATCTACACTGAGTAGGGGGCTTTGAACCTGGTGTGTGGGTCCGTACACTGCTTTCAGAGCCTCATAGAATCCTCTTTGGTCACCCAAATCTGCGCATAGTTGTGTCTTTTCTGCTAGGTCGAGCCACCGTTTGGTCTGGATGTCTCGAAGTTTCTGTTGGAGCTTACTGCATGCAAGACGAAAGGCAGCTTTTCCTACATGGCATGATGGCTGAGCAAGGTGTGCTTGGTGAGCAGTTCTCTTCTTCTTCAACAATTCCTGTGTCTCTTGATTATTTTCATCAAACCAGTCTTTGTTTTTCTTGGAGGAGAACCCTAAAGACTCTTCAGAGGACTGCAGGATGCTATTTTTAATATGTTCCCAAAGTGCTTCAGGAGAGGGATCTATGGGATTATCTTTAAGTCTAGTTTGAAGGTTTCCCTGGAAGCTGTGTCTCACTGTGGCTGTTTGAAGATTGCTGACTTGGAGCCTCCTCCTTGGAATGCCGCCTCTCTTAGGTTTGGGCTTGAAGTGGAGGTTAAGTTTGCAGCGCACAAGGCAGTGGTCTGTTTGACATTCTGCACTCGGCATCACTCGGGTATGACAGACATCACTGACATTTCTCTGTTGCACTAAGACATAGTCAATGAGGTGCCAGTGCTTGGATCGAGGATGCATCCAGGTTGTCTTCAGGCTGTCTTTCTGTTGAAAGACAGTGTTGGTGATGGTGAGCTGCTGTTCTGCACAAAACTCTAGCAGGAGGCGTCCGTTGTCATTGCAGTTTCCAACGCCATGCTTGCCCAGGACTCCTTTCAAGGCTTCAGAGTTCTTGTCTACTCTGGCATTGAAGTCACCAAGGATTATGATCTTATCATCTGCAGGAACATTTTGGGTGAGGCAGTGCAGGTCAGTGTAGAATTTGTCTTTTTCTGCAGGGTCAGCTTGGAGAGCTGGGGCATATACGCTTAAAAGAACAACATGTTCCTTGTTGTGTCGTTGGAGGTGTAGAGACATAATGCGATCGGAATGACCTGTTGGCAAATTTTCAAGTTTGGAGGCAATGGAATTTTTAATCATGAAGCCAACTCCTGAAAGGTGTCTTTCAGTTTTGGGTTTGCCTGACCAGTAGAGTGTGTAGCCAGCACCATGTCCTTTAAGGCTGCCTTCCTCATGAAGACGAACTTCACTGAGAGCAGCAATGTCAAGGTTGAGTCATGACAGTTGATGGGCAATCAGAGCAGAACGACGCTCAGAACACCCACTATCCACAGTATCAAGCATGGTTCTGATGTTCCAACATGCAAGTGTTAGAACACACCTTTGCAGGCAGGTGTATGCCTTAAATCTCTGTTTTTGTTTGACCACATGGAAGATGCCGGTTGGCCAGGGTTATCTAACCAGGTGTGGAGATGAGCTTTGTTTAGTCCACCTTTTCCAGACCTCTCTACATGTGGAGCAAGCAATGCTGTCCTTAGAAAAGGCTGCTTGGTCATTCAGGATGCCACCCCACGAGACTCTCAACTCTGGGGTCAAGTCCTGAATGACCAATATCCTGAACCACCTGCATGCGGGGCTGGGTCTGCAGCTTCCAGCTGCTTCCTGTCACGTGCTGTTTTTGACCCTCGCCTGTCCCTACAGAGCTTTGCAATGTGGGTGAACCCTTCAAGCCTGCAGAATGGATTTTTTAGGTGAGGCACAGAGTGTGCTGAACTGGCCCCACCCTTTACTCCTAAGGTTCATCTGCCACGGCCTAGCCAGTTTGGACGATGACAGTGAATACCTCAGGACGTAGGTTTGGTTAGAGTATCCTTCTCGTAGATGGATGGCCTTACAGGGCTAAGCGACCTCCATCTGCCCAGGTTTGAAGTTGGAGTTGTCCTTCTCCTAGGATTGTTGCCAGAGGACTAGCGAGCCCATCCTGCCCGTGGACACACTTTGTCTGACCCTTCAGCTGAGACCTGTCTGGCATGGGAGACCCTACCGGTGGCACAAACCACCTCCAGCATAGCTCTCAACCTCATGAGGGCACACAAGCTTCTCCCCCGTGACAACGGGTTGTCCCCAGAGAAGCTATGATTTGTAACACTTTGTAATACAACATCTGAGAAATCTCTCTGCTAAGTTTATAAAATACTACTTTTTAAAAAATTTCATGGGGTCATTTGGATATGTTTTGTCAAAGAGAAACCTTAGTAAAACTGAAGAAAGATAAAAAGTGAAAATAATACTTTTAGGATATTGTCTTTTCTGATGTATCCATATGTATTATTTATGAAGATATGATTTGCAGTCATCAAATGTAACTAATGTGGGTATTGTGCTTGTAGTATGTGTCCTTACTGAAAAATCAACATTTAAAAATATATAAGATGTTAAAAAATAGAAGATGTATGTGCAGTATTCATCATAAATAAAATATGAAATTATAATAACTAATTTATATAATTTAGTGATATTGCTACAAATATGACTTTGCTCATTTCTGGTAGGAAGATGATCTTTCCACTGCAAGTGTAAGGTGTGTTCTGTAGTAAAAGACATGGATTAGCTTTGTTATAGTATCTAGTTGTATACAGGTAAATTATTTTTTTTTCACTTTATCTAAAGATAAACGTGACATTTTGGAAGGATTTGTACATACTAGGAATTTCTTTCACCTTAAACAAAATCTTATGTTTAAAGTTTTATTTCTTTTGCCAAAAAAAAAAAAAACCCTTTTGTCACTGTTCATGAACATTCAGTATAGGAAACAAAATAAACTATGGTGGTATTAGACATACTGAGGTCACTATGTCTCAAATGGTGTGACAGTGAATTGGATATACAAAAGATCACAAAAGTTATTATATCATAAATGCTTGCCCTGCCTTTCTGAAGGATGCTTCTGGTCTATTGTAACATTAGATAGGCTGGACTGTTGGAAAGGACAACTTGGCCATCACTGAAATCTGCTAGCACCTAGCTGTCCAAGATGAGAGTCATGCTGGTATAACTTTATGTTTTAAGCAATTTTTTGTACTAGTGTATGTTTTCAACTCTTGATCAATTTTTTTATTTCTTATTATTTCCTTTGTTTCCTAATATAAGTTGTTTGTTCTTACTTGCAGAACAAAATCCTAAAAATGTCTTGTTCCTTACTAGAGTTATCACACTGTTGTCTCTCCCTGCCTTCCTTTTTTTCTCTTCTCTTAAAAAGCATTTGGACATAATGAGTGCCCAGATCCTGGAGTGCCAATTAATGCTCGGCGTTTTGGTGACAACTTTCAGCTGGGGAGCTCAATTTCTGTTATATGTGAGGAAGGATTTATTAAAACTCAAGGAACTGAAACAATTACTTGTATGCTAATGGATGGAAAAGTAATGTGGAGTGGACCTATTCCAAAGTGTGGAGGTACGTATAATATTTCTTTCTGGTTAAGGAGAACTTGATGTAATGTGTTTTGTCACCAAAAAAAGTTCAGATTTTTGCTGATGGATATCACAAAGCTCCTGAAAAAGCTAGTTCTTAAAAAAGAAGTCTAGTTTTTATTATAAACCTGTCTGCAGAAGTGAATTTTTCTTACAACTGTTATAAGGACAGAAAAAAAACACAGGAAAAAACGGCATATATATCACTAATGTAAGCACTGCTGTATAACCCCTGTAATGATGAAGGCTCATCTAAGAAACTCATTAGAACTGGAATGGAATATTTTACACTGTTCATACTTTTAGATAGTTCTTATTTGGCATTGGAGGAACTATCATTTCCCAAAGACATTTTGTGCTTGAAGGAATCACTCCTGTTTTGTCTTTTTCTCCACTTGTTTTTAAAGAATGTATTTGTCTGATTTGAAAACATGTTTAAAGCAATGAATTTCAGTTCTAGAAAAACACCCATAAGATTAATCTTTGCAGTTTTGGAGTCCAGTCCAATCAGTACCATGATTAGCCTAGTAAATACCTAGGAGTAAGATATATTAAGGAAGAAGAAAATAAGAAAATCCTGTTTTCACTGAACTTTATTTTATTGTATGGAAGGCTTCTGTTCTTCAAGTTTGATATTTAAATCTCTTGTCAATTTTTCACTCCAGGTTCTTAAGCAGTTAAAAATTCTAGGGTTTTTTGGAGGATATTTTTGGTTTGGGTTATTTAAATTTTTTTACACCCAGTTTCATATAGAAAATTTTCTTCAATATATGGCTATTGACTTCCTACTTCAAATAGACAAAAAAATTAAAATTATTTTAGTGGTCAGTGATATTTATTAATACAATATCAGATTAGAATGGAGATAATATAATCACTGATTTATTGTGTGTTTTTATTTTAATCAAAAGCTTAGTTCGTATTTTCACTAAGTAACTGCATTTGTGACAAAGTTTGCATAATTTTAGTACATTAATGTGACTGCTGATAGTATCCTTTGCATCCAGTGTACTTTCTGTGATAAGTTATTATTGTTTCATAGATATAAGATTGGTCAGTTTTACTAGACAAAATTACTATAGACTATAATGCCTCTTCATTATTATAAGGTTCATGAAGCTGTACAACTCTGCTAATAAAATATAAAGTTGCATTTTCAATATTATATTAAAAACTTACATTATGGGGAATATTTTTTTAGTGTCAGTCCCTGCACAAGATAATCTGATCCATAGCTGGTTTGAGACTCTGAATGGAACATATACTGGAATCCTAAAGGTTCAGGCAAGGGTATATTTGTATTAGATGTTTCAGCTTTAGAATTAGGCATATTTTTCAAATTTAAGATAAAATTGGAATATAAGTAAAATTATTTTCAAACTAATATTGTAATTTGGTCTGTTAGGATGTTCAAAATTTGTCATGATTGTCTACACATTTGCCTGTACTGTTTCATATAAGCTCTACATACATCTCATAATTTCATTGTCATATATATCAAATCAAAGGCGTATACTGACTAGGAGACACTGAATGTGACTACTGTGCAGTTTTCCTTCCACTGCAGAAATGTCAGCAATTACAATCTATATCGGAGCTATTTAATAAAAAATGTGGTGCAGATGGACAGGGTCAGCACAGTTTTTTTCAGGGCAATCCTGACCAGCCTCTGCTGGGGCTTTTCCCCAGCCCTACCCAAAGCCCAGGATCCTATTTCAGCTCAGGCTGGGGCTGTTGATCCCAATCTCAGCAATGCTGCAAGACTGCTGGCCTCCAGACCTGTTCCCAGCTGATCTCAACGTGCCCATGTGACTTCCCAATTTGACCTTAGACTTAACTCATCAAATTGCATCCATCTGACAGCCACTCGGTTGTCACCAGATAGTTTTCCTGTAACCAGTCCGATCCTGTTCACCTTGCTCAGGTGAAGCTGGATCTGTTTGCGAAAGCATTCACTCAGTGTATGTGTGTGTATGTGTGTACACATGATCATCCTTGGCTTCTGGCTTCTCTAGTGTAGCGGTCCTGCTTTTGCTGCTCTCTGATGATTTTGAATTTGGGATTCCTGTCCTTGTGCATGTCAGCCCTCCTATGTGAGGGTTATATGGAGGATATTCCCATAATGTCTTGTAGCATTGTGCTGTTGTACCTGTGCTGAAGTGCTCACCTTGGTCTTCCTGCATAACTCCTGTATTGCTTATTATCCTGCAGTTCTGTAGCATTGGTGATAAGCTCTTGGAAATAAAAAATGTCTAAAACTATGAATCTACAAGGTGTTCAGTGATTAGCCTGTCATCCTCAAAGCCTTATTCATACTCACATACAGAAAATTCCTGTCTCAAACCCCGTACCTTACTATACAAAGAAATAAATACAAATGATTTTGTGAGAATTCTTGAATCAGACTAAGTTTGGCTTTCAGTATTTGGCATATCCTTGTGTTTGACAAAGAGATTCTGGTTGATGACAGCCTTATGTTTTATTTCTATTATTTTGTTTCAAACACACAGACATTGGGAATGAATCTGTCAGGCAACCATCAATTATAGCTGGAAAAAAGAACACGGGTTGAAAATCAATATGAAAAAAGTCAGGGAAACAATCCTTTGACAAGATGAAAGTTTTATTTTCTTAAGAAAGTCTCTTTAAAATAAACCAAATATTCCAGCTCTTGTGAAGAGAAGGACTTCTGGGTCTAGGAAATCAGGATGTGATGGTGAAAGTCAAATGAAAAAAATCTATTGATAATCTTGCCCTGCCAGCATCAGGAAGAACAATCACCAGAAAATGAGTAAGAGAGGTTTTCTTTAAGAAAGACCCAAACCAGCAACAAAACACTTTACCATTGTGAGATCCCAAATACAAAGATAAATTATTCCAAATTTAGACAGTCCTATAGTGTGCATTATTTTTAATTTACTATTCATGGGAATATTTTTGTATTAGAGGTTTTTTCTGCATTCTAAGTATAATCTTTAATGGTGTCATGAAAATTTGTTGAGAATATGGAACACCTTACAAGTGTAGCAAAATGTATTCTGGCTATAGTAGTATACTGTCTCAAAATAAGGCCATCTGGTATTCCTGTTCTTGGTATATTTTGTAATTTGTAGGCTCCGTATACATTATGAATATGTATAAGTGGCTATATACAATAAAATATAGGGATAATGAATGCCGCAGAGTCAACCTTCTGGTTGCTGAGCTGAATATGAGTTTAAATACTTTGTTGTTTGACTGGTTCTGTTTGGTGGAGTTAGTCTGAAAAAGGGACTTTAAGGTAAAAAGTGGGAAACCCCATTTTAGAATCCTCAGTGATGAAAACAAGAAGCCTAAATCTGCATATTTATAAATGTTTGCAGCATATTGAATTCTGAAATCTACATAACTTTTAGAAAAACTATTTTCCCCCCTACACAATAGGGAAAAGATGGGCTATTATGTCCTTAAAAATAATTTAAAAAAATCTATTTACAACAGTTCATCATTTTGATATACAAGCTTGGTAATCTCCTGCGAAAAATGAAGGTCAGAAAAACGTATGAAAATTCATGGTCTTCAATTTGAAATTGTGTCAAAGAGAGCAAAATTAATCTATTTTTGCAGTGGAGAAGTACAGAATAATATAGGCAATGGTATGTACTGTACCAGTACCAGTATGGGTGGCTCTCACAAGGACAGAGCAGAGAGCAATAACCACCTACTGCTGGCCATACTTCCTTTGACACAGTGCAGGATTCATTTGGCTTTCTGGGCTGCAAGTGCACATTGCTGGCTCATGTCACCTACCAATATCCACAAGTCTTTCTCTCCAGGACTGTTTTCAATCCATCATCTTCAAAAGCTTTCCTGATATATTGCATTTGCTTTGGAAGTGAATACTGGAGTGTTTGGTAAGAGGCCAAAATTTATTCCCGATGTTTAAAGTTTATTAGTTCTTTTCTAAGATACTTTATTCAACAATAAAAGAAAACCTTAAGCAAAAGTGAAAATCTTTGCCTAAATATAGATGTCTATGATGTAAATAAATATGTGTATGTTTCTAGTGAGTCTGGGAAGGAAACCAAGAAAGCTCATCTTTCCCTTTACAAAAAGAAATCGGGGGGGGGGAAAAATCCTGATATGTTACCTGTATATGAACTTTGAGACGGTGAAATACAGAGTTATTTGGTGATTTTTTTTTTCAGAAAGACTAAATAAAACTAAAAATAAACAATCTACTACTGAAAGCAAATAAACAAAAGTGTGCCAAGTACTCCTACTGGCTTTCTCTCAGCCACCTATCCATACCACAGAGGAGAAGATGATCTGATGAAAGTGTAATGACACAATGCACTTGACTTTCATATGCATGTAAATTGATCAGATGAAATGGGTTTTCATTGAAGCATGAAATTAAAAACCCACACAAAGCTTTGCAAGACTAAAACCTAAAAGATCTATCCTTAAGCAGTACTAGTCTTAAGGTTCTTACTCTATTCCCCTGTGAAATTATGTCATTTTAGGGATAGACTAGCACTCTACATAGTCAAAATCAGCTTCAGTCAAACCTAATTGTTGCTTCTGAGAATGTCTACTTTGCCCTATGACTGTCTTGACAATGATGAGCTAATGGAAAGTTCCCTCACTCTGTACCAGACTTTCTTCAGCTATTTTTTAACTCATTTAGAGCATGGTGCTGACAGTGACAAGGGCATGGGTTCAGTCCCTGTATGGGCAGTTCACTTCAGTGTTGGACTCAATGATCCTTGTGGCTCCTTTCCAACTGAAAATATTCTGTGATGCTGGTCTAGTGGAAAGTGTCCCTGCCCATGGCAGGGGGAGTTGGTACTTGATTTCAGAATTGTTATCAAAGAAATGCTCTTTGTATTTGTAATGCTTACAGTTGTGGAGATTATTCATGTAATTAATTTACCATTAAACCACTGAAATATGTAAAAAACAATTAGCAAAAACTTCGGGCTCAATGATGGTTTAATGCATTTTTCCTAGTTTATATTTACACACTTTCTCTAAGAGAAAAATTATATTTCTAGTAATTCTACTTGTAGAGTATTTATATATTTGTATATATTTATATACTTATATATATGTTTATATATTTTCCAAGTGCTTGAAAATATCAACTGGACTTGGAGGGATGGTTATTATTCATTTTTCATTAATGAGGAATATGAATTGTCAACATGACAAGCAAAATGTATGTGGTATGACAGTGGATTTATGTCAAAGTTAAAATTACACTTCACTGCTTTCTAGCTTATACTCAATTAAAACCTTCTGAAGTCTGCCAAATCTCTCTACTCAAAATTAAAAGCAAAAATAATGACGCATTGTAGGAATTATGTTTTGGTTTATGTCCTTTATTGCAGGAAAACAACAAAGTGGAACAAAAACCCCTTTGTCAGGTTATTTAACTCTTATTATTGAATTATTGAACTGTTTATTTTACTTCTTTTAAGTCTTATTTCTGTTATCTCCATCTAATTCTGAACACTATAGAATATGTCAGCTTTGAAGCCTTTTTCCATCTTCCTGCAACTGGATTTTTAAAACTTGTTATAGTTGTCCTATATTGAAAATGATAATGGTGAATTGCATATAGTAAGTCTGTGTTATTTACCTTTCTCTTTGTTTCATTTTTAGCTCCATGTGGTGGGCATTTTTCATCTCCCAGTGGAGTAATTCTCTCTCCAGGCTGGCCAGGGTATTATAAAGATTCCTTGAATTGTGAGTGGGTGATAGAAGCTGAACCAGGACACTCTATCAAAATTACATTTGAAAGGTCTTTGCTAATGTTTTTTTCTTATTTAATGTTTTCCAGTTTTTTACTCAAAAGCAGGAGTTATCAGCTTTGTCATAATATTAATTTGCATTATCACTAAAATCAAGCAATTGTATTATCAGGTATTAAGCTCTTTATCAGAAAGAAAAACAAAAAATGCAACCAAAGAATGCTATCCTACATATTTTCAAGGATGTTTTAGATTATTTTCACTTGTAAATATTAATAAAATTTTATGACAAACCAGGAAAAAATGCCTTTGATTATCAAAGTTATAGTGCACAAATATCATTCAAGTACTTTTCAGCTGGATTTATGTAGCATATTTTGACTACTCCTGGTAATATTTGACTGAAAAGAAACGATATTTCTTCATTTTAACCCAATTCAAAAGTTGTTTTTATCAGGATATGAAATCCGTATTCTCTCAGCAAAATTTCTCATTGTAATAAGACTGTTTAAAACTTTTTTCTAGTATTATTTCCTATACTATAATAAAGTGATCACAGAACATTAGATACAATCAAAGGACAAGTAATATGGACATTTCAGAGGTATTTCCTCTTAAAAAGATAGTCTTCCAAAATCACTATTGCTATTTATCACTTAAAATAAAGACTTACCAAAATTTTTGCCAATTAGAATACGACAAAAAGATTAATAACTCCCTCTTACAGAAATTAAAACTCATATTAGTTGAAATTAAGAGAAAATTGTTCTTTCTTCTTGTAAATTAAAATGAAAAAAATTAAAAAATGAACTCTCATTACTTAAATTTTTGAAGAGAGTTATTATTTCAAATAGTTTATTTTTAGTTCAGCGATCCTTTTAAACTACACATTTGATGTGGACAGTAATTTCAAACTGAAAAGCATTTGCTTTTGTATTTGTGAAATGCTATGCGAGATACATTTTCTTGCTTTGTAGCTGAGTTTTACTAAATATGACATTGTCTTGCATACCCATTTTTGTTTTTAATGCATTAATGCCTTGTTACAAAATTGCACAACCTCTATTCCTCTTGTAAGTAAGAGCAATAAGAACAAAATGTGGTCTCTTCAGGCCTCAGAGAGAGCTTCTGTCCTCTCTGACACTTCTTTTCCATTGCCGCTAATTTTTTTCACTCTTGGCACTTGCCATCCATTGGGCTGATATGCACGTTGTTCAGATTCAGCAATCCAGAGAGATCCCACTCACATACAGATGTGTGTATTCTTAGACACCTCTGTGTAGAAGTACATGTAAAAACACATCTATATGTGTTTATGCAGATGCACTTAGATATACAGTTACATGTTTGGATGCAAAGAAAAAGTTGTTTCTTAAATCAAATAATGGAAGAGATCTTTACAGTATACTGAAAGAAAACATTTTCTAAACTACTATTATGCTTAGACTTACTATTTTTACATAGTTTACATTTAAATTCTAAGGAATTTATAAATTAGCTTTTTAAAGACTAGTTCTAGTCTTGGCTATCCTTGCTCTGCTTCTGCTTGCAAATCTTCAGCTCCACTGTCTTGAGACAAAATAATTTTTTTTTAAATATGCACATTTAATACTATAACGAAATGGCTTTCGTATATGATTAAAAAAACCAAAAACAAAAACAAAAGAAATCCCCATATTTTGCCCAGTTCTTTACATTTCACCTTTGTCCTGAAAAACACACATACTTTTTCTAGCCTTCATGAGGGCAAATACCAAAACTTCTACAGTATGAGTAGTTCTTTGAAAGAGTTTTAATTTCTCAGTCAGGGAAAAATATTTATAGAACATGCCTAGAACCTTCATATACTTTTTAGATTTTTCTAACAGGAGAGGAACAGTTTGTACCAATACACATTTGCTGCAAAGTTACACCTTAACATTGCATCAGTGTCACAATTGCAGAGTAGTTTATTTCCTTTTAAGCTCCCATCTCCCTATACCTTCTCTCTTATGACATTGGGTAAGTGCAAGGTACTGTTTTCCATGGCTGTATGCTGAAGTGTTCCTGTACCAAGGAGTCAGAGGCATACATGAAAAGAAAAAGATCTACAGAGAGTGAACAAAAATAACTATCAATTTTTGTGCTTTCAGTATACTTTTAAAATTTATTCCTGTTCTACAGGCAAAAATAAGATAGATAATCTTCTGGTATTTTGTTATAAATCAGTGTTATTTTAGGTTCCATTGAAATGACAGAAGTGATAAATGGCAGTGCCATTCTTCATTGTAATGAAGTGTTCATCATGTAGCCTAATTATGAGTATTTAAATACTAGAAATGCTGATAGCAAACTACTGATTGGAGCACTAGTCATATTTGTCTGAGTATACACTGTGCAGCAGGATATTCTGACTTATTGACAGGGGGTCTCTTACAAAAAAAGATGTGTGTTATAAATATTAGAGCAGCTTTATCTATGTAAATAAGACCTCCTCTAAAAATTTTGTGTCACCTCCTGTGTTAGAGCTTGTTTCAGTCCTGTCTGCTTCTGAGTCTTCCATAAAAAAACCTTACAAAGTAATGATAACATCCCAGTTATTTAAGAATAGTGATCAGTTAAGGTAGAAAAGGACATTGGAGTCATCTTACATGAACACAGAGTATTTCTTATTCCAATTCCTATAAACCCATACTGTTTTCTCACATCAGAGAAAACCCAGGTGACATGTAAATCTATAAGATAAGATGAGCACCAAGAGCAAAAAATTATACAAGCATCACACTTATAAATTAAATTTCAGTTGATCTGGTTTTGAGTCAAACGACCAAGCAAAGGCATCATACATAATCCCCCCTTAAAAATTATTCTTAATTTTTTTTTCTTGTGTGATTATTCATTTTTTTCATCTCTGTATTTTTCTGCTGTTTGGGGTGGTGTATGTAGTCTTTGAACACAAAGTACATATGACAGGATTTCTTTTATGTCTTTGGACATTCAACTTAATTTCAACATGACTTGACTAGCCTGATAGTTGTATTACATTTATAAGGTCCATGCCTTTTTTACACCTTCTGTCTCAAGTATGCTTTTAATAATGGGACTAACAAAGCAGAGCAAGATTAAATTATCTATTTCCAAGATGTCTTCTATTTTGTATATATCACTGAGGGGGAAAAAGAAGAAGAAGAAGAAGAAGAAGAAGACGTAGTAGAAAAAGCAAGTTGTTGCCTAGTAGGTTTCAGCAACATGTAATTTTAAGTTCATGTGGGAACTAGCAAGGCCCAAAATGTTCAGTTTTTCTGCTTCTAGGATTATCTTCATTTGTGTAACTCCCTATTACTTTATTTCTATGCTCTTTTATATGTTATTTCAAGGGAGTGGAACACTGATAAAAGAAAACACATGTTTTGGAGATTTAATTTGTCTTCTCATCTTTTGCCAGACTCCTTTAGATCTTCAGGCTCAGACTCAGGGGACATAAATATTGATATATCGACTTCCTCAGTGCATTGGCATTAGTCATGCAGTTCTTTGAATGGATTTCACAAAGCTGAATTAGGCATCTAAGTAAATCAGAGAGAGAATTACGAGTATCTAAAGGGTCCTTGTAAGATCCTGCTGTTAATTGTCACTTTATAATTATGAAAGGGTTTTTCAATAATCCATCAGAGTCCCGTATACAACAGTATGCCTGATCTAAGCACTGTCATAGCAAAAAAGGGGGAAACCATTGTCAAAAGAGCAAACAGTTGTTTGGAATCGATAATAGCATCTAAAAAAGACAAGCGAGGAGATATCAAACAACACTGTCACACTCAGCTTTTCCTTGACAGGGACAGCACACATGCTGTCCTTAAGCAGTCATCATGTTTTGTGGTGCTTTCTAAATGGGATTTTGAGTTGTGGTTTGTTTGTTGGGTTTGGGTTTGTGGTTTTTTGTTTTGTTTTGTTTTTTCCATAACTTCTCTGTCACCGCTTTGGACTGAGTTTCAGCTGGCATAAAGCCACTGGAGTCTCAGAGCAGACTCAAATAATTCTATGTCTGTTTATCGATGATTTTAAAGGTAGAAATTCAGAGTATGATTCTTTGATAATATAAAGTAGCTTGATGATATTTGTGCCAAATGGATAGACAAAGCAAAAGAATGGATCAACATATCCTCCATATACCTTACTTAGTTGTTCTAAAAGACTCCCATATTTTTTGTTATAAAATAGCATAATCAAATAATATTTATTAACAGTGTTTCTGGCTTTTGTTTCCTGCAATACATATCAGCTCAAGGAGTTTAACCTTATTTCTCATCTTGCTAAGGCACTAACCTGAAATGTTATCATTATATTAATAATATACAATAATTAATATTATTGTATTAATATTGTAAAATAGATATGTGGAGGGAAAAAATTGTCAGGGAAGGAGCATAGTTTTAAAATACAGGTTTATTGAATTTAACTGTTTCTTTAAATTTGTGCCTCTGGGTGTTTCCTCAATTCCAGATTTCAGACTGAACTCAATTATGATGTTTTGGAAGTTCATGATGGACCAAACTTATTATCTCCACTTCTGGGATCTTACAATGGTACACAGGTCCCCCAGTTTCTGTTTAGCAGTAGCAATTTCATGTATCTTCTTTTTACAACTGATAACAGTCGTTCTAACAATGGATTCAAGATTCACTATGAAAGTAAGTAATTGTATTTGACTTTCTCTTCCTCAATGCTTATCCTAGTCATAAATATATAAAGGTTTACAGATGTCATATTGGATAAATCACTGTTATTTCTTAATCTGAGAAAGATTTAGGGATGTTAAACTGCAAAAGGAATGACCAGTAAATTTACTTAAAATTTAATGTCATTTATGTACTGCTCTGTGCTTTAAGAATCAAAAGATGACAATGGGAAGCAAATGCCTTTCTTCTGGATGATGTTTTAAGGCTTGATATTCTTGTATGTCATACAATATATTTTTGTGTATGTAAAACTCTATGAAATCAGGAAGATTATGAAAATCTAAGAAAATTACTCTTCTGATTGATATATCTGCATCTCTAACTGAAAGTTAGGGGAAATGCAGTTTACTGTAATAAGCTGAAAATCAAGCTATAGAATTGCTTGATTATGGATTTTTAGGGTTGTACAAACCTGCCTATGTGATTTTTTTCTGACCTAGAAGTATTCTTTTGATCTTATATAGTAATACAAACTACAGTGCAGAAAGTATCTGTAAGATATCATACTTTATGACTTCTTAAAATTCATACAAGTTAATATTCAATTTACTTTTTGTGTTTCAAAATGTAGCTTTTATTATCTTTTTAAGAGTAATAATATTTCTACTGTAATCACAATCTGATTTACTCTGTTCACAAGCACATTGTTATCTTTCCATTTCTGTTTCATACACCAGCTTCTTGGAACTACCACCACACAGTTTTCAGATGTTCTTAATTTTTAACTCTATTTTTTTTTAAATTTTCACTATTCCTGACCACTAATGATATGGATATTGAATACAATCCACGTGGAGGTGGTTTTGCCAGGTAAAATTTAGATTGATTTGAACTCCAGTGAATGTGAAGTTCAGGTTGTTTATTACAAAAATATGTTATTATACCAAAATTCTTAACTGTCCTAGTCTTCACCCACAGAATCTCATTTTTATCATCTTCTACATTGTAAAGAGGGAATGATTTTATTGAGTTCTGATCCATTCTGAAGTTTGAGGAATGGCTATCTTAACACCCCAGGAAAATTAGATTAATATTTCCAGCAGAGATCATTAAGTTCTTGAAAGTGCTGAATAATGTTAAATGGAATAAATTACTCTTTGGGAATGTTACCAGCATGAATAGGAAACCTGCACTTATTCCAAATATTAAACTGTTTCAATTAAATAAAGCTGGAAAGGAAACCTGAAATTTCATTATTTAAGAAAAAAATTTTAAAAATCCTCAATTTCATTAAAGGATCTTTTTTTTTCCTTGACGTTGATGCAAACCCCACAGTATTATTTACAGTAGAAATAATAAAGTTTTAATATCAGAGAACATTGAAAATACGCATTCTTAACATTTGTACACAAGCCAAACAATTTTCTGTTTAATAGCCCCTGTTTATACACAGACATCTAATATTAATTTTATTTTTATTAAATTATTTCTGATTTCTCATCTTGTATTATCCAGTACAATCCAGTACAATTTGATTTCTCTTTTAGGAATAATAAGGACTAATGGTCCCCTATTTATCATTTCTCCCTGCAAATATTGTATTGAAAGCTGAATTTTTTTCTTGTCTTTTATGCTAGTTATTTCTTTCCACACTGATTTTTTTTTTAATAAGGAAGAATATTTTATGACTTCTGTGTAGGAATGAAAGAAATAAAACCCAAAAAAAAGAAATCTTACACTGAATACTTATAATTTTCCTACTTCAGTATTATTCCTAAAGGTTTGTTTTGGTTTTTTCCATGATTATCTTATAATGAACTTCTTTCTATGAACTTGATATATGAACTTGTCTCTGTGAGATAATCTAAAAGTTTTAATTTTTAGCACAGATTGAAATCTCCTTTATCAAGTCAACTTCTATTTTCTGCTATTCTTTGTCTTCTCAATGTCTCATCTATCAAGAATATTAAGTATGAGTTATTTATATAAATAGTTCATCTATGTAAATATTTCCAGAATCATTATCAAAAGAAATAAAATTAATTTTAGCTATGCTAACAAATTATGATCAGGAAAAATATAAAGGCTGGAAATCAGAATTTGAGTGATCATCAAAGCTTTTCAACATCAGTATCAGGTACAAAATCACTTAATGTTACTGAGATAGAATCAAACTAAATATCCTGTAAATCATGTGATACTTTTCTTTGCAACAGTGGCAGGATACAAATTGTTATCCTTAGCATCTTATAATGGTAACAGAGAGAAATATAGTGCAAAGATAATTCACTGTAAATGCATGATAATGAAGCTTTCACTTGTTAAAATGCTTTTAAAAATATATATAGGTTGTGTATCTAACTTTCGTTTTACTTTTTCTTATTTCTTAATTTAATTTAATTTTATTTTTTTAATTTTTTTTTTCATCTAGGTGTAACTGTTAACACTTACTCCTGCTTGGATCCTGGCATACCAGTGCATGGACGTCGTTATGGACATGATTTCTCTATAGGTTCCACTGTCTCATTTAGTTGTGATCCAGGTTATAGGCTGAGTCATGAGGAGCCTTTGCTATGTGAAAAAAATCACTGGTGGAGTCACCCACTCCCAACTTGTGATGGTAAGGATAAATGGGTTAAATACAGAGTACCTTAAAATATACAAATTTTGCCAAACTATTATTACTCAAAATGAGTCAAATATTGAAGCTTGGAAAACCTCTATTTCCAGAAAAAAAAAAAAAAAGAATAGAGGAAATAAATGTCATATAACTCTGTGAAGAGACATATAACCATTAAAGCAGAGAATGATATGTAATTATTTATCTCTCCAGATTACTGAAGGTATATCTATCTGAATAGAAGTTACTGGGAGTGAACAGATTACAAGGTGTGGTGTGTTCACCTTGTCTAAATGCCGAGTGCCACCCAGCCGCTCTATCACTTCCCTTCCCAGCTGGACAGGGGAGAGAGCAAGGTGGGAGGAAAAAGAAATGACACACACCATGGGTTGCGATAAGGCAGCTTATATTTATGCAAAAAGGGAAAAAAAATTGAAAGCAGCGTGTACATGCATAAAGCAGAAGCAAGCAGTTAATCTCCATTTCCCACAAGCAGCAATGGCTGGCCACTTCTCTGAAAAGCAGAGAGCTCCAGCACGTGTAATGCTTGTCAACAGGCAGCTATTGCAAGGCAGTGAATGCCTCCCTTCTGGCTCCTTGCCTCAGTTTTATACCTGGGTTGACATCATATGGTATGGAATATCCCCTTGGTCAGTGTGGGTCAGTGGCCTTCCTTAGTCTCCTCTTAGGATCTCACCCCTGACTGAAGGACTGTTACAGCGCTGTGCTCAGCAGATGCCAAAACATGGGCTTGTTATCAACACTCCTCTAGCTACTAATGCAGAGCACAGCACTCTAAGGGATACTATGGGAAAATAAATTCTGGCTCAGCCAGACACACTACACAAGGTTAATGTATATTTGCTTGTAAAGTACTCATTACAAGCTACAAATATTTGCGTTTCTGTATCCATCTATGGATACAGGTGTACCAACATATAAAACATGCAATGAAGTTTATTTATACCAGACTTAAGACCTGGATTTTCTCCTGTTTGATGCCGATCACTGTGTTCCTAGATTGTTGCCAGAACTTGATACCTTTCAATCATTGTAGGAGTTATTAGGGCCACATTATACCTGATCATTAAGTATATGATTATTAAACCAGACAAAAGTGGGATAGAGTAATAGGTCTCCACCATATTATTAAAATTTCTATTGTAAAATTATCTAGTATTTTCAGTCATCTCTTTTAATCGAATTGTTCATTTTAAAGTTTTCCCAGTTAGGATGATATCAATTATATGTAATATTAAAAACATATATTTTAACATTCATTAAATTGTGTTATTTGAGATGTTTACTTCTTGAAATAATTTTCTTGCTTGGAGCACAACACACGTTTTTCTGATGATAAAATTGTTGTTAGGAATAAAAGAACCATTTAAATCTAGGATAGTATTTAACAAAAAATTTCTTCTGATCTTTTATGAGCTACACAATGCACATGTTAGTATGTTTTTCTGAACCAGTTCTTAGTGTCTCAGGACACTCATTTAGAAAGAAAAATATAAATCTGAATGAAGACTGATGAAGAAGCTCACTGAACTATGTGTGATTTGCTATATGGAAATCTTCATTTTCAGTGTATTTCTGTATTTGAAAAACTGTAAGGATTTTCTTGGCCTTCAGTTTGTGTAGATAGGAAGTGCCTTGTGGTCTTTATATTTCAGTAAGTGGAAAGTGTCAGTAAATGATGATATTAAAAACGTGGTGGTAGGAAGGGGCGTGAATAATCACTTTCCTGAAAATGACACTCCTAAAAGCCCATTTCCTAAAAGATTCTATGTCTCACTCAGGTTTTGGAATGAAGAATTACAGGGTTTCCCCTATTTGCAGTCAAGGGCATTATATTTTGGTGAACAGGCCTTAAAATTAAGATGTATTTTCTCATGGTGATAGGCACTAATTGGTAACTAGGTAAAACAACCAGTATTAACACACTTTGTATCAATACTGCACTTCATTGTGAAATAAATTTACATATTATGATAAATTTCTTCTTAAAGGTGCTAAACTAACATGCAATTCATTAAGTAAATTAGGGGTTTTCTCTCCAGAGCACATTGCTAAATGGCAATTGTCCATTCAATGACTACATTCTGAAGGTAGGATTAAGTACTTTTATTTTAACAAATTTAATCAATTACTGGTTGAACTAATTTTAATTTCATTGCTGATTTTCTTCTTTAGAGGAATGTTTTTTAATAGGATCCAGAGTCCTTGCAATCCCAGGGACAAAAGGGCACTTGTTAAATATGCAGTTCTTTGCATAAACTGAAAGTATGGGTTTGTATTAATCATGCCACTAATAAACACATCAATCGCTGCTATTGCTCATTCAGTATGTTACTCTGATAGTTTCTAAGAAGCATAATTCATTTTTGATCATTCTTTTTAGTAATTGCATTGCTTTTTCAGAAATGCATCATGTATTCATATGCAGACAGACCATGATAATTGTGCAGACAGATAATGACAACTCAAGAATGTATGAGTTTGGGAGGAGAAGTGGGTAGAGAAAAAAAATTAAACTTAGAGCAAGTTCCTGCTCAAAGCAGAAGATGGTGTTGACTGAAAATCTATTCTTTGAAATACTGCTAACTGATTTTTTCATGATGTTTTTGAATGTTGCACAGATAAACGTCTGCCCCCCGAAATAGAGATAAAATAAATGGTTTTGAGATTTGCTGAGAAAATATTTCTTGTACTACATTTATACCATTCTTATCTTACAACTACATATGATACACTGTGTACCTATATATCTGGAAAGTGCTGAATTTCTCTACTGTAATCACCTTCCAGTGCTTCACTAAAAATTCTATCTCAACATGCCCTTTCTATATGAATATTATAAGAGAATTTTGTTTTTAAACTTTGAATATGTGTGAGGAAACCTACTCTACTCCATATATGGATTATTTTAATAATCCCAATTAAAAATACAGGAAAATTAATGTAAAAGTTAGATACCTAATTAAGAGTGCAAATTGCTCTTTATTCCCTTCTTTATAACATGAAATTGAATTCTAAAAGATAATAATTCTTATTCATTATTTGATTTAAAGTAAATATTGTTATTCCACCTGATCTTCATTTACGTAATAAAATTAATAAATAGAAGGAAAAATGTTAAAGAGAGATAGAAAACTTTTAACGTTTACACTGAAAACCCCTAGACGTCTAAATGAATTAGAAAATAGGACTACGCAGACACAACAGACATATTCAGGAAATATGGCTGAGATGTTATGCCATTTCTGTTGATATCTCTAAGATAAAAATAATACTTCTATTAAAATACAGCTCTTAAAAAACTATCTGCAAATATTGTGGTAGAGGCCAAAATTGGAAATAGATAACATATCTCAGTATATTTTAGATTAAAATAAGAAGGTAAAAATGCAAGTTTGTATTGTGAGTAATCTAGGCTACACTAGTTTCTGTTAAAATAATCTCTTGTGTATTATAACTCAAGACTAAGAGTTTCTTTCTGGAAGCTGATTATGATAATTTGATGTCCATATTTTTTATTTACCACTACTGAACTGCATCCCATTTTAAGATTACATCTTCTGTAATTAGGGAAGACAAATGCTGAAGTTTCTTTGTCTATGAATCACAGGATATAAGATTCAAAGTCTACTTCACTGTTTCAATAAACTACATTTTATGTGTCACTTTTATTATCAAATTTCACAATAAATGAAAATCACCTTAAAATTACATTTTCAGTTGGAAGTTAGAGTTAATTAAGCAAATGAATGTAAGAGACCTTTGTGTGTTTGTGCACAGATATATTTGTTCAGAAGTATATATAGATAAACACATTTACATATAAATAGGTTTTGCTTTTTTTTTCTCTGTGATTCTTTCTGAACTAGCATATGGCATTAGTCTTTTGCCATGATACTTGAAATTGAAAACTAATCATTATTACTAATCAATTATAGTTGTGTGTTTTCTCTTCCCTTCACCTCTGAAAAACGTAGTTTTCAGTTACTTGTACTTACAACAAAGTGAACTTACTGATAAAAGGGGGTTTTTGAAGGTTTCTCTTCTTATGAATATTTTCTCTTCTCTGAAAAAGTTGAGGTGCATCATTGCATGTTAGTGTCTGAGTTATGGTTGGTGATCCATGGCTAGTCTTTTGAAAAAATCTTTATTTAAGAAAAGGATAGGTGATACAAGTTGAAAACATGGAAAATGTCAATTTCCAAGCTATCACCATCTTCAGTCAGAGTAAAAAGGGAAAACTCTATGGCTTTTTTTTCTTTACTGCATTACTAGTGAACACCATTTGTAGAAATACATGGGTAAAAGTTTGCATCTATTTTATTTATATATATATATATATATATATATATATATATATATATATATACACACACACACATATATATGTGTGTGTCTGTGTCTGTGTCTGTGTCTGTGTGTCTGTGTGTCTGTGTGTCTGTGTGTCTGTGTGTGTGTATACACACACACATATGTATATCTGTGTTATCTTCCTCTTGCTTCACCAAAATAATTCATATGTTCTTTTGATAGTTTTCTGTCCTTTTTGGATATAGTGAGTCTCTTCTTCTCACATCCAGATTTCTTGACACTTCATATTTTTGCTATACTCTACATAATTCTGAGACTGACTTGTGTTACAACAAAATAAATTAGTTTTACATAGTAAATTTTATTCATAGATCTTGGGTGACAGAGAACATAATTGGTCATTGTTGAGCTTTATTCCGTGGTATAAAAAACAAAATTTAAGAGCATTTTCTGTGAATAAATTTTAAGCTAGCTATGCAGGATGACCCCTGCAGGAAGGGAACATACAGACTGACTTCTTCAGTAAAAAATATATATGTACAAACCAGAAGACATGTGAAAGTGAAATGGAATAAAAACCTCAAACATCTATGAACAAATATGTCATAATGCACTGTCAAGCGTCCTAGCAATATGTTTCTGTAGCATAGCTGCCGAGACAAGACAGACAGGTAGGAACTTGCAATTGCTGATACAGTGGTCATAGAGATGGAAAATGTATTTACAGAAGAAGATTAATAAATCCTGTCTCATCTAACTGATCCAAAGTCATAGATTCTTATATGGTTTGCCAGCCTACAAATGTGAGACCCTAAGAGGGCAGAGAACATAATGACAGTTTACTAGAAGAACAAATGGATAAAAATAGACCTTGAATAAATTTAGGCTATCAGACTATTTCAAGTATTGCAAGATTTATTTCCTATAACAGTTTTATAGTAGCATGAAATATGGCATGAAATGGAACTTTGCAATTTTATGAATGACACAAGTCAAGTGTTTTCACTACAACTATCCATGTATGCCAGGTATGAAGCATGGGCTGTGTCTCCCACTGAGAAACTTATGAGTAGCCTGACTAAAGCTTCTGAATTCGTCTGGGCCAAAAATTATTTTCCATCTATATAGGGTCATTTCTAATCTAGGCTTTCTTGCTGTCACTCTTTTCTGTGATTGATCATGCTAGTGAACTAAATAATTTACAGCAAAAGAAAGTGTAAGTAATCAGCCTGACACTATAAGAATTTGTTTCACCTGAACCACTGATGTAGTCACTGAACTCCACTATTAAATTAGAATCTTCATTCATAGTTATCCAAAACTTGCTTCTTGAATTGTCACATCATTTCTGATCACACAGTGCTGTAGAAGTACTTTATAATATATTTCCATGTACCTGTCTGTATTCTATGCAGTCACTTTTAGATTTTGTTCTCTTTTTTTGTTCTTTTTTTTTTAATTGTTTTTCACTCTATTTGGAAAACATGATAGTTAAGGCAAAAAATTAGGTATATCTTAATTCAACTCCTCTGCTTGCATAAAACAAGAAATTATTCATTAGTGTGTTAACAATGCATTATTCCATTTTCCACATAAAACCTCCACTTTAGTGCTTCAGTTATTTGCTTAAGAATTCACTCTACTTTTGTTCTTTCCTAGCCTCCATCTCTGTATGATCAGATAAAGTGAAAGAAAGGTTTCTTGTAGAATCTGGAAATATGTGTGTTTGCTGTTTGCTATTTTTGTGTTTATTTTCATGTCTTTCCGTTTTCCTTTGCATTCTGAAAAACAGTCCAATACCAGTAGTCATATTATATGCTTGGGCTGTTTGCCATCTTATCAAGGCCAGTGCACATTTCCTATTTCAGATTTATCAACTTGGCTTTATTTTCTAAAATGCTGGGCCCTTGATGCCTTTTTTTTTTGCCATCTGCTAGCCTCCACAGCGTTACACTGAGTGCCTGATGGCATGGCATGGATGTTTTATCACCATTTGCATTTCTGAAAGGTTTTCCAAACACCCACTGTAAAATATAGGGGGGTTTGGTTTATTTTATATGATTATAAAAACTAATTGTATTTTCTTATTTAATGGATAAAGTAGATAATTACCATGAGAAGCTCCACTAGCATGTCACAGCCATGATTCTGTTTTGCTAATATCTAGATATAGCAAGTTCAGGTGGTAAGTGGGCAGTATTTACCTTTACTGTCTCTTCATCAGAGAAGTGAGGAGGGAAATTAATATAGAAGGAAGTTATTTGCCTGTGGCAACAATAAGGAGATTGGGAAATTGTGGTCCTAGAATGTGCTATTTCAGCCTGTGGTATTGGATTTGCAAATTTTCAGCTTACAACTAGACCAAAAATTCTAGAATTTTGGCAGGAGAAACAGCAAATAGAAAGCAATCATAAGGCTATCCAGACAAATAAGCATGTTTAAAACAAACAACAAAAAAAGTTAGTTAGAATGACCAAACAAATTTGAGGCAAAAGAGGGCAGTGTTCATCCTAGATTAAGGAAGAAGTTCCATGTCTGATTTATAAGAAAACTGTAATTAAAGGTATACTTCTTTTCATTCAGTGCCCTGAAAAGAGTGATGGCATGCAGTCCCATAACCTCATTATGAAAAATTATTTATCTTTATGAAAACATTCCACAGTGCTACTTAAGTGTCTGAAAAATGCATATATCTCATTGAGACAAATGTCTGCTTTGGTACAGCGTGAGGCAGAAGGTACATTCTAGATACTCTTTTAATTCACAATCTGGCTTGTTCTCAAATCAGTTTTGAATGTACATCTAGAAGCAGAAAATTATGACATCAACATATTCATTCACAAATATGTAACATTAATAGCAAAGGCAAAAATGGATATATAATTCCCATCATTTACCCCACTAATGTATAGCAGAAATTGCCTTAAATAGAATAAATATCAAGGTATATCAGAAGAAACAGCATAATGTAACAAACTGCACAACACCTTTCTCCTGAGAAAGTATGTAGATATTTGAGCACATATTGAAAAGCCAAACTTTTCCCACCTTTATGATTAATACTGTTGAGTGCTGCATTAGTAGTTCCTTCTGATTTGATAGGAGGAGGAGGAGCAGGTTAAACCAGTTAGTCATCTCTCAGAAAGAGGTATTTCTCCTCCAGTCTGTGCCAGGCTCCCTCTCTCACTCTCATTGTTGTGGCAGTGGGCTGGGAAGCACAGACACAAGCGACAAATAGGCAAATGACACCTTATACAACAAGGAGAAGAGGGATTGATAGTTGTATCAACTAGAATTACAGACACGTAGCTGTCACTTACATACCTCTAAAATTGCTTTTCAAGAACTTTAATATGTGCTAAAGAGAAAATCTTACTGTTAAATACAGGAATGCTGAGTACTGGCTAAGATTAAGGTGAGAGCTCAAAAAAACTATGGCTGTAACCAACAAAAATTCTGAAAGGACATTGGTTGAAAGCTTGACTACTTATGGCTGAAAAGGAAGAGTTTGTGTTAAGTACTTTGGAAGGACAGCTCATATGAAGAACTGCAATCAGTTTTATTAAAACATTCTATATTATTTGACCTTCTAGTGACAATAGCATAGTTCACTATTTTCATTTATGCTAAAATATGTCTACAAAATAATTTTGGCAATGCGTATAATTAGGCTAAGAAAAATAAAAGAAATAGTGGTTTGTAATCTTTATTAAACAAACAAAAAAAAGTAGTACTCGTTTGTCTTATAATGTATGTCCTGAAATAATCTATATTCAGACAACTATGATGTAATAACTTACTTTGTACTGAGTATTAGTCATTGTTATTGATATATGATAATTATAAGGTATGAGTTTTATTACTAAAAATTACTCAATTAATTTTGTATTTCAAAAGCTCTGGAATGCCAAATTGATGATTAAACTGTAATGGTGAACTGTGAGGTTATTTTTTCCAGTGTTATAATGACTAATTTTTTTTTTTTAATTTTGTGTTAATTCAAGCTGTACTTTAATTTTTGTGTTGCTCAACTACTGATTATTTTCAAAAAGTTTCTATTGAAACTATAGAAAGGTTTATTCTTTTATTAGCACTTGTCATTATCACTTGCATTATAGATATAAATGCATACCAAATAATTATATACAAGAAAGCATGTCATGCTTTCTTGCAAAAATATTTTAAGTTAGGAATTCTTCAATGGCGAGATCCACTACACACTATTTTAACTCTACCACCTTGGCTCCTATATTTTCTGCATTCATCTCTGCTGACCTCAAGACTTTCCTAAAGTCTCCAGAAAACATGAAAAAACATCTAAGGAAGCTTGATTTTCATTTCCTTATGCCTATTAAACACATTGTTTATTCACTCATGTTTTTTTATATTGTGTAAAAATAGCATTTTAGAATGTGTAAAAATGTAGATATAGCTGAAATTGCTAAATAGTTCAAACAACTACTTCTAAGTAGTTTTTAAAGTCATGATTTTTTTAAAATTTCTTATATTTTCTCTCCTCTTTAACTTTTCTATTGTTTATATTATTATTAATGTTGTTGTTATTTTCTTTGGGTTTTTTAGCTCTGTGTGGTGGAGATGTTAGAGGACCTAGTGGAACAATTTTATCCCCAGGTTATCCTGATCTATATCCAAATTCTCTGAATTGCACATGGACTGTGGATGTTACCCATGGAAAAGGTAAATAAATCCTTTTCTCTTTTTCCACTTTTTATTTTTGTTAATTTATAAGTTCATCATTCTGTGCTATAAATGTAGACCTAGGTTAGCAGCAAAACACTCAGAATTGCATTTCTGGTTTTTGGTTTTGTTTATTCTAATAGCTCCTAGATTTCTGTAAGTGGACTAGGCCCTTGTGCTTCCCACAAAATGGAAAGTCAATGAGAAAGAATTTTATAATGACAGATCACAGAAGCTGAAGGCCAGGAGGCTTTTAAGAAAGAGATGGCTATTCATTGAAGGCAGATTTCAATAAAAAGGTGTAACCTTTAACTCTTCTCTGAGAGCTTGAAAAATGGACACAAATGGAAGCTGTTATTTCCAAATAGCAAATTTGCCTTGAAATAATGTGTCCTAGTTGCTTTCAGGTGAAAGGGTTTGCCACTAGATGAGAAGAGATGGGTCATACTTTTAGGTTTTTGTTCGTATTTTATATTAAATATGGGAGTGACTGCATAGTACTCTTGTACTATGAGAGGAAAGAGCTAGAGAGGTATAAGATTTAAAGTTATGGAAAGAGACAAATAGAGGTAGGCGTCATAAAAGAAAATGAATACAAATAGAGCAAGTGTTGAAGAGCACAAAAAGGAGAATTACATCGTAACACTGAAAAGAATACAGGAAAGAATGAAAGGGAGAAGAAAGAAGACAAGTTCAATTCTGAATTTCGTCAGTCTTCTTCGTGGGGGTTTGAAAAATGTGATGAAGTATGTTGATGATGTGTTCCTCTAAGTAAGAGTTATTGATAACATAAAAATAAGACTTCTGATATGGAGAATTGTGCTCAGATGTGATACCCTTTTTCCATCTTGTAAAAATAGTGTGATAGTTCCTCATCTAGGTGTTAAATCCCTCTCTCAAAAGTATTTCTCCAGCTGTCCATAATCTCTCTTGCTACGAAGTGATACCATTGTGTCAAAATAATTTGATGCTAAGTATCCACAGTGAAAAAGCATCCTGAAACTACTGATCCTACATTGGATGCTACATTTGCCTTTATTACCTCTAGGTATGATACTTGGCTTTTATAGATTCAGGAATATAAATTTCTGTGATTTTTTTATTCTTCTGCATAACCAAGAAAGACTAATGGAAAGTGTAAAGAAACTGTAGCTTGGACCCTGCCTGAAAAGCCATTAATAGCATTAATCAGCACAAGCTTTGTAATCTGAGAATTGAAGGAAAGTAGCAGAGATCAATGAGTTTAACTTCATGAAGTAATTCCTGACATAAAATGTGAATTCTACAGTAAACATGAGCTCAGATTAAGCCACATTTTTCAGGTTTCTTAAAAGACATTTCATTAACACTTTGATTTTTCTTAAATTAAAAGTGGCATTATGAAGAAAAAACTTTGTGAAGCTTTGCTTGTTGTTTTGCTTGTTTTGTTTTGTTGGGCCCGGGGAGGGTGGGGGGTGGGTTGTTTTTTCAGGGTTTTTTTTGATTTATCTCTTTTCTTAAAACCTGAGATAGAGAAGTACTTAAATTTGGGATAAACAAGAGCTGAAATTCTCAACATTATGACATTTCATGTGAGGCTGTAACCACACCATATATAAAGGGTCTCTTGAGAAACAAATTTACAGAAATAAAATGTACAGGGAAAGACAATAGTGCAAAAACAGACATTTATAAGCACATATACACTGATACTTATACACACACACACACACACATATTAATGCAGTCACATTCTTGTTTGATTCAATTTCATGCAACATACAGGCTGGGGTCAGAGTGGCTAGAAAGCTGCTCTATGGAAAAAGGACCTGGGAGTGCTGGTCAGCAGCCAGATGAACATGACCCAGCAGTGTGCCCAGGTGACCAAGAAGGCCAAGGGCATCCTGGCCTGTATCAGGACTAGTGTGGTCAGCAGGACCAGGACCGTGATTGTTCCCCTGTACTCAGCTTTGGTGAGGCCACACCTTGAATTCTGTGTTCAGTCTTGGGCCCCTCACTATGAAAAAGATATTAACGTGGCAAAGACTGGACATGAGGAAAAATTTTCTTCATGGGAGAGGTTATCAAGCATTGGAACAGGCTGCTCAGAGGAGTTACATCCCTGGAGTTACTTGAAAGATGTGTAGATGTGGCACTTAAGGACATGTTTTAGTGATGGTCTTGGCAGTGTCAGATTAGTGGTTGGACTCAATGATCTTAGAGGTCTTTTCCACCCTAGATTATCTATGATTCTGTAAGCTTTATATTATTGTATAGAAATGTTATTAAGGAAAAACATTAAGTATGAATGCAATATTACAATTTGACTTCGGCATTTTGATGTAGTTGCTCAAAGAACTGCTGGAAAAACTGCAGTGAGGATTTTCTCAGAGTAAGAAATAGTGTTCGAACTTCTCATATTTTGTACTTGCTGGCAAAAGATATCAAAACTTCAAGTTCTTCCTCTTGTACTGCATGAAGGAGATAGCTCTCCTTTTATGACAGTAAGTCAAGGCTTACTTAATGCACTCCAAATTTCTAACAGTAAGTTTCTATGTCTGAGTAAGGCTACTTCTGTATTTAGTGGACAAATGCATATATCTTCAGATGGTGAGTCATCTCACTTGAAAAAGTATCTAAAGGAGATGGAATGACTCTTATGTTACAACTGCATGCTGCTATTACATAATAGCAGGCAATTAAATGTGTAGATTTAATTAAGATATGTATTTTATGTCTGGATATGCTGTATCGTTGGGAAGAACAGTTTCTGTATTTGTACATGCTGTTCTAAATAACGTAATATACAATATAAAGATACATGTTTCAATTTTACTTTTCAAGTGTATCTAAAGTTTTAGAATTCTGAAAAGACTATTTATGTCCGTGTGGACCAACATTATGATTCCTCAGTGCTCATTAAAACTAGATATAATTTTCTTTTATTTTTTTTAACATTTGTAGGCTAAAGAATAGGACATGTATTTTAAATATCGCTAATATGTCTATTAATTGCTATTATTTATGCAGAGGAAAGGAAACATTTATCATGACAATAATTATTGCATTTTGCCTCTGATTAGCATGCAATTCAATATATGGTGAAATAAAAAAAGAAGTATCAGTGGCATGTTTTAGACCATCTATTAATAGAACAGTTAATTTACCCATCCCCCAACAGTCTGGATTGTAATACTGAGAAACAACATTTTAGAGTGTTATGTCTTCCTGTCTTCATTTCAGATTTAAAATATTCCCCTTATAAAGAAAGGGGCACATGAGGCAGAATGAGAAGGAATCTACCTGAGCATATCTTTTAAAATTATTCCCTGGAGAAAACACAATCTGTCACACAGCATATATTAATGTGATTAGAATATTTTCTGAAGAAAAAGAAATTGTACTGCTACTGCTGAGAAATACCTTTGGGTTTTGCTTAGAAATGTCATGGCAATCTGGAAAATTGATTGAAACATTCCCTTGAGTTAAACCTTGAGTTTGGTGTTTGAACAATACTCCGTGAAGCTCAGCTGTGATTCACAGGAATTTCATTATTTTGGGTTACTATCATAAAATTTTCTTTGGCATTTTTGATTTTATTGCTGTAGTATGCTTCCATGCATAGAAAGGGCCAAAATTAATTTGGAGTACAGTAAACACAACAAGTATGACCTGAATTTCAGTCTCATTCTGTATATATCACAGGTTTTTTCTAAGAGCTCTCTTTTCATGCAGATCAGCACTATGTCCTACATAAAACTAAGTTAAAAACTCTCAGACATTTAAGAGTTTAAAAATTACAAAGCTAAATTTATTGACATTTCCTCAAAAGATATACAACCTAATCTCAATTCTAAAATTCTATGTGTCATTTTTGCCTATTTATTGTCACAAAATCTTGGAAAATAAAAAGAGTAATCAAAGCTGGTGAATGGCTTCGCTCATGAAATTGATGCATTAAGGACTTTTAAAATTCAATATAAATTGTTTTGATTATTTATTTTTTCCTAAGCATAAAATACAATCCCATCCAGAAATTTCTATATCAGTGCTACTAAGTAAGGATGTTTTTCTGGGTCTGGGGAAGTATGTGATGTGTCGAGTTATAAGACAAGGAGGTATCTACTTGAAAAAGCTGAATAGGTCTCCATTCTCTTTAGAGGGTCTCCATAGATAGTGGTCTCTAAGATCCAAGGAAGTTCTCTCATTGATCCCATCTGTACATCCAGCTGATTGCAAGCCTAAGCATGTATTCCAAAAATGCCAATACGTGCATGTAGATATATGGCTGGCCACACAGACCCCACTCCTATCAGGTGATGCCCACCCTGTGACCTATGAGCCTTTGTTCAGTTGGCCCCTGACCTCATGCTCACCAGCCAATGCATACTAATGGTCACTGGTGGTCACACATATGCTTACACTCTGGACAAAAGACATGCTGGTTAGGAACAGAGTTTTAAAATAATACAAGACAAGCTACAGTGGTTAGGCACAGGCATAACCCTCTCTCTCTTTTCCCACACTTTTTTCTCTCTTACCTAGCATGATCCCCACCCTTGTCTTCATTGGCCCTCAAAATCCACTAAAGTTCTTCAGTCTCGAACTACCACCTAAAAAAAAATCACACCTTCAATTTTACAGAATCTCACATATTATATTCTCTCAAATACTCCACAGTATTCTAATTTTCATGACATGCAGACAATATGCTTTTCCCCATTATAATCAGTTACTAAGTTCTGATTGAACTGCTTTAAGATTACAGTGATATATTTATTTTTCCATTGGTCAGAAACCTAAGAGTTCTGGTCTTTGTTAGTATCTCCGCTAAATCCCTCTCACTAAAGCTTGTGCATGGATGCATACCCTTCATTTCTTCCCTCGTTCCTTGTCTTTGCTTCCTGTACTGAAAAGTCCCTGAGTAGGTTCACAAAGCAACAGTCCTTGCATACCAGATATCCTTACAAGCTATAATTCTTAGGTGTAATTGAGTAGCACTAACACAAATATTGAATGCCATTCAGAAAATGTCAGGAATATTGTAATAAAATAAAACACTACTAGACACTTGTACTGAGAGCTTCTAAAGCTGCATGTGAAGTCTAGAAAAGGTAACCTATAACAACTACAGGGGAAGATATGTATGTATGTATGGCCAGACTTCGTGAACGAAGATTTAGGAAGGGTTTTTCCCACGTGGGTGTGCCCTTCCAGCCTGCACAGTGGACTTTTTAGATGAGTCACAGCGTGCGCAGGGCTGGCCCCACCATTTAAGTTCTAAGGTCCATTTGCCATGGCTGAGCGAGCTTGGAAGTAACAGGGAAGTCCTCGGCGACTGTCACAGCCCCCGGTACTGACCAGGGCTGACCCTGCTGAGCATCCAAGATCTGATGGGATCGGATGTCAGTGAGGCATTTGACTGCCAGGGGACAGTCCCCACTGAGACTCGAACTCAGGTCTTTGGGATTCAGAGTCCAGAGAGTTTCCTTTGTTTAGACAGCTGTATCAAGTACAATATATATATCATGGATTTTGTTATCCTGTTTTGGAAGCTGGTGGTGGTGGGAGGGGGAAGAGTGGTGCAGTATTGCGGCTCTAGGAAGGGGAAGTATTTGTTTGCTTTTTGATTGAATTATGTCTTCTATTAAAAATCTGTTGTCCATGACCGTACCCAAAGATCTTCATCTGCCATGTTTATCTGCAATCACATGAATGGATCTTCCTAAGTATTGCATCATCAGATATATTTGCCAGAGCCTGAATCATTGGTTTATTACTGATAAGACAAAACTGAAAATAGTATTACACTAAAGATCTCAGCAATCATATCAGCTATCTAATAGATACTCCTGTTTCTTTTTCTTGGCTTTTGTGTGCATTCTACCCAGAGATCATGGTCTCATTCTTAGAAATGCAGAGATGATTTAATTGTCTGTCTTGATCTTTAAGTCTTTTATTGCTATTGTATTCCAGGATATATCTAATGGTTTGCAAAAAATCATACTGTTGACATGTGCCACATTTTATTAAAAAACCATGTGCCATTAGAATATAATGTCACATATTTTATAACCTTTCCTTTTTCTCCTGCTATTCAAGGATACTGGTGACTGTAAGAAAGAAGGTTTATCTTTCCCATTCCATCATAAACAGTTTGTAGTTTTGAACATATGTAGTGCACCACTGGATTTTACACAAAAATTCAAGCATATGTCTTTGAATTCTAGAAATCAGACATCCATATTTTGCAGCTAAAGGCAAAGGTGAAAGTTGGTGTCTAAACAAAAAGACCTGTTGCAAAGTTTTAGAAAATTTATATTATCTTGACTCTCTGAACAATATAGTAATGAAATGTATGAATTTTAACATTGTCTCAATTACATTGATGTTATTAGGGTGATATGCAAATCTAATTCCACTTTTTCTAATAGGAGTACAGTTCACCTTCTACACCTTTCACCTGGAGGATCACCATGACTACTTACTAATAACAGAGAATGGGAGTTTCACACAGCCATTAGCACGTCTGACTGGCTCAGAGCTTCCTTCACCAATTAATGCTGGTCTCTACGGAAATTTCAGGGCTCAGCTGCGCTTTATTTCAGATTTTTCAATATCATATGAAGGATTTAATATTTCTTTCTCTGGTAAGGAAATAGCTGAAATACTTGGCTCCTGAAAAAGGTCGTTGGTGTTTTGTTTTTTGTGGGGTTTTTTTTATTTTGTTTTTGTTTTTTTCCTTGTGTTTTTTACTGAATAATTACATTTTATTAGTTGTTTCCTAAGCACAATAATGTCAAAGCAAGCAAACCGTTTATACCTCTGTAGATGCAGAGGACACATTTTGCTACAGGATAAGATGGCAGTAAACTGTAAGACACATTATCAAATCAAGGAAAGAAATAATATTATTTTAACTTCAGTTAGTGAAATTCCAGATAAGCTGAAGTGTCAGTTATTTAGGTTTTTAGCTGTGCCATTATTTTCATTTGGAGATTTTTATGGTTCTTATAACAGTGATAAATCATATTGTGTTATGCATCTTTAAAATGTGGTGAATTTATTCATACTTTTTGATGTCGTGAAATTGCCAGTTTAACATTCACACATTCATTTTGTTTTGAAATACGGAGTCTGTATTGACAGACAGGTGGAAATTTACAGAAATCGCTAGACTGCAAGATTACAAATATGACTGGTAGAAAACATCTTGTTCTCACTTGTAGAAGTTCACTTGCTGTCTTGTTTTCAGAATATAATCTTGAACCCTGTGAAGATCCTGGGATCCCACAATTTGGTAACAGAATAGGATTTAATTTTGGAGTGGGAGATATTCTGACTTTCTCCTGTTCATCTGGATATCGTTTAGAAGGAGCTTCAGAGGTTATTTGTCTTGGTGGTGGACGACGAGTATGGAGTGCACCTCTTCCAAGGTGTGTGGGTACGTGGTCAGCTGCTTTCATTTGCTTGTATGTGTAGTCATTGTCCATGGACTTGCAGATTTACAGCATGGAAAAGCATGGTAATACACCTCTTACTTTTTAATATACTCTCATATTCTCCCTATCTCCTTAGTCTATTTTTTAACCTTTTCTTAATATCATTATACTTCATAGTCTAAACTTGAGAATAATTCAGATTGAGGACACAATGCTTCCCCTTTTATTTTGATTAATAGCTTAGGAAACCTGGGTATAAATTTAAATCAGTATTTACCAGTTCAGATGTCTAATTGAATTTTTTTTTGCCAATGCAAGTTTCCAAGTGATACTTGGATTACAAAACTGTGTAAATGTAGTTAGAGCACTTAGACCAGATTTATTTCATAAAAGTAGGTCCATGTATAGGAGTACAGTCAACCTGGGCTTCCTATACAAGAACCACATCCTCAAAATATCCTTAGAACAATTTTTCTGATTTTAAAATTATCGCTAAGATAACTGAGAGGAAACAGTTTCTGATGGTTCCTAGCACTCTCCACTCACTGTAGAGGAAGTCTATGCGTGTAGCTTTGACCAGAAACCTAGCTTTTAATGGCTTAAGGGTGTTATTTGAGCTGAATTCTTTCAGAAATATTTGGTTTTTGATTCTGTTGAGAACTTTTGAAACAAACAGATCTCTAAAAAGTAGCATAGTTACTTAAGTGCCTCTATTATTCAAGAATATATATTTTCAAAATTTATTGACGAGTATGTGCCATATGGAAAGGTTTGCACATGAAAACATCTATATAACTGTGCATTTGAAATATTTTATTTTTTATTCTAATTTGATAGTAAAATATTAGTGTATTTGAGATGCTGATCGCATAATAACTATGGATTGATTATGTGTTTCCTCTTATTTATTGTTAGTAACCACATTATATTTTTTTATGTCCAAACTATGCTTACCTTGGTATAAGAAAAAATTATAAATTTATCATATGCATAACCAATATTTGTGTATGAACCTAAAGAAGAGATGGTTTAGAAGCTGAGTCAGAGCAATTGAGGAAAAAAGTTATTTTTGTGTTGAAGTTAATAAATTTTTAACCATAAGAATAGTAATGAATGCAGGCATGGTCCTCAAGACAGGTTAAATTTCCTTAATACATTTCTGGAAGTGTCAGTATACTGAAAACAAATTCTTAAATTATCAGTAAAGAGGAACTTGCACAGCATGACAAATAAAAAAAAATCTATTTAGTTTTCATGGAATAGAAAATAATGTTTATGTTTGGGTGTTTGGTGGGGGGAAGAGAAAAGCTATAACACTAGGAATAAATTATTTTCTAGTCAATAAATTCTTTCCTTACCTTTGAAAATTAAAGTAGAATGACTTAATCAGCAATTTATTCCCCATAAATATCAAGCCTTTGTTAATTTCGTGCTTAATTCATGTGCCGTAATAATGAAATTCAAACAAGTGGAGAGTAGGAGTTCCTGTTGACCACTTATACTGGATTTAAAGTTTATGTATTGTTATTGTGCCTTGTGTTTGGCATTTTCTGTCAAAATGATTAATGAGCTTGAATGCTTCTGATATCATCTACACGTTCATATATACAAAATAAAAATGAGAAACAAACCATTGATCATAGTACTTGTGTTCAGCTTGTCAATACAAGAATAAAATGGAAGAAAGACAGATAAAAAAGATGATGTTTTGTGGAAGGCCAGGCATTTGTTTCTGGATACAAAAAAGGCCAATATCCCGAGTCTTGAAACAGAGTAGTCAATAATAATCAATTCTATATCAAATTATTTGCCAGTAAATTAGAAGCTATCTTTCCTTTTTGTATTTGGAGGCTAAATAATAATATTATAATTATTCAATTTATGAAGAAAATCTTCACAATAATTTCAATTAGATATTGAAACTTTTAAATTAATAATATTAAATGAAAAAGTAATGTTCAAATAGCAAACTTTTTTTTTTTAACTGAATATTTAGAACTGAATTGCTCAAATAATGTCATTATCTCTATTCCAAAGGGCTTGATGTTGTGCTGGCAAAAATTTTATAACAAGTTTTTTCTAAAAAAGCATAAAGATTTTTGATAATTCTGTTCATCATTCAGCACATTTTAGGGTGGATGTCTGTAGTCACTGAGCAAGCACTTTTTGGCGGTAGCTGAAACATTTGTGAGTTATCCATAGGATTTTGGTTCAAAAATCTAAAACACCCACTATATGAGTCACTGTGAATTAATTCCAACTCAATCAACAGTACAAACTGTTAATAAAGGGATATATCTAAAGATTAAAGAAAATACTCCATAATCTGTAAGTTGCTTGCTTTGCACTTCTCCATGGATGGTGAAAAAATTTCCCTTTTTACACTCTAAGTAATAAATTCTTAACAAAATACTTGTAGTAAGTATGAATGCTTGTTCAGTTTTGGGGTTTTTTAGAGGCAAAATCAAAGAATGGTCCTAAGGAATCAATGTTTTCATCAGTATGGTGAGGGCTTGTCTCCAGCTTGTAACATAGAGCAGAAGTCTCATCAAAAAGTTTGTGAATATGTTGGTTTTTTCATAGAGTTGTAGTGCCTCTGAAATGCCTGTTAAAATTATTTTCCAGACACTTTAAACAAATTATGTATGTTTAATATTTGGAATTATATAAACTTAAGAAATCAGTTAACACTATTTTTTCTTAGCACTTTTTTACTCAAGACTTAATTGTAAATAGAATTATTATGGTCTCTTTTTCATTTGTGCTCTAGTATTAACATCAAAGAATAGAAAGAAACTGTAGGTTAGATGAAGTTCCATGTAAATTTTAAACAGCATAGCTGCCTTTTCATGTTTACAGACAGAGGTGAAGATTGGCAGATAGAACAATCAATGGTATAGATTGGGAAGTCCTATAATATTAAATATACTCCTGGGGTTTTTGTGTGTGATGCTTTGCAGTTAGTTGTTTTGTTGTGGTTTTTTAAGTCATAATTCGCTCTGACAGGAGGCAAGAAGAAAAGTCAAGAATTTTGTCAGAATTCCTCTGAGAGGTGTACAAAGGAGCCACTATTGTAGGCTGCACTGTTGTGCTTCCATTGAAATGTGATGATATAGCTGAATGCCATGGGAGAAATTCGATTGTACTGTGGGTTTCAAGACTACTGTTACTGAACTAGCTTTCTTGTCTGCTAACACAAGGCTTACAATCATACAAAGTATTACAGAACGGTTTGGGTTGGAAGGGACCTTTGAGTATCATGTAGTGTATCCCTCTGCCATGGGCAGGAATACTTTTGACTAGATCACGTTGCTCAAAGACTCATCCATCCTGATTTTGAACACTTCCATGGATGGGGCATCTACAATTTGAATAATGCTCTTTAAATTCAGAAAATTCAAATCAATTGACAAATATTATGACATGAAAGATTTCCTTATTTTTAACAAAAACCAGCATGGTTCTGAAATATTAGTTAAAACTGTCCTAACAGTTACCTCACTACTACATTCAGATTTTTAAAAATTGCTTTGAATTATAGTTCTGACATAACCCATAGTTGTTGGATGAACTTAAACCATAATTACTTTGTGCCTTTTGGCTTTTATATCTCTCTGAAATTTGAAAGGTTATTTCACAAACTTGAAATTACAATCATCTTACTCCTTTATGTTATAATTCAAAGTGACCTATGCATCTTCAGTGTAGCAAATACCCACTTATTTGAGAATGAATAAAAGGACAAGTGTGATCATGTGGACTAGAAGGTTTTCCACTTCTGCCTAAATTATGTGTATCCAATTGTTCTAGGAGAAAGTAATGACACGTGAATCATTTGGGTACTTGTTCTGTATTGCTGAATTAAACGTAGTCACCAAGCATTTGTTCTGCTTTGATCTGTGTCTGATTTGGCTTTCTGCACAATGTTTGCTTTAGCTGCATACAGAAAGAGTAGTTAATCAAGTTTTGGTTTCTTATTTTCTGGTTTCTTTTGATTTGGGGTTTGGTTTCCTTTGTTGTTTCTGTTTTGATTCTTTTTTTTTGTCATTTGATGTACTGATTTCACATAAAAATGTATATATTTCCATATCCTGAATGTTGCTCAAACAAGTCTGGTGTGGGAATTATAATAATGTTACCAAAAAAATAAAAGCTTTTAGAATACACACCATAGATTGTTTAAATGTCTTTTCAAACCATTAAAAGTACCATATAGTTTTGCACAACAAAGTTTCTTATTCTGTGAAATTATAAACCAATGAACTTCCTGGGTTAAAATAACTGAGATGCATTCTGATGAGACTGGGCAAAATAAATGCCAAACATATTGAACTGATCCTGAAAATAAATATAAACCCAGAAAATTTAGTGTAACAGTTGAATTTAAAAGTAACCTAATTCTGGAAGTCAGATATCAAGACTAAATAAAAAGTAAAGGAAATAATTGTAATATTTTCTCAGTATTTAATTGAAACCTCTGATAATGCAATGCAACAAATGACTTGAAAATGACATAAATAGTCCAAAATATGATAGTAAAACAAAGTTAGTTTCCTTAGTAATCTTGATTGCTAAAATCTTGAATTATGAAGTTTATTTTTTGGAATAATAACAGTATAACTTGGGAATATTTTCTTATTTTTAACTCAATCTTAAACCTATTTAGTCACTTTTTTCCCCTCAGGTAGTTATGTTTTCCTACTATTTTATTATTGCAATTATTTTTTCTGCATTTATCTGGTAGATATAACATAACTTTTTATGCCATGCCATTGATTATGTTGTTTATTTTTATAAATTAATATTAGAGAAAAAATATCTTTTTTCATTAATCTGTGTGAAAATGTATGTATCTGCATGTATGTATATTTATGCACGTGCATGTATATATGAAGATGTATATAAATTTCTAGAATTCTTTTACTTTCATTTATTTTGCAAGTCTTTACGAATTTCTGTGTTAGAGAAGTTAAATCAAATATATTCCCCCATAACAAAATTCAAGAAAGATCCTTTTAAACATCATATTTATGAAATGTGCCACTAATATGATTTTAACTCTTCATGTTTTTGAATACATATTAAAGTGTTGGAATTTAGAAATATTCTTGCAGCCTCTAATCACTGTCATATTCATATACTTAGAACTAGATTTCAGATATTAATAAATGTCAATAATCTTGAGCTAAGTTATTTTAACATCACCATTACTAAAAGTATGTATGTGTTTTATTAAAAAATGCCTTAACATTTTCTTTTAATTGCAGCTGAATGTGGAGCTTCCACGACAAATAATGAAGGAATCTTATTGTCCCCAAATTATCCTCTTAACTATGAAAACAACCATGAATGTATCTATAGCATTCAGGTACAAGCAGGGAAAGGAATCAATATTTCTGCCAGAACATTTCACTTAGCCCAAGGAGATGTTCTTAAGGTATGTAATCATGTAACTTACTTGTTATTTCTAAACTTGTAGTTCCTCATATCATTGAGGTTTATCTGCCATAGTGCAGTATCAGGTAAGCTGATATTAAGCATCTCAGAAAATACATTTCTCAACTGATTCTGTTTTAAAAAAATTTAAAAATTCATCAACCCGAGGTGTCTCAATTATTTGTTTCTTATAGCATAATTTTCTGACCACAGATAATTAAAGAAACTGAAATCACAAACCAAATGTTGCTTTAATGTGTATTTGTATCACATTTTTAGTGTTAAATATTCATCAATACATCTTTTGATTTTTTCACTTCATAGTTTAAATTAACACAGGCTACATACTGCATTTTGTACACGTACACTTTACTGTACACGTACACTGTACATGTACACTTTAAATTGCTCTAATCTCGTATGGTATGTAACATGTCATGCAAAATGGTAAGCACAGCAATTACATGTGAATAGAATTGTTGCATTAAAAGAGAAATGAAAAAGGGAATAACAGGATACTAGAACCTACCAGAGTTTTATAGAGAAATTTCGCTCTATAAATTTAGTAGCTTTTTCAGTAGATTTGTTCATAGATTTTGTTACTGTAATCAACAAAATATATTTTCAGGTGCATATATTGCTTAGCCAACTACATATTTAAAGCTGCTGTTGAGCATGGTGAGTTGCTACTACCATTGGCAACAGCACCCCACTGCAGTAAGATATCCATAAAGTGATTAAATAATTGTCTAATTGGTCAAAATGTGCACTTTAATTAAACTTGCCTCTCTGAAATCAAAGGAACAAGAAGTACCATGCAACTCATATTTGATTAACATTTTTTTCTGCCCTAATCTTCCATGTACTTAATAAATGAGAAGGATTATGAAAATATATATTTCTAAGAAACAACTATGATCGAGGCTGTTTTATCTCATCTAAATTCAGCCATCTGTGCTTTAGGTTAGGTTTTCTGTCATTAGTTGTCAGGCACAGACATATCCAAAGAGGGCTAATTATAACTAAGGTATAAGCAGGCCTGAACAACTAATGTAAGATGAAATCAGGCAGCAAGAAGAAATAAAATATAAAACAAATGGTTTTAAAAGAAAAGAAGCATTATATTCTTTTTAAACCAAAACACAATCAAAGAAAAATATACCAAGGGCTAGTCAATATCAAAAATGCACAAGTCTGTTTATTTTCTTTTGAACTCACTGCTTACTTTGGAACCAAGTAGATACCTATTTTCATTGTAACATTAATTAATATAGAAAGATTTAATTTGAAAGATACTTAGTATTTATTAACATATAAATAGCATGGAAAAAACCTATAAACAACCAACCAACCAAGTTGCTCAACTTACTGTTAAAAATATCTAGATGGTATTATGCAAAGCATGTAACTAACAATTTTGGAATTTTCTTATGAAGCAGAAAAATTAGTGAAGTAGTGGCAAGGTTTTTAAATTTACCAGCTAGGAGTAGTAGTTCCTTTTTCAGCCTATCTGATATCACAGCAAGACAGAAGTACTTGAAATTTGGTATTGTGGGAAGAAATTATATCTGTGAAACCCATTGTGTCTCTTCCTGCCTCCTTTCTTAGATGAAACTCTTGAAAACTGCCTTAATTGTATCATGCTCTTTTTTCATGTGTTCACCTAATAAAGGAAAATTCGTTAGGAAACACATTGGTGGTTACATATTCCCAAACTTCTCACAGTACCAGTTCTGAAGTTTCTGTTGATTTCTATTCATATTGATTACATCTCATCTCCAGAAGCTGAAAAAGAGTCAGTGGAAGATTTTGTGTGTGATTGACTGGGGAATATACCTAGCAATTTATCAATATCTTCAAGATCAGGAAAGCAGTCTTGGTTACTCACATATTTTTTTCTGTATTCCCTTAGACTTATTTATGTTAATTGCAGTAAAATATTTTTGATGATAAATTTGCAGGAAGTTTATTTTTTGTAGAACAAGAAATTAAAATGAAAAAAAAAAAATAAATGGGAAAATACTGCCTCCTTTGCCTATTTTGCTGGCTGTAGAGAATAAGCTTTTGGCTACAGGAGTAGGATATTAGGGTTATACTTTAGTCTTAAATGAATCAAAAATAGTCAACAAATGCTGTAAACCTATCTAAAATTATCACTATTTTGTAAATGGAAGAAAGTTTAAAAAAAAAAAAGCAAACGGAAAAATAACTTTCAGTCTTAAAGAAGAAAGCCAGGTGATGTACAGTGAGTACACAGTTCCCTTTTAACTATGAGTTAGGGAGGGTAACAAATTCACCATTTTAAATTCAAGATCCTTACAACGACTTCCAGACAGGTCTTCCTTCCTCCAAACACAAATAAAGTAAACCTGTGATATTTCATAGTTAAAGGTCAGGGTTTTAGTAACAAACTTTGGTTAAGAAATGGATAATGCATTTCTTTTCACCAGAACTGACTAAGAAGTTGATCTTTGCGTTACTTTTTCTTGGTGCTAAGATTTTAGATTACTAGAACAATGCAACTAATATTCCATTCAAAGTCTGAATAGACTGAGTATTGTAATACACTTTTGATATGTTCTTTAATGAAGTCATGAGGTCAGCTGCCTGCTGCATGAATTAACTGACCATGGATCACATTTATATCTGTCAAGCACTGTGATTGAAACAATGAAACAGCAGGTACTGAGTTGCAGCATTAGAGGGAAACAGCATGTTTAACACAAATCACTACTCTTACTCCACATGCAGAAAAGGAGTTTCCTTTTATCAATTCTGAACTGGTATAGAAAGGAAGTTTCAGAGCATATAATTTGTTTTTCACTTGCTTCATTCAGCATGCAATTCTCTTGTTCTCTTTGATGTAGCTGCTCTGACTACTTACATTAATGGTGTACTTCTTTTTGGTTTTTATTTCAAACTATAAGAAACAGAGAAATCTCTCTACATTTTTTTTTACGTAGGGATATAACTTGCTCTTGTTTTAACATTTATGAAAGCTACATGAAGGCATATGAACAATTTAAGATCTGTAGAGTCATTATGTGCCAATCCATTATATTAATCCCAGGAACTCTGTAACAGTCACTTCCTCCTTTACAATATTACTGATAACTGAATTTGTGCACTATGTATCCAGAATCCAACATTTTTAGACTTAATTACCTATGTGGGAGGAAAATAAAAAGAATATATTGTCTCCAAAGTATGAGAAAATTTCTATCTGCTTTATTTCCCCTGCTTTTATCTTCATCTACCAGTTTTGCTTGTAAACAACCTGGTCTCTGATAGCTGTAAGCAAATCTTTTAGATTTACACTGAAAGAAACAGAGTTGCTATTCTTCTTGCTTGAATAGTCCATTATTAGTGGTGAACACTTTATTTGTGTTGAAACCAGTTAAATGTAGAAAATATTCTTCTATGTTAAGGGCATTTTAACATGTTTTTTTGTTTTACAGGGGAAAAGGAACTTTTATTAAAATTGAAGCTTGAACAATGCTCATATGATTTTTGTCTTTCAGTAAATTTCAGCATAAGTAAAAATGTACCTGTTCACGGTATTAACGTTACCAGTAGAGCCAGTCCCGAAGGCTCTACTTTTACTGGGTATTACATTTTTAATGTCAGCCTTCAAAAGATTTCCCTCACATGAACCGTTGTAAAGCCGTTGGTTCTTTCGTACACTGAGTTAACACCCAGAGAACAATGACACATTTTTACTCAAGAGTTTTCTTTTAATTTGGTGAGATTATAGGCCTTGTGGCAAAAAGGGTTTTACAAAGACAATATGCAACTTCACAAAAACATTACAACAGGTTACCAGAACCAGCAAGCATTACTGTAGTAAGGAACTTTTGTTACACCAAGCAAACTCAAAGTCAATGCAACTTGAGTCAGGTACTCATAACTTACAGGAAATAAGTGTTTAAGTTAGCCACCAGATGAAGAAAAGAATAAAGCAGGAGGTGATTAAGAAAGGAAAGAGTAAAGAAAAAGAGAGGAGAAAGAATACAGTTACCACTTAGAAGGTCACATTGACAACTTCAAAAGCCCAGTGGAGACCATGTGCTGCCTCTTTATCTGTTCTAGCTATGGTGGCCACTCCCTCCAGGCAGGACCTTCAATTCACTGACCACTCCCTGTCCCCTTGGCCACAGTGAGGGTGCTACAGTCAATCAGAGACTACAAGGGGGTGTGGTGTGGGTGGGTTTCCAGGTGGACCTTATTGATTAATGGGTGTCCTGTGTGGCCTTCATGCCCTGTGGCCAGATCTCAGCACCTATCCCTGCTGACCATATTGACACTGTGCTGGAGGCTGGCTCTCTTCCCCCAACACACATACACACACAGAGATGCATCCCCACAAGGTGATTCTGACCCAATAATAACTGATGCGGTGTGTAAAAACTAATTAATGGGTAGTTTTCTGGTAATGTTTAAAAAAACCCAAACCCACACCCCAAAAATTCTGCAGGCAGATTCCATTAAGTAAATGGAAAACAAAAGACAGAGGAACAGCAAGTATTGAAAGGACTGGCATGGGAGGAGAATATTAGCTGTTTCTGCTGGTCTTTTTAACCTTTTATAGTAGATTATGTGCTTGGGCTTATGTAGAGTGAGAGCTGATGTGCCAGGTGAGATTGCACCTACGTGATAAAAATGGATTTAAGAATTATTTTTGAAACTGTAAGGAAGCAATCTTTCTTCTTTTACTAAAGTACTCAGGGCAGCAACAGGCAGGTAACAGTGTGTCAGTAAACAAAATAGAACTGGCAATCAGGATTCCCTTTCCCTATGCTTGGCTCAGCACTGTTTGTGCTCCTACCAAATACGGAGTTTTACTGCATTTGTTTGCTTTCTCTTCTGTGGGCCAGAATTGAAATGTGTGCACTTGTTTCAGTTTTTGAGGGGATTTGGGTAAAAATTCTTCAAAGGGAGGTGATGTTTTGGGCCTTTTTGATGATTTGTTTCTTAAGAATGTCCACAGTTATCATAATACTTTTAGCAATATCATCTTTAAAACATGAGTGAGATATAGGTAGTAAATGTAGGGGACTAAAAAGGAACCCAAAACATATGGGCCCTTTTCAGTCTTTATATTAGTTCTTCTATTTGCATGTGATATACATTTGACAGGGTGTTGACAGCCTCAGTTCTAAGCTGATGATTTTATGTTATTTCTTCTCCTTATAAAGGCACAGATCTTCATATCCATATGTCTTTATGTTTCAATGGAAAATTTCAAAAATAGTTTAATTAAAATGCATAAATTGAATACCTTCACTTCATGCTACTCCCTTGCTAAAATTTTATATAGTTAAATAAGCTAGCAGAAATAAGGACATTAATTCCCATTTAAAATGTGTTGATAATGCAGCCACTTAAAAGATTAGCAAGTTTTATTTGTTCTCTAACTGTAAATGCAAACATAGCTACTCCTTACCAAGGTGAACAGAAAATCTATTATTTCAACTAACCTTTATGGAGAATGTTAAATATTAGCATCTTTCTCTATAATATTTCCAAATATTATTGTGTTATGAAGAAGTTTAACACAATTTTCTGTGTCTTTTCTCCTCTATATGAATTAATCATTTTTGAATAGCTGATAAAGGTGGACCTCTGTTTTCTGAATAGCTTGTTACTGGCTTATTCAAGCATTTTACAGTCATGAGTCAATTATCTTTGCATTAATGATAGTGGATGACTTTAAGAAAAATACATCCAACTAAATAATATTTTCATGATGATTATTCTTGGACTTAGCTTTAGCACCCAAATGACTTAAATCCAGGTCTGCTTGCAAAGCCTATAAGAATGAATATTCCTATATTAAACTAATGGTGCTACACTCATTCTTATATAATATTATATCATTCACATTGTATCCCAGAACAAATGATGTTGAATTACTAACTCATTCAAAATCTCTAGCTCCCACCTAATTTAAAAAATCCCTTCACCTAGTTTAGCAAGGTTAGAAAGAAAATGCTGGTTCTATGAATCTCAAAAGGGTCTGTTACCACCTTCTTTGCAAGCTAAACTATATCATTCAAGTTATTATCTAAATTTCTATTTTTTTCCTTTAACTCAAATAAGGCACAAAAAGATGATGTGACATAAATGAAGAGTTATACTACAAAACATGCATTTTTTTGACCCCATTGTCTCAAGAAAAAAGGGTATCTGTTATTTTGAATGTCTGAAAGATAGTAGCCAATAGAAGAAAACTAATTCAGTTTTGTGTTCAAATGAATCATAATCCTGCCTCAGCCAGATGCAGTTCTCCTACTCAAAAGAATCAGTTTCAGTGTTGCTGTGCTTTAAATTCTGTTCCTTCAGAGAAATTATATAGCCTTTACAGTATTATACGCTTAGCCCATAAAGCAGAGTTAGTGTTAACCAATGAGAGATGTCAGTGGACTAATGTGAAAAGTTTAATATAGTAGAACATCTACCAAAACTGGCAGTAAAGTATGTGTGGGGAAATTCTAACATGAAAATTTCTATCATTTCTGGCTTATTGGAAGTTCTGGTGAGACATTGACAATAGCTGGTATAACATATTAATGGCTTCTGTGATACACACATAACAGGAAATTAATTAGTCTTATAAAGTGTTTAAAAATAAATCTTGAATCCTTATATATTATTAGTTATAAGTAGCTTGGAGAAATTAGGAGAAAGATCATCAAATTTAGCCTGGGTTTTCTTGAAGTCAGCCTTGATGTAAATATATCTGCTGGGTAGCATTACTTCTCCTGAAATGGGCATTTCGCTTTCAGTTGCTAAAACAAAACTAAGTACGTTTCAGAATTAATTTTTCTGCGGGATTTGTTGGTTTATTTTTCTTGTTTTGTTTTAGGTGAAGATTTTTTTACTTGTTTTATTGTGGTGGTTTTTTGTTTTGTTTGTTTGTTTATTTATTTCTCTGACATGATTATTGATCTCAGCAGAGTTTTAGAGAATTTTTTAACAAAATAAGAAATTTATTTTGATATTGCTATATATATTTTGAAATTGCTTTTTATTTGATAAGTATTAATTGCACCCTTTTTTTTCTCTGTAATTTCTTATTTTTATTCCAGTTAAGGATAATGTCATTTAAATTGAGATTTATTTGGAATGTATTTGCTTGTATCACTAAAAAAACAAGGAATGATGCCAAGTCATTTTGTTATGCATCTTAAACAGCTGTACAATTATTTCCTCATTACAGATAGCTAGAAATCACTTATTTATTTCAACATATCATTAAATGTAAAGTCTTTGCTATAACTAAAGGCATGAGGATTTCTGGAAAATAGGATTTATATGTGCAAGTCATTCTCACAGATGGGGAACAGGCATCATAAAACTTCAAGTTCACTTTGTTGCCCTACTACTATTGCTGGTATATGTTTTCATTTTGTTCTGATGAAGATTCCTTTTTACAAATACGAGCCTTACTTAAATTTGTAATTAATGCAATTAGATCTTATTTAGAACTGCAGACAATTCTGTATTTTTTACTATAGCTTTACAATTTTTCTACATTGCAATTTGAAAATTATTCTGAGGTCAATTTACTGATTTGCAAGTGAATTTTTTTGTAAACCCCATTTATCAAGTTTTAGCTATTTTAGAAGTCACTAAATGAATCCTACAGCACATAATGGTTAGATGAGGAATTACTATTAACCTATGGGATTTTTTTTTTTTTAGGAATTACAGTAATGCAACAACCTGTGATATTTTAAAGCAACCAAAGTTGTAAAGAAATTTTCTGAGAATTATTAAAAGATTATATATTTAGTAGTCTGATAGAATTTTCTAGTTCAAATGTGAAAAAAGCCAAAACACTTGAAGCAAAATAAATAATAAAAATGCTGTATTCCAATTTACATACAGATTATAGAAACAGCTGCTAAATTTATTTCCTAGTCTTCTTTTACTTTATGGTTATATTTGAACCTCTCTTCACATGGAAGAAAACCACCACAGGTTTATATAAGAAGCCAAAGTTGGGGATATATGAACTTTGCTGTTACGCCTTCTCAGTGACTTGAGACAGATACAGCTACACAAAGCAGGTGTTTGCTGATAGGCTGTGATCAGCAATACCATACTGAGAGTGAAAGAGAAGATACAGAGACTGAAAAAGACTGAACTGATATGGCACCCCTGCCCACTTATATTGTTATGCAAAAAAAGAATTGACATATTTTAAACTCTGCATTTATAAAATCACCAGAATTAAGTCAATTTATCTCAAGAGAGGCAGATAATATATCCAAATTATACTTTGGGTTGACTGGCAATAGATCTCTCTTGGCAGAGATGTCCTCCCTCTTAATGGAGACATAAGGAATTTTTTTGTAAATAAAATATTTTTTTTCTTCATAACTGTAAAATTCGCATTTTTTCCAGATCTATGATGGTAAAGACAACACTGCCCACCTGCTGGGAGCATATACTGGGGCATCATTAAGAGGCCTGACACTAAGCAGTACTTCAAATCATTTGTGGTTGGAATTTAACTCAGACATGGAGGGCACTGATGAAGGTTTTCAGCTTGTGTATACTAGTAAGTATCTGAGAAAACAGTAGTAATAGACTTATGCTTTTAAAGGGGTGAAAATTCTTTGGTCATTAACAGCAAATCACTGATTAAAATAATATACTTTTGTAATTGTACCTCAAAATACCCAAAACGTAGCAAAATGAAACCTTGCTTTGTCTGTCATTTGCATAGTCTGATGCTTGAATCACTGTCCTTTTTCTAGAGGGTTACTTTGAAGTATTTTTCAGTGTTGGAAAGCATAAGAAAAAGTAGGGTAAGTTTCAGTTAATTGTGTTAGCACATATAAATATTGAAGCATGTGAGTAGTTTTTAAATGTGTAACCAAAACACTTTGTTGCATGAAGATAATTCATAGTTAAAGGACATTCTCCCCTTAAGACTCATGTCCAATACTTACTATGCATTTGTTTCTGAGCTTACATTTTTTGTTTGAAATAATCTAATTTGGACCAAAATGATAAAGAAAGGTTCCTAACAAGAACATCTTATCTATCTGTGGACTGATAAAATTAAACTATAACGATGAGGAGAGTAAAAACCTGTCCAGATCTCGGGCTTAGATGGCATATGGAAAACAGCTATACACATCTATTTTATCAAGTGTCAGCTTCTGAATGTGTTTTTTGCACATGACTATTGACATGTAGTGTATATGACTTTAAATTTTAGTGTATAATTATTTAATCATCACTGAATTACTATATAAACTGAACTTTTATCAAGAAAGACAGTATTATAAGGTAATTGTGTAATGTAGCTATCAACATTCTTTTTTGTCACTGCTTAAATATTTTTCACCTATTCAAAAACCAATTCTTTTGTTTCAAAAACTCTACATCATGTTTTTAAAACTAATTCTAATAAAAAATAGCATAAGTCTTGAAGAATGAAAAGAAAGTATTTCAAGATACTAAAGAGTATGCAATTATTTTCCAGGTGAAAGTCATGTAATTATATCCCCATAACAGCATGTGATAGCATAGGACTGTACCCTTTTATTAAAGATAGGTCTTTTAGTGCAGTGTTACCTTGTATATGTCAAGATATTTATTTTTTCTTATTTGTATAGGTACACATAAGCCCAGCACTTGAACCTTATCATTAACGTGTCCTGACTTTTGAGACATTCTTGTAGAATATGCTTTCTAAGCCTTAATAGTTATTAGCCTGAACAGTGCTGAATCTTCTTTTGTTGATATTGGTAGCATTGGAAGAGGGGAAAAAAAGTCCACATGGGGGCCATGAAGATGATCAGAGTTGGAGCACTGCTTCTATGAAGACAAGCTGAGAGAGATGGGGTTGTTCAGCCTGGAAAAGAGAAGGCTCTGGAAAGACCTTATAGTACCTTCAGTATCTAAAGGGAGCCTACAGGAAAGCTGGAGAGGGACTTTCTACAGGGGCTTGTGATAATAGGACAAGAAGTAATGGCATTAAACTGAAAGAGAATAGGGTTAGATTAGATACAAGGAAGATTAAGTACAAGTCTGAGCTCTGTCTAGGTGGATGCATCAGCCAGGTTAATGGTGCAAATCCTCCAGCTGTAGCTCCAGCTTCTGCTCTCAGGCAAGTGCCCACCATCCTACCTTGAGGGTCAGGTAGGATGAATGCTCTTGGCCTGGGCAGATGGACACCCAGCCTGTTTGCTAGGTTATATGGACTTTAGGTCTCTCTACTGGGCAAGTGGAATGTTCACCCTTCAAAGAGGTGTGGCCCCTGTATGTTCTCCTGCACAAACTGCCCCACCATGCTCTCGCTGAGGCTCCACGCTCTGTTTACCTTCTCTGATCACAGCATTCTTGGGCATACACATTTAAGGCAGCAAATATGCCTCCAGTACCCACAGTTAGGAAATGGAGTTACATGTTCACCCTCCATGGAGGTGATCAGTTAAAAAGTTTACTTTGATTCTGTCTATAAGCAAGCTGTCCAGGAACGAGGACATCTCAGGGATCAAGGCAGATTTTAACTTCTTTTTATCTTTAACTTCTTTTCACAACTGTGATCAGCAGTTTTCTTAGAAGACAGGAAATTCTAACTGATGAGTAAGTCTCCAGACCAACATTATCAAAAAGAGTTCTTCATCTGGAACACTTTAGCCTCTTTCAGAGCTGTTGCACTCTGTAATAGCTTAGGAATGAGAAAAAGATCATCTCAGAGGTTGTGAAGGCTCTTCAATCGGTGAGACATTTTCAGTTGTGCATGAAATGAGCTGAAGAAATAACTGGAAAGATACAGAATTTTACATATTTACATATTTCTTTTTCTTCCCCTTATGTGAGCAAACAGTCCAACATGAAGAATTTCGCCTGTAACATAAAATAAAGAACTTTTTGTTTTAATCAATAATAGTGATTCAGAACCTGAGGAGAGATTGTGAAAGGCTACCAACTCTTGACCAGATGGAACAATATCATGTGAATGACTTTGCTGAACAAAGCAGACGTGAAAAACCCTTCATTTTCTCTTCTATGTATAGGAGTACCAATCTGACACAAAGTCTGTGCCTACAAACATTCCGAGCTGCATGATATTGATAAAATCATTTGGTTTTGAACAAAGTGAGGTTTTGAGTTGCTTGTCAGTTAATAACAGAAAACCTGATTTGAAATAGAAAATCTTTCTCCAAGATTTATATTTCCCATATATTAATATGCCTTCCCATTTCCCCCTAATGCATATGTTATTTTGTTTCCTTCTTGCTCTACATCTCTTAGTTCTCAAAAATGTTCAAGTTGTTCAGCTTGACTTCTATATGTCAACATTATCATTTATTCCTGCATGTAGTTCTTAAATTTAAAAACTATTGAATTCAAAATTAGGGTAGGGATCGATGATTATAACAGTATTACTTTACTGGCACAGGTGCTATTGTGCTGCTGTTGTTACTGTGCAAAATAATAACAAGCAAATTTACTGTTCAGTTTTGTTTATGATCCGTTAAATATCTAGTCACAAGTAAATGGACAGTCACTTTAGTTGCCAATTTATAATTTATCATATAATCTTAGAACTGATTGATAATGATATTGAATCTTCATCTCAGTCTTTAATTGAACTCTTAGGAAAAATGAAGTTCTGACACAGTTTGGTTTTCATGCTCTAAGAAAGTTATCTAGGCAGTTATTTTATTTATGCTACCTAAAACCAGAGAAGTGGTTTTAACTTATTTGGAAATTATTGATTTCTATTGGATTACAGAAAATCTTGATTTCATTAAGGTATTTATCTGTTTGGTTTTGTAACTGTGTTTTATTCCTCCCACAGGTTTTGAGCTTTCACATTGTGAGGACCCTGGTGTGCCACAGTTTGGATATAAAATCAGTGACCAAGGCCATTTTGCTGGAAGTACTATAATTTATGGATGCAATCCAGGTTACACACTGCATGGAAGTAGCCTTCTAAAGTGTATGACTGGGGAAAGAAGGGCATGGGACTATCCTCTGCCATCATGTATTGGTATTAGACTCTGTTTTATTATGATTTCTTTATTTACTTAAGCGATGTTTTTTTGAATGCAAGAAAGAAAAAATTGTAATTGTTAGGTCTATGTGAACTCCGATCTGTAAGTGTACAGACCTATTTACACAGGCATTTATAGTTCTCTCTGCATAGTTCTTATCTAAGTCTATGTGACTGGTGTTGCCTTTTTTAGGTTTAAAAAAAAGACAGTAAATATTGAACATTTGTGCATATTGAAAATACTAATGCATGAAAATCTAGTTATACTCAGCAAGTAATCAACACAAAAAGACAGCTTAATCAGAAAGCCAGGACCATATGTGTTTCATAAGGCATTGTGAAACTAGTATCTTTTTTTGGTAACTACATATAAATATCATTAAGTTAGAAAATATGTCATATATTTACACAGAATAATAGAAAAAAAAAAAAGAAAAGAAAAACATTAAGATACGAGGAGATATAGATGTATTTTGTGCTTTGGCCACTTCTGTTTCTTTACAGTATTATGGTAGCTTCATAAGTTTTGCAGGTACCTATGGGCTCAATTGCTCCCATATGAGAGTGAAAAGAAGACAAGTCTTAAATATTATGGTAGCTTTTTTTCATTTTCATCTTTTTAAGCGGAAATTTGGATTGAATGAGTAGGGGAAGCAAAAGATGTAATGCTTTCTTCCCATATTAGGGCATACTGTTAGTTTAATTGTGCTACCTATGTAACAAAATAATAGAATTGATTGCTCAGATGATTAGCTGGAAGATCATTACATTGCATAATGTTGTTTTTTGTTAGCTGAATGTGGAGGCCGTTTTAAAGGAGAATCATCAGGAAGAATCTTATCTCCTGGCTATCCCTTCCCCTATGACAACAATCTGCGTTGCATGTGGGTGATTGAAGTAGACCCAGGAAATATTGTCAGGTACTGAAAACATATCTTACAATCATAACAAATGGTTTTGACTAATAATAATAATCAAATCTTATCTCCAGAGTGGACAAAAGAAGGGATTTTGGACTTAAAATTTAAAGTGCAGCTCAAGGCCAATGTTTTTCACACTTTAAGTTTAGGTCTAAACTGCTTATCTTTCAATAAATATTCTCTAAAGAAGGTCAAACTTTAAAATTTGTTATAATTTTATGGAATGCTGGAGGCAGCAGAATTGTTTAGTTGAAGACTATATTTAAATGAAAAAAAAACCACCCTGCATTTTAGCAGTCCTTTTAATTAGACATTTATTCACACTATATTACTAATTGCATTAATTTAGGGTTCTATTTAATTTGGTTTGATGGGAATGTGATACATCATATTGTCTTAGGAAAACTGAAGCTCTTTTCTGAAAAGATTGTGTAGATACTTATAAATAATTTAAATGATTAAAGTAATACATTATTTCACAGCAAACAAATTCAAATACTGTTTAGGCTTTTTTTTTCAAATTCATTTTAGTACTGGCCTTTCATGCATTCAAAGATAAATTATGAAACATTATAGAAAATCACCCTTAGAAATTAAATTTTGTCTTTTTTGTTGTTGTTTAGTTTTGTTTTTAAGGTTATGTTGTTGAGTAACATGAAAACTGACAATGAAATCAATGGTCTTTTTTCAGCCTACAATTTCTTGCTTTTGATACTGAAGCATCCCACGACATTCTACGAGTTTGGGATGGTCCACCTGAGAATGAGATGTTACTCAAAGAAATTAGTGGCTCCCTTGTTCCTGAAGGCATTCACAGTACACTCAACGTAGTAACTATCCAATTTGACACAGATTTTTATATCAGTAAATCTGGATTTGCCATACAGTTTTCAAGTAAGTTGATTTTTTAAAATTTATTTAATAATAAAACTATCGGATAAGATAACTCACAGATAATTGTAGTGCTGAAAAAACTTGAAATCAATGACAGCATTTCTGACATTTTTAGGGAAAGAATTGACACAGACTTACAGATTTGTTGTAAAGCTATATTTTTAACTTAAAAAAACCCCAAACCAATAAAATATTATGTTCTTTGCTAGTTTTGGCTTTGTTTCAAGAGTAGCTGAGGCAGTGCCAGAATGCTAATAATTATGACTAGTGTTTCTTACAAAGGACATGATGCAGGCACGTTACAAGATCCATCCTTTCCTAATCAATAAGAGTTTCTTCTTTCAGAGACATCTGTGGGGAGTTTTCATTCCTGCTGTGCTTGTATAGGATGAAACAAGAAAGAGCACTACAGGAACAGCAGTGCCTTTCTGCCTTTTGCCTTGTAGTGCTATATCATCTTATTTCAGGCAGCACAATGACAAATCTAAACAGTTGCTTAACACATTTTATTGTTGAAACATAAAAAATCACTGAGTAAGGTCCATTTTAACTTTCTTTTTCCTCTGGTCAGTGAAATTTATATAATTTTTTTCAAGACTAGCAAGATCTTTTCTAATATCATCATTTTAGGTAGCAGTAGCAATGTTTCTAACATGGGTTGACACAGAGACTCTCAATTGTAACATTGTGCTTTGTGTACTTAGTAATTGTATTAGCTCTTGTTTTCCCCTACTCTCATTCTTTCTATGTATATGACAAATACATTTGTGTGCTTACAGTAATTTGAAGGAAGAATAAATTATGCAAATGATATTAAAAAGTGAAAATACTACTGCTCCATCAGCAGATTTTTGAAGCCATGAATAGAGGTTTTAATCGCTTGGCTCCAGACTATTTTTGCCATTTTATCACCTTACCTCCATCCAGAGCCTGTTTGGGAGAGTCTCACATACCTGCTTTCCATTCTCAGACATGCTCCTGTTTGGTGTTGAGGCCAGAAAGAGAGTAGGAAGGCCGTTATGCACTGAACCTATTCAGTCAGTCATTTAGGTTCAGTGGAAAACTAGATTGATGCAGAATAAGAACGGAGTTAAGAATGGAGTTACAATGAAAAATGAATGGTACATGGGAGTAATGCTATAAAACAGCTACTGATGCACTTGCAGTGATTTACCTGAAAAGAGAGTTTAGAGTTTTATCTGAACAGAGAGGCTTTTTATTTAATTCTCTGTGCCGTTGCAGTCTGTTGAGGTCTAATGGTGACAGTTTAAAGGATCCATGAAGTTTTACTGTCTCAGCATTTCTCTTACTCTTCAGAATCACAAGAGTCCTTCTCAAATACGTGATGTGGCACAGTGTGGGTGTTTATTCTCAGCAAAATAACAGAGATTTGGGTTTGTTTTTGTTTTTTTCTCTAAGTTAAGATTTTTAAAATAATATGCAAACAGCTACACAACCTGAATAACACTGTTGCTGTATGGATATATTATTTCACTAACCAGGAAAAATTGTATTTGAGGAGATAGAGGAAAGACCCATATAATTCTTTGCAACTTTGTTTCAAGTATTGACATAATTTCTTTGTGTAGGTAATGTTTTCTAAGTGAAAGAGGTGGTGTCTTCATATTTTAGCTACAGTGTAATTGACAAACAGAAAGCTCACACAGGGGAGGTATCTGCTTTTACTTTCCTCTTGTAAGAGTGTTTAACTGGATTATTGGCCTTCTTAAGTCCAGAGGAATGTCATTTAATGACAACAGATATTTTATATTCAAACCTTTATAAGACTTTGAATACTTTAATTTTTTTCTCTATGATTGTCTTATTCTTTAAAGAAAAAAAGTTTCAAAAGTGGATTAACCTTCTTATTAGGTCCTTACAGTTTTTTATTTCTTTTTATCAATTGTTCTTCCACAATTTTGCATCTGTCATTTATTTAGTAAGTGAAAATTTTCACCATTAATAACGGGGTATAATTTATATTTGACTCCTTTATAAGATATCCAATACATACAGGAAAAAAAATTTGTATCTGGTAACATAAAATGCAGGTGAGATAGCACCCTTCGCCAAAATTAAAGGTAGAAGGGTGAAAGAGAAAGCCTAGAGAAGCTAAAAAATTATATAAATAGTAGAAAGAAAATTATCATTTAATTATTAGTATGTATTACAGCTGGTAATATTAGAATTCTCTCTGTCTAGGGCTGCCCAAAACAGTCCTTTAAAAGGCATGCAAGTTGTTATTAATGATCTAAAATTAGGATGATCTGAAGAAAAAAGGTTTCACTATGAGATTTTTCTTGCTCATTGTGTCAGTTAGTCTTCTTTGTTTGTTTCTTTTTGGTAGCTTGCCTTTTTGAGGAGAAGAAAACAAACAAAAATAAACAAAAGTTTATTTTAATCTGAAGTAGTAGAACTATTTTGATGATTTAAACTTTTGTAAGAAAATAGTCATTGAATTTTAGAATGGTTTCGGTTAGAAGGGACCTAAAGACCATCTAGTTCCAATCCTCCTACCATGGGCAGGGACAACTTCCACTAGATCAGGTTGCTCAGAGCCCCATCCAACCTGGCCTCGAATGCTGCGAGGGATGGGATAGCCACAGCTTCTCTGAACAACCTGTTTCAGTGCCTCACCACCCTCATAGTAAAGAATTTCTTCCTACCATCTAATCTAAACCTACTCTCTTTCAGTTTATAGCCATTCTTCCTTGTTCTGCCACTACATTCTCTTATCAAAAGTATTTCTCTAAAGTAAACAATTTTCTGCAGAGAGAAAAGACTTCACCCACCAAGCCTATGAGGTTTAAAGTAAAGACCTTTTATTACACACAGGACAGAGTTTATATAGGGTTAGGACTACATCTTATTGGCTAAAAAGAGTCTCACACCACCACGCTAGAAACTTTAATTGGTTAGAATCCAAATCTCACAAGTCCCATCTTTATATTGTCTTATCCCCGGAGTTCAGTAAGAAAGTTGAGGTGTTCTCATGAGAAAACTTCCAGAGAGTCAGTGGAAGCTCCTAGGGAGTGACCCTTGCCTAACTAACAACAGCAAGTGTGTGCCCTTGCTAGCTGAAACATCTGTTCCAGTCTCACAGAGCTGATGCAGTTTGGATTGCTCACAAATTCATTTTCCTGAAAGAAACTTCCAACATTTGTCCATCTTTAATGAAGGCTCCCTTCAGGTACTGGAAGGCCACAACTGGGCCTCCACAGAACCTTCTTTTCTCCAGACTGAACAGTTCTCTCAGCCTTTCCTCATAGAAGAGGTGCTCTATCCCTCTGATTATCCTGGTGGCCCTTCTCTGGACTCGCTGCAACAGGCCAGTGTCCTTCCTCTGTTGAAGACCTCAGTGTTAAATGCAATACTCTATGTGGGGTCTCACAAGAGTGGAGTAGAGGGGCAAGAGCAGAGCAGAGGGGCAAGAAACTATTTTATGCTGAACTTCTAAGGAATACTGAAGACGTTTTTTATGGTGACAAGGATAAGTTTTATTATTTAATTCAATTGTACATTACTCTGAGAGGAAGAAGGGAAAGTGATGGATTTTGGATGAAACAAAAGAGTTCAGCCTGATTGTACTTCTGTACTTTCTGCCACAATCAAGTATTCAGGACTAGTAGAAGTAGAGCTTGTTTTATGCTTATACGTAAAAAAAGAAATAATTTACTTTGCGTTTCATCACTAGAGCAGACTGATCTAACATGGTCTTTTGTGTGTCTTTGTGTCTTTTGTTTTCTTGTTGGAGATCTTCAAATGATTACTACAGAACTTCTTACTTTAACCTTTAAAACTTTTCAATTTCTGCAGTCTCCTTTGAGATGACAGTGAAGTAACATGTTAGAAAACAGAACCCACAAATCCTGAAAAACAAAGTACCAAAATATGTGTAATGAAGCAGAATATTTTAAAACCTTTTATTTATGTGTAAAAGGAGAATAAAAACCTCTGGTGATTCAACAGTAGATTGCAATATGAGGATTTTGGAACATGTCTAAATGGCATGTGCAGATTGAATGTAGCTAGAGAATATGTGCCAGAGGTCTCTCCTTAAACTGGGAGAAGAGTGAAAGGTTGACAACAGGCCAGAAGCAGTGTACAAACAGGAAGTACCTGTAACAGCATATTTTCTATGAACTGTCAGAGACAGAGCATGAAGAGCCCAACACACTGGAAAAACACCAACAGAATCAGCAGAAACATCTTCTGATCAGTAAATTCTGCGCAAAATAGAAAATTAGACCTTCAAGAAAAGTGAAGGAGAAAAAGAAGGGTGCAATCATGTATTCGCCACAGACATGAGCTGTATATTTCAGGGTCAGGCAAAAATAATACGCATAATGAAACATTTTCTTCACCTGTCATTGTTTCGTGTCACCAACTGAAAATATTAACTGAGAAAAAAGACAGAGAACTGAAAATAGTTGAGTAAGAACAGTAACACAAAACATTCAGTGATAATAATTGTGTGTGTGTTTTAATAAATCTGTTTAATGCCTTTAATAAGTGTGAAATGAGTAAATCAGAATTGATGAGATTTCCATAGATTTCAAGGGTCTTTGATTCTGATTTTACAGGGAAGCTTCCTCTCTGCTAACATTAACATTTCAGGTGCCAATTATCTCTTATTCAGAAAGGAAGGATCTGTATTCTTCTTTCCTTGGCCATTATTTCAGGGCTAATAGCTGCACTACTGAGTCTCAGCATTACAGAATACATTCTGCTCAGGTCTAAGAGTGTGCTCACACTTCTGACTAATTAAGCAGCACACAATACAGAGCACCTTTTGAGCATTATAAGGCAGCCAGAGCAGAACTAACCTGTAAACATGTTTTGAGTATTGTGAGGTTTCCCGTAAATAGATGCTTGTCTTGGTTTGAGGGGAAAAAACAAAATGTTTACCAAAAAACAGAGGAGAGGATTCCTCCACAATAATCACATCACTCTTGATTAAATTTAAGGAAAGGAACTTTAATTAGAAAATGGATATAAGAAGGATAACTGTTCTTAACTAATATATATATATATATATATATATATATATATATATATATATATATATATTTATATTTAGGTATATATATATGTAGGTATAGATATAACTGTAAACAGACCAGAGCAAACTGCTTCGCCAACACCACAAGTAAAAAAACAAAAGAGAACAACCCCCAAACCAGTAGGTTCCTCCTGGAGAAAGTTATATTTATGGACAGTGTCAGTGTCACACCTTGGCTGGCTGCAGGGTGAGTTTTCAGTCTTTTTCCAGCAAGGCAGAGATGAGCAGTGAGCACTTAGATGAATTCTATCTCTCTCTCTGTGTCCTTTGTCCCAAACGAAGAAGGAAAGCTGGGAGTGGAGAGCCGCAGCGTGTCCCGTAAAGCAGCTATGACTCCTCTCTCCTGGGTTGCTGCCGCGGTGGGGTGGGCAGGCATGACACTGCAGGCGACGGTGAGGCCCGAGTGGTGGCTGGGTCCCCAATGCCAAAAACCAGGAGAAACAGCAGTGTCAAGAAGAAACGCAGGAGCAGCGAGGAGCAGCCCAACAGTTTCTCTCTGACAGACAACACACACAGCTGCAACCTACCCCCAGGGCTGTGAGATGTCCCCAAAAACAAAAGAGACCCTGCAAACCCATTCTTTGCCACACCTTCCCCCAGTCAGCCCCCACCCAAAATGATCAAGAAGGAATTGGTAGCAGTTAACTACTTCTTTTGTTAAGTAATGGCTTAGGGGTTAGTGGCAGAGAGGGAATTTTCATTATCATTCCAAACTACAACAATGCTCCAGCAGTATTTTACATCATGTGACAGCAATTTCTTATATAACAGGATATACCCTAAAATACCTTGAATTTACTGTCAAACTACAGCTGTCCTGCCTTATTTTAAGACTGGGTGAATAGCCCTTTGGAGTTACTTGCCTCTATAGACTACAGAAAACAGCATAGAACACTTAAGGCAGCTGCCTACTTTGATCGCTTTACCTTGGTAATATAAATCTCCAATCTAAAATGTAATATGTTAATACTGTCTTCGAAATGTTTTGTGTTCAGTTTGGTTTTTTGTTTGGCTGAGGTATTTTTGGCTTTTATTGTTGTCATTGTTTTTATTGTGTTTTTTGGTTTTGTGTGTTTTTGGTTGGGTTTTTTTTTGGGGGGGAGGGTTGGTTTTATTTTTTTTCGGAAGACAGTCATATTTGCCAGAGTCACATTTGGGAAGATTCTTTTGACACCGAACACCCTCCTGGTTTGGTTTGGTTTGGTTTTTCCTTTTCTTCAGCTTTTCCATAACAGAGATCTCTTCTTCTGACATATTTAACCAGAAGTTGATTTACGAATGCATCTGGAAAATTTAACTGTTTACCTTCTCAGAGTGCTCTTTCCTAGCATACCTGGTATAGGGATCACTTCTAAACATAATTTATCAGTTTTGTGAAGTCAGTAAGATAGGATTTATTCTTCCTCATGTCTATTTCATAGCAGAATGAGCTTTTAATCTAAAATGTTTTCACACTCTGGTATGCTGGTTTCTTTCGACTTTTAGAGGATTCCTTTGGATTTAGAGATTCAGGAGGACTATTTACCTACCAGAAATAACTGTGAATGTTCACACTTGGAAATTCAGTACAGTGGGTTTGTTTTGGGTTTTCTGAAGGTGGTGTTGATTTGTGTTTGTTTGGGGCTTTAGTATTTGATCGGATTTTGTGTGTGTGTGTGTGTGCGTGTGTGCGTGTGTGCGTGTGTGCGTGTGTGCGTGTGTGCGTGTGTGCGTGTGTGTGTGTGTGTGTTTTGTGGTTTTGCATTGTGTTTGCATCAAAAAACTTAAAAGAAAGAAACCACTAAATAGATTCCTTTACTTCTATCAGTCATTGCCTTTCTTCTAAGATGCTGATATTAGTAAAAGGAATAACCACTAATATGTCTTTCAGTGACAAAAATGTCATTCCTGTCACGGGTTTGTAAATGACAATAACTGCTTAGTACCTATCATCTCATAATTTAGTAGTATATAGGGTGTGGGTAATTTATGCAGGCAAAGACTGTAAGTTAATGCTTCCATGTAAAATGCCCTGGTAATGGTTTGTAGCTGGAGAGACCTAAAGTTATGGTATGAATAGCTGAAAACAGACAGGAAGTATCAAAAGAAACTGGCAACATTATAAATACTTTTAAAGTTCTGAATAAACAAATAATCCTCTCAGCCATATCACCATATCACCGTATCTTATTTTAAATATATTGAAGATTGAAAATCCTGGTTTTAAACCCCATGCAACATAGTTTGGCCAAACCATCTTGATGTGTATCAAAGCAGTCTTTTCGCTTGCCCTAAATTTGCATATGTAAAATGTGAAGTTACTTTTCTGAATTTTTGGGACATGGCATTTCAGAGAAGTCAAGCTAATTTGGTTCCAAATTTGGAATTTCATACGTCTCAGATTAATATTTTAATTTTGTATTTCAAATTTATATATGTGAAAGCTATTTAAATCTGAAAAATCTGATGGTGTGTTTGCTGTTAAAGCAAAACAAAACTGAACACTCTACTTTAGGCTTCGTGGGTAAAATTTGTAGTTCCAGTGGGTCATTTTACTTGAAAAAGTCCATTTTTGGGTATATATATTTTCTAACTACCTCATGACTTCTTTCTCTTTGTTTGATTCAATCCATTTCATTCATTTCCATCAAGTCAACTACTGATTGAAATAGTACACAAGACAGCCAAATACTTATATAATAGTACAAATCTTTGAAATTATTTTAAGTAAGATACTGTGAAGATTTAATTACTAACATGTATTTTATTTTCCACTAAAAGTTTTCACTAAAAGACATAGTTAAAGTATACAGACTGTGCTATTTTTATGTACCACACATTTAGGTGTGATACAATAAAAAGACATTACAGTTTGGCCTGTACCCACATACACAGTTGTATGTTTTCATTCAAAGTAGCAAATCATAGAATGAGAATATAATAAAGCCTGATCATCAAATAACCTAAGCTTAATAATAATTTGCCTCTTTATGCTCCTTTAGGACCAAAATTATGTGACTCCATTGACCAGATAAGGAGTATAATCTCAATCAAGCTTTCCTTTCTTTGTATTTCCTTTGCTACCAATAAGTGAACAAAACTGCATGAGGCCAGAACTTACTATGTTTTGTCTTCTGTGTACAAAGAATCAACTCCCAAGCCACTTGTCTTGCGTAGATTTCACCCTGAAAATTAGTTTCTGCATTCCCGTCCTGCACTGATTATTCAGTAGTACTTTTTTGCAATGTTACATAGATCTACAAGCAAGCTGCTGTTTCACTGACAAATTCATTATCTGAGGTTTATTTGAATTGTTTTGATGAAACCAAGTATAGGTGGCATGATGCATCTTTAATTTATGTGGAGTTCATCCTGGTTCTTTGAAATATCTTCCTACAATACGTTTAGTATGTAGGAGAATAATATAGTTAGCTGGTTTTACAATATTCTCCAATAAGGTATCTTGCTAAGCATTTACTATAAAACACAGAAAACCAGCATGGAATTGTCATTCAACCACATGACTGGAGAAGCCTTTTTCCAATGGTAAATAAATGAGATGCCATACTCTGTTTTCTCTGGGAAGTTCTGGGTTTGTGTTAATACTACTTTGGAGATGTATTTTCTGTTCTTTATTTCCCTTATCAGTAGTTTCCTTTGTTTATCATTCACATGCCAAATTTTGTTTCCCTAAAAAAGATCAGAGTAATGACATTCAACTGTATGGACAGAATGTTAGCAAATAATGAGTCCAATTCTGTATCAATGCCAAACTGATCAACTATAGTTAAAAAACTCAAAGAAACAAAAACCAAAAACCACAAACAAAAAAAACCAATAAAACCAAAACAAACCACAAAACAAAACCCAAAAAGAAAAAAAAATCACCAAAGCAGAACAAAACCCAAAACAACCAACCAAAAAAAAAAAGTTAACAAAAGCTGACTAATTCAGGCAGATTAAACACCTTCTTACTTTATCAGGCATCAGGAGCTCCAAGTTTGGTCCTATCTTTAAGAATGACCAAAATATTAATAGGGTTTTAAACTGTGAAGCTATAATGCATATGTACAATTTATGATATTGAAATACAAAATAGAATATTTAACTTTTAAAATAGGAGCAGTCTCCCCTTCTTTTCAGAAGGTTTCAGTTCAAGGACAAGGTAAACCAACAGTGTTGTTCTCTGTTGTGCAACCATATCCTTAAACAGTTGCAACAAAACAAGTTGCACACTATTGTGCAAAGAAACAAATTAAATGGACACATTTCCACACAAATCATCTCAATGATCTCAGTAGAAATGGTATTAAGAACTGAATGACCATTGATAAGATTTTTCACTGCATGAGTATCCTGTGTGTGGTCCAAGATCCTTTCTTCTTTTTGAGAAGCTATTTCTATCTCACTGTATTCATACACTGACATAAAGAAATATGCCATCTGAAATAGGGATCAATCTGGTATAAAAAGCTTTAAAAACTCTATAGTTCCAAAGAAACCCCAAGCTCCAAACATGCAATCTAAATGAAATTAAGATTTTCAAAACACTTCTTTCCAGCTGGAATGCATTGCCTCCATGATTACATATTTTCACTATACCAGTTTCCTGCTGAGTTCCAGAAATTATCTGAAACCATATGTCAATTAATTTACTTGGGGCTGGGTTTCATGCTCAGTGCCAAAACTATGAGCAAATACTTAAGAAGTAATAGATGTTCTGAGTTGAAGAGTTCATATTTATGAAAATAGATAATTATGAACTGGGAATAAAATAGTTCATAAGGTTGTCCAATAAGACATGGTAAGAGAAGTGTAATACTTTGGGTGGTTGTAACAAATAATATAAATTGACAACAACAAAAATAATTAGGAAAAAAAATATGTTGTCTTATTAAACCATATGTCTGTTATCTCTCTAAAAGCTAAAATGTGTCTGGTAGTAAGATATCTAACCTATCGTACCTGATTATCTGTGACCCTAACCTGATAGTAATATCAGATAAAGTCATTTTAGAAAGAGCTGGATGTCCACTGTTCTCCCTCTGCAAAAAAAGATATGACACTGTACCAGGTTACAGTGTAAACAAGACTTGTAAAACAAGTTCAGTTGACACCTGAGACTCTGCCATGAGAAACACAGGGTCGAGCCAAAAAGGAAACCTGGTCTGACTGTGCAAGTGTGGGGTGTGTAGCTGCAAAGGGGCCTTGGTCCCAGCTCAGGTGGTGCATGTGTAACTACCTGAGTGGCCCCTGGGTGGTTGGACAGAAAAATTTCCTAACACAGAGACTTGTCTAGACAATCTAGAGAACGCTGATTGTGTAAGATGTTAAACTTCTTTTGTTGAAGGAGAGCGTTGTTCTCATATGAACTTCAGATTCTGTGCTTTATTCTTAGTATTTTCCCATTTTAATCTTCAAACAATGACTGACAAACTTAGAATCTATGAAGGCATGCAAAATCAACAAACCGAGCCTGTGGTTAGAATTTACTTAAGAATTATAACAACTATGCTCTTAAATCCCTTTTAGATCTACAACAGAAATAAAAGCTAGAAATAGATTAAAAGAAATTATCAGCAGTGCTTCTGTTAGTAGAAGACAATGGAAACACTGTAGATATTTTTTCTATAGAAAGTTGGATTTCAGGTAGCAAATACCAGGCTGACCTGGTTCTTAAACAGCATTAGAGATGAAGGGAGACTGCAGTGTCCATACGGGTAATGGTATTACATGAATTTTGAGGCAGCTTGAATTTTGAAGGAGTGGTCTGTCAGGATTGATTCAGGCTGGTGCAAGTTTGAAAGACCAGCAATACTAGAAAGCCTTTATTTAAAGTGATAGGAGTTTGGAAGAATATGTTGGTTTAAATAAGTTTATGATAATGTTTTTGACATGCTGTGTGTTACGAAGAGTTTGAAATTTGGAAGGCTTAGAGCTTCTGACCTGATTCTGTGTTCAGAAGAATCTTCCCTAACTCTTCAGGGCTCGGATTAGGACTCCTTACTAAAATGGGACTTGGCATGCATTAGAACATTAAATTTAGAAATCACTGTTAACAACAAGAAATCCCAAGACACTTATTATATTGATGCCAGCAGCAGTGTAGTCTATTACAACCTTGTCACACTTCTAATGACATATGTCAAAGTACCTTTCCTGCATGAAGATGTCCTTTTAGGACACTTTAGTCACACATTAAATTAGCTCGGCAGTAACTTGTTATTTTTGAGACAGGAATGATCTATTTAGAATATTTAATTTTCTGATTTATGGCTTAAATATATTTTTGTGCCTTATGATTATAAAGATATATGAGAATGTTTTTCTATCCCACATAAAGGACACTTGTAGATAGATCTGTATTTACACCTTTTCTGAGTTTAATGGCTTCCGTGATTCTGTAGGCGCATTTGCGCAGTACTATATAGCTATTAAAGAGATGATTTAAGATACTCCCTTCTGTCAACTGCTCAATGGACAAATTCAAAGATGTCATGGGGGAGTGGGGAGCTCAATTTTTTTTCTTCAATGGAACAGCAAAACAAGATTCTGCCCCACTTTCTTTGATTCGAATAGCAGGAATGGGGTAAGATAAGTAACTCTTCAGAGTGTTACTTCTGCTGCTTCATTGGCATGTGTTTTCTGGAGGACTGGTGGTCTCAAAGTCTACATTACAGAATATGTTATATGGATATCTGTGATATTAAGTCTCACATACCATGTAATAGCAATTTTAAACAGTTTTTTTCTCTTTTTCCTAAAGTAGCACTTAGAATATGGAAGCAAAATTTCCCACAGATTTTAGCAAATCTCACCAAAATTATTATTTATTTATGATAAAGTAAAAATAAGTATATTCAGTGCTTTTATAATGGCATACTGTATTCTTTCCCTTTCTCACCTTCTGTTCATTCAGAATAAATTAATTTATTTTTTATCAGCCTTTAGAGAATTTCTGAATCACATTTGTTGTTGGTTCTAAAACAGTAGCTCACCTGGTTTATCAGACTGGTTCATAAATCCTAGAATTAGAATTCATACTTTTAACAGAGCCTTGAAAATACAGAACAAACTCTGAAAAAAACATGAGAATTAGACTTCTGAAATGAGGTACTTAAAAGCCTAAAATCCAGATTATGTGATTTATCTGCATCCACTTTGGGAGTAGAGAATACATCTTTTGGTCTTATAATGCAAAAATAAGTCTTAAAAGCAGTCTTTTTAGTTTTAAATTAACTCTGTGTGTATTTAATATGAATTTGCAAGATTTAAAAACAGTCATTAAATATTTTAGGTTGAAAAGGACCTCTGGAGACCTCTAGTCCAACTGCCTGGTCACAAAACAGTCAAACAGATCAGCCTGTGTTTGTCATTGAATATGTTCACAGTGGGAGATAACACAACCCCTCTGTAAAAAAGAAACAAACAAACACACAAAACCCCCACAAGAACAATGACAACAAAAAAAAAAACAAAAACCAAAAAAAACAAAACACAAACAAAAACACCCCAAATCATGGTGTTTAACCACATGGGGTTTTCTTTTTGTGCAGCTAAAGGTTTGCTGCACTCATGCTTCCTAGAAGAGTTTTTGTCTCTATTCCTTTCCTGTAAAGCTGCTTTCTAGTAAATTGTTTCTTGGGAATGATTTGTCCCACATGCGTGATTGTCAGGTTTTTCTCCATCCTACTGAGACCTCTCTAAATAGCATCCCTGCACTAGAACATATCAACTGATCCTCTGGTGTCTGTAAACTTGCCGAGAGTTTACTCTGGCTCATAGTCCTCATCTATAATGAATATTGAAGTCAACATCCACCTCTGAGGGACGCTGCTGCCAATCAGCTCCTGCCTAGGTTTTGGATTATGGACACTCTTTGAACCTGACATACCGGCCTGTTTTTCATCCATTTCCTACTCCACGTATCCAATCCATGCTTCACCAATTTGGCTACAGAACCAAAAATCACAAAAGGTAGGTTGAGCGAGCATGCAAGATGGCAAAGAAGGGATAGTTTATAAGCTTGGTATATAGATCTCATGTTAAAAAAGATAATTTGCATAAATATTACTAAGTGATTGAAAATCCCAAACAGATTTTATCAGAAACTCCAAATGAATGTGACTCCGTAGCATCTTTTTCAGCCATACACATTTTTTTTGCAGAATGATGCTATCTAGTAATAGCAATAGGATTTACAGACAATAACAAATTTTATGGCAACAGCTTCTCTCTTAGGCACTCCAAGACTGATTACAAATTCTCAGTAAGTATCAGCCCCCATTCTTTTGAAATTATTACCAGCATGTTTTAGATAAAGCAGAAGAGTGTTTTCCTTTTTTTATGGTAAAATTCAAGGCAGGTACTTATTTTAGTGAGCAAAACACAGTTTCTCTCCAAATATGGACTCTTCTGACTAGCCAACACCAATCAACAGGCACAGTGTGTCCTGTGTTCTCAGCAGGGAGGGATACAGACTAATATATAACTGTTTTAACTGCTTACTTCAGTGTAGGCTTACGTTAAGGATCTTTTCTTTCACCTCTGACCTGTGTTATCCTTATGAATATTTTCATATTTGATGACCTTTTTTTTCCAGTGTATCTTATTCTCTTGCATGAAACATTTATAAGATCTGCTAATATACAGTGAACTTAGTAATTTCATATTTTAGTAATTTTTTTTTAAATTGAAACCCAGTAGCATATTTAAAGATATAAACAGGAATCATGATCATTGTATCTAAAGCAGAAATTTTTAAAAGCTGCATGACAACATAAAAAAAAGCATGTTAGCTGACAATATTAAAAACTCATTATTTTTCCTTTATTATCCAGTAGTTAACACTTTAAAGAAATAATTATTTAATCTTTGAGGACTATAGAGGAAAAAATTTCCCTTCTGTTTATACTTAATTTTTTGTGAGGATGTTTTTGTAGGGACTTCTTCCTCTGTAGTCAGTATTTGTTATGTGAAAACATAACCCCCCAAAAAAGACCCTTAACATTGTGGATCTTGTCCTTTTATGTTTTATTAAGTATGATTTGGCAAGAAAGGTACTTGGGTTTGGTGTTTGTTTTTAGAGAAATAACCTATGTAGACCAAGATTTGCTCTTCAAAAACATTGTAAATACAAATGCCCATACATTTTGGAAAAATAGATTGTTGTCTGCTGGTATTACCTCCCCAGAACAAGAGCATCTGAATTAAATCTCAGTATAGCCACTTTGTGTTTATGTTGCACAGATTGCTGAGCTCAGTGGGACTAGTTCCACAGGCAAGTCTGACATTTGGTATTTATTTGTAATACATATAACTTGTTTCAGTTCTATAACGTAAGTAGGAAATAGTAGTTACTTAAATAAACATTTATGTGCTTAGTTTTTACTTAAACTTGCCTATTTTGGTGCATAATGTATTGAATAATATGTTGATCAGAATATGTTAAATATGGGGAAATTTTCAATAGATTTCTTATACTTGTAGTCACTGTGGTTGTGTATCATCTTATTAATAATCTGTACTTATGCACTATATAAAGCTCTGTATTCTCTCAGACTAAGTCTATGTATATTTTTTTGTGTAGGTGATTTCTTTAATATTATTGCCAAGGTAGAGATGTCATGTGCAAGGGTATAGATATGGGTGATCAATTAAATTCACTTCGGAGGTCACTCCTAAATGTTACACCATACATATATTTATAAACCATAGAATTGTGGAGAATTGAAGACATGTACAAGTGTTCCTTATCAGAAAAGCTGAAGTTCTTCATCTGTTTTTTTTCCATTATGTTTTTCCCATTATTCATATTAAAAGTTGCTCCAAGTTAGAAGTGCTAAATGTCCAGGTTACTAGGGAAATCATCTACTTTCCTTTTTACATATTGTAGTGCTCCAAAGAATTTTTTTTAAATGTCTATTGAAAGAAAAAATAGGCACCTTTAATAACTAAAAGGAGGTAGCAAAAATTAATATTATAAAAGCAGTGGACTCTTGGAAGTTTTCTCAAAATTTTATAAGTGATTAGGAAAATTTTGAATTTGCAGAGCCTCCTGATTAGAAAAATATAGTGGGATAAAAATTTATTGAAAATCTGACATTTTCAAAAATTTACCTTTAATTTTTCCCTTTGCTTCTAGGTTCTGTAGCCACTGCCTGCCGTGATCCTGGTGTCCCCATGAATGGAACTAGAAATGGGGATGGAAGAGAACCTGGAGACACTGTCATATTTCAGTGTGATCCTGGCTATGAACTTCAAGGAGATGAGAGAATAACCTGCATTCAGGTAGAAAATCGGTACTTCTGGCAGCCGAACCCACCAGTCTGTATAGGTATGCAGAAAAAAAGTCAAATAATGCTTTCCTAAAAAAAAAAAATCCTGATGTAATGAATCACACTGCTCTAGGAACTTGTTTTGAACATACAAGTACTGCACATCTGAGAAATTATTTTGCATGAAGCCCTGTTGGACATAACCAAAAACCTTTCCTCTGTAGATGTTAGTATAATAGTTCTCATCCTTTCCCTCTCAGGGCCATATAATTTGTAATTTGATGATCTTTGACAGAGAAAGAAAGAAAGAAATTTCATGTCAGTGACTACTATCCCTGGTAGTCTAGTCTTGGACAAACATTGCAGAAAGGAACTGGCCAGAGATTGAAACTGCTAGGAGCATTGTATAACTTTCCAACACTTTCTTTCCTTTAATAAACTCAAAATGACCTTAGCTGCTACAACTAAAATCTGCATTCTATTTTCATGTGCTTGTATGCACACCACCTCCCCTGTTCAGGCATGTCTGCAGACAGGTGTTTGCAAACATATTACAGTACTGACTTTGTCTTGACTATTCTACTTAATGTGTCAAAGTGTTATTTTCTCTTTTCATATTCTCCTTACTATGCTTTCCTGTGTAGTGTGAGAATATGGGCTTGAGGATAAGAACTGTCTAGACTTTCCTGGAAAACTTTAGTAAAGAAATATTTTATTTTTCATCTCTTATAATTCTTATATCTCAATATATGTATTTTATAGTAATGATAATTGAACATCTGTAGTTTTCTAAGTGAAAAAGTAAAAGGAATTCTAGGGCTCTAGGAAGAGGCCTTATAGTGGTTACAACATACTGTCCTTATTCGATGTTGCTGGTTTTAAAATAAATTTTTCAACTGAAAAATAGTTACCCTTTTATAAATCCGTGCCTACAGTTTTAATGATTAGCACTACTGAGTTTACAAGATTATTAAATAGATTCAGTATAAGTGCTCACCTGACATTCTGTCCTCTGCACATGTGTAAATATGCATACACTTGTTTTGAACTGCATGTATCCATTTACTTAATACTGGTAATTTCCACACTTTATGCACAGACACCTACTGTGTTTGTCACAAAAATTCTTATTATGATTATGTGTTTGCCCAAATATCAAATGTGAAATTATCTTCTATTGATTTCCTATAATGATACATTCTTGGGGAATATGAACTTCTAAAAGACTAAAGTAGAGAGTGCAGATCCTAAGTGAGGAGACAAGAGATTTCAAAATTGTGTGTTGTACTTCAGTACACCTTGATGTTCATTGATTTTTTTTTCCAAACTTGTAATATATTCATTAATGTTCTTTCCATGCCTGTAAATCAAAGTGGTACAATACTTATTCTACACATAACTGCAACATCATTATGGTTTATCAAAGTCTTAGAAAAAAAAAACATAATACAGATGAAAGAATAAGAAGCAGGGATAAATCCTGCGGTGCATAGTTGTGCCATGTTCTAGATTTATTAGCTCTTTACACTCAAAAGTGTCTTTTAAACCTTATTATTAGTGCTCAAAACTAAGTAAATGTACTTGTTAATTGTTCTTACCTGTGGGATTGCCTTGGTTGTTTTGATTCCCTTAGTCTGCCTATAACACAATTTTAAGAACATTTTCATTTCAAAGGTAGTTGCAATGGGAAAATTATAGATAGATCATGTGTTATCAAAGAGATAAATAACAAGTCATATATTTGAATGAAAGATAATAATTAGAAACTCATCTGCACTGAAGATATTCTGACAAATTATAGATTTGAGAGCATGTCTCTGCCAAAAGACAGTCCTTTGGCATTTTTTGCCTGTGGTGCAAAAAATAGCTAGATGTCTTCTATTCCGAAGATTTCCTGTATCTGGTCTTCTTTAGATACCAGAATCTCAAAAGATTGTATTTGCTTAGTTTTCTCAGGGATAACATTAAAATACTGCTTGCAAAAAGTCATTTTGGGATTCAGATTAACTATATATTTAGGGGAAGTATAGACTGTCTCCCAGAAGTTTCAGAATTTTTTCAGAAATTCATAGGCAATTTTAATTTTTTTTTTTTTTAACTGTGACTTGGTTTTTGCTTGTTGCTGTTGTTTTGTTTCCAGCAAGATGTTGGTAAAAGACATCGTAAACAGTTCATTCCTGTGGTGCTTTTCCTCAAAATGTGATCTATATGACACTATTATAAAGGAAAATTTCAGCAGTTATTTCATATTTCATTGTGATTATTGAAATTTATCTAGGTATATGGAAGAAATTTTTTACAATTAGAGTGGTGAAGCACCAAAACAGTTTGACAAGGGAGATTTGTATTCCCATCCCTGGAAACATTGAAGATCAGATTGAACAGGGCTCTCAGAAACCTGGTCTGTTTGAAGATGTCCCTGCTCATTGCAGGGGGTTTTGCCTGATGATATTTAAAGTTCTTTCTGATTCAAAGAAGTGTATGATTCTTTATTAATAGATCTTACTAAATAAATAAATAAACCCCCCCAAATTACCCATATATTCAATGTAAAATAATTCAATGAACAAATAAATAAATGCTATAGAGGCGTGGAATAATATTGTCTTGCCTTCTAAAGAAATTAAATAGATTTTAAATAATAAACAAGCCAACCTATACTCCTTGCCATAGAAAAAAATGAATCAGCATAGAGACAGGCATGGTACTTGCTTACCACTGTATCTGCACAAGGTTTATAAAGACAGGGTGACATAATCCACATCTAGTTTTCACTGCATAACACATAAAAATATATTTTTCATAGTGTATTCACACATGCCTTTCTTTTCTAGGGGGATTGTTATATTGGTTCAGTCTTAGGTTTTATGTCCAATACTTGTAAAAAGTAGATGTTTTTTAAACTCTGTTTTCCGAGCTAGTCTGTCCTCAGGTAAAAAGAAGGTTATTGCACTTAATAATAATTTTCCATACATTAAATTCAGAAAATTATGGATTCTGAAGCACACAAAAATTTCATTAAAGCACACAGAGAAAAGAAGATCTATGAAAAACAACTTTGAAGAAGATATTAAAGTTAACATTCTCAACTTACTATCTAATGAACTAAAAATTAAAATATTCTGAAACTGATGTATCTGAAGAAAATTCTATCTGGGAAATATTCTACAAAGTTGAAGATGATTTTCTGTTTGTTTGTTTATTTTACTGCTGTTAGTGGCATAGCTTGAAATAAAATACATTTTGGCTGGCTAGCTTCACATATTTTCCATTTATTTCCCGGAGAGACTTTTTGACTATCAGCTAGACCTTGAGGCAGTTTAAATGAAAGAATCAGTTTCACAGTAAACTGAAAAACTAACTACTAATGTGTTTAGAGAAAGAATAAGCACATTAAAAAGAAGCTACTAATATGAAAATATTTTATCAATGAGCTAACAGAGAACTAAATTAAAGGCATCAGGAAAGTACTATGAATGCAGACATGGGCAGAAAACAACCTGGAACAAGGACATAGCAGATTAATTTCTTTGTATCATCATATGCCAGTTCAAAGTACCTCAAAAATATAATGAGACTCATACAGTTAATGGTCATTTTGATGAAGGTTGATTACAGCAAATGACCTAAATATCCTCTTTGGTCTCTTTATGCTTTCATTTTGGAGACCTGCAGATAGTGGAACCTGAACCATTAAAGTTCTTAACAGGAAGAGTGTACAGGGTTTTAGCGAAGTACAGTAGTTCCAGCTGATGAGCAACCTTTACATTCCATTCAACATCACAGTTCCTCTTTTTGCATTAACTTTTATTTCAATAAGAGAGAAGGTTACACTGACCTCTTTTACAGTTAATGGAAATATATTTTTGTAATAATTTCATTTTACTTATTTTGGAATTGTGACAAAAGCATATTAAATTACAGATGATCCTATTTTGAAACAATACCAATTTTAATTTTTTGAAGAAAGGTAAATGCAATTATTATACTTCTTGTAAAAATAAGTAAATATTTCATACTAAATGAAACTTCTGCAGTCCATTCCCTTGTAGCCAATGAAATTTTCTCTAGCCACTGAAAACACCTGAGAAAATGTTATTAGGATAAAAATTGTATTTGACATTGTTAAGGAAAGCAAAACAAATTGTACTAGCCTTGGAAAACATATTTTATGCATTTGCTAGTACTATTGACTTATGATAGTTTTGTGTTCCTAGAGCAAGTTGTTGTAAATTCATACCACTTTTAATACAAAAAATATAAGTGAAGATTCTATTTTTCTTTTCTTTGTTTGAGTTAATTTCTCTATTCATTACTCCCTTTTAATATATATATATATATATATATATATATATATATATATATATATATATAAAACCCCAAAAAACTATGTAACTATAGTCATGGACTGTGGCTGTGGATACATTAATCTACTTAAGTCTTCTACTTACACTACTTGAATTCATAAATGACTTCTGATTTAATTCATAGAATCACAGAATCATAGAATGGTTTGGGTTGGGTTGGGCCATATAATTCCCACGCTCCTACTATGGGCAGGGGCACCTTCCATTAGACCAGATTGCTCAAACCCCATCCAGCCTGACTTTGAACACTTCTAGGGATGGAGTATCCACAACTTCTTTGGACAAACTGTTCCATTGATCAACCCCCTCCAGATAAGAATTTCTTCCTAAAATCTGATCTAAACCTACCTTTCAGTTTAAAACCCTTCTCTCTTGTCCTATCACTTCATGACCTTGTCAAAAGTACCTCTCCAGCTCTCTTTTATGCCCCCTTTCAGCACTGGAAGACTGCTGTAAGTTCTCCTGGAGCCTTTTCTTCTCCAGGTGGAACAATCTCATGTCTCTCAGTCTGTCTTCATAGGAGGGGTGTTCTATCCCCTCTCATCATCCCTCCTCTGGACTCGCTCCAAGAAGTCAATGTCCTTCTTGTACTGGGGACCCCAGTGGTGTATGCAGAATTTCTCATGACATTAGGAAATACTGTGTTTATTTCCCACTAGGTTGAATAATACTGTACATATAATCTTGATCTGTAGAGATCATCTTGAGTGTCATCACTCAGTGCATACAGGACAGCTGCAGGATCAGGATGTAAAGCCTCATTCCATAGCCTCAAGCTTTACTGGTAGTTTTATTTAAGACTCCAAGAGGTCCCACACGGACTTTTGTAAAGGATTTTAGTTTTTTCATACCTTGAATTGAAAAAAAAGAAAAAGCTATGCACTTATTCTCAAGACACCTCTTTTAAATTTAGTAAGAAAAAAGGTAACCTTTTTGGCAAAAGGGTTTTACAAGAGTAACATACAACAAAAGGGAGGATTCCACAAGAGTACTCAGCAAACACCAACCACCAGTTTAGTGAAATACAACCCATTGGTTTTAGGTTACTTACAAGAGAAAGAGAGAGAGAAATAGAGAGAGAGAGAAAAAGAGAGGGAAAGAGAGAGAGAAAGAGAGAGAGAGAAAGAGACTAAAATGAAACTTGTATATCTACCACTGGCAATCACATGATACCAGGTCCCAGCAGAGAAGGCAAAGATGGATTCCTTGTGAGCCTCTATTTGTATGCCCTGGCAACTGTGGTCACACCTCTCAGATGGGGCATCTGGTTCACATACCACTTAGTGCCCTCCCTGCTGAAGTGAGGTGTGCCATAGCCAATCAGATGCTCCAGGGGGTGTGGTGTGGGCAGGCTACCAGCCACACAGCCCCTGGACCATGTGCAGTCCATGAACTCAGCCACATTGACTGCAGACCTTACAATGCACCTCCTAATACTGAAGGCCTTGGCCCCCTCTCCCCCCACCACTCCACACACACAGACAAGACAGCTGATTTGCCCCAACAATCAAACAACCAAGTGAGACACAGATCTTTTCTCTCACACAGGCCCAGACAGCATTGTTTTAGGAAAGGCAGGTCCTGAATGACTAACATGATCTCCTTGTAGGACAAGGACACCTGCTCAGGGAATATTGATTACCCAGAGTTTAGAAAATATTTTGATACCATTTCCCACGGCATTCTAATGGACAAAATAACTGTTCATGGGCTAGGCAGGTGAGCTCTTCACTGGGTGAACTGCTTGGTGAGGCTCAGAGAGTCATGATTAGTGGAGTTATATCCAGGTGGTTGACAGTCACTAGTGGTGTTCCCCAGGGCTCAGTACTGTGGCCAGTCCTGTTTAACATGTTTATTGACAATATGGATGAGGGGACAAAGTGCACCCTCAGTAAGTTAACAGATAACACAAAGCTGTCGAGGAGTTTTGATCTGTTGAAAGGTAGGAAGGCACTGCAGAGGGGTCTGAACATGCTGTATCAATGGACCAAGGCCAATGGTGTGAGATTTGATAAAATAGAGTTCTGGGTCCTGCATTTTGGTCACAACAACCCCATGCACCACTACAGGCTAGGGGAAGAGTGGCTGGAAAGGTGGCTGATGAAAAAGGACCCAGGGGTGCTGATCAACATGAGCCAGGAATGTGCCCAGGGGCCAAGAAGGCCAAGGGCATACTGGCTTATATCAGAAACAGTGTGGCCAGCAGTGCAGGGGCAGTGATCGTCCCCCTGTACTGGTCACCGATGATGATGCATCTGTGTTCAGTTCTGGGCCCCCCACTACAAAAAGGACATTGAGATGCATGTCCAAAAAAGGGCCCCAAAGCTGATGAAGGGTCTAGATAACAAGACTTATGAATAATAGCGAGCAAATAAAATTACCCAGAGTCCAAAAATAAGTGTTTCACTTAGTAGTATTACTTTAGGTCTAAGGAAAAATGTGAATTTTTGTTTGTTTCTATTACATCTTTGTAAATACTTCACTGGGTTTTTTTTGTTTAACTCTTGGAGAACATAAAATGTCAGTGAACAGATTGCTGTTACTTGCTTCTTTGTTTCTTATCTTCTTTCCTCAAATTCAATTTATTTTTATTTACAGCTCCCTGTGGAGGAAACCTGACTGGCTCATCAGGTTTTATACTTTCACCAAACTTCCCTCATCCTTATCCCCACAGCAGAGATTGTGACTGGACTATCACTGTAAATAATGATTATGTTATATCATTAGCATTTATCAGGTAACTGCTACTTGTTCATAATTTTTAAAGTCATGTTTATAACTTTATCACTGGCAGTTGTTCAGAGCTTTTTAGAGTAACATGTATACTTAATATAACTATCAAAAAGATTAGTAATTGTTATCTTTGTTAACAGTCACAACAAATATGTCAGGGTACTCAATGCGCATACAGGTGGAGCTTGGTAACTCATTGTTCCTGTTTACTTAAAAGCATTCTGTTTACACTGGCTAATGTTGTAGTGGATGGTGCTCAATATACTAAGATTCAATTCCTGAGAAGGCAGCATAGAGTAACTCACTGAACTGCCTGCAGCCCATGATGCTCTTTAATGATGAAACCTATTGATTCAACATATTTTGTATCAGACACTTGCTATATAGGCAAAATTTCAAACTCTGTCTTTAAATATAATTTTATTACTCCTTATCATTTCAAGATTCTTCAACAAAATAATTCCCGATGTTCTGGTTATTAGATAGATTTTTTCTAGATTTTTCTTTAATCACAATACAAGACTAATTTGACCCTAATAGAATACACAGAGGGGTTTTGCTGTTGGCCTTATATGTGACACATGATGGAAATTAATATTTCTATTACATGTGCAAAATATGCATCCCACCTGGGGCATATGTCACAGAAAAGGTGAAAATGGTACTTGTGATGTCCCATCAAAAATAAAGTTTTTCTTATGCTGGATGTTTTATAATAGTGCCTTCATTGTTCTGATTAGTGCTTATGTCATGACTTCTTTATTGAGGTAGATCATATAGTTTTCTGTTCTTGGTGCTCAGTAGTATGTATATGTATATATAGTATAAGTACAAGTTTTGGAATTCATTCTAGGGAAATTAATCTCTCAATTATATATACATAACTAACAATTTAATGTTGATGATTTCAGAATGTGAGTTGCTAACTTTCTATAGTACAGCAGCACTTGTTTGTTTATTTGGCTAACTATAATGAGCTCAGGATATTTAAGAGTATTCTGCTCTTTATATTGCATATGAGATATAAGAGATGACTCATCTTAGAATAAAACATTTTTTTCAATTTAAATTGATTATAAAAAATCGTTTCTTGCTCTCAGAGTTATGTGAAGATCATCTCCTGGCAGTGTGAAAGTGTTTCAGTTTGACTGGAGTCTGTGTATACTCTGAAGCTGACTGCATTCTATCATAAAGAATTTCTGCACAGGGGTCCAATAGAGCTTCACTGTTTATTTTTCTAAAGTTTCAGAAATATGTTATTAATTTATTTTTATGCCAAAGACGTCTTTGATTTTTTGATTTTCATATTTTGTAGATTTTAGGAACACAGTAGATGTAGCACTGTAGATTTTTAGTGGGTTAATATTTAGCAACTTAAGTATAAGGTCTTTTTATCTCTACCCCTGCTCCAGTACAGGCAGCTCAGATCTGCCAGCTGTTTAGTCTCTTTCTCAAGGTACAAGATTGGAGGATATCAGAGGGAAACATAAGCATGAAGCAGAGTGACCCGGAGCACTGGAAAGCGTCCAAAAGACCTTTATGTGCTGAAAAAGAGGAGATGGATGAAGACAGAGGGTCTCGACGACCCCAGCCTCAAATCTGGGGGAGTTGGGGACTGGGAGGGGACAGAGGTGGAACTGGACATGTGTAAAGTAGTGATTGGATAGATTATATTATAAAAGCCATGGAAATCAAAGCTTACACCTGTGCGTGTCTATGTATTCCTGGATGAGCTGGATTGCTCATTAATGTAACTACCCCTTATCTCCTACTAAAAACTTGGCTTGGAGTCTTTTTTACAGACTTTTAAGGCAACAGTTTGTATTTAAAAATCTGTCTTTTTGTTCTGGTTAGCAGCAAAATATTTTTTCTAAGGAGGAAACAAAAAATATAGTATCTCTATTTTCTAATAAATCACTTTTATAAACCTTTTTTTTTTCTGACAGTGGAAGGTTTGTTTTCCTTTCATGAAAATAGTGAAAGTAAACTTCAAATTTAAGCTAAGAAGAGTGAAAGTGTTAGGCAAAGCATATTCTAGCTAAAATTTCACTCTCTTTTTATTTTTTCTTTCCTCCAGCTTCAGTATAGAACCAAATTATGATTTTCTTTATATCCATGACGGGCCAGACAGTAATAGCCCACTGATTGGGAGCTTTCAAGATAGCAAGCTACCAGAGAGGATAGAAAGCAGTTCAAATACCATGCATCTGGCTTTTCGAAGTGATGGATCTGTTAGTTTTACTGGATTCCATCTAGAGTACAAAGGTAAGTAAAACTTTTTTCTTACCTATTTTAACAAAATCAGCTCATGAGTCCAAAATTTAATCTGTTTGAATTTCACCTAGTTTTCTGCCTGGTAATGTTTTTGTTTTGTCTAAGATTATGATAATATATATAATCTGTTCATACAAATATGAATAGTGGCCAGCCATAGTGGCTGAGGGAGCTCTGGTTGTTTAGTGTGGAGAAAAGGAGAGAGACCTTACCTTTCTACAACTATCTGAGAGAAGGTTGTAGCAATGTGAGGACTGGCCTTTTCTCCCAAGTAACAAACAGTGGAACAAGAGGAAATGGCGTCAAGTTGCATCAGAGGAGGTTTAGATTGAATCTTAGGAAAAATTGCTTCACAGGAGGGGTTGTCAATCATTGGAACAGACTGCCAGGAAAGTGATAGAGTCACCATCCCGGGAAGTATTTCAAAGATGTGCAAATGTGGTACTTAGAGACATGGTTTGTTGTGGATTAGTATGTTATAGGTTTACAGTTGAGCTGAATAATCTTAAAGGTCTTTCCCAGGCTAAATGATTCTATGATTCTCTTCTACTATTCTATAACATGGGTGGAAAATCAGCTTGTTTGATGAGCTGAGACTCTTGGCTAGTATTGATTTGGATTAATAATGCAGGCCCTATCCTCTTTGTTCACAAACATGTATGATGGGTAAGAGCAAATTTTTGGGCAACAGAAGTTTGGAGAGAAACGTCAGTGCTATTCAAAGGGATCTTATGATGTCGTAAAGTCAGGCTGACAGGAGCCTTTAACAAAGTGTTCACGTGTTCTGGTTTTGGCTGAGTTAAAGTTAGTTTTCTTCCTAACAACTGGTATAGTGATGTATTTTGGTTTAGGATGAGTATAATGTGGATACACTGATGTTTTATTTACCACTGATCAGTACTTACACTAAGTCAAAGACTTCTGAGCTTCTCATGCTGCTTTGCCATTGAGGAGTCTGGGGAAGCACAAGAAGTTGGGAAGGGACACAGCCAGGACTGCTTACCCCAGCTGTCCAAAGGGGTGTTCCATACCATATGGTGTCATGCTCAGCATGCAAACTAAAGGAAAAGCTGGCCTGGGAGACAATGTTTAGGAACTGTCTAGGCATCAGTCAGTTGGTGGTGAGTAATTGTTTTTCACTTAAATAACTTGTTTTCCTGGTGTTTTATTTATCTCTTCTTTTTTTTTTTTTCCCATTTTTATTTTGATTACAATTTATTATTATTTCTATTGTTATTTCTATTAGGGATTGAGTTGACTGCAGGTCTGACCAGACCATGTTAAAACAAATTTGTTTTAAGCATTCATTGTATTAACTTAATAGTCACGGATCACAATGTTGATTTATTTCGATTCAGAGTTGTTGTGCTTGTTCTGAGAGTTGTGTTACGTATGTATATGTATGGCCAGACATTGCAAACAAAGATTTGGGAAGGGGTCTCCCCACTGCCCTTCCAGCCTGCGCAGTGGATTTTTTAGGTGAGGCACAGCGTGCACAGAACTGCCCCCACCGTTTAAGTCCTAAGGTCCATTTGCCATGGCTGTATGAGCTTGGACAGTGACAGTGAAGTCCTCCGGACTGTCACAGCACCCAATACTAACCGGGGCTGACCCTGCTTAGCATCTGAGATCTGACGGGGTCGAATGGCAGGGAGGCATTTAACTGGCAGGGGACAGTCAGCACTGAGACTCGAACTCAGGTCCTTAGGATTCAGAGTCCAGAGTGCTCTACTTTACACCACGGGACTGCCCTTGTGTTATGTAAAAAACTTACTTTCTCTATATGTTCTTTTTTTGTTACCTCTGGGGGCTGGATGAAGGATATCACTGTGTAACACTGGCTTATGATATGATGAAATATTTACTGTTTGTGAAACTAATCTGGTATTTTTACTCATCATTGTTGTCATCTCCATACTTAGAGAACTGTCTCTTGAAAACCACTAACAATCACACTTAGTTTTGAGAAGAAGAATCAAAATGTTGATCCACAAATGGGGGAGGGGATTCCTCCACAATAATCACGTTACTCTTTATCAGATTTAAGAAAGGGAACTTTAATCAGAAAATGGATATAAGAAAGATAACTGTTCTTAACTGCTATATATATTTATATGTGTAGGTATAGATATAACTGTAAACAGACCAGAACAAACTGCTTTCCCAAGACAAGAAAAACGAAACACAACAACCCCCAAATCAGCAGGTTTCCTCCTGGAGAAAAGTTATACTTATGGGCAATGTCTGTGTCACAACCTGACAAGCTGCAGGGTGAGCTCCCAGTCTCTCCAACAAGACAGATGAGCGGTGAGCACTCAGATGAATTCTGTCTCTCCCTCTGTGTCCCTTGTCGTAAACGAAGAAGGAAAGCTGGAAAACGGAGAACCGCAGTGTGTCCCAGAAAGCAGCTGCGACTTCTCTCTCCTGGGTCGCTGCTGCAGCCAGGGCGGGCTGGTCACGACACTGCAGGCGGCGGTGGGACTGGAGCGGAGACTGGGACCCCAGTGCCGAAACCAGGAGCAATAGCAGTGGCAGGGGAAAAAAACTGGCTTACTCCATGGTAGCAGTAAGGAGCAGCAGCAACAGCTTCTCTCCCACAGCAGCACACACACCACCAGAGCCGTGTGTAGTCCCCAAGAACAAAAGAGACAGTCCAAGCCCCACCACATCTTTCCCCCGTCTCCCTCACCCAAAATGATCAAGAAGGAATTGGTAGTAATTAACTACTTCTTTTGTTTTGGCATGGGGAGTTACTGGCGGGGAGAGAATTTGCATCAAAACTACAACACAAACCCTTTACCTTTTCTGCTCAGAGAGCCAATATATCGGGCAGATAGGATGAAACACTTCCCCTACTCTTTCACATTTCCTTTCTCCTTTGCCTTCCCCTTCTCCTCCAGCCTAGTTTCAATAGGGGTTGAGAATTCTGAATATCCTTGAGGTGTTCAAGCCAGCACATTCATATTGCTGTCTCCTCAACGTGGCTCAGGTTTTGCTTAAGATTAAATAATTATTTAGGAATACTGCTCAGAGATCTGCCCTGAGGGTGGATAGGTATGAGCAGCAGTGCACATGGGATAGTATGGGCAAGTTCCAAGGACAGTGGACACCTCCAATGTTTTGATTCTTCATCCCTGAACAAGTGCAAATTTCTGAAAAAACTAGTAAAATATATGGGAAAAGTATCCTGTCATACTGACAATTCCAGAAAGACACAAATAATTGCAATGTGCTGGAACCTGGTCCAGGTCTAACAAGCCCAGTTCAACATAATTCCCTGTCCTCAAGTGGAAGAGGTCTCTGGATCTGATGACAAAACAACAGGCACTGTACCTACTCCAGCTTCCAAGATAAGCCTTACAGCTGAACCAGATGAGCAACTTGTGCTGGCATGAGTTACTTCTATTCAAAGAGAAATATTGGATGCAAAAGTCACTTGTTTGGCAAGGAAAGAACCTCCTAATAAAAAAGGAAAGGAGGAAGAAACGGATGAAGAGGGCTAGTGAAGCTAGGCCATCACAAAAAGAGGAAGAGGAAGAAGTAGAACTCATAAATGAGCTGGTGACAACCTGGTCAGCCAACTGTTACTTGGCTGCTCCAGTGCTGAGTTAACAGGGCCAGTAGCCTGGAATTGGAGGGTAGGGAAGCCAAGCAGCAAGGATCTCTTTCTCAGGAAGGGAGCATTGACAAAATGTTTAGAAAAGCGGCATGTCCTAGTTACAGCAGCCGGGACCAGTTTATTACTGTGTGAGTGCAACCCAAACTGTGTATTCTACACCCTCAATGTAATTTCTTATGAACTGTTAGTAATGGATTGTTGGAAGCAGTTGCCCAGGGCACAGCTGACCCCTCAGACTCCAAGCTGGGTGTTAAAGGACATTATGAGATAGAAGGGTGTTCCTATCTTCACACCAATGACTCAGATGTGATAACTCCCTTCTGAGGAGTCATTAGCACCTTCATACCCAGCCCAAGGGATCATCTCTGCTAATGGGCCATCAAGGATTCCAAAAGTATCCCATGACTGACAAAGTAAATCACCCTTTGTGAAATTCCTTGCCCTGGGGGAGGTACTTGCTGGACATTCCCATCTGAATGTAAGCATATATAATTTTGGGTTTGAGGGACTTCTGGTACCATTCATCTGATCCAGAGGAGGGCCAGAACCTTCACAGGGCTGCGACTGCCACTCCTGAGAGCATTGGAACCATCATCCTCACCAACAGGTTTTCCTTTCCTTTTACTTTGGACTCAGGGGGACTACATGGGGCTCAGCACAGGGGCTAACAAACACCATTCTGTTGTGCCCCAAGGTGCTGGGTTATACATCTGGGCTTTGTGTGTTTTAAACTAATTTTTTCTCTGTATCATTGCATTTATTGTAACTTTTTTATTAAATTGGAATGCTGGCTTGTAATCTTGTTTTGAGTTGGCTTCATCTATCCTGCCGGTTTACCTTTAAACCAGCACAGGGCACAATCCCCCAGCCTCTGAAAGTGACTCCTGTCAGGCATGAGGGAAAGGTATCCCTTCAACGAAGATGTTATATGCCATTTAGGCAAATGGACCACCAAGAAGAAAGGTATTTAGTACTTGAAGGAATTAACCACACTGCAGGTGATTTAGGATGACCTGGATAATGAGCAGATATCCAAAGACAGATCAAGTCCAGTACACGTGACCCATGTGGTGTAACTTTTTACAGAACACACCATACGCCAACTCGTTGACAGTGAAGACCTGGAAAGACAGGGAGGGACAAATACTGAGCAAAATGGAAGTGGAGAGAACATGAGAAAGTGGGATGGAATACCTACCTCAATCCTAGAGATTGTATGTGAGTAGCAGGGATTAAAATCACAAAAGGGGTTCTTCCAGAAAAATGGCTGCAGGACAGGGAAAAGAATCAGAAGAGTAAAAGTGAGAAATCTGGTGGGTTGAGATAAAGACAGTTTAATATGGAAAGAAAGAGCCCTGAACATAAGGAGAGCAAAATAGGAATTTGTTCACCACTTCCCATGGGCAGGCAGGTGTTCAGTTAATCCCAGGAAAGCAGAGCTACATGGCGTATAATGATGACTTGGGAAGACAAATGCCATAACTTCAAATGTTGCCCCTTTCTCTTCTCCCACCAGATTTATATGCTGGACATAACATCATATGGTAGGGAACCCATATCAAGTGGGTCATACCATGTGACCCAAGTTTGGCCATTTAGGGTCAGCTGGGTTTGCTTCAACTACCTAATAATGGGGTATTGAAAAGACAGCCAAAGGTTCCTGAGGTAGCGATAGAAAGAGCTAATGGACACAAGTTGAAATAAGAGAAATTTTAATTCCATATTAAGAAAAGATGAATTACTCTGATGTTTGTCAAATATTGGAACTGCTTGCCCTGCAATGTTGTCATCTAAATCCTTTCAAATCATAACTGAACTATAAAAAGGGCTAAGTGGCCTAATCAAATTGGCCCTGATTTGCATTGGGTTTGTACTATGTTTCTTTCAACCCAAATTATTCTGATTTGATGAACTTGTTCATATAAGTTGTAATGGATGCATTTGAGTCCTACATGTACAATAAGTCTATTTTAAGTGACAGTAGTCCTCAAGTTAATGCTTCATAGGTGGGAGCTGTATTTTTCAGTTCCAAATCTCAGACTGACCCATATCCCAGGTCTGGTCTGTAATCATGTTTCTGGTAGGGTTTTGTTCTTCCCGTTCCCTCTCCCCCATTCATTTCTATGTTATAATGGAGGAAAAGGTTATTAGTTCTAATAAGTGCTCTGGAGAATAATTATGCAATGTCTGCTGTAGTTAGGTATGTCTGTAATCTCTCTAAGAAGCTTATTATGGCTTTATGCTCTTTGAGACTTAGGTATGGAGCAGTAAGTCAAGTTCTGGACAAGGCACATGCTTTCTTGGCTTTCAGTATTGTTTTCTATGCACTAGATACTAGTTTTCTGGAGAATTTTGGCATCATTACCATATGTTATTCAACAGAGACTTCCTTATTGAACTTGAGATTGAAGCAGCATATATAACTGTTTTCAGACTGTTTCAGAAGCCTTAGTTGATCTGGTGGTGTTCCAATGTTATCAGAAAAGTCAATACTGTTCATCTTGAAGCTTGTTGCAAAAATTTATTATGGGCAAAACTGATACACAGTATGCACAGCCAGGAGTGTAATGTTACCGTAGTTCAAATCTGAACTGCCCAATAAAGAAAAATACTTGTATTCCCTGCATAATTGTTACAACAATTATTATTAAAATGCTACTGCAGAAAACATGCATTCTGGCTTTTTCTCTGATCCTTTGCTAAACCTGTTTCTGTTACTTATGTGTTTTTAGCTTTATAATTCTGCTATTCCTGGGGAAAAAAGTGAAAGGGCTGCAGTGGTCATCAGTCTTGGGTTCCTCAGTTGGAGCAACATGACATTGATGGTGAAGGACTTGTACTCCTGTCTCCTACAAGCACTTATAAATTTGCTAATGCAGTCTTCTTATTTTCTCTTTTCTTCACTGGTTTTCAATCAGACCTAGTGAATCATTTTGCCACATTTGACTTAGTTCTTCATATATTGTAGTGTACTCTACTGACTTTCTTTTTACAAGTTCACTTAGCAGCTCCTTCAGATTTGCAAAATAGTTTTAAGGTGCTAAGTATTTCAGGCTTTATTTTCCAGAGTAGTTATTAAGAAACTGTATTTCTATAGTGTTTAGTCAGCAACTTCAGGAGTCTGTCACAACTATAAGTTTGGGGAAAAGAAAATTACAGGGTTGTACTTTTTCTCTAGAGATAATTCGTGCTGTGACAGATCATGTCTTTCCTCAATTTTTGATTTATGCACCAGACATAATAGATTATTTTTTCTCTCTTTATCTTTTCATGTTGTACTAATAACTACTTTATCCAAGGATCTCGTAAGTTATGAAACATTTTGAATTATTTTTTTCATAAACTTAAGAATTATGATCTCTCAACATCACTTTTGAATCAATACAGATATATCAATATTGCTTCAATATAAAGGAAAAATAATGTTTTATTGATACTGTTAAAATTTTAGTTATAATCCTAAATTATTTTTTAATTTATTTTTTAAATTTGATAAGTTGGACTTGAATGAATTTTCAATTTGTCCTAAGACCTGCCAGGCTTCTCAAGCGAAAGTGTGGTTGGCTTACCTAATAATTATTGATATCTGTGTGCTATCCTACAGACTTTCTAGTAAATTGCATCTTTTAAATCTTCATTGTCCATCCAGATTTTTGATTGAGTGTTAAAACGTTTTAGATACCATACTGCAACTACCTAAAGGAATCAGTGTGAATATTTAATGCCTTTTCTTAATGATTAATGATGAGATATGACTATTACTTGTTATGGTATTGTTTTACATATGAGAAGCCTGCTCTGTAGATTATATATGCAAATCCTAAAAAACTGTTAACCATATTAGGATATCTTCATGCTCTTTTGTAAGATGTAAAGTTGAAATTTCAAGAGAATTATTCTATTTCTCCATCTTCAAATGTAAATGCTATGTAATTATTTCTCCCTTTTCAGAAATCCTAGAACATAAACATGGCTTTAAGGGATCTACTTAGTTCATTGGCTTAGCTCTAGCAGTGGCCATTAGCTTATATGTGACCAAACTACATACAAGTAAAATAAAGAATATATTTATTGATTATCTGTAATTTTTCAGAAACTTCAGCTTAAGTACTGCCAGAATAAGATAAAGTGACTTTTTATTCAAAGCTCTTGAAAAGCCTTCCAGGAACTTCAGAGTTCACATAGTCATTTGGTAACCATACCTGCCTGTAGCAGAGAGTTCCACAGGGCAAATATACCTGGAAAATAAACACTTCTTTTGAGGTATTAGAAAGCTGGCACTGATCTTGCAGAAAATGAAGAAGTGTTCCCTATCGATCCTCTCCAATACACTTAAATGTTAAAGAAGAACATTTGAAATTTCTATCTTCTGTTTGATAAAACATAATACTCCACTCTTTATCCTGTACTGCAAAAAAGCATCTACGTCATTCCAGTTTCTACCTTATATATTCACTGTTCTTTTTCTTTAATGAAAATTAAAGAAAATATTTAGAGTTTATTAATTTTGAAGAAATTCTTGTTTGCATACTTATTTTGTAACAAGCTACTCATATTGATTTCCTTCATTTACGTTTTCCCACCACAGTTTTTAAAATTAAGATGTGTCTTATCTGCTGGAAGAATGTCCATAGATCTACATTCATCTAATTAAATAACTACATCACTGATCACAATAAATTTTCAGGAAAAAAAATAAAATTCTGTAATGGAGTGCTATATCTGGAAAAAATACAGAAGATATAGTTTTGGTTATTATGCAGTAATTTGTTCGGTCTTTAAAAAGGAGACAGAACATTCAATGTAGAAGGAGTGGCTTCTTAAAGAAAACTCAGGGTCTACAGGGTGTTCAAAGAAGACCTTGAGAGAACTGCAAAAAAACATTTGTAGCATTTAGATTATATTCAGAATGATATTTACACTTCTTTCCTTTACAGCAAAACTTCGTGAGTCTTGCTTTGATCCTGGAAATATAATGAATGGAACTAGACTTGGAATGGATTACAAGTTGGGTTCCACTGTCACATATTACTGCGATGCAGGTTATGTTCTTCAAGGATATTCTACACTAACATGTATCATGGGAGATGATGGAAGACCTGGATGGAACAGAGCCTTGCCCAGTTGTCATGGTAAGAACAGTTTTTCATTTATTTCAGTTGCTGTTATTACTCTTGTTTAGTCATATGGAAGAAACATGAAAAATTAGAAGTGATTTTAATAACATTCTCTTTCAAGAAAAAGACCTTTTCAATATTATATGTAATAAGATATATATGTAATAACTCAGGAAACTATTTATCTATTTAAACATTGGATAAATAGTGCTATATGTTATTATTGTGAATAGAGGGTTCCTAATATTGTCATTCTCTATGCTGACAGGTATTCTTGAAATAATTAACAGCAGAGTATATATATTTATACCATATATATGTATTTAAATACAGAATTAAGTACACTTTGGATGTCACAAATTACCTTTGTTTCTTTTTTTTATTACTGGTTATGAAACCTCATAGATGAAATATTTTGTATATACAACATTATGTCACTTAAGTTGTTGGACATGTGGTCTGTAGAAAAATTAAGCCTTGAAATGAATGAAAGACCAAATTATTCAACATTTCATGGATATGAAGAACTCCACTCATTTCAGAAATGTCCTGACTTCAGTTATATTACCATTGACTGTCTCAAGCATCAGCATTTTCAGATTTAAACTCTAAGAAAAGATTAATTTTTTTATTTTACTGATATCTTAACAGAAATACCCTCTTCAAGCTTTTCACTTTGTGAAGTCATGAATTCTGTGAGATTAAGTGCAAAAGCTCTCCCATGTATGCAGATATTAATAACAGAAAAATGCCAAATTACAAAATTTGTTTGCTCCATAAGTTAAAATAAAATCCAATTAAGCAGTTCCTTTCAGTTCCTATTTTATAATTTGAAGACAACATCCCCTGTTAAATCCATTTCCAATTTGAATAAATATATTTTTTAAATAGAATATGGATTTTCTTTATTGTGTATTTTAAATTTCTATTGCAAGCTGGTGGAGTACCAGCAAAGCAGAAAAAAAAATATAAACAATCAAATCTAAAGAATACACAGTATTATAAGCATTTGAAGAAGTTCAGTATTTTCTTGTCCACCAAAATCTTCATAGTACTGAATTCCAAAATTCAATGGCATTGAATTGGAACATTGGCTCTAGCAAATGTTTGGAAGTGCATTCAAACTTGTAGGCTGTGTGCAATGAAGTCAAAAGTGTTTTCGTCATTTTAAAATGAGATATGAAAGTTGTTTCCTAGAGAGAAGTTGGTGAGGAAGGTTGCATGTAAGATGGAAAAGGTTCCTTTATTTTTTTTGAAGGTCTTACAGGAAATGAAAGATAAAGAATTTATCAATACAATAATTGTATCTATTAGTATCACTTGTAATCTACTTAGCAGTCTTTCATTGCTATCTATTTTAACATTCACTAAAGGGAGAATGCTTTGGTTGGAAGCACTGCCATTGTAATTAAAGGGAAAAAATATTATCATAAAAGGAGTAGTGGATATCTGTCACTGGTTCTAAATGAACCATTTGCTTTCCTGAATGCAAAAGGCCTTATTTCAAAGATTAAAAACTCCACACTGCTTTGATATGATGTCACAGAATAGCCTCCACAAAATAAAAAAGGCATTAGCTTTGCAATTTTCACTTGTTTTCCTTACATTGCTTTTTCCTCCAGTTGAGTTGATGGAGGTTTGTATTTACATTGCTGCGATATATCACAGTATATTTTGAAGACATAGTCAATGCTTTCCACTTCTATGAGATTTATCCCAAGAAAAACAGAACTTTTATATAGCTGTGAGAAAGATATCAGTTGATTAGCTTTCAGTTACATGGACCTGATAGAAATAGTTTGAGAGCTGAATTTTGCTCTTGACCACCAGTCTAACCTACACAATAAAATTAGCATAGTAGAAATCAGATTCCTCCATTTCGCTAGTTGTGTTTTTGAAACTCCATTGAAACTGATAATGTTATAATGAAATGTGCTATAGAATACCACCTTAGCAAGTGTGGCTGTTAAATGTATTTATTTATCTAGGTTCTTCTTTTAAATTCTTTTGAGCCATGTTTAACCATACAGGTTTATAGGGAGAGTGAAGTACCTCAGAATGCATAAAAGAGAAATATTATGAATGAGTATTCTCATTTTGCTTGTTGTTGTAGCTAAGTAGGTCAGAGGAGAGGAAGAAAAAACCTTCGACATTCCAGGTGACTCACTCAGCTCAAGGGATATGCTTTACAATTTATAGTATTGATCACATAAAGAGTATAAATCAAAACACATAGAAAAGCTTTTCCTATTTTAAGAGAATAGTACTTGATCTAAGAGAAAAGGCTTTAAGTATTCTCTGAAAATGTCTGATACACCAAGCCCCATGCAAAATCTTTTTTGAGGAGCACTGATGTTCCATGTCTGGCCAGGCTTCATTATGAATTGGCTGATGAGTTGCTCAGTCTGTCAAAACTTGCTTTCCTGAAATGTGCAAAACTAGCATATTAATGCTAGAGTATAATACTAGAGTATTTATAGACCATACAAAACAAAACTGATGATTTTGGAGTTAGATTAAAGCTGAGCAATTTTTGCAATTCTACCTTTATTCCTTAATATATTATATGACCTAGTTCCATGAGCATTAGGCATGACTTGCATTTGGCTGAAACAATTTTTTTAAAATGACCTTGAGCCTTTCTAATAAGTGTGGGAAGTGAACCAAATCATTGGCTTCATTCCTTTATGAACACATGCAAAGATTATCAAGGCTAATATGCTAAGCTATTTGGTGTTTCATGGTGGATATTCAGAACAGGATGTAATTAACATATGCAGATGAAATATTAATGTGACAGAGACAGTGATTAATGATTTCTTTTAGCTACACCACCTATAGGTAATTTTAAATCTTTACTAGCAAACAATAATTATTTACAAAATAGTAAATAGTCCTGTAATGGGAAGTTTTATTTATGACTGTGAACACCTTGTTTCTATCAGAAGAAATTATTTATTGATCACTAAAAAATATTACTGCATTTCATTAAAGTGTGTTGTTTAATCTTTGGAAATATTTGAATCCAGGTTTCAAAATAACTCCATCTGTAAGATATATCTAACAATATTCAATATTCAGAATATTCATTCTGTTTCTTTCTACGCGTAGTAAATTTTTACAGCTTTTGACGTAGTTCAAAACAGATATATATCCAAAAACATTTAAGATAGAAGACTATACAGAAAAACTTAATCTTAATGTTTATTACTTTGCAATATAGTATATGTTGGCAATATTTTAATTAATTATTAAATATTGACTACTTAATTGGAGACTTTATAGGTAAACATTGTTATGCACTTTTTTCAGAGTGAAGCTGTGATTCTAATGTAGTTACTGCATACTGGCATGTTCTTTTGAAACCAAGAGTTTAGTCAGCCATCTTTTTACATGATAAATCATAGTAAAATTTCAAACTAAAGCCAAACTTTACATTTGAATGCAAAGATTTTGATCAAAGCATTTGAAACCTTCATTATTTTTTTTTGTCCCATTCTGCATTTTTGAGTACAAATGTAGAATTCTTGATTATATTCCCAAATCCTTAAATATAATATACAAGTAATTAAAAAGAAAATTTTGAAAGGTGCGCAAAACAGTTGTTAGAAGGCTAACATTAACTTTCTTATGTGGCATTTAACATTTTCATAATTTTTAAAAAAGCAACCAAACAAAATACACTTCTGAACAATATTACTTGTTTTGAAGTGACAGAATGGGTCAAATTAATATGTAAAGTGTAACTAGGTCAGTATCAGACATTATTACAGGGATACTATAGATGGATAATAGTAAGTATTTTGGGTTGCCTACAGTTGCTGCTTATTAATTCTAGGGTGGGGGTTTTGCTGAAAAAATCCACTTGTATTTAACTGGTTTTAATTATTTTATTAATTCAACATGCCAGGATGATATGTGCTCTTTCAGTTTTCTGCAAGAGGCTTATTCCTCAACGTTATTAATTTTATTTTTTTTTAAATAATGTACCTGTGGCAGAGAATTAAGTTTGGAGTAAACACATTGCCTTCATTCTTTGGAGGTGGCAGAGGATTCAATGAGATAGTAGAATACAAGCACAGATACAGGGAGGATACAAAGCCAGAATGGCTTACAATCACTAAAGAATTCTTGCAAAATAGGAAAGTAGTTCTCTGAAATCCAATGTTTATCTTTCTCATGTTAGAAAAGGCCCTCAGACAGAAATGCTTGAGGACTGCATGAGTTCAAATAGTATATTTATGGTATGAAGAGTGGAGCAAAATCACTGAGAGGAGTGCAAAGACCTACCTTAGTTAATATTCCATTAAGATAGTAAAAATACTAAAAGTGTTAAGACATGTTTAAGAGCTGGCAGAGGTGACGCTGCAATTGTAATTAGCATTTACCTCTGCCTCTTTCATTTAAAAGACATTAATCCCTACTAATTTCATGTTTGAATGATGACTAGCTAAATGATACTACAAAATGAAAATCATTAATTGCTATGGTCATGTGAACAAGTTGTACCACCTGCTCTTGGATCTTCAGTATTGAGTCATCCTTCTGACTAGATTTCTTCACTATCTACTTTAGAAACCATGACCATTCGTATAAGGTATAACTATGATTTTTCTCATATTATGCATGTACTTTCATGCTTGGACATCTCTGAATAGATAAAGCATTCAACTTCAGACAACTGGCCTCTGGAGCTGGTAGGTAGGGAGAGGGATCTGAATAGCCCTCCTGTGTTCCAGGAGGATATAGTTACTGACTTACTGAGCCAGCTGGATCCTCACAAGTCTATGGGACCAGACGGGATCCATCCCAGGGTGATGAGGGAGCTGGCAGAAGAGCTTGCCAAACCGCTCTCCATCATCTTCCAACAGTCCTGGCTCTCTGCGGAGGTCCCAGATGATTGGAAGTTGGCTAATGTCACCCCAATCCACAAAAAGGGCTGCAAGCAGGCCCCTGGCAACTACAGGCCTGTCAGCCTGACCTCCGTGCCTGGCAGGGTTATGGAGCAGTTCATCCTGAGTGCAATCACACAGCACCTTCAGGGTGGACAAGGAATTAGACCCAGCCAGCATGGGTTTAGGAGGGGCAGGTCCTGTCTGACCAACCTGATCTCTTTCTACGATCAGGTGACCCACCTGGTGGATGAGGGGAAGGCTGTGGATGTGGTCTATCTGGATTTCAGCAAGGCCTTTGACACTGTCTCCCATAATATACTCCTGGAAAAGCTGGTAGCCCATGGCCTGGACAAGTGTACCCTCTACCGGATTAGGAGCTGGCTGGAGGGTCAGGCCCACGGAGCTGCATCCAGCTGGCAGCCAGTCACTAGTGGTGTTCCCCAGGGGTCTGTGTTGGGTCCAGTCCTGTTTAACATCTTTATTAATGATTTGGATGAGAGGATTGAGTCTATCATCAGCAAATTTGCTGATGACACCAAGTTGGGAGGGAGTGTCGACCTGCTGGACTGCAGAGGGATCTGGATAGACTTGAGATATGGGCTGATTCCAATGGGATGAAGTTCAATAAGGCCAAGTGCCGGGTCCTGCACTTTGGCCACAACAACCCCCTGCAGCGCTACAGGCTGGGCACAGAGTGGCTGGAAAGCAGCCAGGCAGAAAGGGACCTTGGAGTACTAATTGACAGGAAGCTCAACATGAGCCAACAGTGTGCCCAGGTGGCCAAGAAGGCCAGTGGGATCCTGTCCTGTATCAAAAATAGCGTGGCGAGTAGGACCAGGGAAGTGATCCTTCCCCTGTACTCTGCATTGGTGAGGCCACACCTTGAGTACTGTGTTCAGTTCTGGGCCCCTCAGTTCAGAAAGGATATTGAGGTGCTGGAGCGGGTCCAGAGAAGAGCAACAAGGCTGGTGAAGGGACTGGAGCACAAGCCCTATGGGGAGAAGCTGAGGGAGCTGGGGTTGTTTGGCCTGGAGAAGAGGAGGCTCAGAGATGACCTCATCACTGTCTAGAACTACCTGAAGGGAAGTTCTAGCCAGGTGGGGGCTGGTCTCTTCTCCCAGGCACTCAGCAATAGGACAAGGGGGCACGGGCTTAAGCTCTGCCAGGGGAAATTTAAGTTGGATATCAGAAAAAAATTCTTTCCAGAGAGAGTAATCAGGCATTGGAATGGGCTGCCCAGAGAGGTGGTGGATTCACCATCCCTAGAGATTTTTAAACACAGATTGGATGTGGCGCTGAGTGCCACGATCTAGTAAATGGACTAGAGTTGGACCAGGGGTTGGACTCGATGATCTCAGAGGTCTTTTTCAACCCAATCGATTCTATGATTCTATGATTCTATGATTCATGGTATTTACACTATAAAAGGCAAAATTGATGCTCTTATTTTAAAACTACTCTCAACTCAATAGTTCCCTTTAATATTTTATGTAAAATCTGTTAAACTGGTAATGGGGAAAAAAAGCCATAGCCCCTTGGAATATGTTTATAATACTGTGAAATCTGACCACTTACTCTGTTAACTCTTTGTTAACTTTGTTAACATGATGTGAGGAGAGGGAATAATTGTCTTTTAAAATAATAAAAATTATATTCATTTACTAGACAGTGTAGTATAGCATGCATATATATAAATGTATAAAGCCATGCTTAATAATTAATTTATGTGGGACAGTAGTATACCACTATAAGTAATAAAGTGATGTGATGCTTATGTTCAAAACAATGCAATTTAAAGCTCACAAATCTAATATTTAAAAGTTTGTCAGACAGAATTAAGGCAGTTGTGCATTTCACAGTGCGTTTGGAACATCTTCATCAGTGATCCTACATACTACTGTGGCTGGGAGAGGGTATCATTTCTTTTTTTTAATCTACTGATGATAGAGTTGCTTATGTTTGTAGCCACCACATGAAGAGTTGCTATTTAAATCTGTTTCAATGTTTGAATGAGGGCAATTGCAGAAGCCACAGAGTATTCCTGCAGATAATAATACTGAATGTTTCTGTGGATGAGGCATTCTGGGTTTCTGTGTTTTATAGTTCCAAATGATCAGTTTAACCACTTAAGCAACATGCTTTACTTAAAATTGTTGTATGCTGGCTGCTTACAAAGAATGTCTCATTTTCTTTTTGCCCAGAATAACACACTTGTTTTATAAAATCACATAGAATGACCTGAGTACTTAGAAGTAGAATTGAAATCAATTAGGATTGCATTTTGAATATAAAAAATGCTATTAAATGCTAAATATTCTGAAAAGTTAGTTCTTAATTGCCAGACTTGAAAAGGCAGTTGAAGGTCTTTTGAAGAAATTATAAAGTATTTTATTTTATTGTGATTGCAATATCTTCTCAATATGTAATTTTTGTTCCCAAGCTTCCACTCTGCATTTTTCACAAATAACACCCATTGCTTTAGCATTCCAAGCTTTCCTCCCAGTATAGTCAGTGTAGACAGGCTTCTTAAAAGATCACCAAAGAGCTTGTGAGGAAGGCATATTTTTCCATTTGCGTTGGACTGCATGAATATCTGAATGTACGGCATATGGTAAACTCTGTTATGGAGGGATGTATGTCTTAAAATTTAGCACTTAGATTTATCAGAAAGTAAAATAATAGGCATCTGAGTGTACTTTAACCTGTAAACCTTGCACTGCAGTGCTTTCCAGTATGATCATACTCATTACTCCTCTTCCACGGAGAAGAGACCATTGTACAGCAAGAACTACTGAGTGGAAAAGCCAAAGAGAGAAAGAGTTAACTTCCACATAGTGGATTTGGTAGTAATTAAGTAGAGATTTAGATACCAATATATACTTTTGTGAGATAGTAGTATCATCTTTCCTAAGACATGCGACTGATAGTTTATTGTACAATATGCAAATAGTTTTGGGAGTAGGAAAATTAAAATCTTTCTATATGACTATGCAGATAGCTGGTATTTTGCTGTAAACTACACATCTTTTTAAAATTATGATTGAGTTAAAAATCTCAGCTTTTCCTAAAGAGATTTTCTTCATATCAGACAAAGTTTGAAAATGTTACTGGAATTAACTATAAATATTATGAATTCTAGAAAAATTCAGAAAATAATTAAAAATTAATAAAGGCACAAACAGATGTCTGCAGCAAGCATTACTCTTGAGTGTCTGACCTTTTGCATATACATTTGGAATTCATAATATGACTTTACAATGTCCATTGAATAATAAATGTTGTGTGTAATTATTCCAAATTTTCATTTAAGAAGTAATAATGTAATAAAGTATAAGAAATTAAGAAATGTGTTAATTAGAATGATCTTATTATAATCAGCTGCCAAAGAATCCTAATATCCAGTGTATTGAAGGGATTAGTTAAGTAGAGTGCATGTAAAACCAGGCACTTCATCTTCTGTTGAACTAAATATGCAGCCAATTTTTAGAAGCATAATTTAATGAAAGAAATCTTAAAAAGGAGAAAGAGCTCAAGCTATATATACTTGATTTTTTCAGCTTTATTAATTTTCTTTACTATAAAAAATTGATTTGAAATCAAGCATATCTATCCAATCCAGAATTTGAAATAAGTTTGCTTATATGCTTATATGTTAGTTTGAATAAACATTATGAACAAGCAAGGAAAATCTAACAGGCAGCTTTAATATTTTTGTGAATACCATGTAAATAATAAAATACATAAATTTACTGAGTTTCTAATTTATTTGGCAATAAAAATACATAGAAAACACACATGAAAATAGAGAATACTGTATGTGATTTTTTCTTATTTAGAATATGAAAGACTGACAATTTTTTGGTTTTGCTTTGTATACACAAATTTTCAAGTAGAAGGTTGAAAACCCATTATTTTACTTTCAAAAAAAATTTCACTATTTATTTTGAGGTGAAGAGAAAAACACTTTTTAGTAGTAGTTTACATAAATATATGTTTGTTTATTTAGTGTTAGCACCATAGGTGTATATTTTTCTTTTTTTCTGTTTTGTTTTGTTTTGTTTTGTTTTGTTTTGTGGTGTGGTGTTTTTTTGGTTTTTTTTTAGTTTTTTGGTTTTTTTTTTGAACAGACTTGGTGACTTCAGGGTATTCTGTTCTTAGAAGGAAAAAAAAAAGATCACTACCTCTTATTCACACAGAGAAGCAAATATGTATTTTCCATAGTCTGCCAGACACTGATGTAACACAGGATTAGGTGGGATCAGTTAATAATCATGGTAAATCAATTAATTAATAACTTACATTAAGGAAACTGATCCAGTCACCTGCACTGGCTGTAGCTGACAAATATGCTTATTTCTGACTTCACCTGAGGTAGCAGTCAGAAGTGCCTCACTCTAGTCTAATAAGACTTCAGTTGTCAACTGGAAGATATATAAGTTGGGTTATGCTGGTGGTAACATGTATAAGACTAATTTCATTCTTTGCACAAGTTTTGTCATCTCCACATTTACTGTCACAGTGGGGAGTAGGGGAGGGTTCTGGGGAATAGAAAAACCTACAGTTGGGAAGCTTTGTTGTTTCACATTTTAATTGAAATTTATTTTCCTTCTTGACTGGGATATATACAGCATTTAGTCAACATAATATAGGAATGGTAAACAAGCTTAAAGAGTATAGCTACCCCTTTTAGATCCTGTGTTTCTTGACATTTAACTCAGAAGCTGCTTGTGTTACAGCTTTTTCCTGAAGTTACACTCTTTTGAAAGAACAGTGTCTCCCACAACAAAACTTTACTCCTGGTTTTGAGGTATTCACTGAAAACTTATCATGACATGTTTCTCTTTTATACCATAAAGTGTAGCTGTGTGTTAAGAAGTTAATACAATAAATCACAACACTATGCAAGACATGTTCATGTATTCCAAGTACTGCAGAAATTGTTGTGTTGTTATGAATTTAAAAGATTACAGTTTCTTTATTGTCACACTGAACATTTTAAGTTTCTGGTTTTTTGTTAATCAGTTACCGATTAAGCTGGTAGTTCAAAGCTATACTTAGGTAGCATGCCAGGAAATACACTGGATTGATTTGTTGGTGAAGTTTTAATAAAAAATATTTTCATATATTAAGCTGTATTTCTATTTAGAGTTGAGGTCAAATATAAGTAATGGAAGGCCAGAGAACATTAATTACAGTGATGTTTCATTTATCTTCAGTTCAAATAGTGGTTATTAAATTAACATCTCGTATTTCATCATAAGATAAAATTACCAAATGAATGGCGAAACAGCTGGCCTAAAACAGAGCAGATTTTCTCAATGAGAGTAAATGTGACAGTAATGTGCTCAGAATGTATCTTAAGTGTCTATAACATATTAAAATTGGGCACTCTGGGAGGAAGAGAAGAACAACTTTTTTTTTTTTTAATTTTACTTCGTATGGGGAATGATATCAAAACAAAGAAGCTCATAGAAACAAATTTGAAGATAATAGCAAAAAGTAAGTAACGTGGAATCATGTAAAGAATTAGAGATCAGACCAGTCAGAATCAAAATCTAAATGGATCATCCAATGAGGTGGTGAAACAAGAGAAATTAAGGTATGTATTTCAGGGAAAGGAATCATGTTCAAAAGAAGGTAGTAGAAAGTGTGACTAACAGGGTTTTGAGAAAAAAACTTTTAAACCTAATCTAACTAGTAATACACTTTTTCAAAGATTAGAAAAGTGTGAAACTTATTAAAGCATCAACAGCAGATCAAGACCAAAAATACATTCAAGGAAAATGTTATTGAAGGAGGGGCGAGAGGGGGGAAGGGGGGCGGGTATGGAATTAAGTTATATGCTATGTTATGTTATCTTTGTTATATTATTTACTGAGGTAACCAGAGAGGCTGTGCATTAGAATCTTTCCATTGGCTCAAAGGAACAGTCAAAATAAAGAACATTGATAAATTGTACAGACTTTTCTGTGTAGTTCTGAAAGACATTTATATGAAGTGTTTGGAATACACATGTTGACTTAAGGTTAAGGTAGCCTTTCTATAGAAGTAGTGGGAGGTGATGAACCTGTCAAAAATCTTCCATGATGAGTAATTGGCCAATTTCCACAGTTAGAAAATTGATAGAGATTATTTAGGAAAAAAAAGTAGAACTAGGAGATGCATTATTCAACATGCTAAAGGAAAATCAATAGAACTTTTGAAGAAGAATGTGGACTTTTTTTTTGAGAATTCATAGAGCTCAACAAGCATTAAATGAAATTAAAAAGAGTTTATAGTGTATCACTGAATTCTTGAAGACATTTGGCAGTGTTCCATGAAGAAAGATTGTCTTTTGAAGGAAAAGTAATACAATGTGTTAGAATAAGATTTGATTGCAAGGTAAGAGTTGAAAGCTGTTGATGTGATGGCAAGTTTTATATTACCTAGAAAAAAAAATACAGTAAAAGAAGGTAACCACAAAGATCCCACACATACTTGTGTTGGGAATTGTGCTGTCCAGTACAACTTCACATAAAATTTGGAAGATAAAATTCACACTATCACAAAATTATATTGTAAAATCATATCTAGAGTCAAATACACAAAGTTTCATCCTCAATGGTAGGTGACTTACAGAGTAAAATTACATAAATTTCGCTTTTGTTAAGTGCAGACTAAATAAATGTTCATAGAAGAAATAAGTATAGACTTGTGATAACAGACAATTAGATTTTGATTGTGAGGTATAGAATGGGTGAGTTTGGAAGGGACTACAGTGACTCATCCAGTCCAATATCCCTGCTCAAGCATGGTGTTCCTAGAACAGGTTGTACAGGATTGTGTCTAGGCAGTTATGGAATATGCCCAATGAGGGAAACTGCACAATCTCTCTGGGCACAGTGCAGAACTTCTTCCTCATATTCAGAGGAACTTCCTGTGCATCAGTTCCTGCCTATTATGTGGCTCCACTAAGAAGAGCCAGGCTCAATCCTCTTTACGCCCTCCCTCAAATAGTTCTATACATTGATGAGGTCCCCTCTCAGTCATCTCTTCTCAGGGCAGAACAGGCCCAGCTCTCTCAGCCTTTCCTAGTAAGAGAGATGCTCCAGTCTAAGGTAAATTACCTTTAAGTCATTATGACTAGTCATTTGCAGATTAGTAAAAGTCTATCATGGTTATATTTTTTTTTCCTCAGAGAGTATCCTAGCCCATGAGATATATTCTGATGAGTCAGTATTAACAAAAGAACAAATAAATATAACATGAAAGTCATTTGGTTCTTGCCTTTAGATATAGAACAGTTTATTTCTCAGCACTTAGAGTTCAAGGCTTGAAAATTAAATTTTTTAAATTTAATCTTTATTACAAGGAAATAAAACAGTATTAGGTTCCTGGGAAGTGCAATTAAAAATACTTTTAAACAACTGAATAAAAGTTCCATAAATCTATCTTTCTGATACTGAGTAATAGAACTGTACATTATGCTCTCTTCAGCTTGGTAATTTAAAGTGTAGTAAGTAAGATTCTCTGGATTGCCAATCACTAGAGAATCTCAGTGATACATGTGAAGGTCTTCCAGACACAAAAGTCAGCAGCCTTGCTTTGTTTCTGTTTTACGGCATCCCTAGGGATCGAGATGTTCCTCAATTAACACAGTTCAGAGACTATCAAAACTCTTAGCCAAAAATAGCTACTATGAATCCTCTTGGGTTTTTCTGTGTATCAGTTAAATACTTGATTTTAAGCAAATTAATGAAGATACTTGTAATTAAATGTTTCATTGTGGAAAGCCTAAGTTCCATAGACTTGTCCTGGGTATGTTCAGAAATGAAGGCTATTAACTAAAAATATGCACAAACTATCATGTGGGTGTGCCTTGGGTTGAGCTGGCAAAATGCCAACTACCCAATACAGAGTGTCGGTCTCCCTCCCCCTCCCACTGTAAAGGGGGAGAAAGGAGAAAAAAACCCCTGGAAACACAATAAAGGTTTAAAATAATTATATATGTTTATACAGAAAAGAGAAAATTAAAAAAAAAAACCTACAGTATAACACACACTTACACAAGTTAGATGTAACAACAATTTTCTACTTCCCACTGAAGACAGGTCCCATCACTCTGCATTTATAAAGCACTCCAAAAGACACCCATCAAGGCAAAAGAGAGAGAATAACAATAAAATGTTTACTTCCCCAAATTAAAACAAAATGCAATGTAGTGGTGGCAGCAGCAAGGCCCAGCACAGCAGGACAGCGGCAGAGTGTCCTGTCACTACTGCAGCCATGATGCTAACTAAGAAACTCCTACTCTACTGTATTTATATCTCAGTTTTGCGTCATCTGCTATGAAATATTGCTTTGGTTGCTTAACTCGGGTGACACCTGTCTCTTCTAATCTACGTAGATTCTCTGAGCCTTCTAAATAATAAAATTGTCTTTAATAACTTTTTCTTTTATTTAAAATAAAAATATTATATTTATTCTTATATTTCTTATTTTGAAACCATTTCTTAAACAGTACAGTTAATTGAAAATCTATCACTTGTTAATATACTGAAATAATTCCATTAGAAATGAGAAGTGTCATTGTTGTAATCTTGCTTTAAATCTTTCAAAAATTAGCAAGAGATACAGTATAATCAAAAAGTAGTTACACATATAGAAGCTTTAGTTCAGCCAAGAAGTAAGAGCTTGAGATTTTAATACTTGTGAAATTCTGTGCTTCATGCATGTTGATAAAAGTGGCCATTCTTATATTATATAAAACTGTAAACTGTGCTTGAAATGTCTTAATATATGTTGACATTCCATATTCAAACCCAAGTATAGATATTGCACTTCCTTTTTTTTTGTCTTCTTCCATGTTTTAAATGCTAATTCTGCATTATATTTTATTTATTATTTTATATTGGAATTTGTGTGTTCATTGACCTGTTATCTTGGCTATTATTTATTTTATTCTTAACAGTTCTTTCTTACCCTTTTTTTCTTTCCTTTCAGAAATTGAGTCTCTGTTCACTCTTTCTTCAGTCTCAGTTTAAAAAGTGGGGATTTCTATATTCTTAAAATTAATTTGAAAGTCTGTGTGACAAACCTAAACAGAAATGATGGAAAAGAATGCTGAGATTGAGCAGATTCCAATGACAGGTTATTTAATTTATCATTAGCTGTAAGATTTCAAATTTAAAATTACAGTCTGTTATATAAATTAACTATTACTTCAGTTTCCTTTCAAACTGCTAATGCACATGAACACTAAAAATATTGAACATCACTTGGAAACAAAGTGATCATCGCTTGGAAACCTAAAGTTTCCTTCTCATATTGTAGATATATAGATGATTTCTAAAATATCACATTCCTTGTACCAGCTGTGATTCACTGCTAGTGCTTAAAAACTCATTTTGGTAAAGGAACATTCTAGAGACATGCAAATGGGCATTATACAACAATAAGGAATTTTGAACGGATAATACACTCATTACAACTTCCCCAGTACTAAAGTAGTGAGAGTCTTATTATCAAAATAGGATTCAGGAGCTGATATCATTTATGAGCTCTCTAGTAATAAGTAGATTCATTGTTCTATGAAGCTCTAAATAAATTCACAAAGTTAGTTCTAAGAAAGCTCATGATTTTAAATTTCATCCTCAGGTTTTTTTTTGGTTTTCCTTCTTCTTTATGAAAAGATATTGTAAGCATGTTCTCATCCACTAAGGTTACGAAACAAAAAGTATTCTCAGTGAGAACTCAACTTCATTGTCTGTCAAATGATTGAGAAGCCATTATCATCCTCTTCATCACATAGTAGGAATGATTCTTTCGTAAACCAAATAAGTAATGAAATTTAATTTAAGTTTGAAGAATGCACAGCTGAATAAATAAACAATATGTAGGCTATAGAGCCTCAAAAAAGAAAAATTTTCTCATTGGAAGGGGTGATTATTTCTTTTGAAGAGATCTGTGAATCCTTACACTTTTTTGATTCATACTTTCTGTTGCATCATTATGCCACAAATCTGCTATTGTAGCTAAAATGTGTTAGGTTTGTTAATCTCTGACTTAATTTTACTTCTCCACATCTGTCACAGAATGCTCTTTTCCTCTTGTTGTCTAAATACACTTGAAAGACTCTGAAATGGTCTTCCCCAGAAGACTGCCAATTTTCTTTTCTTTTTTATTCATTTGTTATGTTGAAAGGTAAATTGCTTTAAAATGATTGTTCATTTTCTTTCAGAAGTTCCTTAAATATCATGTCAAGGCTTTGCTGCAGATGGTTGACTTGAAAAGTGTGTTTAAGCTTTCATTTAGTTTTTTTTTTTTCCAGCTGTGGAAGCTAGAACACTGGTGTGCTCTTTTGAAGGAATGAAGTCCAGGCACAGGCCGACTGCAAAAACCTATTTAATCTCTATTTATTACTAGCAGAGACTGTTTCACTGCAAAGACAAATAGAACAAAATATGTTAGACAGCATTTTCTCATATTTGTTGGCTCCATTCTCAGGCCCTGCTACTTTAACTCCAGTTTATTGACAGAAACAAAATAAAGCTATACCTAAATGAAAGAACACAGCCTAAGTGGGTGCTTCTGAAGTGAGAAAGAGTCCTGGAAATGTCATCACACAGAGTTCTAATGGTTTTATCATCTGGTGCCAGAGAACTCTGGTGCAAGGAGAAACATGGAGTGGAGGTGCCTCACCATCCTCCAGCTTGCTGGGAACAGTAAGACAGAGAGAACTCATATCTCATCTTATGCTCCAGGGGCAAGCAACATGAAAAAAAATCTTCATGAGCTGCCCACAATTCCTTCGAAAGTTAAGAAAAAAAATTTAATGCATTAAGCATCACTTAAGAATCGAGAAGACTATATAACACTGGAAATTAGTTTAATCCGCTACTATCTGTTGAATTCCTACAGAAAGCTTTTTCTTGCACTAGTAGGAGAAAAATAAGGAATTAAGATTCAGAATTGTCTGCAATTCAGCTATTTTAGATTCAAAATTGTTAGTGCTTCTGTTAAACAAGGATTTAAAGTCACATAATTTAAGACTAGTTTCAATATGGTTATATTTTAGTTTTATTTCTATGTTAATATATTAAATGTGTTTATTTGATATCTGCTTATGTTTAACTATGAAATATTTTGAAATATACATGCCAAGTATTTGATAATAAATAATTCATGATATATAGCTCTACCCTGACATTTAAAAATTGAATCATTATGTAGAATTAGATTTTGGGTAATAAAATTGGAACTCTGACTCTTCAAATTTCTTTAATATTCTCTCTAGAGCTTTGACAATTTAGATAGGAGCATAGGGTTTTGTTTTTATGGTTCTGAACTTTGCTGCCCATCAAAAATGGACATGAATTAACGCACATGAGACAGAAAGAAAAATATGTCTTATTTCCAGATAATTTCGTTTGTTCTAAACAATATCGGAAAAATAAATATATAAGCAATAATTTTGCAAATTGATATTTTGGCTATTTGAATAACAGCCAATATTATGAAGGAGCTATCTGATGTGAACACATTCTACAGCAGAACTAAATGTAGGATTTTGACCTTCTGCCACATCTCAATTTCTATTAAAAAATTTATTTCACACTTTCCTTAACCTTGGTTAAAATGAGTAAATTTAGTAAAGTCATTTTAAGCAACACATGATTTCAGTACTTAAGAAAACTACACAGAACTTTTTAAAACTGTGTGCACCATAGTTCCTTAAGGAAAAAACTAATATAATTGAAATGTAATAATCATTGAGAGCAAACATTGTTTCTAAAGTTAGGCATTTTCCTCTGAATCTGAAAATGTATCTCATATTCATCTCTATAAAATCTACTTTTCATACCTTCAGAAAAAAACATTTTGTTTTCTTTAGAAGATTTCAGAAAACAGAAACTGAATACAGAAAGTCATTTGGATTTGCTTTTGGTTGTTTTAAAGGTAAAAGTTGCTCAACTGTTAAAGAAATTTACATAGAAATAATTTTACAATGTTTAATTGAATTTTATGCACATATATAAACTTTATGTATTAAATAACAACAAAAGCGCTTCTAAATTTTCCACAAGTTCTGTTTATTTAAAACAAAGAGGTACTTTCATCTTGAAATGTGATCTTAAAATGTATCAAATTACGCTTCTCTGCTAGTTATCTGCTACTCAGATATTGAACTCCTTAATTTTCATGTTAAAAGAGATATTCTATTGATTACACATCTTTTAGAAACCTTCCGCATGTTTTATAATTCAAATTTGTGATGGATTCTTTTTATTTATTTATTTAGGAAGAATTGACTTTTAGGTTTCCTCCCATTATGTCTTTCTTTATTCATAATATTCTTTTCTTTATGATTTCCTCTTCTAGAAAATATAGCATAGCCCAACCCATTACTGCAGTTAAGTTTGTGGGTTTAGCATTGCTAGCACCAAGAAAATTGAGTAAACTCCTTTCTCATGTTACAGTCAATTAGGATAGATAGATAATGGGTAACCAATTATAATAAATACTGCCTCTTGTCTGTTTGGATATCTTTAACCCATTAAGACAGAAATTTATATGTCTTGTTCTTCCAGGAATCACCCAAAACTTAATAACTTCCCAAAAGTAGATATGAAAATATGTAAAATTAATGTATTAAACTAAAATTGCTGACTAAACAAAACCTATTATTTCAAAAATTCCTGCTATATCATAATAGAACCAAAACTTGATACTGCCAAAAACTTGATGTGATATTGCTGCTGAGACCTTACTGCTTTTGAATGGAGCAGAAATGTTACTCTCTCATTTTTAAACCAATTTTATTTCATAGTTAAACTGTGTTGTGAAGACTGAAGAGGCAACAGTAGGGAAATCTTCCATATTTTTCATTATTTTTTTTCTTTGGTACTGCTTTCCAGCCTTACAATGGTGCACTGTTGTCTTGAGTTGAGCTTGCAAAATGCCAACTGTCCCAGACAGAGAAAAAAGTGTTCCTCCACCCCCCCCCCCCCCCCCGCCTCCGCCCTCCAACTAGCCAAGGGAAAAAAAAAAGAGGGAGAGGGAAAAAAACCCAAAACTCTAATCCAGGTTTATGCTGAAACTAACTATATGTATTTATACAGAAAAGAGAAAATTAAGAGGAAACTACAATATAACACACACAAGTTATGTATAACAAGAAATAATTTACCACTTCCCAGGCAACACAAATTCTATCATTTTAACTACATTCTAGAGAAGTCAGTTCTTCAGAGACAGACTTAAGCAGAGAGAAAAGCTAAGAACAAACAATTACTTCCCTAAGACAACATGATGGTAAGCCGGTGCTTCGGGCTTGGGCCTCCCCATCCCTCCTGGGACGGCAGAGTGTCTTGCTGGGACCACAGCTGTGAAGCAACTGACCCAGCCACTCCCACACACTGGATTTTACACCCTTGGAGATGATGTAGTATGGTATGGAATACAGTATTATTGGCTGAAAGAAGTCAGCTGTTAGCTAGCTCAGCCCAGCTTAAATCAGCTGACAATCCCAGGCCTAGCTGAACTTTAAAGCCTAAGTTTAGGCCCACATAGTTAAACCCATAACAACTGTCTTGTTCTCTGTATTTGTTGATATCTTTTTATTTCTAAAGTATTTCCATATTTTCAAATAGTAACAAAAATACATATTTCTGTATCAGATTGTCTTTCACATATTCATTGTATTTTCAAAACAGTTTTAGGAGGTTCATCACTTTCACATATGCAGACTGATATCCACAGTAAAGATACCTTTCATTTAGAACATGAGAGTAAATTTGGCTACCATTTTATATGTTAGAATTTCCTTTGCATGACTTTTAAAATTATTTTATAAGTGTGGGGTGATATGTCAGTCACTGTATTTGTTTTCTTGTTACCTATAAATTAGTGTTGGCTTAACCACTACAAGAAATCACTGCAACTGAAAATCTCACTGTTGGATTGCAAAGGATAAATAGATGGCATTGTATTAAATCAGACTAGGATAAAGGGAATATATAATAATATATATATATATATATAATATATGTGCTAGTTTGGGCTGATAAAGTTAGTTTTCTTCACAGTACCTAGTATGGTCTATGTTTTGGATTTGTGCTGCATTGATAATACAGGGATGATTTTGTTACTGCTAAGAGGTATCTAAACAGTGTCAGGGCTGGTCCTCATATCATTCCACAAGCTCAAGAAGTTGGGAGATGATATAGCTGGGATAGCTGATCCCAAATGACCAAAGGGATATTCTGTAATTTTTGGCATCATGTTCATCAATAATCTAGTGGGAAAGTTGGGCCTGGGTTGCTGATCAGTAACTGGCAAGGTATTTGTTGCTTGGGGTGAACAAGTGCTTTCATTTGCATCTCTTGTCTTTCTTGGGTTATGTTTCTCTCTCTTTGTTATTTTCCTTTGCATTATATTTCTCATTTTCATCCTTCAAATCCTTTCCCTTCTCCACAGGGGGAAATGAGCAGGACTTTGTGGTGTTTAGTTGCCATCTGAGATTAAACCACAGCAAGACATTAAATTCTATAAAAATACCTCATAATTTCACTAAATAATTATTTTTCTTAGCCTAGTCATTTAAGCAAATTAAATACTAGGTATCCTAGTCTGGATTTTGAAACAATAGCCAATTAAATAAAATGTCTGTTCTTTAAGGCATGTTTTTCCTCCCTTTTCAGAGTGTATGCACTCTTACTATTTTTTTATTGTATTTGTAGCTGTGTAATCAAATATATTTGCATGACAAAGCCATATTGTGCCATTTGTTTTTAAGCGGCATTCCCCATTGATTTCATTGAGGACTGCTGCTTTAAAATGGATGGTGCAATATGACACTTAAATATGCAAATACAACTAAATTATGTTAGCTCTTACCAGCAGAAGCTAGAAAGCAGGTGATCTGAAAGCAGCAGTAGGAATTAAAAAATTCAAGCTGCAGAAAAAAAATGAAAGCAAAAATATTAATTTCTTTCAAAGATAAAGAGATTTGAGATTGACTCATGTAGTACAGTCTTCAAAGTTTTTTTACTGAAGGTTTGCCTTGTGGGTTCTTACTTTTGGTTAAACTGTGAATGCACAATGGAAAACATATAACCAATAATTATTGCATATGACAAGGGCTTTTAACCCCCTATATTTTTCTGGAAATAGAGAAAAATTTACTTTAAAGCTATAGTTAGATTACAAGGATATGTTGTTGTGCTGTTGTGGGTGATTTTGCCTCTGTGGTTTTCATCTACATTTCTTTTACAAGTGAATGCTGAAATTTGAGAAAAGGTGTCATTGATGATGGTAATGTATTTTACATTGTATCCTCTATTTACTAATGCATTGCTATGAAGAGGTAAAATTTAGTTCTTTGACAGACGTGCATGAATATTAATGATCTAGGTGTGTAATCTTTCTGATAACAAAGCTTGCAAATTTAGATACTGAATGGGCGATACTTTATTGTTGTGATAGGGCTTTTTCAAGGGTTGCAGGAAGTGCTATTTTACAAGGCAAGATACCATAAAAGTTCAGCACCCATAGGAACTTTTTCCATTAATGATGATGCCGTAAATGACCCTTCCCCCCAAAAACAGGACTTCGAGCCACATTAGTGTAGGGTAAGATAAAAAGTAAAGGTCCTTTAATAACACAGGGCCTACAGCCCACAGGAATACAGGATGACATGCATGTGTCTCAGTTCTTGTTTCCATGGCTTTTGTAATAAGATCCCTCCAAACATTGCTTTACACATTTCTCAGTCCAGCCCCAGTCCCACCCCTGTCCAACCCCCTGGAATTGGGTCTGGGATCATCAAGACCCTCTGTCTTCATCAACTCCTCTTCCTCAGGCACACAAAGGTCTCTTGGAGTTCATCCAGTTCTGGCTTTTGGGTCACTCTGACCTGTGTTTATGTTTTGTTCTGTAGGCCTTCTGATATCCTTCAGCTCTACCTCAGAAAGGAGTCTAAACAAGATTAATTAACTAAAGGAATTTGAGCTCCCTGTTCTGGGACAGGGGTAGTGATAGAAAGGCATTAAACTTAAACTGTTAGAAATATTAACCCTCTAAAAATCTACAACTACTGTGTTCCTAAAATCTACAAAATGTGAAAATCAGAACAAAAACCCTTTCAGCATCAATGATAATAATCATGTTTCAAGGTAACAGTGAGCAGTGCATCAATACATCAATTTTTATCTCATTGTTATCAAAGTTAAGTCCCTCTTTTCCCTCCTAGTGTTCCATTGGTGACCCTGGAAGGCAGGATAAGGACAGCATATTGGGTAACATTTTTGTGAATACACCAGAATAAGATAGAGCATAAATAAGTACATAAACTGATATGTTGTTGCAGAGTCTAAGCAAACATTATTTAAAAATATTGAAATAAACTTTAGACATTTTAAAGTAAACGTTTCCCAAAAGGTAAAGAAGGAAATATAGTTAGTGAACTCTGAGTTTACTAAAATAAGAAGCAAACCTCTCCCTCCTCCCCAACACATTCAGAAATGTCTTGCAAGACAGTCTTGCTGTTATGAGAATTTAATGATTTACCACCTCATGATTTAGGAAATTCAACATTTTCTCAGCTTGCAAAAGTCAACTAGGTGCCTACATCTTGAATTAACTTTCCTTTATAGTAGGTTTTTTTGAGACCTAGGAAGGTGTATTCTTGTGAATGTAAAGAGCCATTATAGAAGCAGTTGGAAAATAACGAGAGACAGTAAGGGAAAACTCAGAAAGGGAAGAGAAAAAAAGTCCAGAATGAGAAAACTAAGAAATTACTATGAAATACTCAAGAGCAGATATGTTGTTCTTGCTGGAAATCAAATATTACATATGTCAGAGTGATAAATAGTTCATGTCTAACTCCAATCTGTACTGAGCATGTTGTAGCAAAGGCTGCAGACAAATCTAGTTGAGGGTCTGTACCTGAAAGATCCCTGCTGGAAATCCTGGTTCCAGACTTGTTCTGTGTCTCTTCTCCTCTTGTTTGAACAGCTATGTGCCATCTTCTCTTGTGTGAACACATAAAAGCCCACAATAAATCCAGTGAAGATGTAAATTTTTATCATGAAATACAGTGTGTGAGGAAAACGTTTAAATGTTTCAATGTGTTGTACAAACATTTGAATAATTACTGGCTATAAAAGAAAATGATATTGTAATCACCTGTTAGGGACTCTTAAGTTATTTTAACCAAACTTCCGTTTTATTGAGAAATCTCAGATTTTTAAGGTGCTAGATCTTATTTTGTGTTTGGTGGGGGGTTTTGTTTGTTTTGTTTGTTTGTTTGTTTGTTTAATTTGTAATAATTGTTCAGTTTAATCTCTGTTGGAGATTTTATAGCAATTTTTAGTGAAATTATTTTTTACTCTTTTTTTATACCAGCTGTGATAATACCACCTTTCACATATCATGGAATATTTTGCTTAGATTTATACATAGATAAATATATTTTGCTCTGCTTTAAGCATAGTAGTGGTTTTGTAGAAACACATTTTTAAAATTAGGAAAATACATTTATTAATTGCATAGGTTGTAAGGATAAGAAAGTATAGGGATATTAAAAAAAAAAACAACATTATTTTTCTTTATAAGTAAAGGTCCACTCTGGGGCGGTCCCATGGTGTAATGGAGAGCACTCCAAACTCCATATCCCAACGTGGTGAGTTCAAGTCTCAGTGGGGACTGTCCCCTGGCTGTTAAATGCTTCCCTGACATCTGATCCCATCAGATCTCGGATTATAAGCAGGGTCAGACCCGGTTAGTACTGGGTGCTGTAGACAGTCACTTCCCTGTCACTGTCCAAGCTCGCTCGGCCATGGCAGATGGACCTTAGGACTTAAACGGTGGGGCCAGTTCTGTGATAGGGCCTTAATCTGCTACATTTTAAAGATGTGTTCTTTTCATGGTATACTTCACCAAACATTTTATATGAATTAACTAAAAGTAGTCTTAAAACATGATTTCTAGCTACACTAATAAATACATTGTATTTAGTAAGACAAGTAATAAGATAAAACCTTCTGAAATAATAATAAAAAATCCATATTTTTCTTATTTAATGTAATTCACAACATAGTAATATTTTGAGAGAATACTACACACAAAAAAACTCCTCCAAAACCAAAACAAAACAAAAACAAAAAAAAGCCAAAAAACCACCTAAAACTCCAGATGTGTTTAGCAAATGAAACATTAAATACAACTTACTTTATAAATTCATCTCTCTACAGGAAAAAAATTTGTTATATAGAAGAGTTAACACTGAACTTATTAAAAAAATTTTATTGTCCAAAACAGTTAGAAAAAATATTCTAAAGACATACCACAGCCTTGACAACAGATTAAACTCCTGAATTAGTAGGTTTGTGTGAGAAGCAGATAATAGGCATAGGAAAACACTAACATTTCATAATGTGTCATATATATGCACCTGGATGTCTGATGAAGAAAAAGAAGAAATAACACTGTTTATTGCTTGACAGTTTTGAATAACGGCAAATAGTAAGTTTTGTTGTAAACCTTAGAAAAATACATTATTGTGGTATATAGCATTGTTATTTATCTGCCATTTTATCAAGTATTATAGCTGTTACTAATAGAATAAACATGATGTTTTTTGTGATAAAGAAAAGTGTGTGCTCATAACTTTATAGAGAGAGAGTTATAAATAATTGAGATATAAATAAGTGGTACATCATGGTCAGTCAAGAAATCCTGACTTTCTTATTTCAGTAGCTGTAGACATTATTTTGAATTATGAGTCTATTGTCATGAGTAAGAATTTACTAGTGTGCAGAAGGGCTGCATAATCTCTGCTTTTATTATAACATAAAGCACCATGTGAATGAATAATAGTTTTGTATACTGTAAATAATAGCATACTGTGTATAAAGCACATCATTTATTTATTAAGATGGTTGATAAATAGTAAAGAAAAAAAATAATTGATCTGGAAAACTCCGGAGTGCCATCAATTCTCTTTTGATGTATGAGAAAGTTGCACATACTCAGTATGTCACTGGATGCACAAATCCAATCCAGTGTAGAACTGCAATAAAATTTCTATAATAGCATATACCAAGATACAACTAATCAATTTAAACTGTTTATATATATATATAATACTACATTATTAAAAACATTATCTTCACTTTCCAGCACCCTGTGGAAGTCGGTCAACAGGCTCTGAAGGGACTGTATTATCACCAAACTACCCCAAGAATTATAGTGTTGGTCACAACTGTGTTTACTCTATCACTGTTCCTAAGGAATTTGGTAAGTAGGGCCAGTCTCATTCACATATTTTTGTTGCTTGGATACATTCTGGACTATTTGAATGCTTGCTTCTACATAAAAATATTCGTGAGAAAAAGCTGTTTTAAAGTGATACTTCTGTTAACACTTTTATCATTTTTATAGTGCACTGTTTTCTCAAAATATGTTTTGTTTTGAAATTACTGTTCAGTATTTTTGTCTCACTGTGAGGACTAATATGTAACTTAGACTATTTCTGTGATGCCAACAAAACATTTTGGTGATACCAGTTCAAGTTTCCTTTCACAAAAGGTCAGGTTCTTAGGCTCTAAAAAGTGTAGCATAGCTCCAGTAACACTGCAGGGGAAGCAGTGTTTGTCTTAAATATTTGGTAACAATTCTCTTGTAATCCTTGGCTTCTCTGCATCATGAGAAATGACATGGTCTTTATTGACAAATTAAATTAGATCACTGTGTATCTACACTGAATCTATCTGGTTTTTGTAGATTCCCACATCCTCCAACAAAATTTCACTTCCATACTAACATTTTTTCTGCTGACTAGATGATGCTGACAGGACTTATACATCACTGTTGTAACTCACTGGATTGATGAATTATTTTATCTTATTTTGTTATTAAACAATGCCTATGATAACAGCTGATGGTTGTTCACTTTGACTTCTTGGTAAGCGGTATGCAACATACTGAATATAATTTATTCTTTCAATACCAGTGTTTCAGATTTATGTTTGGATAAGCAGGACTTTATTCTGACCCATAGCTCACATTGAAGTTGGTCAAATGACAGGTGTCTAGGGATGGGGATGGGGATTTATTAACCTTCCTTCATGGTGATTCTACGAACATTTTAGCCAAGTTAAAGGCAGTGCTTCAACTGCTGTGTGTCCATCTGCCATGCTCATGATATCTGAACTCCCTTTAATATGCAGTTAATTTGTTCTTTTGTATAGCATAGAGGCACATAGCCTACTACAAAAAAATAGGTTTTAAAGAGTATTATCTCCTAAGTCATGGCAATCTCTCCTTATTTTTCAAGAATATTAAGAAAAAATCAAATTTCCACAATTCTTAGTTCATTTCTAGCTGTTAGAAGCAAGCTTTCTTCTCTAGCTCATACAATATATTCAAGTGCAGCTGCAAAGGTTAGCCATAAAATTTTAATGCTAAACTATTTCAGATCAGTTTTAGGAAATTATTACTGTAACTCTCTTGTTTTGGGCCCTGATAGAAGACATTGCATTAGGAAAAGAGTTTTCACTTGCAATTCTTGCTATGTAAGAATCCCTCTCTGGGAAGATAGTAACAAAATAATGCTGGCCATTGTGGGAAAAGACACCAGACTTCATCTTCAACTCACTTGCTGGTATAGATTACAACATATAAGGTAATTTTCCTAAAGAAAAAAGCAATAATTTTTCATAATCATCTCTATGGCTCCAAATTTCAATGTGAAATATAGCATTATTATTTGCTGAATGGAAGCTCTTCAGGAACTATTTTGGCATTCAATATGGTATATGAGAACTTATAACAAAGAAATGTTTGGGGGGAAAAAGGTAGTTAAAAACAGATCAATATAGAAAAAAAAAACCTACAAAGATTGGAATAGCAAATTCAGTGTGTAGATGGGAACTCATTGGCCTGGATTAGTTTTTGATGGAGTGAAAAGAAAAGCTATTTCATCTGCAGCTTCTCAGGTTCTCAAGACAAAAATTCTGTGGAAAAGTCATTTCAGTGCAGACTTTTTCCCAGTGTTTCATTATTCTGTCATGCAGAATCACAGTTGCAATATTTCATACCATGACAGCTTTAAGCTACAAGATAAATGATTCACAAAAGCACACAGTGTGCCACAGGCAAAATCTTTTGTAAACATGGAAGACTCATCTTCTTTGACACTCTCTCACCGATATTTTAAAATGGTGGAATGATCATTAGTTGTTCAGCACGGAAATCCAGCACTGATTACAATTAAAATGCAGATGTTTGGGATTTATTTTTCCTGATGCACGTGAACTAATTTGTATTCTTTACTTTGCATAATGGTGTCATCTATACTTCTATTTAAGTTAATATTTTTAACAGCAAAATAAATTTTATATCAGCTTGCTTCTTTCTGTTAGAGCAAAAAGATAGATAGAACATCCACAATAAGGTATGTAAGTGTGGCTTTGAGCTATGCTATCAGAAAATTATCAATTCTCAGTGGGCATGAAAAATTATAGAATTTAAATTAGAACTATCCTTTTCCACCAAGAAGCTAAAAAAATTGCATAAAATTTGGAAAATATCTAGTTTCTGTGGAGACATTTGGTTTACATTTACAGCAAGATATAATATTTTAATGATAAGCATGATAATTTGGGACAGGATTTCTTAAAATTCTGGGAACGAAGGTAGATCCAGTTTGTTTACTGTAAACAGGGAAACTAAAATCCAAAATTCCCTTCAATTTCTGAATAGCTTTTTGGTATTCAAAGACATACTTCTATCATGCACTTCTACTGTTTGGCTTTTGCTTATGTTGTTTCTTAAATTTCTGGGAGATAGTCCTGAATTATTGTATGTAAGCAACAGGGAGATAAAAGAAATAGAGTCAACAGAACTCTGGGATCACTATTATTATTAATAATAACATCCTTGAAAGAGTAATTTGTTGACAATATTGGAAGGTAAGCATGCAAATTTTAATTTGCTAGTGAAGATACGCATAGAACAAACAATGGTGTCAACATGTTTTCTGTTAGATAGCTCACTGCATCTAGAATTGTTAGGCAGCTTAACAGTCATGTCACAAGAGAGTTATTTCTGTACTGTGTGATTTGATTTCAAACTCAGTTTACATTTGTAAAGGAAAAGATAGGCAAGGACGGATCATAAGCAGCAGAAATGTGCCAAATAACAACCTCACATCAAGAGGAAATTAGAATCAAGTGGTATTTATGATAATACTTAGCTGCATTACAGTAAAACATTTCCTTTAATAACTTGAATCCATCATCACTGCTGTGTACATCTTAATTTAATTTAAGAAAGGGGGCAGACGTGTATGGACTGATTTTTTTTTTTTTTTAAATGTGGAGGATTTAACTCTGCATCATAAGTTAAAATGGATGGAAATGCCTGGCTGAATATTTTAAAACATAAACTAAGCAATTATTGTATTAAGCCATACTGAAGGGGAGATAGAAATGACAGAGTATGATGTAAAATATCAAAATGCTAACATAGGTGGGAATATGATCCTGCTTCCTACCCTCTTTTATACAAGCCACCACTTCAAAGTCAATGAGACCTCATTGTTCAAAGAACGCTTACTTGTCAGCAAGATGGAGTAAAACCACAAGGACTGATCCAAATACTTGTATGTCCAGCTGTATAAAGATTCAAGACACTCATTTCAGGAAAGAGGCAGTGATTCAGCTTGTACCATGTATTTCATAAAAAAAAAGTCAGCCCACCTTTTCTTCCCAAAAAGAGACTTCAAAACAAAATTCCTTCCCCAAAAAAGTGACCATTAATTTATTTTCACATTTTTCTTTTATTTAGGTAACTATAAAATTATTTTTAAGGAAAAAAATCTGTATTTTGTGTATTTGTTCACAAAACCTTTGTATAAAGACAGAAAACCTTACTCTATCATAGAACACTTCTAACAAAAACTAAAAATATTATAAAAACATTAATCACTTAATCTAGAAATATAATATGATTCAATTTAGTTGAGTATGAAAACATATTAGGAGTATGGCATTTCAGTTTTCTGATTTGTTTTCTCAGTTTTCTAAAGTATACAATGAACATTAATGCAATGCTGGGGTTGCACATCCAAATATTTATTATTGCCAATAGGAAGAAATACCTGTTGTAAAAGTAATACCAGTAGATGATAGAAAGTTTACACCTATTTTCCTTTTTTCTTTACATTCTTTCAACTCTGTTGCCATGTTGTGATTTCTCTTAACACCATTCTGCTACTACAAGGTTTTCAAAGGATCTTGTACTAGCATCTGAAAACATTAGAATGATCATTAGTAAATTCTTAAAATTGAATTTCAAAGCTCAGCATTAAAAAGTTTATGAAAGTCCTTTTGCACAATTTTCTTCAGTCAGCTAACTAAGCTTCATTCAGAAGAACATCAACAGGAGTTTTATCTATGATAGGCTTTAGAAACCCTGGCTAGATTCAAAACATCATTGTGCAAAGGATATCAGGCAGACACAGGACTAGTTTTCATCCCAAAGACAATAAGCCTAATAAAGGTAATATTAAATTGTAATATTTACTTACAATTGTTGAAATAATTGTTTTAATGGTTTTAATGAATGGTTTTATCAGTATGAAAGGAAATATTCACAACATTCTTGTAAATGCTGCTTTAAATTAATTTAGCCCATTTCAAAATTCTGTGAGTGGACTTAACTGTGGCAGGTACATGTGTTTTCATTTGACTCTTTTGTCAATTTAATTTTGAGAGTTAATGAAGAACTATGAAGAGGGATAAAAATGCTGTCAGATTGCCTTGAGCCACAAGAATATGTAGGTTGTGTGCATTGTGCTAGAAAGAAATAATGCACCCTCCTATCACAATAGAAATTGAATATTCTCAACGTGCATTGAGTATGAGCCTATTTTCCATTATTATTTTGAATAAATATGAAAAAACTGCTTTTCTGAAATTTACAATGCACTCAACTATACAAAACTATGGTTCATTTCTTCCTTACAGTAAGATTGTATAACTATATAACAAATACAGTAAAAATGGGTAGAACCTGGCTCATTGTATTGTGTGCAGTTTAGCAAGAAAAGAATGTGAAGGTGATGAGTGAGAAACAGAAAACTTAGTAGACTATCTTCTGCATATTAAATGGACATGAAAATCCTAATGAAAAAAATCTTCATCCGTAAGTGTGGGTTTTGCATCTTTGGAGTCAGATGCAGTGATATGATTTGTGTTTTAATCTGTATAATTAAGTGGGATTGATCTAAATCTGTGAATGTTGTCTTGTGCTGCCCTTAAAAACTGCTGATTTATGTGCATATAAATGTTAGGCTTGCATGCAAAGCAAATAGGTGTGAATGCATGTAATTGAATCCTTTTCTGGAATACATTTCCTCTTGTTTCTAGTCTAAGTCATTCAGATCCTTGCCCTAACCAACAAAGAGAAGTGCATATTTTCATGGTGTCATTTATCCCGTCCAAAACACCTATCTGCAATTCTTTGGGAAAAGATAAAATCTTTGTAATGTAAAAGAAAGAGCACAGCCTTATTTTATCATATTTGTGCTGGCAGCTAGCATGGGTTAAATGACTTAGAGAATATCCCAGCAAATGTAAACCATCCTGCAATTATGTTGCACAGACATAAGTTCATGATTTTGCCTTGTGAATATGTGGTAAAGTTGACAATTTCAGATATGTTTCAGTGAGCAGCCTTTTAGTGGCTTGAGCTTGGATAATTCAAATTCAAGCTTTACTTAAAATTCTTCACCCTCAAATGTTTTAAACCTAACACTAGAGATTAACAAAATCTGTGTTTAAGTGTATATTAGACAATAATATCCCTGCTTCTTTAAGTGTTGTTGGATCACATACTTAAGAAGAATTTCAAGTGATGAACTGCATTAGTTAGTTATTCTACAGGAACAGAAAGCCATGGCCTATAGCCTGTCTACAGAATGAGTGGATTTACATTACCATCTGGAAAAGAAAAATGAAAGGCAGGACAAGTTATATTCTGGAAATACTTTGGCGGGGGGGGGGGGGGTTGTCTGTGTGTGTGTGTGGCTTTGTGTGAGAGTTTAGTGAGTATTAAATATTGTCTTCTCCAGAATATACAATAAAAGTACCTGAAAGTGCTATTTAAAATATACCTATTTTCAGAATTTGGTGTAAAATTAGTTACAAGGCAAGAATTTGTTACATATACAAAACAGAAAATTATTTTCTCATTGATGTAAGAATTTCTTCCTTTGAAGAATATTTTGCAAGTTCATAACAATATTGTGCCAGATATTTTTATTTGTCATTGTATTTCAAACACAGAGAAATAATACTAACTACTTAATTCAGATATGAATAGGCTGGTAGGAAAATAGTGTATATCAAACCTACCTCACAGATAGTGAATGTATTTTTTATCATACTGCTAAATACACATGAATTACTGTACTACAGCTTTCCATAAATAGCTGGAGCCTGCAGTCTCAGATTTTTTGAAGAATAGAGATGAGCTTTAGTTGTATAACTATTAACTTTGGTTTGTGTTTCTAATTCAATGCTAAGTTTGTATCATTCAGATGCTGACTATATAATTTACAAAAGAACCAGAAGGTCATTTCACATCACTTTCCACTTAAATGTGAATCTCTTAGGCTTCTAAGAGGGAGGACTAGCAGGTTTTATATACTCAAATTCACAGCTGGATACAATTTCATTCATTGATTCAGTGCTCAACATGCCTGCCAAGTAAGAAGATGCCAATAAAAAAAATCAGCATAGAGTGGTATTTAAAGAAGATCAAACTATTCAAGAAATTTACTATTTTAGTTGTTTGATATGAGTTGAAGTCACTTTTTCAGTGCTGTTTTTCATTTTTTTCAATAAAAATGATTAGTTTTTGCTCAAATATTAGTGATGCGTTTGAATATAATAATGACCAATTTAATACAGACCACTAAATAGTTTAGGCTATTGAGTCTGACTATAAATACATGGCACCAGTAGAGCTGTCTTTTTAATCACATAAATTCAAAGCAGAATGATAAGACCACATCTGTGGTCTTTGAAGAAATTCATAGTTTTACAGTAAGCAAAATTTGACTAGAGTGGGATTGATGAAAGATTTCTAAAGAGATTTTTTTGTTTGTTTGTTTTGTTCTGAGTGATGTGACTGCAGCTGCTCCAAATATTGAATTATCAAATCTTACTCTCTGGTTGAGTGAAAAAGCTGCTTTCTCACTTTTCAAGCTGGGCCAGTTGTGGGGACCAGGCCTTTCTTTCTCTTGGGGTTTGTGATTTTTTTTTTGTTTTTGTGGTTTGGTTTTTGTCCATGTTCCCCCCCCCTCCCAGCTTTTTCCATTTTGTAGCTCCACAATTCAATAGGAAAATCATCCCAACAGAACAATTGCAGACGTGCCTACTCCCTGCTACGTAAGTTTCACTGGTTAGCAGTAAGAGACAAAGAAACCGGAACAGGGAATCCATTAGGAGTCATTGTGACCATTGCCAAGTTTCCATCTTGAAGTATTCTGACCCATTTCAGGGAAGGAGCTCATAAGGATCAGACTAGGATCAAGAAATTGCAAAACATACTTTTACATCTTCTTATAAAATGGTTCATTATTAGGCCCTGCTCATATGGTTATAATCCATCCTCACTTTTCCTCTTTGTTTTATTCCTTTGGATATAAGGCATTGCTCTCTCAAGGGAGCTTATCTGTATTGACTTAAATATTTGTATTCACCACAGTGTACACAGATACAATCTTCCAAGATTCAGGATTTCTCTCTGATTTCTCTTGAATTACCTATGTTTAGAAAACAAATATAAAGGTCTTTGCAATCTTCACGGTACTTTGCATTGTTTTTTCTCCATTTGCCCTCCTGACTGCAGAACTGGGTGATTATTCGACATACTTAAATCAGAATCTCTGGGCACTCCATATTACCGAAAGAAAAAGATAGGGGTTTTTAGCCATTTGCTGCTTGTATCTAACAGTTTATTTAGAGTAATTTAAAAGAAAATTTCTAGTTAAACTTGAGATAGAGCTGAATTGCATCTACTCTGATAGCATGAGTAAATTTCAAGAAATAGGATTAAATTCTCCAAGGATAAAAAAACAAACTTGGTATTTTGAGAAGGCATTAAAAGACTGTCAAAATATTGCTACTTTGTGAGAGAAAATTGTTCTTATTTGCTACTTAGAGAAGATGTTGAATTTCTGTTTTGGGGGCCTGCGTGGAAACTGGTGAAAGGTGACAGTTCTGTTGTTTCTGATAAATGGCACCTAGGGTTTGTCAGTCAGGTGGGAGATTAGAAGGGGACCATATCATTTGATGATTACAAAGGGCAAATAGCAGAAGAAGAAATGGGAAGAACAAGAAAATTAGTGTATATACATATGTATGGATACATATACATACATTTTGTGAAAGGGTAAAACCTCCCTGAAAGCAACACTCAGCTAATGAGGTTTGCCCAACTCTAAATGATTATGCAAATGTTGCAGGAGAAGAAAAGGGGAAGAACAAACTTTGTTATTGATGTGGGGTGAGACCTATGCAAGAACCTTGGTCTGATAAAAATACCTGTACGACATCTGTCCAGATTTTCTAGATATGTCTAGGATTGTGTCATTCAGTGATGTGGTTCTATTGTGACTATTACACTCGAAATCCCACTTAATCAGTGTATATATTAAATGTAGCACTGGATTGACTAATCTGCTTTTTACTTTAATACTTGAGGTCTGCACAGACCTGTCATTTTAAGATATATGTGATGGTAAACACCCCCTTTCATTGTTTAGAAGCTATCATAGTCAATCAGAAAAAGGCTTCTAAAAATCTGGGGTTTGTGAGATTTCTGAAGATTATATCACAAAATCAAACTTTTATTTCTCTAATCCATCTGTTCCTCTTGCTTCTTTCTCCTTTCTCCCATTTTTATTTTCTATAAAAGACTGTGGATCCTTAAGCAAACTGTTTTGGCCCTACCCTTCTTGTCTCTACTTTCAGGAGTAACACCAAGAGGATAATAAAATCCTCAACATATTAACATACGCTGTTAAGAGTTATCAAAAATATTGAGGTATACCTTTTTGTATAGGGAGGGTGAATTTTGGAATAAGGTGACTTTGGTGGTCATTTTGTGTAGATACTACTGATCAATGTCTGATAATATACAGGAAACAGTACTTTAAGGAAAAGTTCAAGTCTTCATTTTGTATATCATGTCCAAATAAATATTTAATTTTAAATTTATTTTTAAAACAAAGTTCACAGTTGGAAACCTTAAATAAGTTTAATATACCTCCAACATAAGCAAGCATATTTTCATTTACAGACTTACGCTACGGGTCCATGTTTCCCTTCTTTTCATAGAAACTTAGAATCATTTAGTTCGGAAAGACCCTTAACAACATTGAGTCCAAACATTAACCTAACACTGCCAAGTCCACCACTAGACTGTGTTCCTATGTACCACATCTACATCTCTTCTAAATACCTCCAGAGATCGCCATTCCACCACTTCCCTGAACAGCCTGTTTCGATGCTTCACAACCTTGTCAGTGAAGAAATTTTTCCTGATGCTCATTCTAAACCTCCCCTGCCACAACTTGAGGCTGTTACCTCTTGTCCTATCAGCTGTTCAACCCTCCCATTCCTTTTCCACTGGGTAGCTTTCTAGCCATTTTTCCCAAGCATGTAACATTGCCTGGGGTTTTTGTGACGCAGGGTAAAACCCAGCACTTCACCTTATTAAACCTTATACAACTGGCCTTGACCCACTGATCCAGTCTGTCCAAATCCCTCTGCAGAGCCTTCCTACTCTTCAGGAGATCAATATTCCTGCCCAACTTGATGTCATTGCTGCAAACTGAGGAAGCACTTGTTCCTCTTGTCCAGGTTATTGATACACATATTAAGCAGAACTGTCCCCAATACTGAGCCCTGAGGAACACTGCCTCTGTCTAGTTGCCAATAGGATTTAACTCCACTCATCACCACTTTCCAAGCCCAGTCATCCAGACAGTTTTTACCCGGTGAATACTGCATGTGTGCAATCCATGAGCAGCCAGACTCCAGGAGAATGCTGTGAGAAACAGTGTGGCTTTGCTAAAGTTCAGGTAGACAACATCCCCAGTTTTTCCCTCATGCAATAAGCAGGTCAGGTTAGTCAAGCAGAAGGTGCCTTTCATAATCTTGTGCTGGCTGGGCCTGATTGTCTTACACATTTCACAAGATAGCACTCAAGAGGGTGTGCTTTATAACCTTCCCTGACAGCAAGACCAGACTAGTAGGTTTGTAGTTCCCTGGATCCTTCTTCCAGCATTCCACATTGGCTAACCTATAATCAACTTTGACCTCTCTGACTAGTCAGGACTCCTGGTAAGTGATTGGAAGTTCCTCTTGGATGAGTTTATATCACCCTGTTGAAAACAGGTCAGTCAGAATTACTGCCTTAATGTGGAAGAGAAACATAAGTATCTTGTATTATTGCAGTATGGCTTTTCTTTTCTTTGTTTCTCTTTCCTTTTTCCTTTTGGGGCAATGGCCTTTCACATGCAAAGCTCTTTCTCAAAGATTGTCTCATAGTTTGGATTTTTACAGATGCTTAATTTTTCTATATGGGCTTGTTTATTAATTTAGTTGTTGGTAAAATGTAGATATTGTTAGCGTTGAGGATAAGTCCAAATCTGTGCTTTAAAAAGTATGATGAACTAATATTCTTGCAATTTCAATATCTGTGCCTGAAGTTTCCATTGCCTCTGTCACTATGTCATGAATATCTTGCACATATGCATTACTAAAGTTATTAGGTTTGGACTTTTGCAAGATCAGAATAGTCCTTTTGGTTTGCTTTGTTTTTGAGGTGGGGAGGAATGTGTAAATGCAACATAACATGGTGTCATGATGTCAGTGACATTTTCTATCTGATTTCTCTGGTAGTTTTATTTCCTCAGACTGTCCAAAGCCCCATCTGTAAAGTCTTAACTCATGCTGATTTAGGGTCTTTATGTTGTATCCAAGGAGAATAATTTTTTTCACCTCACAGGTGAAAGAACTGGCTAATGTTTCAACATTTTTTTAATGGTAGCTTAAAAGATTAGACCCTGAGCTGAAATAGGATGTGCTTTACACCTACTGGGTGTGGTAGTAGTACTAAGATGTAAGTCACCTAGTTTTGTTCATAAGTGAAGCATTTCATATTGTAAATTTGAACAATCAGTAATGTACTCGCACAGAATTGTGCTAAAATATTCAGCTGAAAGACAAGATATTTGAATATGTTGACTGTAGATGAAGACTATTTCCACTAGATACTAAATATTATAAAGTAATTTCACTCATACCACTTTGATAAATGCAGAGTATGATGAATTAAGAGACTAATGCATTTCTGCAACTTAATATTATTAAAATAAAGCATTATAACATTTATTAATTAAAATAATGTAATTTCAATAATAAAATACTCAATAATAACATTTTCATCATATTAGAATGCATTTTCTATCACTTCTGTGTTATTATTCTGCTAAAATAAAATGGCAAGCTTATTGTTATTCAAGATTTGCTTTCTCCACAAACAAAAAAGTCGCTCATTTAGCTCTTGAAATACTCCATATATTTAGAGTTAACATTTCAGTTAATGCACAACTTTTGCCAGACTGGAAATTCTAAAAAGCAGTTACATAGGGATAATATTGATGAAGTTCTGTTTCTTCTGTTTCCTGCTAGCAAATAGTTGGAATATTTTCCCTTTTTTCCTTTCACAGGTGTTCTTTCTATACCTTTTGATAATTTTTAGAATGAAAGATTTCTTTCATGTTTTCTACTTTTTTGAGCTTTGATATTCACTGGGAGTTCTCTTTGGTTTGCGTACTAATGAAAATAAAAGAAAAAATTACTCAAATATTAATTTCATCCACATGGTTCCTTAAACTGAAATAATAATTTGTTTCAGAATAATGAACTGGTTAATCACCTGATCTAAACAATAACATTTACTAGTAGGATGATAACAGGTAATTAACATACACAGAAAGCTGTTGTACTTTTAATTAGCAGCTCTAAATTAGCTGAGAGGTGGTTGAAGAAACAGAGCATTTCAAAGTGACTTTGCCCTTAAATCTAGAACCCTTAATGCATATTTAATAAGATGGCTTGAATTAAACCTGGTATCTTATTAAGACTTTTTTCTTATTTTTGGATTATATTTTTCTATTACTGTATTGCTCTTATTATTCTTACTCTTATTAGTACAGTTTAAATTGTTTATTCCTTCTGTTATGTGTATTACTTAAGAGTTCAGTGTCCCTGTGGTCCTTACTTAACCATTAGTGAGAGACTTAACCATAAATTTATTAATGGAAGACCAGCCTTCTAATTTGAGCACCTTATTTAAATACGTCATTTGCCAATTATGTCTTCCCTTACTACCTTTTTTTAATTTGTAATTTCATAAAGCTAAAAAATTAGTTTTTGCCAGAACTATGATGAAGAAGTTTGTAGAATACAACTAATGCATGTTATTTTTGTCTTTATGAATAACAGTTTTAATAATGATTTTGTGATATACAGTCACCAGAAACACCAATAAAACCAATTTTTCATGATCTGTTACCTCTTAGGATATTCCTTCTGTTATATGTAGGCTACTGTTAAGATCTATAGGAAAAAATCAAAAGCTTGCAAGTGTATTTCATTCCTCCTTCAATTCTGAGACTGTAATAGAAAAATTAGCAATAAATAGAATTCAGGGGTTTTACCAATATATTCCTTTTTCTTTTAATAAAAAACTAGCTTAGACGTTCAGATGCTATGAAAGTGTCATTCAGATTTGTTTTCCGAAAGCATATAAGCAATTGTAGAAGAAAGCAGTGAAGCCGGATTAGAAAATGCTTCCCATGTTCAAGATTAGCAAGATCTCACATTTCGAAGATGTGTCTACAGTTCAGAAGACTGTAGTTGCAGAACCATGCCTTCTATTTAACTCTTAGCCTCTTTCCACCTCTGCCACTCACTTTTCTCAAAAAAATGGACAAAAGAATTGATCACAGATCATGCAATGTGCACAGCTGGGCCCAGAATGTTATCTGAGTAGTAACTGTTTCAGCATAAAGTAAGTGTCAGTACTTGTTAGCTGTATAGTCTTGGATTCTTTTTTCCTTCATCCTATTCACTCACTATTTTGCAGGAGATTAAAAGTTACAATTACTGGCCTCAAGGGAGAAGCATGTTTCCTAATTTTATTTTCCTTTCAGAGTATCCTGAGTACTTGCACATGAGAACACTAAAGAAATGTCTTTTATTTAGATGAAGAAAGATAGTAAAATTTTATTATATAATATTTTGTATAATTATTATTTTTTTGTTTTTCTTTGTTTCTGCACTTATGGATAGTACTTTATAGTTTCATCCATCTAATTAGATATTAACTTGAATAAGAGGGAGATATATAAAAATTTTCTCATGCTTAAATACAGTTACTAATAAAAAAAAGGCCTAGAACTATTTATTATTTTGATTCTTAAATTTATAATATCTTCATAATGTATTTTACAGTCATTTTGTGGACATTATTTCTCCAAAGGTCATTGTATTAACTTTTTAAAAAAAAGATAGACTGTAAAATTTAAAATAAAAAACAGAATTAAATTTTTAAAAAATTAACATGAGGACTTGATCTAATCTCATTTAATCAAATTTTAACTTAAACTTTCAAAATAAGGCTGTGTAACTGTTAGACTAATATTTTCATGACCATACTAAAAGTGGTAAATTTTACACTTGGCGTGTCTATAATCCAAGTTTACTTTTTTCCCTCTGAATGTAACCCATCTGAACAAATAAGAATTATTGATAAAGGAGGCAAAGAAACTGAGTCTACCATGCTTTTCCTCAACCATATTATTATGAATTCCTCATAGCAATTAAAAAAATAAATAAATATTAGAAACAAATGCAATAATGTTAACAAAAAAACTTACAACATTAATGTTAATTGGAGGTAACAGTTTAGCTAATGGACAAATTAAAGAATGGCTTTCTTTGGCCAAATATCAGGTGGAAGCACTCGTAGTCTAAATGAAAAAATGCGTCCCTTGATGCACTGGTTACTGGTTGAAATTTAGACCCAAACAAACCATGAATTTACAGAGGGGAAAGAATTAGGGCAGTAAAGGTAATGAACAATGGAATAATTTGCCTAGATAGATGCTGCATTCCATCCGTTAAAGTATTTAAATAAAGACTTTCCAGTCTTTAAAAATACAAATTCTGAAGTCTTAGGTCTAGGTCATAAAAATCATCATAATACCAGGTCAGAAAATAAGTGTCTGCCCATCAGTGTCCTGAGACACAATAAATGTGGTGATCCAGATAAAATGCATTCACAGGACAATGTTTACTGATGATTCTCAGAAGTACTTTCTCAGTCTCCACTGATCTGTGACTGAGGGAGTTTTTGATCTATATGTGATACCTTTGGTTTTAGTACTCCTTCATGAGTTCTTCCATTAATTTATCAAATTGCTTTTTCAATGAATTTAGGTTTATCATTTCTCACATCTTGTAGCAAGCACTTTCACTCCACAAGAATGGTTGTATAAAGAAGTGTTCCCAGTTTAAAATGTGCAGTTGTCTTTTTTTCACTTGAGAGTCTTCAGTTCTTATACTTAAAACGATTGTAAAAATAATTCTGTATTCTCTATTAAACCTTATTAATCTTCTTTTCAAAATGAAGAATTCAAATCTATTCATGATACAAAACAGACCATTACATAATTGCTATTATCATGCTTATCTGACTCTATATTGTCTAATTTCACTCATGTTTTTGAAGAGGGCATACTAAAATGTCTAGTCCCTTGAACCCTGGACTTTCACATTTGTCTTATAATTACTTGTTGTTTTCTTCTCTTTTCTTGATAATGTTAATATTTTTTCCCCTTTCTGTCACTACTGAGCACTGAACTGATGTTTCATAGGAATTACCTCTTATAGCCTCAAGATGTCAGTCCTAGGTGGTTAATAGTAATTCAAAGCCCATCACTGTGAGTATAAAGTAGGTTTATATTTTATTAATTTGCAGTACTTTATAATAAGTTTCTTCTAAAATTTTATCACTAGTCATTCATTACCATATTATCTTTTTGTTTCTTTTCAGTTTTTCTTTTCATTTAATTGATAACATAATGCCATTAACATATTTTATAATTGTTACTTTTAAAAAAATAATTAAATAATATATTGAAAATCACAATTCCTGACACACAACCCTGAATAGGTCTATACATGAAGAAAACTATTAATTCCTGCTGTTGTTTCCCCAAATTTCCTAAACCATGTACTTTTATTTTCTTTTAAATATCATGTGCTGAAGCACTTTTTGGAAATTGTGGAATTATATTCTTTTTATAGTTATCATATGCATAATTTCCTTAATATAAAAGAATCTAACTTGTGTCCAAAATGATTGTGTAGAATTGTCATGTAATGTAACTCCATATAAATAGGCAATAAATGATTTCTAATTGATAGCAAATCATAGCAATTTTGGCCAATATAATTGGAAAGATAAACTTATGCTCGATAGGGACCTTATCAGTAATCTTGCAGGGTTACTTAGCATGAGTAGCAATAATTATCCAGTGTTAAAGATGGCCAAGCTCTGCAGGTTTCCCTACTGGCTTGGTAAAACAATCTCAGTAAATATAGGGTGTGCAAAGTAGAAAAAAAAAAATCATTCTTCAGCTTTTACTTAGGATTAAAGCATTAAGCACTGATGGATCTGGGAGGTATTATCATAGATTTTTATTGTATTTCATACCAGAAAAATGCCTAATTAAAATGCACAGCTAGTGACAAAAGACCTAACTTAGTTGTTAAGAAAGACTACATGTAGGCCTGCAATAAAATAGAAAAATGTCTGCACATCTAATCATTAAAGTGTTTCAGCAGGATAGCTTGAAACTGGTGTACTTCTACATCAAACAATATTTTGTCTAACTTATCAGTAGGCTTATCCATGCAACTTTTTCAGATGAAATTTCTAATTCTCCTTCTAGTAAGTGATCTGCATCTCTTAACTTGCTCTTAACTTGCTCTGTCTATTAAAGAGAATATAGTTATTCCCTATAGCCATCTATAACTATTTTTTGTCAAACTGTTTTACTTCAGGTGTAGTATTACTTCAACCCCCTTTCCCTAGTTTAGAAATACATTGGCAATATATGAGAGGAAAAGCTATATATTTCATCTAAAACTTTGAGACTGACATTCTTTCAGAAACAGAAAAAAAAAAGCTAGTCTTAAGCAAATTTCACTGAGATAGAGACCTTTTTTGTCTTTAAACATGGTGTTATGATCTAAATGGGAAAAAAAATGCACCATAAAAAATTTAAAACTTGCCATCATGCCACAGTTGTAATCTTCATCATATATGTAGTTGTGTTTGCTTTTTTGTTTGTTTGTTTGAGTGTAAATACTTGTATCTTGTTTGTAATTTATTTTTCTTCTGTAATTTTTGCTAGCTTTCACAAGTGCTTTTTTCCCCTCTTTTGGCTATATATTATTATCTTAATTTTTCTGAGTAGTGTTGTACCTTTATTTTGTGGGAACGAAATGAAACTAATTGAAAGAACACACGTGTTGTCGTGTTCAATTCATGATGTTTGGTTGGTCTTGATATTGAACAAATCACTTGAATTTTCTGATTCAGCAAAAATAGTCAGTTGTCTGGCTGGAAGTATAAGCAGTGTTCTCTATACCGAGTAAAATGCCAAGATGGATAATAATAGTGAAGTATTACATTAACTGCTAATGTTTTATTATGTATTTACTATTTATTTATGTATTTACTATTTGCATTTTCTACTATAAGACTGGATAAAATTATATCCATCAACTTGTCCCTCCCTGTAGTGGCAGCTGAATGTGATGTTTGTGGGATAAGAATAAACATCAACAGAAAAAGAAGACACAACTAAACAAGCATTAATAATCTATTCATGATTTTTTTTGGCTGGCTAAAAGAAGCCCTCTTTCATGCCAGTTAATGCACTAGAAACTTGTAGCGCCAGTTAATGCACTAGAAACTTGTAGCACCAGTAGGTTGTCATAGCTTAACACTATGTCTTACTGATCTGGTGATTTATCTTATGCTGGATAGTTACTGTTTATAATAATTGTTGAACCTCATTAATAGAAGAAAATTGTTAAGTATTTGAATGAGTCATTGTTTTTATATATTATAAAGGAAATATTGTAGAAGTATTTTTCGTCCACTTTCAAAATAATCGCATACAAGCACACAAGAGAAAATGTGGCAGAATATTTTATTTTACAAGTGTACCTTTACACACTGGGAAGACTTACTTGTGTTAAGTATACACTTCGACTTGTGTGAAAGCCAATCTATGGTTAGTTCATTAGCTGTAAAAATGTATATAAATATATATTATATGTTATGTGTATGTGTGTTCTTTTTACCTTTTAACAGCTTTAGCATCCTTTCGTTTTCAGTTAAATAACTTTTCTCCTTATTTTTATATCTGAATATTTTTTGTAGCATTAATATATCAATTCCATTCAGTTTCATTGCTCAGTCGCTCAAGACTTCTGTTCTTACTCATTTAAGGAAGAATAACCCTTCTAATGGTTTACACATAAACCCATTACTAGCCTTTTGACATCTAGTCTGTAGTGCACCCAAGAGAGTTATTCCGCTAGAATTAATTTTTGCTTTGTCCAAGTTCAGAGACACTAGACAAATGTTTTATTCTGTTACTTGCTTTGAAATGAATTGAGATTTACCCAACAGAATACTATTAGCAGGGACTCTACTTTGTATTCACAAACAATTAATACTTTTCCTGTTACAGCATATGCTAAGAAGTGTCAGCTATTACAGAGAAATCTAAGGGATATCATTAAACATTACAGTTACAGACACAGAGTAGACTGAATGTATTAAGTGTAGCTGGCAGACAACCAAATGTTTGAAAGTGTAACAGGAGAAACATGCAAAAAAATGACACCTCTGCTACTATTTTAATTTAGAAACTAAACAATGGCAGTAACAATGCTAACTCTGATGTACTCAGTTAGTGTTATATCAAACTGAAGTATTCCACCGAACAGTGCAAGATCTTATCGGATCTTTCAATTCTTTTATGTGAACTGGTCAAAATTTATTGAAATTTCCTTACCAAAAGCAATAATCCTATGTATGAATTCTGTAAGATCATCTCTTTAGGATGTCATCTTTCAGTCCTTTTCTTCAAAAACCTTCTCAGGGATTACTGAACAATTTATCTTCAAAAAGCCCAACATATATTCAAATTATCTTGCAGTTTAAGTGGCCATTTTTCTCAGGCAGAAGGCAATGAATAACAGTTTATTTGGTGTCTACATGAGTACAATTTAATTTTAAAATATTGAGTCAATCCATCATTAGTATTGCTAGTTCAACACACCATAGTTTATTGCTACCTCATTCTAAAAAGAAAATAAAACTTTTACACATTTTTTCTTATCTGCTGCTTGTTATGAAGCTAAATACTTAAATACTCCTGCAATAAAAACTGATTAAAAGTGATTGTCATCATACCACTGTAGTCAAATCTTAATTCAGGTGCCTGATTTTGTGAAGTCCTGTCTGCTTTTTGAGAACAGGCACAAGAGTTTCTCTTATCTGATAATACTTTTATTGATGACACCATCATGATCAGCCATAAAGACTTAATGAGTCTTTCTCATTGAGACAGAACCTCACACAACAGTTTCCTGCTCCTGTAGTTATACCTGAATTTTGTTTATTTAAAGCATAAATTTTCTCCATTGGTTTTATCATCTAGTTGACTGACCATGATTCAACACTTAGAACAGTGAATGGGGTATCCAGACTTGGGGGTTAAGATGCATGAGAAATTTTCATTTCTTCTTACTACTTGTTATATTTAATCACCATAGAGACCATTTTTCTAGTGAGAGATTTCTCTTTTGCTGTTTTTTTAAGGTAGATTGTAGATTCTCAAAAATGTGGACTTTTTCCTCTCTCTTTTTTTTTCCCTCAAAAAGGAAGTAAATATGGCATTCTAATTCCTATATAAGACTTCATAGGAAAAAAGTCACAGGTAAATCATAAGCAAAGAGAAGATGTCATTAGTGGAGCCAATGTTGAAGCAGATTGTTTTTTTTAGTGTGAATTAAAATTTTCATACTGTTGTGAAAAAACCCTCTCTTTTGAAAAGAGTATTTATACTGAAGACAGAAATTATGTTTGAAACTAAGAGTAGCTAACTTATGCAGAGTGATTTCAAATTCTGAGGAAGTCTTCTAGCTCTATAATTAGATGTATATGTATACTACAACTGTTAGACACCTGAACACTTTAATTCTTTACTAATAATTAAAAGAAACCTATTTTAAACATAGTAGGAAAGATCCAAAACACTTTGTTCAAATGCAATTTTAAATTATCATCCCTGACACATCAATTACTTTATCTGGGTTTTTTATTTGTTCGGTTTTTTTCAGTTCTTCAAAACTAATTTGATACAAGAGAAACAGTGATATTATTGAAGAAAATAATGACCTTGATGTAAGTCATGTGTGTCTTTTCCAGATGGAAATAGATAGCTTCTGATTAAACATATATACGTATATTAAGATCTGCAGCATATTTTGAGCCCTATTGTAATTAATAGAGTTGATTTTCATTTTCCTTTGCTGGAGATAGTTACTGAGACCTATCATTATAAATGCCAATTCTGCCTTGAAGCAAATATGAGGAGCTTCACCAGGATCACATTTACCAGGCTTGTATGAAATGCATATTTCAGTTTATGTAGTAACAACGTTTAATCCATGTTAGTCCTTCTGGTATTATCTTAAGGGCAAGTGAATTACATTCATAATGGACTTGATTTTACAGTAGATCTTTCTGAGTTTGATAAATGATTAGGCCTACAAAATATTCCTAAGAATGGGAAACTCAAGGTGAAAAATTTTGTTATCATATAATTCCTTTGATATCAGTGTAAGTTACTCAGAGTATTTCTTTATATTGGCTTAATATATAAATTAAATATATTTTACCCACATAGATTTTGCTTAGTCAGTACTAGTGTTAATGAGTATTATATGCTATCTGTAGAGATTTGAATTGTGAGTTGGGTTTAATTCTTTACTGGGTCAGAAGTAAGAACTGAGACTGTTCAGTGGGGAGGGAAGGGCAGGGGAAGGGAAGGTGTTGGGGGACTCTCAATGTGTATAAATACCTAGGAATTAAAGGAGGCAGAGACCAAGTTTTCAGTGATGCCCAGTGACAGAGCAAGGGGCAATGCTAACAGATGGAAACACAGGGATTCCTTTTAATCAAAAACTACTATTGTGAGGGAAATAGGGTGCTGGAATGCATTTCTCTGAGAGGTTGTGAATTCACCATCCCTGGAGATATTAAAAATCTGAGTAGAAACGGGCTTGAGCAATGTGCTCTGAATGGCCATGCTGTACTAGACTATACTGATGATCTCTGAAGGCTTCTGGTCTCCTATTTTCTGATTTTGTAATAGGAATTATACTGAGAATATTGTTCATTAATCTAAAACTATTGAAAGTATGCCAATATTAGAACAAAAAAAATCATACAGAAGATCTCCAGTTAAAGTGATTTGATCATTATTTGGAGTAGTTAATAATTTTGAATTTTTTGTTTCTCAAAGGCTGATTTTAATAGATACTTGCATTATATCTTATCAATTTTTGTGAATTAGAAGACATTTTTGTGTTGCTGTCCTGGGTTGAGCTGGCAAAACGCCAACTGTCCAAGACAGTGTGAAGAGGGTTCCTCCTCCCCCCAACCAGCTAAGGGGAAAAGAAGGGGGAGAGGAAAGAAAAACCCTCAAAATCAGGTTTATGCTGGAACTAACTACATGTATTTATACAGAAAGGAGAAAATTAAGAGGAAACTACAATATAACACACACTTACACAAGTTACATATATATAACAAGGAATAACTTCCCACTCCCCAATTAATACAAAGCAAAGTCTATTACACTAGATTTGTAAGTACTCTAAGAGACACTCAGCAAGAAACAGAAAGAGTAACAACAAAAATGTTTCTACTTCCCTGAATGCAAACAAAATGCAAGCAGAGGCAACAGAAGCAGGGCCTAGCATAGTAGAGGAGCTGCTAGATGTCTTCCTCTTAGTGCAGCCATGATGGAACTAACCAAGCCACTCCCACACACTGGATTTTACACCCTTTGAGATGATGTAGTATGGTATGGAATACAATATTATTGGCTGGAAGAGTCAGCTGTTAGCTAGCTCAACCCAGCTTAAATCAGCTGACAATTCCCAGGCCTAGCTGAATTTTTTAAAACCTAAATTTAGGCCCATCTGGCCAAACCCATAACAGTTGCCTTGAAATATGTTGGTTATTATTTGATTTTAAGGAAATTCTTTTTCAAACACTAGAAAAAAAAGTATAAACACATGCCAAGTGGTATAGACTACAATGAGCCCCAGAAACACATGAAAATGAAGAGTTGATATAATCTTTTTGGATTTCAGTAAAGTTTTCCACACTGAATCTAACAGGATCCCTCTGGACAAAATGTCCAGCATACAACAGGATAAACACACCATGTGGTTGGTGAGCATTTGGATCATGGGTTGAGCACAGAGGATAATAGTGAATGAGGAGACATCAGACTGGTGACCTGTCACTAGTGGGTTTCCAGAGGGCTCCATCGTAGGCCCTGTGCTCTTCAATATCTTCATGCATGACTTGGACACAGGAGTGATAGGGACACTAAGCAAGTTTGCTGATGATACAAAACTGGAAGGAGCTGTTGACTCCCTCAAAGGCAGGGAGGCCCTTCAGAGAGACCACAACAAATTAGAGGACTGGAAATAATCAACCGTATGAAGTTCAACAAGGGAAAGTGTGAGTTCTGCACCTTGCATAGAGCAACCCTGGATGGACAGACAAAGTGGGGAATGAGATTCTGGAAAGCACTGCTAGGAAAGGGACCTGAGGTTTCTGGCCAACAGCAAGTTGAATATGAGTCAGCAGTGCCCTGGCAGCCAGGAGGGCCAACCGTGTCCTGGGGGGCATCAGGCAAAGCACCGCCAGCTGGTCAAGGGAGAGGATTGTCCCACTCTGCTCTGCGCTGGTGCAAGCCTCACCTTGAATGTCATGTACGTTTTTGGGCACTGCAATATAAGAAAGATATTGAGCTATTGGAGAGCATCCAAAGGAGGGCAACGAAGGTGGTGAAGGGCCTTAAGGGGAAGCTCCATATGTAGGGTGCCTGAGGTCACTTGGTCTGTTCAGCCTGAAGAAGAGGAGACTGAGGGGAGATGTCCTAGCAGTCTTCAACTTCCTTGTGAAGGGAAGAGGAGGGGCAGGCACTGATCTCTTCTCTGTGGTGACCAGTGACAGAATCCAAGGGAATGGTATGAAGTTGTATCAGGTGAGGTTTAGGATGTGTATTAGAAAAAGCTTTTTCACCCAGAGTGTGGTTGGGCACTCAACAGGCTCTCCAGGGAACTGGTCACAGCACCAAGCCTGACAGAGTTCAAGAAGTCTTTGGACAATATTTCAGTCACATAGTGTGACTATTGGAGGTGGTCCTGTGCTGGGCCAAGAGTTGGACTTGATCCTTCCAACTCAGCATATTCTGTGATTCTGTAATAATCAGAATTTCCCTTCTTGTGACATAATCTCAGCTGATCAAGTATCGGTCGCTATGCATTACAGTATTTCACAGTTTAATTAAAGAAGAGTAAGTATGCTGGCACAGAAAGAGGAAGGAACAGAATGTAAATCCTGTATCCCCTACTGGCTATATTTCTGCTTGACTTGAAGAAGCAGCTTGACTCACTGAAACTGAGATTGATCATAAAACTGTGGGCTCAAAAACCCTTACTTGAGTTTTCTGCTGTTCCATATTAAATACTTGCTGCAAGTAAGCCCTGTTTGTTGGTTCTTTTGATGTCTTAGCCATACTAGTCACCTCAAATCTCTTCTTAATGTATTTTATCTTAAATCAAAGAAAACTTTTGGTTACTTTCTCATATTTTTTTTCTGTATTTTGTAACTGTTAGTGAAAAAAAAAGTTACCACAAATGATAAGTGGTCTTTTCTCTTTCCAAAATAGCCACTTTTAAATCACAGATCACTTTCTTCAGTGTTATACTTTTAGACAGGAAGGTTCCAGACACAAAGCTGGAGGCAAAAACAATCTCGAAATATTTACAAAACACAGAAGAAGACCTTTGAATTTAACTCACTATATGGTATAATTGCTGTGTAAATACTTTATATTAACCCATAAAAATGTAAATATAGCTTATCAGTTCTATTTTTACAATTTTCCCAGGATGCAACTCTTGAAAACAGTTATGTGTGCTTGTTATGTGTGCCTCAGCACTTGTCTGAATTTTCCATATGTATTTTGAAATTTAATTAAAAATTGGAAATAGCAGTGGAAGTCATAAGAAACTCTGACTGGCTCAGTGCAAGATTGAATTCATTGTGTATGAAAATAACATTTCACAAGAGTAAAAATCTGACAGAAACACTTAGCTGGATTAAAAAGTTTGTTAGCTATCTTTAGCAGCACCGAGGAGAAGAGTTATTATCTTGAAAAACAGCAGAGCTAGTGAAAACATCAGTGTTTACTTTTCTGGAGACTGGAGAATAGATGAGGAAGATAATTTGACATCTCCCTTTTTGTTCCTCAAAAATGTTGCACAAAAATCTTCCAGTGTCTCAGAAACACTTTTGTTTGAACCGTTACAAGTGTAACACCCAGTCTTTCTCTTTCAAAAGAGGTTTTCTTGGTTTTCTTTTAAAAATAAAAAGCGTATGTGATAATATCATGAGTTCGGAAAATGGTACTGCCATTTTTAAAAAAAATAGTAGAAAAAAAATAACCAAATGGAAAGTCAATTTGAAGACAATACAGTTTTAATATATTGTTTTTAAAGGTTTTAAGGTGTATAAATTGAAATGATTGTAGGTCTTAGCCTCATCTTTTATAATTAAATATATCAGGTGAAGATATTGTAGAAGTTTTGTCAAAAAAGTATAATCTAGTAGCAACACTTTGGAATATTTATCCCAAAATGTCTAACCTGGATAATGAACCAGAACTGGTTCTTTCTCTTTATAGGTGTTCCCGTACATAAAATATCTGACTATTTTGACATTTAGATGTGTATAATTGTTAAGTAATTTCCACGTCCGTTGCTAGTAATGTTGAGTATAAATGATTTCCACACCCTGGGATCAGAACTAACCTGAACAATTATTTTTATTTTCACTGTTTATTTATGTTGAAAGTGAAAACACCTGTGATGCAAATAAGCTGCACAAACCTTTGAACTTAGGGACAAAAATAAGTCTTGAATTGAGTTGTTCTATGATGACTTTAAAAATAATATTATTTGACATTCAATAGTTGTATTCTGAAGTGTTTTCTACCTTGAATCTGTTGCTCATTTATTTCACAAAGCTAGAGATGCATTGAATGTTGATATTCTTAGAAAAATTGAAACAGTCTAAGGTAAGTAAAAGCTAGAGAGGCTTATCAGCAAAGTAATTAATAAAGCACAATATAAAATAATATGCCAGGAATTATAAAGAACATTGCACGGAGAATTTTTATGTGTGTTGGGTGGGGGAGAGCCCAGACTTTGAAAGTATATTCAAGAGCAGCAAAATAGCTTTCTTCCCTCATTACTAGAATCTTTTAAGAATTATATGTATATGTATGGCTTGTGTACCTTCATTGCCTCTTTTACATATACGTTTATCCTTTTACTGTTGTAATGGTATGAAAAATAACTAATATTCAGCACCAGGACTGCTGGTTTAGTAATTTTTAAAATAATATATTAATATACATTTTGTTATTTTCTTTTTTCCTTCCCCCCCCCCCCAATCTGTTCCCCGTGTTTGTCTTTGGTTTTGGTTTTTCCCTTGGCTACTGGTGCCTACCTTCTTTTACTTTCTATTTGGTCAGTTGTTTTTGGCCAGTTTGTGTTTTTCCAGACATCACTCCATGATGTAGTTGAAGTATATGATGGCCCAGCTCTACAGTCATCTTTGCTATCCTCTCTCTCAGGATCTCATTCAGGTATCCTTTAATGGAACTGTCACAAAACTGTTATTTCTTTATTTTATGAACCTAGAAAGATGGTCTAGTAAAAAAAAAAAAGAAGAAAAAAAAAAGAAACCAAACACCCAAAAATGTGATTTTCATGTTTTCTTAGATTCAAGTCAGGCAAAAATATGAAATGGAGATTGTAAGCTAAAAGTTGAAACACCATAATAAAATGAATTGCAATTGTATCGGGGGGGGGGGGGGGGGGCAAGGGTTGGGGAAGAGGTGGAGTTTTTTATTAGCTATTTAGCTATAATTATTTTGGGTATTTAGACTTCTTTTTGCCTTTATGGCTTTTATCTAGGGAGTAATTTAAAACAGATATTAGATATTTTAAAGTAAAATCATGTGGATTAATTGCATGTTGACACAATTAAAAGAGGTAGGGAGGTTGGGTTTTATATGTTTGATTGGTTTTGGTAAAGAAAAACATCAACTATTCCTAGTAACTGAGATGAGCTTTAGCCTCCCTTTTCTAAAATGAAATACTGTCAACATGAAATATTGAAAATGCATATATCTTGCAAAGTGTACTGAGGCAGAACTGAGTTTGGGGAGCATTATTTCTAACTTCAAAGAAGTTTACAGGTATTTTGAACTCCTCTTATGTAAAAAGTGATTATGATAGCTTTGCATTTGCTTTGAGTAGGTGAATCCCTTCCACTGAGCTCAGGGAACCAGATCACGGTCAGGTTTACTTCAGTTGGACCAATAACAGCTAAAGGATTTCATTTTGTTTATCAAGGTGAGATAATACAAAAATATGTACATTATTCTGTTCATCACAATTTGTAAGTCATCAGAGAGAAACAGACTGAGAATGCAGAGGAAAGTAATAGCCTATTTCTACATGGTTTGAAAAAATTTTAAGAGTATTCTTTTATCTGTATTTTAAAGCTTAAATCAAATACTTAAGAAGCATAGAAGGAGTTCCAAATTTAAGAAGGCATATACAAAGCAGCTGCTTCTGTTTGCTAATCTGATTGACACATTTTAGATCCGTCTTGGTGCCCAAACTGGTTTATCTCTCAATTTAAATGTGAATAGCTGTAAATGTTATTACCTGTGCTTTAAAAGGGATCTTACCATTGTTAAGATACTTTTCTTGATTTACATTATTTGCCTTTGTTTGGATCAAATGCAGAAATTGTTGTATCTCAATACTTGCAACAGCAGTTCACTCTTTCACTGTGTTTAAATCCTGATCTGACAGCCAAAATACACATTAAGAAATCCGCATGAATAAATGTGAATATCTATTTGACACAAAATTGTATTTTGAAACCTATATTATCTGAGTATTTCATGATAGTGTTTTTTATCAATGTTACTTCAGAAAGGTTCTGGTATGGATTTTATGCATTGCTTCTAATCTTGGCAAGGATATCAGTGCTATGTTCTAAATAGTAAATCAGAAATCAAAAGAATGAAATCTCTATTGTGAAGATTCATTTGGGCATTATGAAAATGTTCTTAATTGGTAAATAACTGAATGTTTCTTCCAGTAATTTTGTATGTTTGTAGTTCAAAATCTGCACCAAATCTAAAATTAAGAATCCACCATTGTTTGTATATTTGCAGCTGTTCCAAGAACGAGTGCAACACAGTGTAGCTCTGTGCCTGAACCGAGATTTGGAAAAAGGATTGGAAATGAATTTGCAGTTGGTTCATTTGTTCTTTTTGAGTGCAATCCAGGCTATATCCTCCATGGGTCAACAGCAATTAGATGTGACACAGTACCAAATGCATTGGCACAATGGAATGATTCACTCCCTACATGCGTTGGTGAGTTCTTAAGGCTTTTTAATAGAACTAATTACTGTCTTAAGTGTAGACCATTTCTAACTGAATGTGTTCTTTGACATCTGTACAGTATCCTTTCTTCCTTTCATTCACTTTCTTCTTCATTCAAGGTTAAGTTTTATTCTCCTTTCTATTCTAACCTTGCTGTGACATTTCACAAGCTTCATGAATGTACTCTGGTGCTATAAATTATACGATAGCTTCTCTTACATTCACATCAGTGACAGTCCCTGGTTGTACCTTAATCAAGACTATATTAGTGACCTGGCTTGCAAGACTAAGATGCTCTCACATTGGAGATCTCTAAAAAGATATTGCAAGCTATTAGAAAGAGCACTACTATATTAAAGATTTAGAAATAGTTGCATTACTTGCTAGGAAAAAAGCAGTAACTTTTCAGTACAGGAAATATGTGTCTGGTTCTAGTCATACAAGATTAAATCCTCAAAATTAAATTCTTAAACTAATATACATGCTTGACATTTATAAAATGACTTGCACCAAGTGAAAATCTACTAATTCTGATGAAAATCCTCACAGTAAAGAGATAAAATTCTAATGATATGTTTTTCCATAAGTTTATGCCAAAGGTAAATATGGCACATTTACATAATAAATTGTATTAGTGCTTGGTTTGGTTTTTATTATGGAAAAAACCAGTTTAAAATTGTTTAAAAGTTAATCAAATATGGATATCATTTGTACAGATGTTTTCCCAATGCCATAAAATTTTTCCACTTCTATGTTGTAGTACTGACTGCATTATACATTAATTTTGTGTAAATCAAAAACATTGAAAACTATTAATTTTGAGGATGAAGACATCTGAAGAACTCCATTCTCAAAGAAAGCAGTAAATATATAGTTCCTTTGTTTTTCTTGATAGAGAACAGATTTTTTAGTAAAAATTATTAGAAGGCATTATAAAAATAGCCTTATGATATTGACCAACATTAAGAATTACATAATCGGAAGTTTGGGTAAGTAGATGAAAAGAAAATATAGAACGTATTTTCATTAGGTCGACTTCTAATCTTCTGTACTAATCAGCTGATTGTGCATGATAGAGTCTTAGTGGTTTGCAGAAAATTAAAATATTTTTCTCAAAAATACTAAAATCTTGATATAAAGGGTAAGTATCCGTCAGTTGATAGATTAAACAGCTTTTATACACAAATAGTGTTTATTTAGGCGATTTCAGGCACAGCAAGAGAACCATAATTTCTATATTAATAAGAAGGTGATGTATTTAATTTATTTTCAAGGATTACAGTTTAATCAGTAGAATTGTACTACTTTTTCCCTTGAAATGTATTCCATTTGGGGTTTTTTTCAGATATAGCATCTTGACAAAGTGTTAAAGTAATTGGTTTGAATATTGATTTCAATATATTATTGATATTTTAATGCATGATTAAGTCTATGGAAGAGAAAGCTATCTGTCTCTAGGCGAGTTGGACTGAGGAAGGGTTACAGGCCACCTTCTATGTGAAAATCCCTGTGTCACTAGAGGTGATAAAATATATATAAGGTGAAAATTGCATTGAACTAAATCAGTTTAATGATTGAAATGGTAGACATTACCATATTAAATTGCTTTCATTCTAGTGATTTTTTCAATACTCCCTTACAGATAATAATCATAGAATCACCAAATCATAGAATCATTAAGGTCAGAAAAGACCTCCAAGATCATTGAGTTTAGCCCTTGACCAAACACCATCATGTCAAGCATAGCATTAAGTGTCGTCATGTCCATTCATTTCTTGAACACTTTCGGGGATAGTGACTCCACCACTTCCCTAGGAAGACTATTCTAATGCTTAACCATGCCTGCCATGACAAAATTTTTCCTTATGTAAAGCCAGAACAAGCCCCTGGCACAGCCTGAGGCCATTTCCTCTTGTACTGTCACTAGTTGCCTGGGAGGAGAAGCTTAAGTGATCACACTTTAAGTGATACTAGCCTTTACTTTATCTATGTAGTTCCAAACAAATTCTATCAATTATATGCCATACAAAATGCAGCTACAATGTTTATTATTAAGATAAGTTGTGTTCTTCTATCTGTTTTCAAAATCCTCGTATTTGCAGCGCCTGAAATCCCTTCAGAATTTAGCAGCATTGCACAGAAGTGATACATTAGATTCTAATGGATTTGATAAACCATCTCATCAATCTTTTCCTTCAGCTTCTAAAATACCAACAGAATATCTGTATACAGATTAAGCTGTAATATTCTTTGTTCCTGTTAGAGCATCTAATGATCAAGACAAAATGCATTCAAGCTGAACAAGAGAAACTTCATGGTGCTTAATGTGTCTGTCCTGTTTCATGCATAACATTTTCATTAATCCATGGACATGAATGTGATGAATGCAGTCTAGCAAGGATTTTTCAAATACTTTAATGATGCAGTAGATCCAGTCTGCAAAAGAATAACTCGCACAAGAATAGAATAGTCAAGGAGTTGAGACTGGTGTTATTAATTATTTAGAAAACAAAGTATCAATATTAAAAAAGAACATTACCTTTTTTTGTGACACATTCTTCTTTTATACTAATGCAATACAGAACTGTTCAAACTTCATTCTTAACTCCTAAAAACACTTTATTTTTTGTAAGATTACTAGGAGACAATGGAATGGATTTCACTTTGTTAAAGGTCAGATAAATAAGGGGAATATAAACATGATTCTGTCAGGTTGGAAACTGACATAATTCTAATTTTCCCTTATTCTTTCTTGGTCAAGAAGGTTTTTAATATAGAAAGTTTTATTTTCCTGAGGCAAATATAATTTTTTAAATGTAGCATCAATTTAAAATGTTTTCATCTGTGTTATGCTTTTATAACAACTTTTCTCACTTCTGAAGTTTCATAATTCTTTTCCTGCCTTATGCATTTCCTTTCAGTGCCCTGTGGTGGTATTTTAACAAAGCGCAAAGGGACCATTTTGTCTCCTGGTTACCCTGAGCCTTATGACAACAATCTGAATTGTGTGTGGAAGATAACAGTACCAGAAGGAGCTGGGATTCAAGTAAGTATACTCTCTATTTGCTTATTAGCATCATATTTAGAATTGGTTTTCCTGATGCAATAGAATGAAAAGATCACTTATGCATACATTTTTTAATCTCATTAATGATTCTTAAAAGGGACTTTATTGCACATCTTTTTATTTATGCAGTGATTAAAAGTTATAAGATTTTTAGAAAATCTTAAAAGATTCACTTGTAACTTTTTACTTAGGAGAAAATTACCATAACTTTAAAATGACCAGTGGCTCCTAGTAAGCCAAAGGAAATAGAGAGCCTTCCTATGAATGCTTTTTTGCTCTCCCAAAATTGATATATCTCTTAATAGAGTGAAATTAAGTAAGCTGCCTTGGACAAGTTCCATATGTTTTCCAAGAAACTTGTCTATTTTACTCTGTTTATGGAAGTTCATCATGATCTAAATATGCTTCAGTATAATTCAACTTGAGATGGGAAGTGATCCTTTAAAAGAGTTTCAGAATTCTTATGTACTTAGACAGATTAAAAACTTCACAGAACCCATAGTAGAAAAGTATTCATTAAGCTGTCATGTGTATCTCACTCTAACAAATTCATTAAAGAAACTGATAGAAATCTAGTTATTGGAAAGGCAGTTGTGTTTAATAGATTAGGACTCTTAAATATCATCTTAACAAATTCCTAACAAAATCCCTTTCAAAGAAGCATGACAGCAAGATGTTCCTCCTCAGTTCAAAATATAACTACTGTAGTGTCCTGATTCCAGCCAGGACAGAGTTAATTTTTTGCAGTAGCCATGAGGGGGAGGAGCCTGGATCCATGTGGATATGGGTAGAAGGTTGTTGGATATAAACCATGACATGTAAATAAAAAAATTAAGTTTCTGGAGGTAAAGACTTAAAAATGAAAACTGGGAAAATCATTGTTTATAGTTTGTTAAACTCTTTTTAATAAACTGGATCACAGACCTTGGAAGTATTCCACTGTATCAAGAAAATTTTCAAGAATAGTTTATACTTTACTTCTTCATAAGCATTAAAAAAACCCTACCTTGTTGTTTTTTTAAATATCTAAAAATACTTCATAAAACCTCAAAAATAATACAGAAGGAAACAGAAAAATCATCACAATTATAACCTAAGTCCATACGTTATAATATTTAAGAGTCCAAGATTCAAAGCTACCAATGTCCATTAACAATCATATTTAATAACTTAAATCAGTTTTAAAATTGATTTTTCAGGAATACTACTTGATTGAAAGAGTTGAGTAAGTAGCAGATAGTTAATATACTTTGTTCTGTGTATTTGTTATACTAGGAGGATAGCTCAGAGGATTTAGATTAGGCATTGATCTGGCATCCTGACTTAGGCCATCAGTTTTGCTTTTTGGTAGTGCTTATCTCTTATCAAAGACTGGGCTAGGTGATTAATTTATTAACTTTGATTTCAAGTAAAGTGTCTAATCTTCACTAATCTTCATGATATTCTTTTACTCCAGAGTCTTAATGAAAAAAATTACATTTACTGTTTCCATTAGTTCTAGCTCTCCCAAGTTTTTTTGATTATTTTTAATGAGGTAGCAAATACCTTTCTTTATTTTGATTATCAGTTAGTGAATAAGTAATTCTTTTATACTTGCATAAATGTAGTGACTGCAGGGCAGTTTTTTGGGCATACCTGTATTATCGTAGTTACATCTGCAGAATGTGTAACATTGTTACTGAAGAAGGGCACTCCTTAAGTGTGAAATTCATGTTTGATCCTTCCAGTCCTGTCTGACTGTCAGAGATGGGTGTCAGAAAGATAAAGACCCTGATATAATAAACAGGATACAGCCAATACAGGGTCACTAAGACAGAGTATACATCAGAGGTCATCACACCATTTTTATTTTATTTTTTTTACAACTGCACTTTGCTTTCTATCTACTAAAAACATAAAAAAAATAGCAACAGAATTGTTTTGGGTTCAGGGTTTTTTTTACTTGAGGAGAAAGAAAAAACTGGGTATACATATATAAAAATTTAATTACTGTGTAAATCAGTTACTTGAGGCTACATTTGAAAACTTTGGTGACTGATTTTTTCCAGCCTGAAAATGCATTCATTCAAATGCAGATATGCAAGATACTGTGACAGATAATGCTCTTGTGTTCTGTAAATGCATAAAATATCAGGACATTTTTCCTGACTAATATTATTTTCTCAAAGAAACAAAACCACTTTTCCATATATAAAGGAGACATAATAATATATCTCTAATGTATACTCTTCTGTGAAATGCAGACATGGAATTTTAAACTATTTCCATGAAACAGCTCTCTGTGTGTATGACTACATTGGTGAATTTGTTGAAACATTGTGATCAGATGTGAACAGAGCTGTCCCATATCAAATCAAAAAGCAGACATTTAAAAGTGTATTTAGATAAATATGAAGTGTGCAGCAAAAACTTGCCTTCAGGCACATAACTTAAATACCTTATATCAGGAAATTAATTCAACTGTAGTTCCTTCTAAGGTTAGGGCAGAAAGTCACTTTGAGTAGATAATTCAAAACATCTAATACAGACTCTGCAATCACTGCCTGAAGGGATGTCTGCCTATTTATTAACTGCATGGGGAAGTTACAGCAACTAGCACCACCTGCACTAAAATACATGTTTTGAATAAGGTGTTTTATGGTGAATATAAAAACTGTAGTTAGCAGAAATTCGGCCCTGAAAAGACCTAAATGCCAGATAATTTGAAATTTGTCACGAAGGTCTCCTAGGTGCCTGAGGTCCTCATTCTGTAAGTCCTTACAAATATTCTGATAAAGACAACACCCATAAGTTTCATTTTAAATCCCTGGTGAACCAAACACACAAGGCTCAAAATTTGCTGGCAGACCAGATCCAGTGGGCCTCCTCCAAGGATCTGAAACATGCCAACAGTCAGCCCCTCTCCAACGCTGTAGTATATGACCAATTCCTTCCAAAAAGTGCAGTATTGAAGGCCCCCATCCAATAAATAGGTAGCCAAATTAAATATTCCTTTTATGCAGAAGACATAAAAGTCCCAAGTCATATATTTCACATAGAAAAGTAACAATTACTTAGTTTTACTGTAACGGGTGCTTATTTCTTCTGTTTAAACTATTTCATTTTGGAATAAAAAAAATTAAAAGAATGATTAAGGCAGAAGAAGCATAATTCTCTACCTTAATGACCAAAGTACTACTTTCTGAGAGTCGCTGAGGTTTCATCATGCTTTTGTGACTCTTTAGAAGCTTTTCAGGAAACAGTTTCACTAAAACAAAAGAAAAAACAAACACCAGATCCTCTCCCCTTACAGAACAGGAATCGTGTTTCTCTGCTTTGTGAGGTGTAATTCACTATATGAGAACAGATATATCCTCCCTCTTGCAGTCTTACCACTTCATATGTCTTTATGAGAGGAAGCATTTTGACACCTCTGGAAGAAATGAAGTGACTACTCTGCATTTTGTTTGTAGCATGCTAGTGACTACTCCTCCTCAGGGGATGAGTCAGTGATGAAGGTAACCAAACATAGCAGGTTGCTCTTACCTGGAGGCAGAATTGAATAAGGCAACAGAGATGAAGAAGCATGCATCACTATGGGACTGGTTTAGTCCTGGATAAATTAGAGAGAATAATAATTAAAAAAAAGCAGGAATTGAAGATAACATGTTTTGTCTTCTCAATGTCCTCCAAACAAGGAAATAATATTCTATACCCATACAATTTTCACAGTTCTGTGATTATTGTCAGAGGTAATATGTGGTTGTCACACGATTGAATTGGAATCAAATAAAAGTAGCCATTTTATTCACTTAATGATGGTTTTCCTTTCTCTTTAACAAGGAGAGCAAGACAACCTTTCGTGACTGAAAGCAACAGAGGCTACAATTTAGAGTCTTCTTTGAGCTTGAATACAAAGGGGAAGAAGTTTATGTTCTTTACCTCACATTTTTCTCCATAGGTGCAAGTGGTGAGTTTTGCCACAGAACACAACTGGGATTCCTTAGACTTTTATGATGGTGCTGACAACAATGCTCCAAGGCTTGGAAGTTATTCAGGTGACTGACAAGATTTTACAATAAGTGGTTCACAGATTCAACTCTTTATTGTAAACACACAGCTCTTTCTAGTCCGTGTGTGTGTGTGAGAGTAGGCACAAGCATGGTTTCTGTGTTTGTTTCTTCTATCATTAATAATAGGAAATATTTCTGCTTTAATCGGTCATCACTTAGCAGACTTTCATAATGCTATATATTTTTAAATATTAGAAAGGAAGTAACATTCAGAGTCTCTCAGACTAGATCTCTATTAATCCCACTTTTTTCCCATTCTTATAGCAGGGTCCAGAAATACAAACCTCAATAATAGGTATCACTTGAAATCATACATGACAAAAGGATGCATTCTTTATCCTTGTTTTAGATAAAGGGGACAGTTCTGTTTGCCTTACTTTTTCCAGTTTTTTGTTTTTCGTCATTACACTTTGTACATGTCTGTGGTATGAGATCAGAGACAATAATATTATTCTCTTGTGCTGAAGCACAAATAAATAATCACATTTCTAAGAACAGTCCTACAACATATTGTCAGAGCTGCTTGATATATGTGACTGTTACATTTAAAATTATTCTGGTTAGAGAACTTGCTCCTGCTTTTAAGAAAACCCTAGTGAATATTTCTCCTTTTATGGATAAAATCATGTAATATAAATTTATAATGGACTTTACTTGCTTACAGTTCATGTCTCTGATATTGTGGTGCACTGAAAAAGTAATAAAAATTTTATAGGGACAGGTATTTGATAGCATCCATGATGACAAAATATTGTGGTATTTGTTATGTGACCTATCTTTCTCCCGCTTCCATCCTCTCCCCCCTCTTTCCCCCTCTCTCTTTTTCTCTCCTTCACTCTTTGTACACACACATAAACTTATGTATGTTTTAATTTCTGTTTCTGTGCATTTCAATATTATTTTGAATTCTCTTCTCAGGAACAACCATACCTCCACTTCTAAACAGCACATCAAATAATCTGTACCTAAATTTTCAGTCTGACATCAGTGTTTCAGCTGCTGGATTTCACCTTGAGTATACAGGTAATTCAGAAATGTTCAATTGGTAAAGATCGCTTGCAGGTTCCAGGCATCAGTTGTACGTAAACTATATGAAAGAGGAATATTTAGTCCTGTTGCACACAATGAGCTACAAATTATCACTTCAAAATCATTAGTAAAATTGTCATTTAATTCCAAGTGAGCAAATTCAGACCTGAAACCTGTACTGCAAGGACTGTGAAGTGTAGTTTGTCTTGCTTTCATCTTTAAGTTGTTTTTTGCTCTCTGAAAAGCTATTCTGCATCTACAGCAGCCAGAAGTAAATGCAGGTATGCTCATTTCACAATCCTAATCCACTATGTCCTGTGCAGCCCTGGACACTTCCCACGAATTCCATCCCTGCAGCCCCACACCCCACCCCTCCTTACCAAAATCTACAAATTATGCTTGATACAGTAACATGTGCAGTATGTATGTGTAGGACACAAATACTAGTCACTCACAGGAGAAATGAGAGAATGAATAACCTGAAAATTGCAGCTGTGCTTCTTAACTAACAGAAATGCCTGCAGGTTGGTGAGCACACAATTATTTCAAATATTCTTTATCGCCGAGTACCTCACCAGTGGAGAAGGCTGCAATTATAAATGTGCTTTCTGTCTGAATGACTTTGCCTCAGATGACTGACAGGAATTCTGGCAGTCACTAATAGTTTGTTGCAGGCTTTTTGTTTAGGTGTTTTTAGGGTTTGGGGTTTTTTTTGTTTTGGAGGGGTTTTCTTTTTTTTTTTTTTAATTGAGTTGGGGGTTTTAGTTGTTGTTCTTGGGGGTTGGTTGGTTGGTTGGTTGGGGTTTTTGGTTTGTTTGGGTTTTTGTTGTTGTTGTTGTTTTTTTCTTTTCCAGTTGTGCAATTCCCTCTGCTTATATTGGTTCTGGTGTCTGATCTGCATAATTGTGTTGCAGTTATTTCTTGTCAGTTTTACCCTATGCAAATCCCATGCTCTGATTGTCTGATTAGCCAGTTGGAGAATACAGCTTTGCAAAATTGCTGCCTGCTCACTTGTCTATAACTAAACATTAATCATAGGTAGATTTGTCCTGCCATTTCCTTGAAATGCAGATACTCTCTCAGCTGCGTAAAACTTAAGATGGGAAAAAACATGCAGGAAGTTATGAAAATGAAGTAATATGAGACCAAAACCAGTGGAAGTGAAAATGCACCTTCATATCCCTACTTGTTCAAATAATGTGTGTAATGTACTATCTGCATACAATTTTTACCCCTAAAAGCAGAAAAAAATCACAGTATACTATTTATAATGTTGGTACATGCTAAGAACAATAGTCAAATATGTGTGTATGGATTTATACAGGAGTGAATGTATGTGAGTCTGTACAAAAGTAATGTTTTCTGTGTGAGTGTTTTAATCCAAAGAAGATGTAAATTTGTGATTCAGGAAATAATAGTAAACACCTCAGTAGCTACCAAATTAACCAGTAGCTCAGTGAAATATGCTACTTTACAAGATAAATGATTAAGTAACTTTTCCTGTGCAGGTGATAGAGATATGTAACTAAAACATCACATAGATTGTTGTGGTTTAACCCCAGACATCAGCTAAACATCATACAGCCATTCACTCACTTCCCTCTCCCCTCTCCAAAGCAGGATTTTTTGTGCTTTCCCTTCTGCCCAGCCATTGGCAGGGTGGTATAAGAAGCTGAAGAGTTCTTGATTTAGTGTAGACACTGCTTAATAACTGTCTTAATGTGATATCAACATAATTCTCATACTAAATCCAAAGCACACCACTATTACAGCTACTCAGAAAAAATTGAACTCTATCCCAGCTGAAACCAGGACATAGACTTTGGGATGGAGTGAGAAAACTGCCAAAAATAATGTCTAAACCTGTACTCTTTATTGGAAACAAATGTAAACTCCATGGGCAAAAATGTTGTGGCCAGTAAAGAATTGCAGTTGGTGCATAGAGAATGATGACTTTCGAATTAAGACTTTTTTGGATATATCTGATGTATTTTATAAAGATGTGCTCTAAAATAAACAATTTTTTGTGCATGTGTGGGAAATATTGTAGTAAAATCTCTGGTATTCTAAATACAGATTAGGATTAAGTGACCACAATAAATCCATAAAATCTGTGGAATACACTATCTATACTTTCTTAATAAGAAAATTAAAATAGAAATATTCTCAGGGTTATTTTAAAGTTTAAGATAGAAGTACATTGTAACTAGATTCCTATACTACAAATTTCAAGCAAGGACATGACTTTGTAGAATAAATATGGAACAATATAAGGCATTAGGTATTCCTCATTGTTTACCACTCCATTTCACACCACAGAATCAAATAACAGTTTCAGAGCCTGAAACTGGGATTCCTGTCATGCAAAACTAAATAAAGTGTGTACTTGAATGTTTCTGTTGTATCTTCAGCCCCTAGTGGGCAATCAGCCTATAGGAGCAGAGTAAATAAAGCAAATAATAATTAAATCCTTTAGTTTAGCATATAGTGTGGTTTTCATATCCTAGACACCAGCTGTTTCAGTCTATGGATCCATGACTGTTAGTCCCCACTACTCTCCAAGAAGGACATAGTCTCTATTACCTATGAATTAGAGGAAAGATTTAGGATTGTTTTTTCCATCTCTCATTCAATTATTTTTCAAGAGGAGACTATGGAAAATTCTGCATTGAGATGAATCATGAATTTGATATAGAAGATTAAGCTGAGACAAGTTTCTTCTTGTTACTAAGGAAGACAACAGAAACTGTACCTTGTCTATCTTCTGGATTTTCGTCTCTTGCAGTTTTCTGCAACAGAGACACAGGAAGTTTTTGGGATCCCAGAACTCACAGAACTGCTCTATTTGTAATGAAATTACTCCAGAAATGCATCCATCAGAACAGAGTTTACTCTCTTCAGTTGTGCTGTTCATATCTGACTATGAGGCAAACGTTCTTGCTCTAAAAGTTGTGATTATGTTTCTAGACATAGTAAATGGAAAGTTATGACATTTTAATGTGAGTGTTTCATATTTGTTCTGCCTTTCATTGAAGCCTCTACTGGCAGAGGACATCAAGAGAAGTCAGATAAATTAAAGTCTAAGTTTTTAAAGTATTGGTGCACGGTTGCAATTTAAAATCACATCAGAGATAATTATTTATGTTAAACAATTTTCAAGTGAGTTTTCCATAAACACTTTTTGTTCAATTTGTTGTGCATCTTTCGAGTGTATTTCAAGTATTCTAGGAAGCTCAAGTCTGAAGGGAAGCATGCCCCTCTTGCCAAAATGATTACTTTTTTCATCTCTACAACAGTTTTCTGTAAGTTTTCTTTCTGTTTCGATTCCAATATCTCTTTCCATCTTTCATAAATAGTTTTCATGCTGTCCACTGTGGATTATGTTTTGACCTGTTGCAAAATACAAATGCGTTTGTTTTTATAGTAATTAAATGAATCAAAAGGTACTTTATTTGGTGAATAATTATTTTAAGACCAAGTAAATTATATTTTGGCATAAGGAATTAAGTGTTCATATTCAAAACTTCATAGTGGTCTTATCAATAATGTTTTTTCCTAGCATATTTTTTGCTTCTTTGTTGATTCCTTAAATTTTTATTGTATCCATAACATGCAGTTCATGTATTCCAGTGGACACCATCAATGCAAAAAAGTCTATTGCATTGAAAATGTATTACATCACCTGAAGCACATCAAGAAAGAGCACTGTAAAATGATTTGGTTCAGAGAAAAAAAAAGCAACAAGACCTTTCTGTTCTGGCACCTTTTGTCTGGGAGGAATCATTGTCTGTGTTCATTTCTGGGAAATTGACTGGCAACTTTGGAGATGAGCTTCTGCAGAAGAAGTGCTAAACACTTCCCTAATGCTTATATATTTTATGCTGCTATAAATATCTTCCTTTAGTCCTCGTTTTCTCTAACTTAAACTTTACATTATCCAAAGTTTCATTGGTAGGTTTTTGTATTTAGTACCGTGGAAGCTGTTGGGAAAGGGTGAGACAGCCTCAATTAGCTTCTTTTTCTTTATATGAAATTCTTACCTAAAAATTAGGATAGAGTCAAAGTACGTTTTCAGTGAATACTTGTGCTAAAATCTCATTTCTTTCTAATGAAAATTTAGGAATCTAACACATTTAACTGCAATAGTAGTATAATGTGGTTCAAGGAACTAGTTATGCACTAATAATGAACAGACTCTGGTTTACAAATACATTTATGATTTCACCTGAATAAATATCATGATACTCCAGAGACAAAAGTTCTGTAGCCCTTGGCTGAGAAGGTGACAAAACCTGTGTTCCAGTTTGTTGGAAGACATTGTAGACATTCAAACTATATTTTTTCCCAAACATTATTGTATTAATTGAAGTGAGAGCACAGAGGATGAATACCTGTGATATGGTTTGGGCTGATAAGATACCTTAACAATGGCACTTAAATGAGTTCATTTCACTTTGCATATTCCCAAAGTTACATGTTGCATTTCAGCTGAGGGTTCAATAATTGGAAACTGAAACCTGTTTTTTTTCTTTAACTGTTCAAAACAGACTATAAGCAAACATCTGTGTAAGCCAAGTACGCCCATTATTTTGTGTTTGTACTTTGTACATGAGCTGGATCCCAGTCCAGATCTATGCAATGTAAAAAAGGGTTCGAAGTCCATTAGCCATTTTCAAAATAGATTCTTTGCTGTTTATAGTTTGAGAAGAGAAAGTAGAAATTGAAAGACAAAACTAATCTTTTATGTAGAATCAGGTTGTAAAATAATTGCTTGCATCATTTTGGACATGGCAAATATAGACTCATTATGACATCACTAAGTATGAAATCATGTTTATGAGAAGAAACCTGAAATAAACACTGGCTTTATCAAAGTAGCAACACTCTTTCCCACACAAAGCAATACAAGGCAGGTTTGAATATCATGAAAAATATATTGATGTTAAATTGTCTAAGCTTCTTTGTATCAAAATAAAAAATATTTTTTTTTTAAATCATGAAGTTCTCATTGACCAAAAGCAATGCTCACACAAATACTCAATTTGTGTATCTGTGTCAGTTATTTCTGAATCCCATTAACAAATATTTGCAGTTAAAAAATATGGCTGTACGTTTCATGACTGTTCTCAGCAGAGAAAAAGGAACTGCAATGGCATTAAACTTTTTTATGATTTAAGATTGAATTATTTTTTATGGCAGAAAGTTTATATTAACAGCTCCTATTTTATTTATATAAATAAAGTATAAATTCAAATTATTTTGTTCCAAACAGTTTTTTTCTTTTAATAAAATTTTATGCAAAATATCATGTGCTAAATAAATTTTCAAGAACAGGAATAAAAGCTAGATTGTCCATTTAATATCTACTTTCTAGATGCTAGACATTTAATTTTTATTTTTATTTATCCAATTTACAATACAAAATTATTGTAAAATTATGGTAGTGAAACTCTTACTGATATACGAAGCATTCCTTTTAAAGAAAAAGGTATACATGCTTTATAAATTCCTTAGAATTTCTGTTAGCTTTCAGTTTTCATATTCTATAAAAGTACACCATTTTAGGAGTCTACAAATAGTAATTTTTATTTAATGACCATTGTACATCAAGTAAACAGTTACATTAGTTGAGTTTTAAAACATGCAGATGTTGATAATATTTTGCGGTAGTGCCATTAAATCCCACAATGTTTTCTTATGACTCTAAGTTTGATGCTCAGGTCTGTAACTGCCCTGGCTTCACGACTAGGGTGTGATTCTTATGGAAGACAAAGAAAGTAACTGAGTTGCTTATACTCAATGATACACTAATTCTTACATTCCTGAATGTTCTTGTCTAGATACAAGAAAGACAAATTTATTTATTTCTCTCTTCAATGACCACCAAAAAAAACACAACAGTCTCTTGGCAAACTGGCATCTATTGCAATCAGAAATGCAAAATATTAGTATTATAGCTCTATAGATACTTCATTAAACATAGCAAATTAGGTGAAATCTGATGTTAATATTTACTCTATGTATGTGTGTGTACATGAATGGAAGAGTAGCGTCTGACTTGTGCAGGATGGAATGCAGATGAGTATTTATACTTTACACTGTTTTTCTGCTGTTTTGCACTTTGTATGGTATCGGCCAGAATCCCCTGGAACACTTCCTGGGAAACAGTAGTGAGATGTTTCCATTTTGACTTATTAGGTAGGCTGTAATTAGGAGTGAGATTGGAGGTGGAAATTAATAAGTCTGAGCCAGGAGATAGTGAGAACATAGAGGAGATTTTGAGTTGAGACTGCAGGCTGCTGGGAAGTGTTTGTTGCCACACTGGTCCTTTTGCTTTACTCAGGAAAGAAGGTTTTTCCTCCTTCTATAACATTTTTTTTCCAAAATCATATGCCATTTGCCTGTCCATAGACAACTGCTGGTACTCAAGAGCTCCCTAAAACTTACGAATGCAGTGTGCTTATGTACAGCGTAAAGAGAAGTTCTGTGTGAATCTAAAACCAGATTTTTTTTGTTCCCTAGGATTTCTAAATTTCTTGGGTTTTCTCAGCTATAGGTTTGGATTCTTGTCCTGAGCCACAGACCCCAAGCAATGGAATCAAAATTGGAGACAGATACATGGTTGGAGATGTGGTGTCTTTTCAATGTGATCAGGGTTATTCTCTTCAGGTAAGTCAAGTTACAAATTTCAAATGGTACCTTTTAGTTCTTCAGCATGGTTATATTTGGGTCTATCAATATAAAGTGGACAGTGAACTCTTCAGGAATTATGAACAGATGATAAGTTTGCAGGACTGGTAGGCTTTGCTGTTAGGTACTAAATTAGCCACTATCCAGATATACGTATATAAACTCCATCAGAAATATATGACTTTGTGCTTCTGCTGCATTAGTGGTTATAGATTATCTATTATTGATGTTATCCTTGTTACTTGTAGCTTGACCATGAAGTGTGGGCAAAATAAATTCAATCACTTTATGAACATTTTGCAACAACTCTCTATGAACAGGAGGAGAGTGGGAATAAGAGCAAACAAAGGGGGAAAATAATTGTTTTTCTTAGGAAATCAGATAGTTTCAGTTATTCTCCTTCAGTAATATCTTGGGAATTTTTATCAAATATGGGTGTATTTTTTGGCAAGTAAAATTGCTATGTCCTTGCATAGCAAAATTAACCAGGCACAATGCAATGATTGTAAATCACCACTAGGAATAGGTCTGCCTATAGGAATAATCTGAAAAATATTTTCTAAAATTTGTAGTTACACTGAAAAAATCAGATCCAAAACTGAGTATCGTTTTCACTTGACACACTTCACAAAAGGACTCCTGTGTAGCTCTGCAGTCTACAATCTCCCCTTTTATCTACCTCTTTGAGAACCAAAAAGAGAGAAAATAATCATATTACCTATCCTTAGCAAAAAGAACATTCTCAAAGGGAGAAAATAATTTGTATGTAACAGCACATGATTAACTGCCGATGGAGTCATTGGTACCTTTGGGGCAAAATAATAGAAGGATAAGTTAACTTTTTTCTTCATTAATGTCAGCCTCACCTGCAACGTATGTTGATGAATGTCAGACAACTAAATGAAGTTTTAAAATGCTAATAATTTCTAATAATTCTTTTATATAATTATCTGAAGACCTAAGTATTAGGTTCATATGTACTGCATCAAAAATACAAATTGAATTATATTTTTTTGACCAAAAAAAAAAAGTAAATTGACTTGTCTGCTTCTAGTTTTCAACTGCCATTTGGATCTGGAACCTGTATCCAAGTTTCCCCTTCAAGATAGAATTCATAATAATGCCTGTAGATTTCTAGCTGAAATAAATGTTCTGTGATTGCAGCTCTGATGACTATTGAAATTTACTTTGTATGTTGCCTGATTTTAACTAAGAACAACCTGATGGATTTTTTAAAATATTTGTTTAATTCCCTGCTGAGGTACAAGTTTGTGAGCAGACAACCCACAGTAAATGGCTGAAAAATATAAAGAACATTGAGACATAGAGTGTGCAAACACACATGTAACGCCTCTTCCCTCCATGTTGTTTTTCTGGTTTATGCAGTGTGACTATGTGGTTTTACAAGATAGTCCAAGAACAGTTTCTCTTAAAATTTTCCATTTTTATTTGCTGTCTCTGGCAGATAATTTCAATTACATGAGGCTGATAAACAGCTCAGAGGGTCTCTCTGTTATGAATTTAAGATGTAAAATCATCACAGTTTAATTTTTATATTTTGTGTCTTTTTTCATGTTCAACAAATGATGCAAATCAGTACTATATAAATATTCCTTCAGCTATACCTTTAGTTTCCAGACCCTTCGTTCATACTGAAGTGTGTATGCAGAGAATTCAGCTCGATACTGTTATACTTTTAGAAATAATATTAATGGCATAGACACAGTTATCTAGTGGGCTAACAGGCACAGTCTTCTCTGATGTATTGAGGGTATGTGGAATTAATTGTTAAAACTTTTTGTGTTTTATAATGAATGTGTTTTATATTTTGATTATGCTTTAAATTATACCTTATTTTTGTTGAGATATTAATGTGCTGTATATACTATATGTTTGTTATATGAATTAGCAAATATTTGTGTCATTTTAGGGACATTCACATATCACTTGTATGCCTGGACCAGTACGAAGATGGAATTACCCAATTCCAATATGTTTAGGTATGTTCAGCATGCATCTTGTTTCTTAAATATGGCAAAATGAGAAAGCCAGAGAACTCAAAAATAATAGATATATGTGGGGAAAACAATAGGGACAAATGGAAGAATAATTAAATGTGAAAACAGTCAAATTAAACTAAAAGATTTTAAAGTTTTTTTCACATTTGTATGGCAAATCTTTCCTGAAATGTCCAAGCAGGAAAAGAAAGATGTTGTCCCTTTCAATCCAAATTGTTATATGATATGATATGATTCTATATGTTTTACTCAGAATCTATCATCAATTCATTATCAGGCCTCCAGAGACTCTCAAAAACATAGTTAATTTACTTAGGACTCATTTCCTCTTAAGAGTGATGACTATTGTAGAAGATCATCATCATGGCTAGGTTTTGCGAACGAAAATTTGGGGAGATACTAAAATAGAAATAATGTTACATTTTCATCTCTAATGAGTTCAACATAGGCATGTCTACCCAATTTCAGAAGATATTTTATTTTTCAAGTTAAATTATATACACAACCATATTAATATTTTTATTATATTATTGGAAAAAGCACTGAAAACCTGTCAGAAATGAAAATGAAAAATCTGAAGTGCATTTAAATATACTCTTTTTATAGGAGGAATAAATGAGGGGAATGTAAAACTCCTTCTAGTTGTATTCTCTTTCACTGCATAGAAATTTCTTTTTGCTTGAGTTCCCTAACAATAAAAGTAATCATTATTTGTAATCTTGAATATATGTAAAACAGGATCCTACTCATTAAAGATTTTTTGCTTTGCTTTTCTTCAAGACAAATTATATATTCTCTTGAGCAGCCTCATATAATCCTATTCTTAATCCTGTGGGATGTTAAAAACCTCCTATGAGGTACTGAACTCCCTCAGCTTAAAATTTATAAATATTCAAGAAGATTGAGATATTTGTAAGAATTTTTTCAGGAGTTAGTCTTCAGTTTCAGCCATCAAGCATTAATATATGATTAGGAAGTATAATTGCACCTCTCTTGGTAAATTCTGAAGACAAAAATGTTGTGCTGAAATTCTAAAGGGTGTTATTTTCCATTATTTTTTCCTTCTTTTTTGCAGGTAATGATTTTTACTTGTCTTTCAAATGATGTAGCAAGTTTAACCAGGACAAAACTGTTCAAAAAAATTCTATTTATCATAATTACCAACTGTAAATGTAATGTGGAAGTCTAAGTTACTTTATTCACTGATGTCATGCCTGAAAAAAATAAAATTAAGTAGAAATATGGATTTACTTCAATGTCTGGAAATATATGTGTCTGTACCTTTTCTAAGTCTGTTTATCTCATTTTTAGAACAGTGAGATACAAATGAAGTTTTTAAAAGGCCTCTTGAAACACTTTGAGTACAGAGTGTTTTTAGAATACATTGTTATATTATTCAGATGCTCCTTTACAAAGTGATGCAGCATTGTCTCAGTGCTGCTATGAGCTGCTCTGTGCCACCAGCCTGTCATGAGGACAGTTCACGCAGAATGCAGAGAAAACATTAGGGCATAAATCTTGGGAAGGGTCTGGGGCACAAGTCATATGAGAAAGTGCTGAGATTGATGGAGGTGTTTAGCCTGGAAAAAAATGAGGCTCAGGTAAGACCTAATTGCCCTCTACAACTACCTGAGAGAAGGTTGTAGAAAGGTGGAGATCGGCCTCTTCCCCCAAGACGACAAGTGGTAGGATGAGAGGACATAGTCTCAAGCTGCACCTGGGGAGTTTCAGGTTGGACATCAGAAAGAAGTTCTTCATGGAAAGTGTGGTCAGGCATTTTGGGTTATTTCTTCACACAATGAACTGCCTAGGGAGGTGGTGAAATCACCATCCCTGTAGGCAGTCAAGAAGTGACTGGACATGGCACTTAGTGCTGTGGTCTAATTGAGAAGATGGTAATCAGTCCGAGATTGGACTTGATGATCTTGAAGGTCTTTTTCAGCCTAAATAATTCTGTGATTCTGTTATCTGTTTTCTTTTGGGATGCATGTGTTCCCCAAGTTAAAACGTAGTCAATTGAGATACCTGTTTTTAAAGTGACTACTTGGAAATTACTTTCTTAGAGATATTTAGCAGTAAATAAATATTTGTGTATTGTTTGATATATAAATCTAGCCATTATTTTATTATTAATGTTACAAGACCCTTCAATGTTTTGGATTAGTTTTAATTCATTTCTCTCTTCTGAAAAATGTCTTTGATTGTTTGGGTTTTTTTCAGCACAATGTGGTGGTGGCATGTCAGACTTCAGTGGAGTGATCCTCAGCCCTGGGTTTCCTGGCAACTATCCTAGTAGTTTGGATTGCACATGGACAATAAAGCTGCCTATTGGGTTTGGTATGTGTTCTTTCATGGATTAAAATTGTTGGATTTTTTTTTGGGGATTCAAAACACTGAACCTAGATTTTAAAATATTCGTTAATCTTTATCCTAGCAAAAACCAGAAGTAATTATAATTCATTTAAAGGAGTTATCAAAGTCTTAAAAAAAGATGTAGAATATCTTTAAGGTTCTTGGGTTTTCATTTAACTTATGCCACAATTTTCTGATAAAGAAAAAATTGTTTAATTAGAATTAAGCACAATTTTTGAACTTAACAGGTTTGATTTCTCTTTGGGAAGTCATAAAGCCAACAAAAATAAATAGCTATAATGAATATTTCAAAGTAAGTCAGTATCAATTTAGAAGTTAAAGCCGCATTTGAATTAATTATCATTAAGCTTCTTTGCATATCCTAGGTGAATATCACATCAGCATAGAAATATGCCTTGAAGGGAACTCTAGAAGCCTCCCACTCCAAGTTGTCAAACTTCCCACTCCAAGTAAAATTGTCTGTAACAACAGATCAGATCTACTACAATAGGCAGAACCTTTTAATCAGGGCTGCTACTCATGTTAGGAATTCCCAGCCTGTAACATATAGAAATGTTGTGCTCTAGATGTAGAACTTTGTACCTTTGCTTGTGTAAGCCTTTAAGAGGGTTTGTTTACTCTGTCCTTAAGGATTTCAGTGTTCACTGGACAAAAGTTGTGTGATTTAGTATCCTCCACATATTTTTTTGAGGATGCATTCTCATTTTCTAAGTCTCTCTGGAAGCCAGAGAACAGTGTAATCTCCCATAGCAACCTGTGGAATATGGTGTCTGTTACTGGCTGCCATCCACTGAATGGCTGATTATCACCCTTGGAGCCTCAAAGTTATGTTAATTTTTAACACAGTGTATATTATATCCACTGTTCTGCGTTTGTCAGTTTAATAATAGAAGGAAATAATGGTTGATTAACTGTTATTTTCTTTTAGCAAACACACATTGACTGCTCCTGAGTCCCTTTTTGTCTTTTATGTGTTTGGAAATTGAGTCTGATTAAAAAGGTTCCGTAATCTGCAGTGAACTTTTAGTTACCATTGCCCAGGTCCTCTGTCTCATCTTAAGGATGGATATATAGTCAGAATTTTTTGAGTCACCAGTATGTCTGTTATTCACCATCATTTTCTAAAGGAATTATCAGCATTTAAATTACATTGGCTATCCCCTTGACCAACTTTGGATGGATCTTGTCTGTATTTTATTATGTAATCTTTATTCAAAGCTGGCCAGTGTGGTTGTCCTATCTAATTTTTTAGTGTTCCCTTCTGCAAGTATTCAGATTCTTTCCTTTCTCTTTTTAAAGTTAATTTTGTGATATTTTTGTTAGAAATCCCGTGAGCATAGTTCACTTATTATTTAAGTGAAAGCCAATTGCTCTGCATGAGTTGTTTAAATTGACTTAACAGAATCTAGCTGTGGGAAATACATTACATTAGAATAGGGAAATAACACTGACACTTTAACTCTGCCACTACCTGAATTTTTAGATAGCCTGATGGGGCAGGTTCTGGTGTTTCATCATAAGTCATAATGCTAGAATCTTCAGATCTCAAGAAGATTCCTACTTATTGAGTTATCATCACAGGAAAAAAAATAAATTATAACAGTGATAGGTGCATATCCCCTGGGTGAAACATTCAGGAGAAAAGGATATTCAGAGCTATAACAGAACATGATACTTTGCCAGATGGTTCTGAAGACAATTTCTAATAAAGAAGAAATAATAAAAATCTGGACTATTAATTAAATTTCACATTTCATAAAATGGTGTGTTCAACTGCATGCAGAACCTGCTGTGTATTTCTCAAATGTGTTGCCCTCTGCCTCTTTCCTCCTTCTACTGCTATCCAATCTCTTTTCCAATACTGACTCCTTACTCCAATCCATTTTCTTTGCTTACATTCTCCCCGGCTTATGTTTCCAGTAATTCTAATGTGACTTTTCAGACTCCTATTTAAAATTTTTATTAGTAACGTACTGTTTAGTTTGACTTCCATTATGCAGGAAATTCAACTAGTCAAGTTTTGGAAACAATTTCTCGGATAAATAAGTTTAGCTCCACAGAAATCAATAGTTCTGGACTGCTTTGTACTAACTGAAGTTTATTCACTGGATTTATGAACTGTTTTCCACTTAATGTACAGGAAAACATAATGCTCTTTATTTCTAGAAGAAAACTAGATTGAAATGTGCTTGACATTTTTGACCTTTTCTAAATGGGATATGATTGAAAATGAAAGTAAAATTTCACTTTAAAAAATGAAAAATATGACATTTGAAAAAGGGATGGCTAAAGCTGGTTTTAGTGATGCTGTTATTCTAATCCAGTGTGTGCACTTCCATCCACTCTTCTGAGCAGCAAATAGAAAAACTCAAAAACTCCATAATGGGAACCTTCTATAGACTTTCACTTGTTTAACTGCTTCTATGAAGAATTTTTCTCAATTACTAGTTATAGGTCATAAGGTTTTCCACTGTATGTTAGCTAATGGTGTAATCTAAACCAGTGACATTATGTTGATTTTCATATATAAATATATTAAATACTCTTTCAAGTGTTTGTCCAAACTGCAAAACATCATAGAAAAAATATCAATCTAACAAACAGGAGTCTCAGACAAATAGATACAAGTTCTACAGGCTGAGCAAAGGATGAATAATTCAGAGGACTGATAACGGTTCAAGAACTTGTGGAGGAAGACTACAATAGAGAGGGCAGAATGATGGGGAAGTAAATATTAGACATGTTTTTGTATCAAAGAAAGTGGACAAAAGAGGAAAATAAACCTGACAGCAGGATTGCATGAATTGGCAGTTATTAATGGCAACTTAAACTTTGGACAAGTATTTGGTTCAGAGGATCAAATGAAAGGCCAAGCCTACAAATATCATGGATAGAGAAAGAGAAAACCTTGAATATAACCTGATTCTCTCTGTAGGAAATATTTGGAAGGCTTCAAATTCAAAGAAAGACACTTACAAGCGAAAGTTTTCTTATCACATATAGGCTGTCTCCCGATAAAGAAAGACAGAAATTTTCAGGTTAACAGTAATTTAATTATGCACCTATCCTTTTTCTGGTAGCTTATAAAATGTTCCACGCTTCATAAAATCATTCACTAACTTTGCATGGTATCTGGGGAGAAAGCTCTAAGAGACAGTGACAAACTCTATTTAGCTATTTCAGTTTAGGAGTTAGAAAATTATTCATTACTTTTCATAATTTATCTGACATGATATCTTTTCCTTTCAGTTTTATATGAAATAATGTTGCATGCCTTTGCCATAAACACCAGTGGGCTTAATCATCTTTCTAATGAAACTAGTCCATTATCATTCCATAGCTGCACTTGTTTCAGACAAAATACAAATTCTACTTTGTTGTAACTTATATAGAAATTTGTATAAATAGGTAAAGGTTTAAGAGCCCCATAACTACTCAGATGCTGATCATTTCTTCTCCTTCTTCCACACAATCATTGTAATACTCCAGCTGGTTAGCAGAGATAACATGCTAATGGATAGTAAGCTGCCTTACGTTCCTTACTAAACCAAACAATCAGAAATTTCTGTCAACAAGACCATCATAAGCCACGGTGTGTGTATGAAAATTAAATAATTGAATGGAATGTTTAATGGGAGAGGTTCTGATGAATGATGGTTAGATACTATAATTTACATTTTTTGGTGATTTATGAAGAAACCTTATAAGGAGTGCAGCTGATTATTCTTCCTGCCTCTGGAGCCCAGTTTGGTGCTCAGCCCAAGCTCAGACATGTGGCTGCCACTTTCCCATTTGCAGATTCAAATAGTAATAAAGCTGAGCACACACACATACACACGGGACACTGGTGTCTGCTCACACACATTGACACTGAGAAGGTACTGTCTTCAACACTTACTTGCAGGACTTAAAAAAACACAGACAGCCAAGTCCCCTCTTCCTCATGGGCTGGAAGAGAGAGAAGGTCACTAGTGAAGTCACACACACACACAACATTCTCTAGGTTGACAAGCACACATACATTTGTGGATCTCTTAGGCATCTCTCTAGATCTCAAGCTCCCTTACCTGCTTCATAGGTTCCCTACTTGCCAGCCAATCCAGTTTGACGCTCACTGCAAATGTTCAGCACTCACACACATCCTTCCTGTACACAACTTCTGCAGGTTCTGAGTGTACCAGCATGTACTCTGCCTGCCTGATACCCTGAACTCGACCCAAGGCCTTCCTGCTCCCTGTCTAGTCCAATTTGAAGTTTGTGAGCAGGTGGATGATACATGTGCAACCGCACATTCACCAGGACTGGGGAAGATACAGACACTTGCCTCTCAGCAGCCAGCACCAGGCACAAGTCTGTGACTCATGGGCCCATGGCCCCATTACAGCCACCAACACTGAGCCCCTTCAGTAACCCCACTACTGGTCCCCTCAGTAGCTGGTTTCAAGAACAAACTGTTCCCACTTGCATGGCAGGAAGTTTCTTGCACACACTTCAGGCCAGGGACACAAACACCCCCTGCTCCAACTCCAGAAGCTGGCAGCCAGTGCACTCATACTGGTGCCCTCATTAGCCGGCATTCTGGGCACAATGTCTGTAGAATCCAGAGAGCTATGACCCACTGGTCAGTAGCTGACACCACTGGCCAGGGACTCTCACACCCCTGGTCTGACTCCAGTAGCAGGCACCAATTTCCACTCACAGATTCAGGTCTCACCAGTAGCTGGCACTTAATCCTTGCAGCACACATAAACACAGGAATAAGAGTGAGATTACATAGATAGATAGCTAAGCAAAGGTTTAATAAGGTATGAGATGGTAGGACAGATGTGACCAGGTGCAGGGCTCAACGAGACAAACATACTGACCAGCGTCATTTTACATGCAACCTGCCCTTTTAATGCCCTTTTGTCATCACTGCCTCACTTACTATTTGTCCTTCAGGTTCATGTCTCTGTATGTTCTTGTTTATGGCTTCCTCCTTTTCTTCTTTGCTTCATTGAAAAAAGTAATTTACCAAATAATCTTGAAGGAGTGGACACTCTACTTCCACATACTTTTGCCATACATATAATCGATATATGATACATTTGTTTTTATTGTGCCTCATTATTTTTATGTATAGATACTCTTTTAAAAGTAATCATAATTCAAGAGAGATCAGTTTATGTGCACCTATCTGGGATAGAAGTCTGTCACTGGGGTTTGTTCAGGCGTGTATACACAAAGCATTTTTTCTTTTACTAGAAATGGAGATTATTTTATGCAATTAAAAACAGGGAAGATTTAGCTAAATGGAATGTATTCAAAATTATAAACTTAAATTTGCCCTAAAAACACAAACAACAACCTTTGCCTAAAGGTAGCACGTAAATTTAACCTACAGTTTGATGCCTTCAATCATTAGTATTTCAGTATGTTAGCATTTCTGACCTTGTCAGCCTCTCAGAATTAGTAATGTATGTGGAGAAGTAACGCCTCAAAATGAATTCCATGGACTGCATCTGACAGTGTAACACATGCATTTCCAACTGATTATTTTCTGCAATTATCAGTGTAGTATGTGCATACTTTATTTTCCCTCCAGGTAGTGATACTGGTGGCTTTTATTTACTGACAATGTTTTTCAGGTGTCCATTTGCAATTTGTGAATTTCTCAACGGAGACCATACATGACTACTTAGAAGTTAGGAGTGGATCTACAGAAACTAGCACTGTTATTGGGAGACTAAGTGGCCCTCAGCTACCAGCCTCTCTGTTCAGCACAACTCATGAAACCAGCTTATACTTTCACAGTGATTACTCACAGAACAAACAAGGATTTCATATTGTATATCAAGGTGAGATTTGGATATTCTTTTGGGAACAATGTTGCTGTTGGAGGTTTTGTGGAGTTTTGGGAATTCCTAAAAAATAAACATCAAATTAAAAATCAAAAAAAGTGTGATCCATTGAGATTAAACAGAAAAATGCAGAAAATTAGGCTGAAAAAGGAAAAATAAAAAGCAGGTCAAATGTCAGCATTAGATAATTACCAATATCTGACATTTTTTGGCATAATAATTTATACTGTGTGCTTTTACAAAGTAAGTTTCTCCATTCAATGTTTGCAAGCATATGGGAATTTTAATTTTATGTATTGAGTTCTGGAAGCAAAACATCTTAATCCTGTTTTAGAGTACTGGATCAATGTAGGCTAGTACAAATTCATGCCAATCCAGAAATCTTCAAATCCATTTTATTTCCTAGTTCGCAATTTCCCTGAAAGGTTCTTGTTCTGTTGTACCCAAGTAGGTCATACTGAGCAAGTGAAGACTGCATGACCATAATTCTATTTATAGAGTTGTTTATTCATGTAAAAGGGATTAGGTCACCACTGCTCACAGAAAAAGGTCAAATATATATTTTAAACCAGAGCTCCTTTCATTTTATGAATAACACAGAAGATTTAAAGGTTGTCTTTTTTTTACATTAGAGCATGCTCCTATTACTGTTTCAATAGTCACAAGTCCAAATTGACTTGAACTCTATAACATTCTGGAATTGAGCCACTGTAAAAAGTATTAGCTCTAGTCAATTTATGACAAACTGCTAAGAAGGCCAGACTTAAGAGCTTACACTATTACTGCTATTAATGAGAACAATTTTGGAGATGCTGTTATTTGTTGGCGAATTGAAAAATTCCTGTCTACGTTTTAATTACATATGAAAGAACTGCTTCTTTTGAATATATACAATCTCTGATATTCTGATACTGCAAACTATGCACAGTTTATTTGTTCTTAGTTCTGTAATAAGAAGCCAATGCTTCAAATCTTCTTGGAAAAGATCAGCAAGATGTGTGGGAGAGGCTTGTTTTCAAATCTTACTTATTTGCTATAAAGTCTTTGATAATCATAGTTCATTATTGACCCTCTTAGTTCTTTTGGGAAAAATAAATACAAGTATAGACATGTTTATTTCTCCCTTCTCTTAAACATAAGAATGTAGATCCAGAAAACTACTACTGGATCAGAAAAAAAACACTTTATCTCAGTAAGGTGTCTTCAAATTGTAAAAGGAAATGTTACTCAGTAGCATAGAAGTCTAGCTAGTTTCACTGTACTTCTCCAAGTGTAGGATCAATGATTTGATCATCACCATCATGGAACTAAAGACATATAGAAAGCCTATGATTAATAGTTTTAGTCTAATTAAAAACTTCTATTTTTGAAGTAATTAGAATTTCTGGTTTACATATTTTTTTCCTACTGTTGTTATTTAAGCATATCAGCTACAAAGCTGTCCTGATCCTCGACCATTTCGGAATGGTTTTGTTATTGGAAATGACTTTACTGTGGGGCAAACTATTTCCTTTGAGTGTTTTCCTGGATACACATTAATTGGAAATTCAGCTCTGACTTGTCTTCATGGAATCAGCCGCAATTGGAATCATCCTCTCCCCAGATGTGAAGGTATGTTCTAGCTGACCTATGAACCCTTCATTATTTTAAAATCTTCTTAAGAATTATTAACTGGAGTAGTTTCGGTTTTTTCAGTTTATAGGGGCTTGTATTTTTTTATTTTCGTCTTTACACAGGAAATATTAAATTTTGCAAACTAAAATTTTAGCAAAGAAGCTGAAATGTTTCACGGACATATGAAATCTTTGAAAACTTATCTGTGGTTATGAGTTTACCTTTTGGATGGTTAGACTTAAAGTCAGGAATGTGGAGACCCATGCTGGTTTAAGCTAGGTAATGCAACATAGTAAAAGGTCTAGACTGAATCAAGAAAAAAAAGGATTCAAAAACTGGATTTACCAATTTTGTCCATTTATGTTCTGTTTTATCAGTTAAAAAGAAATGTTGCAGGTGGCATAAAATTCAACTGTCCTCCAGTCAGTACTGTGTGAAATTCTTTGTACTTTCAATTTTTATGAACAGGAATTTTTTTTAATTACATTTTTTTAACCTTTTATAATTCTTTTTCACTGTTGTATATGCAGCAGTTAAGCAGATTCAACAAACTGTAACTTGCAGATAGCTTACGTTTTAAGGAGACAAAAAGAATTTATATGATGATTCTGTAGACATGTTTAGCTTATCCCTAGCTATGCTGAAAGGAATCAGTACCTAAGCAGCAGGCCAAAGAAGATCAATCATGTAGTGTCATCAGATTCTGAAACAGAAAAGGATGGGTGTTTTGGTAACACAGAAATATCTTTGAGAAACAGATGTGCATCACAAAAGCTATCTGTTGAACTGAGGACTGAATTTTCTTCCCTATGAAATAAGTACTTGCTTCTAGAAGGTCCAGGTTTGTCACAATTGAGGCAACATTTAAACAGCAATATTAGATTCCTGAAAAAACACTAGACACAGCAAAGATACTTCTTATTTAAAGCTGTCATCCCCAAATCCTTCGTTCTGGAACTACAAGGTCCAAACACCTTAAACAAGTTATTGACTGTAAAGTTCTGTGTGTTGAGTGTCTGCTTTCATATGCCATAGAGACCCTCCACAGTTTCAGGAGAGGTATTCAGGACCCCATTTAAAGGCCTAATTTCCTTCTATATTGAATGGTAAGAACTCAGAATTTAGAATGGGATCCTAAATATCAAGCATGTAGAAGAGAAATGTCTCAAAACCCCCACAACAACAACCCCCACCCCCACCTCCAAAACAAAACACTGCTACCACCCAAACACCACCCCCCCAAAATCCCACACTAATAGAAAATAAAAAGCTCCCCTATTTTCTGGATTTTTGCATTGTATTTTGAAATGTCTTCTCAAATTTAGGCACTTAAATGAGAAGCCTAATTACTCCAAATTCCTTCTGGAGTCAGTGAACCACAGGAATTTCTGGGTGATGTGGTAGCTAAATTAAAACCTAACTGATACTGAATTCAGAAGAGGATGCCTCATCACGTAAAAGAGAGATGACTTGAAAGGGGAAGAAGTTAATTCATTACAATTAAGTTTTAAGCCCCATTTTCTGGACCCTGAGGAAGCAGTAGTGGGTCACGTCTTAACTACTAAACACTTAGCTTTTCCCTATTACTCAGTTCCAGCTGTGTTATCTATGCCTCAGAATCAAAACAAATAATTTACTGAATGAAGTAATTCTTCTTTCTTGAACTGCCTTACTGGACCCAAGAATTTAATTAGTAAATTTGAAGATGTCCAAAATGTTCTGAGTATCAATGTTGATGAAATTCCTAAACAGTGGCTGAATGTTGTTTCTACTTCATGTTATGAAAAGATGAAAATTAAAAAAATCAAAGAAATTATTAACAGAGATCTAAAATGTGTGTTATGCTGCATGATTACAGACTGTCTGCATTGCTCAACTCCTAGAAAAATTTCTCAAATTGCATAGGGTTTTGTGCAGATATTTTCTGTGGTTACTTTAGTAAGGAATTTGGGACATTTTTATAAGCTACATATGATTTGGGGTTTGTGTGTTTTGGTTAGTTTTTTTTCTTTCTTGTTGCAGGACAAGAGTAATGAGTTATCTTCTAGTTCTGCTTGGCTGGATTTGAGATAAAGGCCTTGTGTTGAAAAGAATAAAAAGAAGTTGGCTATTTTGTATATGCCTTGTGCCAGAAATCTGTCCATGTTTTAAGTTTGTATTTTCAGTTGTGCAGGGAATTTTACCCAACATTGAAATATTGTTTTAGTTCCAGTTCTGGTAGTATTTATGACATCAGAATTTTTTTTTACTTTTATATTTGACCAATAAAATCAAAAGAGACTTCTGACTCTGCTTAAGGCCCAATAAAATCTGTTTCTTTACACAGCAATGGTCATACTCAATGTAGTTAAAGTGTGTTCAAATGTGTTCAAAAGCATGGTTTTTGCATGGTCTAATAACTCAAAAATCATCTAATGTATTTTTTTAAAAAAGTGTCTTTTTTATAGCTCTCTGTGGAGGAAATATAACTGCAATGAATGGCACCATATACTCTCCAGGATACCCTGATGAATATCCAAACTTTCAAGACTGCTTCTGGCTTGTAAGAGTACCACCTGGGAATGGTATCTACATCAATTTCACTGTTCTTCAAACAGAGCCAATATATGATTTCATAACTGTTTGGTAAGAAAATACTGATGGCATTTCGTTAATCTTCATGTGACAGACACTATGCAACAAAGTATGAATTTAAAAGAATATATTTGTGTGTTTCCCCTTGAAACTGGTGTTCTGTGTAGGCCAAAATGAGCGAGTTGTTACCAATCTGTTTTCCAACAGACCATTCCCTCTAGGCAGCACTGCACAAGAATTCAAAAACAATCATAGTGTTCCTCAGTTTGTTGACAAAGAAAAGCATACAGAAGTACAGTATGACAGCTCACACACAGTCAAGAGTAATAAACAACACTTAAGAAAGCAGTATTAATAAAAAGGTTGCAGATTTGTGTATTAGTGTTTTAGAGTGTTAGTACTAGACACTACAGCAACACTGTCTTCATTTCTTCCGAGTTGAGTTTTTTTTAATTTTAAGAGTGCATAAAAGAAGAGACTGCATTTGTATTTGGCCATGACAAAAAGAGTTGAGTTGATAATAGCTGTAAACAAGTTGTATTCTCTATATACCTGAATCCCTGTCTATCATGGCTCTGCATGATAACCTTTCACCCTCAGCAACAGCCTGTCACATATCTCAAGCTTTAGGTCTCATTTAATGTCCACAAGCAGTTTTCAAGTGGAATCTTGTATTCAGACTGTAAGTATTTTGCTTTATTTTTTACCAAAGCAAATATTCATGTCTTTCAAAATTATTCTATTAATTAATTCTAATAATACTATTGATCTTGATTTTCTAAAAATTAACAAATTCAAAAGACTGAAGGAAATGAACAGTATTAAGTTTATTTATTTTCTGATAGCCCTATTTGAAAGTACAGATACACAAATGTGTTCAGAGGTTGTGGCAAGAAGATGAAGTACAATTGAAAATACAATAATTTTGAGTTTCCTGCAATTTTTGTTTGAAAATAAGAATATTGCTTTCAAAGGGTGGTTGAATTAGGATCCAATCTACACACAGGATTTGAAAAGTCCTTCCGCCCTTCATGTCTATTTTATCTTATTTTAGTTGTCTCATGGCTTTTGGAGTAATCTAGAGAAAATTTAGTGCATTCTTTTGAAAATTGGAGCAATTATTTGTTTGGACAAAAAAAATATTTTTGTGGGTTTTTTTCTTAGGGATGGACCAGACCAAACTTCTCCTCAAATTGGACAGTTTAGTGGCAACACTGCCTTAGAATCAGTCTACAGCACTTCCAATCAGATTCTGATCAAGTTTCACAGTGACTTTACTACCAGTGGCTTCTTTGTACTTAGTTATCATGGTAAGTGTGATAAATTTCACTATTTCACTGTCTGAACTGGTCACTGCAGGAAGACAATTAATTAAAACATTAATTACATTTCTTAAGAAGAGTTGCTGTTAATATGACTAACCAGCACTACTGTAATGCAAAAATATGAAAGATTACTAACATGAATGATGAAAGTAAGCTATTTTCTTGACCAGATATTAAATTTTTTAGTAGTCAAGCAAAAAAAAAAAAAAAAAAAAATGCACCATGAGGAACAAAGAATCAAGAGCCTAAAATTCAAAGGGCACATCTTCTTACTCCTTAAAATCCTTCTTAAACTTCCTTTGAAATCTAAATGTTTTTGGTGGACTTCAAATTTCTCTTAAATATTGGACTATTTTGATGAAATTACTGGTTTTGTAAAGATGTCAATGATAGTGAACTATATTGTATAGTTAGCATTAATCTGTATGTATGCATGGCCAGACTCCCTGAACAAACATCTGGGAAGGGCTCTCCTCACCTGGGTGTGCTCTTCCAGCCTGCGCAGTGGATTTTTAAGGTGAGGGGCAGCATGCGCAGAACTGGCCTCACCGTTGAAGTCCTAAGGTCCATTTGCCACGGCCAAGCGAGCTTGGACAGTGACAGTGAAGTCCTCGGGACTGTCACAGCACCCGGTACTAACTGGGGCTGACCCTGCTGAGCATCCGAGATCTGATAGGATCAGATGGCAGGGAGGTCTTTAACTGCCAGGGGACGATTCCCACTGAGACTCAAAATCAGGACCTTTGGATTCAGAGTCCAGAGTGCTCTCCTTTACACCACAGGACTGCCCTTAGTGTTAATCTGCTCTGGATTTAAATACTGACTGAATGAAAATGTGTCAAATGAATCAAATTCTGCCTCTTTTTGTAAGCCTTCAAACCCTCTGTGGTCAACTGTGTTTTGCATTACTGTAAATACAAGGAAACAGAACCATAAGTAAGGGTGTTTTTAGGTGCTCTGTGATGACAATTCTAGAAAACATGGACAGACTACAGTGTGTTTTCTGAATCGTGATTGAATTTTGGGACTAGAAGACTATCTTTTTACCATGGTGAATACAGATAGATAAAATTGATGGGATTAGAGGAACTGTAATCTAAACAAAACAAAAAAAAATTGCCTAAAACTCCACCAGCAACAGGACTTGATTTGCTTGCAGAGTTTAGAGTAGGGCTAGATAGAGAGGGGCAGAATTCCTATGTCAAATCTTGACATTTAAATTGAATGTATCAGCTTCTGAAGGACAAAATGACACTTTGTATTCATTAATTTATAATATATCAATACATGACAAAAATAGGTAAAAATGCTCATCGAAACACAGAATCATTCAGGTTGGAAGAGAGCTGTAAGCCTGCCACTAAACCAGGCCCATAAGTACCATGTCTACCTGTCTTGTAAATACCTCTAGGGATGGTGACTCCACCACTTCCCTGACCAGCCTGTTCCAGTGCTATATGACCCCTTTGGTCAATAATTTTTTCCCAGTATCCAATATAAACCTCATGTAGAGCAACTTGAGACTGTTTCTTCTTGTCTAATCACTTGCTAGTAGTAAAGTGTCTCTAAAGAACTTAACTTCTTTTACTTGCTTCTTTTGCTGTGAAAATGGTCATTCCACAAATAGGGGCTTTAATGTGTAATTCAGATACAGACTGAGCACCACAAATATTACTCAGGAAGAAACTTAAAACGATCTTTGGATTGATGTTGTCAAGATAAAAAATAATTTTCAGTATCTTGGAGTTTATGATCCTCCATATCAGCTACGCAAAATTTATATCAATAAAGGCAACGCAGTGAGAGAAGTCAAATTTATTTAAAATAGATAATTTTGGGATTAAATTTAATGATACACCTAATACCCTCAAATGAAAGACTTTTGAGAGAAATGATAAAATTTTTTATTGAATCAATTTTTAATTGTTGGTGATTCTTATTATTAGTTTTCTTCAGATGCAAATAGCACAGCTGTCTCATGTTTACTTAGTTTTACTTTAAATTGCTTTATCTTAAAGCAGAATGTAAGCTTTCTGACTCATTGATTTAAGTAGATCTTCTTTACATGATCAACAAAAAGCAATGTAATAGGAAGATATCAAATGTGTATGACTCAATAGTAACAACAGGTCTTACCTGATTACAGTATAAATTTTGTGACTGACAAAAGTTTGGCCAATTAGATTACTAAAGGAACTAACCACAGGAAGCAACCAAAAATGTGTATTACTGAAGCTGAACTGTCATTTGCCACAAGTAGATAATTTTTCAGTGCTAAAGAGAAATGCTATAAAAAACAATGCTATATGAAAATCTACTATCAATGAAAAAGAAGCATACTTAATCCTATCTGTACACTTTAAAACAGGGAAGACTATATTGTCAGTATAAATATGTCAATGTGATTTCTTTGGCTAGATTTCTGTCTTAATTGCATTAAAATTAAATGGAATTTTGTCTGTGTTCAAACATGGGGCCCTCCTCATAGGTTCTCTGTATACTCTTTTCATACTCTTCCTACTTACCTTATTTGTTTCACCTAATTATTTTGTCTTTCTGTTGCATCTTCTGTTAAATTTCAGAAAATTATTTCATTTGAGACTTTAAATGAGAATTTTGAAACGGGATTTTTCTCTCACCCTATCTGTAGGTTAGAGATGCTCCAGAGCTATTCATTTACTGGGGAATTTCACAGTAAAAATGCTTCTGTGCATTAGTTGTGCTGCCTCTGAGGACAGTTTTTGGGATTCCAAAACTTGTATTTATTACAAGGTTTTAAAAGTTGAAGAATTCAACACTAAAATCATATTGTAATCAAGAAAAAAAAATCCAGAACAGGCAAAACAATGATTTCACAATACAGAAAATGTTTATTCTTCATGTGAGATATCTTAAGTGAGAAAATTGTCAACCATTTCTAAGGTTCTTAAGTTATTTATGAAGAGGGTTTTGCCACTAAAATAAATAACTAATTAAAAAAAACAGGCACAACTTTGGATGTTTTCATTTCCTTTCTTTTGGTTCTCTTGAAAGTTTCAAAATCAGTGAATAGAGTTTTTATTGTATCCTGTTAATGTAGGTTGTGTTTGCATGGCAATGTAAACTGTGTTTGAGAATGACATCTGTGCTTTGTTCCTCTTTATAGCCTATCAGCTCCGGGTCTGTCAGCCCCCAGCAAATATCCCAAATGCAGAAATTCTAACTGAGGATGATGAATTTGAAATAGGTAATGTAATAGAAAATAAAAACAACCTCTGTTTCAAAAAATAAGCTTGCTGTGCACAGGATGCTTTTCAGGATGAAAATCATGCCTGTAATAGAATAGATTTTTATTTAAAAATACATTTTTAAAGAAGTCATTTCTTTTAGCTATACAACCTGAATCCCATCTATGTTTCAGAGATAACATATAAGTAATACAGTAACTCTTTGTAATTGACTTCATTTTAAAATACTTTTTTCATACTTTCTAACGTAAAACACTGTATTATCCTGAAACAAACAAACAAAACCCATAAGAAGACATCCAGAAAATGCCATATTCTGTACCAGAAGTAAAGTTCAGTGACCTAAATGTTAAAATCAAATTTATGGAAATTATGACGATCAGAGAAAGGGATGGCATTCTGACTTTCTGAGAAATGCTAATAATATTATTTAGCAACCTTTAGATCAAAGAAATTTAATTTATATGATCAGATGTTAGATATCTGATCCGCTAGTTTTGCTCATGTAATGGCAAAGAAAAAAAATTATTTTTAGTATATACCAATATTTGATTAGCTATATAGGTAACAAAGAGAAAAGAACGTTTTTGCCTTTCTTCTCTGTAATCTGGTCCAAAGAGAACTGATGGGATTTACAAATTTTTACTTTTATTGGTACATAAAACTATATGAATTATTGATTTTTTAATTAAAAAATGACAATTTCTTACTATCAGCATACTGGATTTAGATATCATCAACTAAATCCAGTTCCTATTTTATTTTATTTTTCCCCTCAGGGTTGTATGAGTTACTGACTTGATCTAATACTTTTATTTAGTTCCATAATGGATATCCTATAAAATATATTGCTTAAAGCTTTGTGGACATGTGGTTCACATAGCATCAATCAAACCTAGACAAATTAGCAAACTATCCAACAAATAATGTGGTGAAAAACAGAGATATATGCAATACAAAGCTCATTTGCCACGTTTCTTAGACTAATCAAAGTTGTTTATGCCAGAGGTTATGTAGCCCATTGTATATAGTAGCAAGAAACTTCATTAATCAATAATGTTTTCAAAGTTAAAAGCCCTGGTTAATTGCTATTTAATGTTTCTTTTGTTTGTTTGGTCTTTGTCTTATTTTGTTTTTCCTAACAGGAGACATAATAAGGTATCAGTGTCAACCAGGCTTTACATTGGTTGGTAATGAGATTCTGACATGCCGACTGGGTGAAAGACTTCAGATGGATGGAGCACCACCTTCTTGTCAAGGTTTTTTCTCCTTTTTATTTTCTTGCAGCCATTCCAGCTGAATGATGATTTGTCTCATACTCTCCTCTATCCCTTTATATAAAATGACATACTGAAAATATTTCAGATTTTTGATGTTCTTCCCAATATATCACTGTTCTGTTTCGTATATGTCAGATATTAATGCAAAATAACTAGCAATCTTGTAATGAATTTCATGAGGTTAAAGCACTGCTGCTCTATTTTGTGAAAGTATTGAAAACTTCAAATAGAGACAATACCATATCATTGTTAAGGTCAAAACAAGATTCCAATCCTGCCAGCTGCTAACATCAGAGTTTAAACCAGTCTTTATTAAGCTGAAGTTCAATGTGTTAGACTAGAATATAATTTTTCTATAGTTTCCAAGAAAATGTGGGAGTTTTCTTTCATAGTAAACTGATTTAGGAACTAATGAAGATAAGCCTTGCTTGTGCTTTATTAAAAAAAATGAAATCTCTTTGAAGTTTCAATGATGGGTATGTATTTATGTTTTCTTCATAATGCTTCCATTTATTTCCAGAAGATAAGTAAGGACGTAAACAAGTATGGTAAAGTCTTTTCTAGAAAAAAAAAGACCAAAACAAAACACCACAGCCTCCTAAAAGTATAAGTTATGTGAACAACAGTCATTTTGGATTCTGCTTGTTGCTGTGATATTCCTTCGTGATCCATCTACTCCTGAGCTTAATATTCTAACATCTAGCACAGAATTAAAATTATTTCCTGAATCAGCCATAATAAATATATTTGATTTACACTTGAATTATATGAAAAATACTGCCATCGTGGTTTTCTGCCAGTCTGATGTTTTGGTATTCCCTTGCCCAGTAATTTTAATTCATTAACATATCTATAAAACACTTATGATGAAAGATTTATTTGGCAATAGTAAATTAATTGGGAATAAATCTAATACTTTTACAAGTAAAGCTTTAATATCTGACTGCTTCTTAACAATTTGTAAAATTTCAGTCTGGCACACAATATAGATGTTAAGAAATGAAACATCAGTATATTAATTTTTAGAAATTAATTATTACTATAATCTCCACCTAGGTTTTCAGCTAAGAATTAAGAAAATGCTGTCTTATGAATATACCATTTTCCTGCATTCTTGGAAAAATAGAAGTATCTACTATTACAGCTGAATAAACTGTTTTCCCCTGATTTTAAGCACAAAACTATGCAAAAGTCAAAATCATTCACTGCAGTAAATCTAGGTCTTAAAAATACAAAGTGATCTTGAAATGTGAGCTTCATAAGAACTTCGATAATTTCTGAAAATCCATGCATTTATTTAGGTACAATTGTGTTTAGAAATTGCTTCCAACACCCCAATTTAAATTAAAATCCTAACTTGGTAGCCTCATAGCATTTAATAAGTGGAAAACCATAGCAACCTCCAGGCACTGCTTTAACAGTTAAAATGATGTAATATTAGACAGGGGAAATAGAGACATATGTGCTGATCCTGAGGCGTTCTGTCAACATGTGTTGCTCAAGGCATATTTGTATTCAGTGCAAAACCAAAGACAAAAACTCAGGAATGATGACTTCAGTTACCACAGTTAATCTTTTAACTGTCAGATATAAATGCTAAGCATTAGATCTAATAATAAATATTAAATCAGTGCTTTCATAATATCTGTCTAGAGCAGAATGAAATTAGCATATTTTTTTTAGGGTTAGATCCAGAGAATTTAAAAGAAAAATGCAAGGGAATTTGTTAAATGATGTTAAAAATTTCCAATAAAACAGGTAACCTAGAATAAGCAGCAGCATAATTTTCATTTGTGTTTATTTACATAAAGTCTAAGTCTGAAAATTTTAATATATAAGTAAAATTTCAGTGATGAATAGAAAGAAAATAGAATGCTTGGTGGAATTTAGAGGCAGCAAAATTACATGCCTAAAATTTATGTCTCTTGTGATTGTAATATATCACACTGGTCTGTGAATAAGTTGCCATACTTTAATTGTGCAGGCTATAACAGTAACTCTCAAGACAAAAACTCAGTTCTTCTGTTGGTTCATATATATATTAGTTTACTAATTCTTTTCATTACGTAGAGAATATGTTTGTTGTTAGACTTCATAGTGGTAACTCCTGTTGCCTTAACCTTGTGCATATATTGCATGCTTTAGCCAGCATAAAGTCACTTTGGGTTGAATTTTTCTTTAATTTTTGACTTGAAATAAATTGATACCTACATTAAACATGAATTCATACACAGAATCTGAAGAATGCTGCTGAGCAGAATTTAAGTAACAATATTTTACTTTTGAATCTTATGTATTGCAGTAAAGGTATGCTAGACAAAAGAGGCGTTCCTGAGAGAAAATATTGAAGCAAAATATATTTAAGATTTATTTAGTGACTTTAAATTTTACAGTTTATTTTCTACCACATTTAGTACTATTTAAAACTATGTCACTTATTTTTCTATTTCCTCCTGGTAACTATCATTTGAATAATAATTTCTTAAAATTCTTTAAGATTTCCTTCTTTAGATAAGAAAATAATTACTAAATTCCACAAGCTTATTCCAATTACTATCATTTTAATTTGATAAAATGGACTATTTGCCATACACAACATGTAGCTTTGCCCTTATTTTCCTTTAAATTAATTTCTACTTTCAGGATAAAATGAAAACTTCAGAGTAAGAAGATTAAAACTGTATTATGCATCATACTTAGGGGACACTGATAAAATTTTTGAATGATGACTCTTAGCCATATCTCAGATACAGTTTCCCTGATTCATAATAATTTTTTCTATCTGATTCCCACAGGATTCTGTAGGTCTTCAAACTTTCTATAAAAAAACCTGAGCAATGTTTAGCCGAAGATCCTGAAATTAAGGACAGGTTGTAAAGCAGAATAATATGGAGAAAGCAAAACTATCTGCATGTAAATGTGTGCAGCCAGATTGCTATTTTGCTCTTCCACGCATTTTATGTATATATGTATGTTTAAAGCTGAGTAGATCAGTTTATTCATTTGCTTGAGCTTTGTGTCACAACTGGCACAGCACTGTAGTTTGACAGCCAAATTCCAGCCATATGAGTATTCTCAAGTGGAGTGGAAGTGTTCTATTTAATTTCTTCTTTAAAACAAACACAGCGCATGAGAAACAACTTCTTAAATTTAGTAATTAGATGTTAATTTTCAAGTAAGAAATTAATATTTTTAAAATATACACACAGATTCCTTTCACTTTTTCAAGTTCAGATTGGATGGCTTTGGAGGGGCTTGAACTACATGACCATGAAAGGTCCATTCCAACCCAAACATTGTACAATTCTTATGAGATTTTTTTATGGAGATGATTATTCTTTTTGTCACTCATCTCTGCTTTTCTATGTCCTTTATCTCTCTTCATAGTCCAATAACTTTTTCCACATAAAACTTTATTTTTGTATTTAATAAGCCAATATTATTTTCAGTGTTCCTGAGAAACCTAAGATCCTGTTATTTTTCTTGTGTAACTTTTAATGACTCAGGACTAACTAATCTTTGTGTAAGAGCTAGTTGTCAATATAAAAACAGATTTCAGAGCTTCTGTTTAGCAGTGTTCAGTTCTGAATATATTGTAGGCACTTGTTCATATATCATGAAGGAAAACCAGTTTTTGAAAAAAGTTCCAATAACATGATAATGTCAACTGTTTTTCTTTAAGGAGACTGTTATTTTATGTAGACCTATGAATCTATTCTAAGTTAAACCCCTTCATTATATTTTTAAACACCATTTTACTCAATTTATGAAAATGAGTAATGCAGTTCTTTCAAACTTAGGAAAATCTTGCCAATCACATGAAACAAAAATAGTGGGCTTTAGAATTTTTTTTCCAAATCTTTCTGTTTCACAGTGCTCTGTCCAGCCAATGAAATGCGTCTGGATTCAACAGGAGTAATACTGAGCCCTGGATATCCTGACAGCTACCCAAATCTCCAGATGTGTGCATGGACCATTACTGTGGAAAAGGGTTATAATATCAGCATGTTCTTTGAATTTTTCCAGACAGAAAAGGAATTTGATATACTTGAGGTGTTCGATGGTAACTATAGGATGTATTACTTTGGATGATACTTTTTCTATATAATCACTACTGTTTATGAATAACATATTTTTTCAGTATAAAAAATCTTAAATAAACACTTATTTTGATTCATTGTGCTAGAAAGAACTGTAGTATTACTGTGTTTTAAAATTGTAGTGCATATGTTATGTTTAGAAATAATTTTTATTTTGAGCAAATATATACTTTCTAGTGAATAACATAATGTCAACTTCTATTTTTAATTCAAATTAAATTGCCACTTGGCTGGAGGATGGTTTATATATATATCTAATTGTGTGCATATAATTTACTGTTTGCTACTTTTAAACTTTGTAACTCCTTTTTTCTTTTTTTTTTCTTTCCTTTGTACCAAGGACCAAATAGTCATAGCCCATTGCTCATATCTCTCAGTGGGGACTATTCATCTTCTCTAAATATAACCAGCAATGGCCATGAAGTATTTCTCCGTTGGTCAGCAGATCATGGCACCAATAAAAAAGGTTTCAGAATAAGATACATAGGTATGCAATTTTGACTTTCTCTAATATGTGCAAAATTTCAACATGGAACATTTACTTACTTGAAAAGGCCAATATAAGCTATGATTTGTATCCTTTATTAGCCAAACTGAAAGGAAATCAAATCTGTTCCAAATACAAACTTGATGATACTGATCTTGTGAGGAAAAAAAATACACCATACATGTGCTCTGTAGAGATTTAGGGAAAGGATTCACAGGGCTTTGAAATGGCATAATCCAGTACTAAAGATGAAAAAAGCAGATTTCCTCTTCTCTCTCCCAGCATTTATTTGCACTCACGTGCCTCTTCATACTGGGATGTTTTCCAAACTGAATCTTTATGCTATTCATTATTAACAATTTTGATGGGACAGAGAAAGACAGAGCAACAAGGCAGGAGTGAACATCTATAAAGCAGAAAAATGCAAGACCTTGAAGGGTTTATAAGGCAGGAGAAATTTAGTGTACGGAAGAAAATACTTTCATAATATGTGTTTTGAAATATGTGGCATTGCTTCTCATATATATTAAACTTATTAAAGATCAAAATTTCTTGTAAACAAAGAGCCATATGACTCCATTCTGGGTAAGGGAAGCTTTTCACTTGAGAAAAAACATTGACCTGAATAAGTTTCATGGGACATGGAAAGGCTTAAAGAGCAAGTGAAGCAGCACTTCTCTATTTGCCTGAGAAAATAAATACCAAAAATTGTCAATATTTCTTCAAAGCATAAAGGAAGCACTTAGAATTTCCAGCATAATATTTTTTTCCTACAAAAAAGGATATTGGCCATATTGGCTGGCAGCCTTGAATCAAACCAATCAGAGACCAAGTTAAACTCTTACACAAACAACATTTATCTTTAACTGGTTATGAGGTTATAAGCTGCTTCTGGTTCATTCCCATGACAAGGCAGCCAAACCCAAGTGACTTGGTACTCATGGACTCAATGAACAAGGAAGTGAAAGGATGTATAGTAAGCATCCTGAATTTAATGTCAGAAGTTCATAAATAATTTCAGATTATAGCAATTGTATCTCTTAGAGATAACTTTTGCTCTCATAAAGATTTTTGATTTTTGTAATAGTCTCTAGCTACGACTTAGTAGGACTTAATGTGTTCTAGATAAATCAATAACAAGTAAAAGCGGACTCTGTATTTTTGCCATGGGTTTATGATAGCACTCATAAATATGATTAAAATCTGTTAAATGTTTTACTTCACTTCAGTTCATTGTACCACAGAAGCTGAAAGAAATAACTTATTGAGGACCACAAAGAAAAGACTATTTGAAAAGAATTATGTGCAGGATACATTAGATATTTCCTTCTTTAAAAATTTGTATGCTACTAAAATGTATACAATTGCAATAAATTTCATCATAAACTAAAGTTCTGTAGCTTATTTGATTTAAGAAGAAGATGGTGAAAACAGAAATAAAAAAATCTCAAACATTAGCAAGCTATAAAAGTGAGCTATCACTATATTTTGAGGCTACTGAAACCTGAAGCTTATGAAGAGCTTATAAAGCTCTATTTTTTTCACTGTCATGTTCTGTGAAATTGCTTGATGCATGCATAAACAGGACACAAAATAAAACTTGGTGATGTTTTCTCAGCTTCTTCTCAGATTTCCACTGAATTCAACCAGAATTTGTCAAGAATTATCATCTGAACTTTAAATGCGTATTTTATTTATTCAATATTTATGTTTAAAGCTCTCTACTGTAGTACTCCAGAGTCCCCTCCACATGGTTTCATTGTCAGTCAGACAGGTGGACAGCTCAACAGTATGGTTCGCTGGGCTTGCGATCGAGGGTTTCGGCTCATTGGGAAAAGTACTGCTGTATGCAGGAAGTCTCCATATGGTTATTACTCATGGGATGTTCCAGTCCCAGCTTGTCAAGGTAAATTCTTTCATTGAAAAGAAATATACTCTAAGATACTCCTTTTCCTTTTCTAATGTAAGCCATCAGTTTTCTGACTTAAAATGAATAGCAAGTAGGCATTTCACGGTCATACCTCTTTATCAAAATTTTTCTGCCTCATAAAACTTACTTTTAAAATGTATTGTTAAGAAACAGTATTTCAAAAGAATTTGAGAAGATTGGCAAATAGTAAAAATAATCTACATCACTGTGGGGGAACCTTCCCCCCCAAAACATACTTACGGTATGAAATTATTCAAAAAAAGTTAATTTAAAACTGAATACATTTAAAGTTCATTTATCATGGTTCAAGAACTACATAAAAAAAAGGGTCTGAGACTTGCTGCACTTTCAAGAACAGGAAAGTGGACCAAGTTTTCCTATGATGCCATATTTTGCCTATTATACTATTCTAATATTTTGTGGTTTAAAATGAAATTTAAAAGAGAATTAATGAGGTTAGACATATATTTAGTTTCTTCTGTCTTATCAAACCAAACATATTCTACTTAACAAGGAAAAGGAAATTGTTATTTAATGCCTGTAAAAATTGTATTGTAATTCTTCCTTTCCTGAAAAGAATGTTCTGATAACTTGCCTATGTCTCTATTCAGGGAACTATTAGAAAGATTTATTTTTTTAAATGAAAATTTGCAGGTGTGTTTGTTGAAAATGTAAAATTTTGTTTGTGTTGATATGCAGAGATAAACACCAGTGGAATGTTCCATGCTAATTTCCCAAGGTTTGTTTTTGACAAAAAGTCTTTGAACTTTATGCTTCTAAAGCAAAAGAAAACAAAGTTTTATAAACTTCATACTATATGTGCCTGTATTTTTAAAAAATTGAAAGTCCACAAAAGAAAACTACAGCATAAATTTGCCACATATCATTCTATACCTTTTTTCACCTAAGGTTCGCCTTCATTACACTTACTTTCAAAACTTGGTCAGACTCTAAATTAGATGCATAAAACAAACCCAGCTTACCAAATTCAAATACTCCATGATTATTCTCATCATACTGAGTAGAGTTCAGTAATGGAAATAGTTGCAACACTCAGATTACACTTAAGGAACAAGTGAAGTTAAGTGTTTAGTAATTTCATGATGTCTGATCAAGTACAAAGACTATTGGTACCAACACTTGGCATACTGAAAATTACTTGAAGTATTTATCAATTGAATAAAAGTTAGGTAATTATAATCATGGGGCTAGATTTGATGCATTATATGAACTTTATTCAATTCTTCCAGCAAGTCCTTTTGCTGAAAAGTGATTTCTGGTTTATATGTACTTGCAACTCACAACAGCAAACTCTCAGGATTCAACCTAAAGATGCATTACTGCAAAACACTTCAGGAATAAGCTGTTTCCATACATCGGTCATACACCTATCCTTCCTATAGTTTTGCTGAGGTGAAAATTATCCCACATACCCGGACAATACAGAAGATTCAGTCTCTTGTATTAGAAGGTTGAAAACACCATCAGTAGATATCATTCATGTTCTTTCACAGAGGATACTTAAAAGGCACAACAGCTTTGCCATTCCCCATAATGCTGAGCAGTACAGCTTCATCACAAAGCAATTCTAACTCTTTTAAGTATGGGCTAGCATGTTGTAGAACTTCATGATATTGAGTATCAGCAACTTGTTATAAGAAATATTATAATTTCAGTCAATTTGCCAACTATTTTGCCAGGTGATATCAGATGACAATGTCACAGTCCTACTTCTGTTTCACATTTTCTACCATTTACAACATAAGTTCACACATCTGAATGTAGAATTGCCTCAGATAACCGTATAACACAGGGCAAAAAATTAGACTTTTTTTTTCATAGTATTGCAAATTAAAAAAAAAAAAGTTTATTTGCAATTTTGCAACTTTTTTCAAAGCAACACATCTCATTTTAATCTTTTTTTCTGCATTCAAAATGAAGATTGCCAGTCAAATCACAGTAGTGGGTAGTAGTAACAACAATTTCCTATGGGAAATGAGACATCTCAAGCCTCAAAATTTATATTCTTTATGGATACCTCTATAATCTGCACAGCTATTGGATTTTGGTGGTTTGATGGGTTTTATAGCAATATTAATTGCCTGTCCTGGCAAGCATTGAATATTTACAACTGATTTTAGATCTCAGAAGATTCAAAGTGTTTTAAAATATTTGTTTTGCTCTCATTTATTGCTTACCTTCACATTTTTATCCCAGAATTATATAATTCTCATCTTTACTTATGAAATATTTCTCTTGCGAAATAAATGTTGACTCACACAGGCCTCATCAGAAATCATTATTAGTACTTTATAATATCATATATAGGTAGTGGGCAAAGGCTTTTAGTGGAATTTTATGTAAAGATTTTGAGTAAGTGAAGTTTAAAACCTAACATTATATCCAGAAAACTTCTCTACCACAGTAATCTAAATTGTCTAAACCAGCAGTTGCATAACTGGTGATTGTTATACAATCTAAAGCATTAAAAAAATAAGGATAAACAAATTAATAAATTAATAGAATACCAAGAATATATAGTTAGATGATACCTGATGAGTTATGATTTCAGAAAAAAATTAATGATGTCGAGGAAATATCTGATGCATAAAGCCATAATCCTTCTTTTAGGTTTTTTAGACATAGCTATAGGTTTGAGATAGTCATATTCATATATATTAGAACAATTAATACAGCTATGTACAAGATAAATAAACCTTCTCTTTATTATAAGTACTAGATTTATTGCCCAGACAAGGTGATAGCAAATTAGTAATACTTTTCTGTGATCTTTTCAGCACAGTGTGTCTGTACTGTGGTTTGATTTTTTTAAAAAACGTACATGTCATATGCAGGGTTTATTTTTATGGCAATAGAAGCATATGTTAACACTGATACTACCACCTCTGTTTTGCAAGTTATTATAACATTGGTGCTTTACCTGTGTCTTGGCTGTGATTACTACCTTTAGTATTATGCCACATGATTGTTAAATTGCTTATGAAGCAGATCAGTTTTACGTCAGATCAGCTCGCAGTAGGGGCAAAAATAGATTACATTTTTATCCAAGTATTTATTCGTAGTCAGAGAGGATTAACTTCCCTGTCTAGGCATGATAGGTACTTTCTTAGGGCTCAAGATTCCACTTCAAAGTAAGGTACTTCAGAATTAAGTGCCTAAGCCCTTTTTTTTTTACCCTTTTTTCACTTTTTTTTTTCAATTTGACCTACATTAGCTTTGTGGTGTTAGAAGATGGAAAAGGTTTAGTTTTCATATTTATTCCCAAAACACAGAAAATATTATTTAGAAGCAGATCTCATGGTACTTCCTTTCTGCTGGGAAAAAAAAAAAAAAAAAAAAAAGAAAAAAGTCTCAGTTCACACATTTATTTCTATGCTGGACCTTTCTCTCAGGAACAAGATGGGCCTGGTGAGGAATGTGAAGCTCAAAGGCAGCCTTGGGTGCAGTGACCAGGAAATGGTGGAGTGTAAGATCCTTAGAGCAGTGAGGAGGGCAGAAGCTTGCTACCCTTTGCTTCAGAATAGCAGACTTCAGGGATTTGCTTGATAGAGTACCATGGAATAAAGCCCTAGATTCAAGAGGGGACCAAGATATCTGGTTAATTTTCAAGGATTACTTCCTCCAAGCTCAGAAATTTTGCATCCTGACAAAAAGGCATTCAGGCAAAACTCCAGAACACCTGCCTGGATGAGCAAGGAACTCGTGGACAAACTGAAAAACTAAAAGGAAGCCTGTAGACAGCGGAAGCCTACAGAGAATAGAAGGAATACCAAATCGTACAAACAGCTACGGATAAGACTGGGAAAGGTAGCGCCCTGATAAAATTAAATCTGTTCAGGGTTGTCAAGGGCAACAAGAACAGCTTCTAAAGCTATGTTGGCAATAAAAAGAAGACTAGAGAAAATGTCCCCTCCAGGGACACACCCTTGTCACAGTGGAGAAGCTTGCATGCCCTCATGAGGTTAAGAGCTATGCTGGTGGTGGTTTGTGCCACCGGTAGGGTCTCCCATGCCAGACAGGTCTCAGCAGAAGGGTCAGACAAAGTGTGTCCACGGGCAGGATGGGCTCGCTAGCCGTCTGGCAACCATCATAGGAGAAGGACAACTAACTCCAAACCTCGGCAGACAGAGCGCGCTTAGCCCTGTAAGGCCATCCATCTATGAGAAGGATACTCTAACCAAACCTACATCCTCAGGTATTCACTGTCACCATCCAAGCTTGCTAGGCCGTGGCAGATGAACCTTAGGAGTAAAGGGTGAGGCCAGTTCTGCCCACGCTGTGCCTCACCTAAAAAATCCATTCTGCAGGCTCAAAGGACACACCCACATTGCAAAGCCCTGTAGCAACAGGAGAGGGTTGAAACAGCAGGTGATAGGAAGCACTGGAAGCCGCAGACCCAACCCTGCATGCAGGTGGTTCAGGATTTTGGTCATTCAAGACTTGACCCCAGAACTGGCAGTCTCATGAGGCAGCATCCTGAATGACCAAGCAACCTTTTCTAAGGAGAGAACTGCTTGCTCCACATGGGGAGGGGCCTCTAAAAAAGGTGGCCTAAACAAAGCTCTTCTCCACACCCGGTTGGATAACCGCAGCCAACCGGCACCTTCCGATGTGGCCAAACAAAAAGAGATTTCAAAGGCATACACCTGCCTGAAAAGGTGGGTTCAAATTAACATTTGCATGTTGGAACATTAGAACCATGCTTGATACTGTGGATAGTGGACGTCCTGAGCGTCGTTCTGCTCTAATTGCCCACGAACTGTCACGACTAAACATCGACATTGCTGCTCTCAGTGAAGTTCGTCTTCATGAGGAAGGCAGCCTTAAAGAACATGGCGCCGGCTACACACTCTACTGGTCAGGCAAAGCCGAAAATGAAAGACACCTTTCAGGAGTTGGCTTCATGATTAAAAACTCCATTGCCTCCAAACTTGAAAATTTGCCGACGGGTCATTCTGATCACATTATGTCCTTAGTACACAACAAGGAATATGTCCTTTTTAGCGTATATGCCAACTCTCCAAGCTGACCCTGCAGAAAAAGACAAATTCTACACAGACCTGCGCCGCCTCACCCAAAGTGTTCCTGCAAATGATAAGATCATAATCCTTGGTGACTTCAACGCCAGAGTAGAAAAGATTTCTGAAGCCTGGAAAGGAGTCCTGGGCAAGCATGGCGCTGGAAACTGCAAGGACAACAGGCGCCTCCTGCTAGAGTTTTGTGCAAAACAGCAGCTCACCATCACCAACACTAACTTTCAACAGAAAGACAGCCTGAAGACAACCTGGATGCATCCTAGATTCAAGCACTGGCACCTCATTGACTATGTCTTAGTGCAACAGAGAAATGTTGGTGATGTCCATTATACCCAAGTGAATGCCTAGTGCAGAATTTCAAACAGACCACCTCCACTTCAAGCCCAAACCTAAGAGAGGTGGCATTTTACGGAGGAGGCTGCAAGTCAACAATCTTCAAACAGCCACAGTGAGAGACAGCTTTCAGGGAAACCTTCAAATTAGACTTAAAGATAATCCCGTAGATCCCTCTCCTGAAGCACGTTGGCAACATATTAAAAATAGCATCCTGCAGTCCTTTGAAAAGTCCTTAGGGTTCCCCTCCAAGAAAAATGAAGACTGATTTGATGAAAACAATCAAGAGATCCAGGAACTGTTGAAGAGGAAGAGAACTGCTCACTAAGCACACCTTGCTCAGCCATCTTGCCATATAAAAAAAGCCGCCTTTCGTCTTGCATGTAGTAAGCTCCAAGAGAAACTTCGAGACATCCAGAACAAATGGTGTCTAAACTTAGCAGAAAAGCCTCAACTATACACAGATTTGGGTGACCAAAGAGGATTTATGAGGCCCTGAAAGCAGTGTAAGAACCCACACACCAGGTTCAAAGCCCCTTACTCAGCGTAGATGGCAAAATGCTTCTCACAGATAAAACCTCCATCCTGAATCGATGGTCTGAACATTTTCAGACTCTCTTCAGTGCCAACTGTGTAGTCCAAGGCTCAACAATTCAGCACATTACACAACAACCAGTGAAAAATGAATTGGATACCGCCCCTACTATGGGAGAGACACTTAAGGCCATTCAGCAGGTGAAAACTAGCAAGGCAGCTGGGGTTGATGGAATTCCACACAAAATCTGGAAGCATGGAGGTCAAGCACTCCATGCTAAATTTCACGAGCAAACTACCACCAGGTCTCCGTGATGCAGTCATCATCACCCTGTACAAGAAGAAAGGAGAATAATCAGACTGCTCAAAGGACCATGGTCTTACTTTGCTCTCCATTGCTGGTAAAATCCTTGCAAGAATACTTCTGAACAGATTAGTACCTGCTATTGCAGAAGAACTTCTACCTGAAAGCCAGTGTGGTTTCAGAGCCAATAGGAGCGCCACAGACACGGTATTTCTCTCAGACAACTGCAAGAGAAGTGTAGGGAACAGAACAAAGGTCTCTATGTAACCTTCCTTGACCTCACCAAAGCTTTTGACACTGTGAGCAGAAAAGGCCTGTGGCAGATCTTGGAGCCTTTAGGATGTTCCCCCAAGTTCCTCAAAATGATCATCCTGCTACATGAGGATTAGCATGGCCAAGTCAGATATGGCGATGCACTCTCTGAGCCCTTTCCAATAACCAATGGTGTGAAACAAGGTTTCCTTCTTGCACCAACTCTATTCACAATCTTCTTCAGCATGACACTCCAAAGAACCATGGCAGACCTCGAAGAAAACAGCATCTACATCCAATATCATATTGATGGAAGCCTATTCAATGTAAGGTGACTGAAGGCCCACAGCAAGATCATAAATCACCTTGTCTGCAAGCTGCTTTTTGCTGATGATGCTGCCCTCATTGCTCACACAGAATCAGCTCTGCACTGCTTAGCATCCTGCTTTGCAGAGACTGCTGAGCTTTTTGAGCTGGAAGTCAGCTTGAAGAAGACAGACGTTCTCTACCAATCTGCACCTCAGGAAGTCTTCCATCATCCTCACATCACCATAGGCAAATCAGAGCATAAGTCAGTCCAGCAGTTCACCTACTTGGGAAGCATCGTTTCCTCAGATGGTAAGATTGACAAAGAGATAGACAACAGGCTAGCAAAGGCATACAGAGCCTTTGGAAAACTCCATAAAAGAGTCTGGTTCAATAAACACCTGAAGAAAAGTACCAAGATCAGTGTCTACAGAGCCGTTATATTGTCTACTATTTTATATGGGTCTGAATCATGGGTCATCTACCACCACCACCTGCGGGTCCTTGAATGCTTCCATCAGCGCTGCTTCTGTACAATCCTAAACATCCACTGGTCTGATTACGTGACCAATGTGTCTGTTCTTGAACAGGCAGGGGTCACCAGTATGGAGACCATGCTGATGAGAACGCGGCTGCGCTGGCCAGGACATGTCTCCAGGATGGAGGCTCACCGCCTCCCAGAGATTGTGCACTATGGTGAACTCATCACCAGGTGCCACAAGAGAGGACCCCCGAAGAAGAGATACAAGGACTCCCTGAAACAATACCTCAGGCTTGGCCATATTGACTGCCATCAGTGGTCTGCTGTGGCCTCCAATTGAGATTCATGGAGACACACCGTTCATGATCCTTCAGCTTCCTTTGAGAATGCATGCAGAATCAGTCTCGAGGAGAAAAGACAACACAGAAAGAGCCGTTTCTCACCAATATCACCTAAGGAGACTTTCCATTGTGCCTTTTGTGACTGGACTTGCCTATCCCGCATCGTCATTTTTAGCCACGAGCACGCTTTCAGCAAGCATGGGTTCTGCCCTTCCCAAATCTTTGAAGCCTAGCTATGATGAGAGAAAACGTGGACGTTGCCCAGAAGGAAACAGGAGACCTGGGACATGGAGATAGCTGAAGTACTCAGCAATGTTTTTGACAGTCTGCACTGAAAAATGCTTTATCCATACCTCCCAAGGTGTCCTTGCTAATGGCAGGGCAGTTGGACCTGAAATATCTTTACAATCCCTTTCAACCTAGGCCATTATATGATTTGATGATTCAATATTTTGAAAAGGGTATTTTCTTTCTTCTATGCAGGTGGAAAAAATAGAATGTTGAAAGTTAGTTTTAGTGCTTTGCTAGAGGTCATTTAGTACACCGGATGGAAGAAAACTGAACTACAAACCATATTTGTAGTTTCTCAGACTAGGGCCTTGCTCGTTCAACCATGCTGGTCATAATTTTTCCAGATATTCTCTACTCCCTTTTCTTTATTAAATTCTTCATTTTGAATGGCTAGCTGCAGAGTTATGAACCATTGTTCTCAATTTCAACTTCCTCCATCCAAAGAAAAAAGCTTCATTAGATTGAATGCCCCAAAATTTTAAGAGAATTTATTTGCATGCTCAAAATACACAATTAAAAATTATTTTTAAGAGTTTTAAGACCACTGATTTTGCAGTACATGAATCCTTTGAGGTAAGTGAAAACTTATATTTAAGGTGTAAAATAACTGTGTGTTTCTCTTTACTCAGCAATATCTTGTGGAATTCCTAAAGCTCCATTAAATGGTGGGATATTAACTACAGATTACTTAGTTGGCACCCGTGTTACTTATTTTTGCAATGATGGATACAGGCTATCAGCCAAAGAGCTTACCACTGCAGTCTGCCAGTCGGATGGGACCTGGAGCAATCACAATAAAACACCTCGTTGTGTAGGTAAGTAACATGTAAAAAGTCTCCACTCAGTAAGAGCCTGTCTGTGGATTTTGTTTATTTATCCAGGGCATGAATCTTCACATTACTGAAACTTTCATCTTCCGGTTACTTTAATCTGTTAATTATTGCTTGGATTAAATTATTATGAAATATATATTTGAAATATAAGTAATTAAGACATGCTGTGACAGCAGAAGAAATATGCTAGACCTTAAAGAATACAATCAAACTGATAATTAATTTATAACTAAATCCAAGTTAATGGTTGCAGAGGTTTATGCAAAAGACATCTCTTCCATGAGAATTGCAAAATTGATACACTGTTAACAAACCCTATTTACTAGCAAGAATTGCAAAATCTCTAGGATACTTGCTTGAAACTGCTGATTATTATTTATATTCAGCCCATTATTCTAGCCCTGCATCACCTGAAATTGGGGGAACATCACTACAGAGAAACTGCCTGTTTACTTTTAAAGAAAAGTGGATACCAGCAGTTAAAAATGGGATATGAAAACCCAGTTGACTGTAAGACTCATGCAGAAATGTCAGAAAATCTGATGCATATTAGGATTTTGATTATTTCACCCAATAAATTTTGTAAATGAAAGAAAATATACTGTAGTGTAATTTTCAAGGATTGTCTCTTTGTCCTTTTTTATTTTTTGTTCTTTTAAATTGCATTCTGTCATGCATTTTCCTCTTTCTAAAGAACCAATCCAAGTGAGGAAAAATATAGTAGGAAAATGTTGTTATGCTTGTTAAACTTTTTTATTATTTTAGAATTGTAGAATATTGTTGTTCCATTTCTGGAGGAAGAACACAGAATTAAGATGTGAGATAAAAATGTATAGCTGCTGAAAAAGCAACTTGGACATGAATATTATTTTATCTGTCATCAATGTGCAGCCTCTCAAATCTCACAGAGTTTGTCTGGGTAGAAAAAGAATTGCTATAGTTAAATGTAGCTAACATTTTAGTAAAGATTCTAGTGCCAGATGTAAAGTGTAAAGAATCCAAACATGCTATGGCTTCTATCTACACCAGTTGTATCACTGTTGCATGCACAGTCCTTGCTCTGGCTGGATTATTCTTAATTATATGAAAGAACTCATACCTGCTAACCACAGTTAATTTCAAATACAGCTTTAGTCTTCAAAGATTATGTCATTGTGTTTATATACATTTTTTTAATCTGTGCTGGTTTAAAGGTGAACTCACCACGAGAGAGATTATAAGTCAGAGCTAAAATTTAATACTAATATTACAATACATATACTAGCACAAAAGGGAAATTGCTTTCAACTCACAAAACCCCAGCAGTATAACCCAGTATCCTGGGGCACAAACCCAAGTGAGTTTGTTTGCTCTTATGCTGAGACCCCTGTGGCTCTTCCAAATCCAGAGCAAAAGGAAAAGAAAAACCTGTTGGTGCAGATGAGGGCTGTAGTCTGGCTGAGACCAGTGATCTCCTCCTGTCAAGGTCCTGCTGCTTCTCTGAATCCAATGAGAAGTTCCCAAGGTCTTCTTACCCACTACTTATGTACCCTCAGGGACCACCCAGTCGCTCCCCCTGGGCGGGGACTCACACAATGGGTGATTAACTCTGGGAGCCAGGGGGTGTTGAACTGTTGATGGCCCATTAGCAGCTCCGCCCCCCTCAGGCTGGGTGTGAAGGTGATAATGACTCCCTGGGCAGCTGCTGTTAATGGCCTATTGTCCTTGGGGAATGAATAGAGGGGGTAGAATACACAGCTTTGATCACCCCACACACAGTATTAACTGGTCCCTCCTGCTGAACTAGGTCAAATCAATAATGGTACAGATTTTGCTTTTTTTCCTGTACTAAGTCACAAATAACTATGTGTTTTTGTTATTTTGGAAGTTGTTACATGTCCAAGCATCAATTCTTTTACACTGGAACATGGAAGATGGAGAATAGTGAATGGTTCACATTATGAGTATAAAACAAAAGTAGTTTTCAGCTGTGATCCAGGGTATTATGGTTTGGGACCAGCATCTATCGAGTGTCTTGCTAATGGCACCTGGAGTTGGAGAAATGAGCGGCCTTACTGTCAAAGTGAGTATATGTTGTTTTTTGCATCTGTTGTACAGAATTCAGAAAAAATATATATTATTGGGTGAGTTGAAAAATAACTAATTAAATATTTAGAACAGTTAATTAGAGAAAAATGTTTCTTGGTTGGATTTCCTGGGTATCGTAAAGGCTATTATTGACAAACATAATACATGAAGTTTAGTGAAAAAGTCATATATGTAAGTATACTTCTGGATTTTAAAGGTCCCTACATAAATAAAGACACAAGAAAGTACTAGAGAACATTTTCCTGTATATTCTTTTAAGTCAGGAATTCTGTATGTTCTGGAAAAATGCAAAACCTTTATATCCTGCTGTGTCCTTGATAAATAAAATAATCTCTCCTTTCAGCTAGTTATCATGTAGTGTGCATTTGCACACATCCACATGATTCCTACCATTAGCTGGTATGCTGCTAACCTGCAATAGTTAATTTTCACAAAATAAGGAAGGAATATTCAGATATTTAAACCAAATAAGTGTGTGGCTAAAACTGTGCTACCCTCACCCACCTCTGTGAAAAGCAAGTTTCTTTATGCATTTAAATTTAGACATCTCTTTTTCAAAACTTTGGGATTTTGGTTACACTGTGAAACCCTAAAACTCTCTATGGAACACCGTGTGATGTACACTGTCAGAGTGGGATGTGATTGAGCTTTTGGTGTGTGTATTGAAAATACGTGTATCTGCATGCTTATGTATAAACCCACATATACCTAAAAAGGTTGTAGATAAGCCAGATAACTGTGGCTTAGAATATGTTAAGAATTTATTGACAATATATACAAAATTAATAAAAAAGTGGTTGAAAAATGCAATTCCAAGGACAGGTTAATTATAGTGGAAATTAACCTTTTTAGTTCTTTATAACTGGAAATCTAATTTATAGTTTAGAGAATTTTTAAGTAAATTGCAATATTTCACTCTGCTAGTGTTAAAAATACTGAGTATATATCTGCACCTATATTTCCTTTTAGTGTAGATAGATATTTTACATACTAAATTTGTAATATTAACCCTTTTTTATTTAAAATATACTATTTTTCACTGTTTTGAGAAGTTTTGTTTAAAATATTACCCCTTTTTTTCTAAGCATAAAGTGCACTAGGTGCTTTCACCCTCTTATTTACTAATAGTAATGTTATTTTTGTTATTAAAAGCAAATTAAGAAAAAATGATATTTTGTTTGAAAAGATGCTTCGAATTGTACACAAGTAGCAAGGAATTCCATGAATGTCATTCATTCATTATAAAAATGTAATATGTAACTGCTAGTGTATTTCCCTGTGAACTAGAAGATCAAAACATCTTCCCAAAGAAATACAGTTTTAAATCTGATAACAGTTGTGATCTTATATGCATCACAAGTACTTGATAAAACCAAGGTAATTAAACAGAATTTAATAATTCTGGTTTGTTTTTTTTTTAACTCTAGAGAAACAATTTCAATTGATCTTCATCCTGTCTTTCTTAATATTATTTCTGGGAAAGTAACAGCTTTTGTTTGCAGAGTTTTTAATCTATTTTTTCTGCTGCACAAAATAAATACTTCAAGGTGTGAAATCTGGTTGATTGGTTGATAGGTATTACTGGTTGATAAGTATTATTGCATATGTGTTTGTGATATTCAACTGTCCATTTCTGTTTTGGTTTTGTTTAACCATGAAGTTATTTCTTGTGGAGAACTTCCTACACCTCCAAATGGAAATAAGATTGGAACTCAAATCACCTATGGATCTACAGCTATATTTACTTGTGACTCAGGATACATGCTAGTTGGCTCTGCAGTGAGGGAGTGTCTGTCGTCTGGACTCTGGAGAGGAATTGAGACCAGGTGTTTAGGTATGGACACTACTGTAATGAATTACCTGTTTTCTTTCTCTCTAGCAGACAAAAGTAAGCAAAATAATCATCTTGTCTCTATCGGTTAGCAGATATACTGATCTTCATGTGTGTGGCTGCACTGGATTGTTTTTCTTATCAAATTATAATTATAGTTATCTTTTCAGAAATTTTAACACTTTCCCAGCATGCAAAACCTATTACTGTATTTCTGTATATGTCTTTAAAGTAGAACTCTGTATATAAACAGCAAGACAGGCTGATTCCATATGTGTCAGCTTTAATACACATCCTCAGTAAAATATTTGCATAGTAGACCTGAACTTAGTGGCTGTATTATAGAATTAAACTGTACTCTTGAAAAGATACAAAAGACAGAAAAAATATGTTTGTGGAAACTTTTACAGGACCACTGCAGCCATATTTCTGAGAGACATTCACTATCCAGATACTCTTTATAGAATCTGACACCATTTATTATACATGTTTAGGCACCTATTTAAAATACTCAGACACCAGGCCCTGAATTATTTATGAATAAGATTAACATGTGAAACAGTTTTGGGGCTTCTTTCTGATTCATTATTATTTTGTTACCTTGAGCTGGGTTATTTTATCTACTGTAGAGATGTTGATTTTAACTCTATATGCAATAAGAATTTTCAACGCAGTTGAAATCAAAGCTATGAGAGAATCTAAATTAGAGTGAAATGTGTAATTCATATTGTATCTTGTCATTTTAGAGGCATGAGCATAACCTGAGACTTTCAGAAAATCTTAACTAGTATATTTATTAAATATAGAAATTTGTTGCAATATCTCTTAGTGCAGATTTCCATTTACCTTTTTAAACTATTCCTCATCCAAAATTATTTTCCTTCTCTAATACAACATTATTTGGTGCAATTCTTCCATTAAGTGAATGACTCATGAATAAGCAAAAGTGTTGCTTGTCATGCTACAAGTCTGATGCTGGAATGTTCCCTGACAGACAGCTAAGAGGACCACACACTTCTCTTGAAACCTAAAAGAAGACCCCTGCTTCTCAGAAGAGATTCATTAATTTCATACACTATAATGTCCAGTAACAATAAATAGTTAAGGAAACAACTACAGGACTAGAGGGGAAAACAGTAATCTAAAAGACACCTTTTGTATCAGAGTAGTGGAGTACAATAAATCTTTAAATATATATTTTCAAAGCTTTATTGATGGCAAATTTTTGAAGATAGCATGATAAAACTTTACACAGAGAAATAGAATGTAGTATACATCATATATAACAGGTAAAAAAAGCATGCATACCTTGTTAAAAAACAAAACAAACCCAACTAGGCAGTCTAAATTTATAAAAGCAAGCAATGGTTGCTGCAATTGCTCTTACAATAACGCTGCCTGCAAATGAGCTTCCTGCAAAGACCCAGACCAACTCAGTTCAGTTTTTGTTTCTTCCACAAGTAGTTCAAGATTTAAGATAGAAGGATGGGTTCAGCTAATGACAAATCAGAAGTCAGAAAAGTTTTTAAGAAGGTTGAGAAAGAAAATGTTGTTGGAAGGTGGAGGAAATGGAGGACATTAAAGAAATAAAATGTGAGGGAAAGGAGATAAAATACAGCAGGAAGACCTACAGAGTGGACATTTTAATGCTTCAAGAAATTCAGTTTTGTGCAACTTATCAGTAAATTCTAGTATTTGTTTTCAATCACATAAAAATAATAAGAAAAAAATTAATTTCACTTTCTACTTCCAAAGGGGTTTTTTTGTTGTTTTTTTTTTAAAATTTGGTTTTTTGTTTTTTTTTTTTTTGCTCACTGCTATAAATCTTTCTTGTCATTTATCTTAGAACTTTTTCACTTTTGCTTGTTGAAAAATGTAGTTATGCTGGGAGGTGACTACCAATGTCTTTCTGGTTTAAGTTTTGAAGATGTCCTGGGAGTACACTTAGATGACGTCAATGAAATCCTACAGGATAATATAATAAAGTTATTTTTTTCTAAAACATTAATCAAATGATTTAATTTAATTGCTGTGTTAGACAACAACTTTATGTTCATTTCAGTTATGTGTAATTTGAAAATTTTATGAAAGGTAGAATAAATAAGATTCTAAGTATCTGCAGGAGAACTTAAATCTAATTTATGTTTAACCGAATCAGATACAGACAAGAACTAGAACAGAGGTAAGCTTTAAATCACAGATCCTTTTTGTCTTTATTTTATTTATTCTGGCTTCATTATTTTTAAAGGGTAATACTTTATGGATATTGAATCCGTTGCAAAAATTAGAACATTTAACAAACCTGCCCTCCTTTCTGAATCTTTTTTTTTTTTTTTTACTTTAAAGACTACCTAAATAACAATGTAGCACTCCATAAGTAATCACATTACTATGATAATCTCAGTTTCAATACAGTGTGGTATGAAACTGAGTTCTGGATTCATAGACTTTTTCTCCATAGCTAGTGAGAAGAAATAATCTTGAAATTGAAAAAAATAAACAAAACGAAACAGAAGAGAGCTTCTCAAGTAATTCTGTTGTCAAAATTTTGAAGGCAAATAAATGTTTCAAAAGATTTTATTGTGAAAAAAATACAGACAAAAAATCATTTTCATCTTTTAGAATAAAGTAACAGGCAAAGATAAGAATCATTACTGTTGTGTCTCCAAGGTGACATAGTCACAATTTATTGTGCTTGATCTTTTTCTATACTGAAAACATTGAAGCAGTTTCTGGGCAAAACTGTGTAATAAATCCTGGTGAAGCATTCAGAAGCAGAGAACAGATTTTTGCTGAATATCCTATTTATAAAAGGAGACTGAAAAATCTCTGATTTTGTGATACACTTTTCTCTTGGAGAAAATATTTAAATATTCAATTAAGAAATTATTTGTTCTGTGTGCAATTTTCTTTTTTATTTATGACATTAATTTTATTTGCCTTAATGTAATGAGAGGAGTAGCATTGATCATTAAAACATGTATTTTCCTACCTATAGAAAGTTTCATTAAAAAAAAAAGTATTTATTTTAATGCCTGTTATCAGATATTTTTTAAACTAGGCATTACCTAAAATGGAAGTAATAGGCCCTACTTTAATGACTCCACAGTACTTTCAGATCAACTTTTGGATTAACTGGTATGTGAATGGTGAAAAATATTTCCAGTGATTTCCTAAGATTTCTCTGCCATTATTTTTTTTTCTCTGCTCATTAACACTATTTTAACTTTTTGTTCTGTTTTGTTTGGTTTTGTTTTTCATTAACTCAAAGGAGAAACACTTTCATACCATCACTTTCAGACATAATGATCTGATGATCAGGACTAATTTTTTCTCCTTTTTTTTCTTTCTTTCTAAAGAAATTTTCTTGAGGCCATTTGTTGCCTTTTAATATGTTTCCTCTGTTATTTTGGTTAACATTTCAGAAAGCCTAGTCAAAAACACTTAAAGTAAAACTAACAAGTATAGCAAGCTTTGAAAAGTCTTTCTCTTGGATACCATTCTTCTTCTATATAATGGAGTAGCTGTTTTCTTAGATTATTCCAAAGTATTTGGATTTCTTTCTACAATCTTACTCATTGTTAATGTACAGTTTCATACTTCTCTTTGGGGATATGTAATTTAATTGAGTTTCTCTCAGTTACATGACTGGGAGTAATTTTAAAAGAGGTTTAGACATTTCATCAATGAAAACCATGTGGAAAAAACAGGGGAAATTAGGACTTTTAACCAGTAGTAAGGGAAAGATATCTTATGCACACATTTCTTAAGTTATGACTCTATTCTCTTCATCTCAGGTGTACTACACTTAAAACTTATGACTTAATTCCATCTTCTTTCTCAATTCCTCATGATGTCTAAACTACCGATGGAAAAGATTGGTTTATACTGCCTCCTTTATTTACTAAAATTCATTCCTGCTATTTCCTAGAATGAAAGGCTCTGCAACTGCTGGAACAATAGTTTTGTTCAGTTCTGCAAATTAGTATTAAATCTGAAATTCAGATAAGCTATGAAATATAATTAATTTTTTAGAGGTCTGTAAGAGGTCATATTTTGTTTTTAATTGTGACATGATTAAATGATGTTATTTTCATTCACTTGGAAAACTAAAAGCACCTTTATAAAGTGCTAAGTGTCCATACAAATTAAAATGTAAAAATGAAGAATGCAATTTATTTATGAATAAGGCGTAAAGAAGTGTGGTTCCAATATTAAACTAGTACTAGAGGAGTTTTCAATAAAGACGGATGCATAGCAGGAAAAAAGCTATTTAGGTTAGAGGCTACATTAAAGATCAGCATTTGACTTCCCATATAATTATATCAGGAATACCTTTTATCCCTTCTCCTAAGAGAAATACTGAACCTCACATACTGTGCCTTTGTCTACATTAATAAATAATTCAGCAGAAAGAGCGCATCATGAGACAAATAATTTATTTTGAATTCTCTACATCTGCATTACATAAGTTTCAGAGGATTGTGCTTGGACTGTGTCTGATCTAGTCCTCTGGGCTAAATGTCATAATTACTCATACGGTTCTAAGTTGACAAAAAGACCCGTCAATAATTTCGACCACTTTGTCTCCAAAACGAGATGGAACACTTCTTTTGTGTGCTTAGAGATCAGCTTCTCAGCATACTTCCTCAGAAAGGAAGCTGATTTGTTTATAGAAAAATCACTCAGAACATTTAAGAATTAGAAGGAAGATATGAAGCAAAATGCTAATGTAGACACTACCTTTGACTAGTTAACTGGGGAATATTTATGCAGTTGGGTTTACCACGGTTTAGTTTTACTCAACTGTTTCTTTTTTTCGTACAAAAAATACCAGTTTTAAACACTAATGGGTCATTGGTGGCAGTTTGTTACTCATACAGGAAAAGCTAGTTTTCCAACAGCTCTGTACAAAGCAGTGCTGTCAACAGGGTAAAAAGAATAGCAGGCATACTATCTGGTGCAAAGCAGCTATGTAAGCTGACAGTAAAGAATATTCAGTGCATTAATTTACCAGTAATAGTTTTTATATTTTCCCTATATGCTTTCAGTCACTTAAGGGTTTGTGTGACTGTGTAACCTCTGAAGTGTAACCTTCCTGACATTATTTTCATACTTAAAACTGTTAGAAAAATATATAAGCAACTAACTTCTTTGTCTTCACATTTATAAACATTTTTATCAAGTTATTTCAATTAAAAGAGAAGCTATATCTCCAGTGATACTGAATTAATACATCTTGAGTTAGCCATAGGCTTCTCTTTGTTCTTCAGTACTACTGCATAATAATAACAACTAGACTTTCAAATTAGGTATATGATGTTTCATCTCTAAAGAATTATTCAGTCATTTCAAGGAATTCAGCAGAGAACTTCCCTCTGTGGGCCATGGATTAAAAAAAGATTTAAAAGAACTTTACCAGTCACCTTAACAGTTTTAGTACAGCTTGGCCAGCTGTCAAGAAAAGGATCTTCTGAAAATAGCAAGAGAAATACCCTAAACCCTGCTTTTTCCAGGGTTGTGCCTTATATCCTTATAAAAAATGCAAGCCTTGTAAAGAAAAAAAAAATGCCAGGAAATAATTCTTCCCTCCTCAGCTAAGGTCATCTTGACAGGTTAATTAACTTTGTTGAGTAATTACCTTAATCTCTTTTTTCAATATTACATTGGTATGTAGATTTTTTTCACTACTATGCTCAGTTTAACACTACTTACAACTAGAATAAGCATAGGCACATTTTTGCCATTTAATGTAAAGATACTGTATTCATTTATTCCTACTCTTTTCATCTCAGAGAGCAACCTGCAGAAAAGAAACATCATTTACAACTAAGGTTTCAAAGGTTCTGACACTGAGTTATTAGGCTCATTCTTCATTGCTAGAACTGGGTTTCATGTCAAATTACATAATTTATTTGATGCTCACAGGTTCTTAATATCCTTCATTCCTAATTTTTGAATAATTTTTTTCTTAATATTTCATGTAGATATTCTCTTGTTTTGCTAGAGTGGAAATTCAGAGTTTTATACTAATTTCCCCTCTCAAATATGCTACACAGTAAAACCTTCACTTTTATTCTCTTTTAATTTCTTTTTTTATAGCTTTCACTCACTATCTTTACAAAAGTGGCATCTTTTGATTCAGCATTATGAATTACAGGTTACATTAAGACCAAGGGGCCTCATCTGGATTCCTAGAACTGCTACATAGGTCTTATATATCCATATCATATATAGAATGGAACTATATGCACTCTTATGGTACGGCATCAAAATGGAGACCTTGACAATGAACAAAATCGTGAAAGCAGTCCAGAATAGCCTAATCTAAAGTAGTCAGGAATCCTAACCTAGTGTGAAGTCAATTATTTACTACTAGAGTGTTAGAATATATTTCCCCCCTGCCAGTAATAGTAATAATGTTAATCAATTTTTGAAAATTGTTAAAAGTAGATTTTGTTCCACATTTGTTAAGCTTTTTCTGATTTTCTTCTATTTGTAACCCAGTTCTTAATGTACTGCAATAAGTGTTCAATCTGTTATGTGTTTGTAATTGTCAATGTATCATACAAGGGTTTATTTTTTCTCTGTCTTTTTGATAAATGCAGAAGTACAATATTGATCTTACTGTTTGAACAAGTTCCTCTGCCCCATATTTCCCACAACTCTTATATAGTTGTTTTTAACTTTTTTATTTTCAATAGCTTTCCAAGATGACCACAATAGTTTTGGTTTTGCTTGTAATTAATTGGTCTTAGAATCTGAATATTACTTTGGGCATAATACTGTATTCCATTAGATAATAACATTTTACTATGAAAGTCTTTTATCCAGGTTAATCAAATATTCCATGACTTATTGGTTGTTTAATCAGGAGTGTAAATTGATAATAGAATCAGTATTTCTTAATGCTTTCTCATCTATTTGCAAAATACATTTACTGGCAAACAAGAAACCTAAAAAAAGGAAAAAAAGGAGACAACTCCACTAGTCAGTATTTGATCCTGTGATTTCCCAGCAGTACTCTTAGGTTTTTTCTCAGCAGTCCTGTTCTTTCTAATTCTTCATCTTCTTGCATCTGTTTTCTACTTTTTTCCATAGTTTTCTGACATATTTTGATGACATTTACAGAGAGTTCTGACAATATGATACCTATTTTGCATTAATTGCATTCAGTCTTCATTGAAAACACTACACCTGCAGAGCTTAGCTCCTGAGCAGTTTTGTATCTGAATTGTGTTTAGAAGAAATAATTTATCTGTCTTATTGCAAAACAAAGCCACACCTTGTGATTATTATGAATCAAAGGTAAATATTAAAACAATCACTGCTATAATTTTATTCAGCTTCCACAAATTCCACAAATAAAATACTCTCCTTCCATATCCTATCCCATTCAATTGGGATAAGGATGATGTATTTCTCAAATAAGAACAGGTTTAAAATTATGTCCCTTTATGAGTTTGCATAATGGTTTTGCTGTGGTGAAATTGTATGTTGTTCATTGTTTATACCAGTATGACAAAACTGACATCAGTTACATGGTATATGAGAGATATGCATAATACAAGCTAGTGGTGAAATGTTTTAGGGATAAATTGAAGGAATAGAGCTGATCTTTGATGCCATTGCACAATTAACAGGTCTTGTTCAGAAACAAATGCACTGTCTCAGAAAACTATACATGTGAAGTACTATTTTTTCTCAGACTAATAAAGAATCAGCAATAATTTGAAAGTTTTGAAAACTTTTCACATCAAAAAAACTTTTCAAAATCTCAAACTCACTGTTTTTATATATGTGTTTATATATAAGCAGAAAAGGCTATTGAATGGCACTTCAAAAATTTATTTCATATCCTTAATAATGGGAAATTAATAAATTTATTTGCTGGAAAGCCCTTAAAATAAGAGTTTAAATTGAAGTCCTGAAAAACAAATAACAGCAGAATTTATCATGAAAACTACAAATGCAGTAATGAAAATGAGCATATCCTTAGTGTATTATGAACATTTTCAAATTATTTTCTTCATAGATGTCTTAATAGAAAATGTTAAAGGGAAGAATTCTACTAATATTAATAAGACAAATAAATAAACAGCTTACTTTAAGATGAAATGCAACACAACCAGAATAGAATTGAAGAGAAATTAAGTAAGAATTACTCTTCCAGATATGGATGTGGATAGTGATGGGGGTTTTGTTGTTTTGTGAGTTGTTTTATTTATTTTCTTCCTCTGTGTTTTTTTCTTTATTTCTTGATATAGAGGAGTAATTATAGCAACTTTTATAAGTTGAAGGTCTTTACTTCCTCTGAGGAAGAACATTTTTGTGGATATGTGAAATAGAGTGAGAAAAGAAAGCAAACAAAAACAAAAGTTCTGGAAATTGTTTCATTAGTTTATGATTTTATGGCATCTCTGGAAATTTATTCAGTTGCATAAATTAACAGAAATTCCAGTAATGTTCTCAAATGTTCTGTTAACAGGAACTATGTATACCATTGTATACACTTTCAGTAGCAAACATAGTGAACTGCTTACAACATGTACCTACAAGACAGATGGTATTTTGAAAATAAAACAAGTAAAGCTGAACCCATCAGTTTGGGGTGTTGGCTTGTTTTTGTTGGGATTTTTTCTTGTTTTTTTGATTTGGTTAAATATTTTTATATCCCTCAGTCAAACAAAACATCCCCTGGAAAGCAAAGTGAAAGCTGGAGAAAAATCCTGTAAATCCCAAATGTTTTTATTTCTTTTTAAATTTTAGGTCAAAAGTGTGTCATAAATCTGCCATATCCTTTTTTTTCTTTTTTTAATTATATTTACTTCCTTAACACTCTCACAATATGTTTACTTAGAATTTTGTAATGATAGATCTACGCTTTTATAATATTTTTCATGCATTTAGATTTATGTATTTTTCATTTTAGAAATCTCACATGGGGACAGGAGTATACTCTACTCTTTTAAAAATATCTATTTCCTCAATAGTAGTAAGAAGTTTATAATTTATCATATAACATAGTTAGTGCTCCAAAAATGTAACTGTTATAAGGAGTGGGAGGAAATAATCAAGGCGGAGGCATTTGAAGTGATAGAATTATAGAACAGCCCAAGTCGAAAGGGAGCTTGAAATAAGATCTAGTCCAATATTTTCTGGCAAAGGTAGCTGAGATGAGACTATCAAGCACCCTATCAAGTCACAGCTTGAAAACTTACAGTGATGCAGACTCCTACCACATCCCTGGGTAGATTGTTCCAGTGAATGCTTGTTCTTACTGCCAGAAAATTCTTTCTTATGTCACGATGAAAACCTCTTGCAGTACAACTTGTGCTCATTGCCCCTTGTTCTCTCCATGTGACTCTATGTGAAGAGAGATCCTATATTCTCTTTGTAGCCTCCTTTTAACTACTGGAATACTGTGAGGAGGCCCATGCCGTGAGCATCATCTTCTTCAGGGACTAACAACTTCAGCCTTTCCTCACAGAACAGGTTTTTTGACCCTTTGATTATCTTCATGGCCCTCCTTTGGACCCTTTCCAGTCTGTCTGTGTCTTTCTGAAGTGGCAGGATGAAAATAGGCACATTACTTCATGTGTGGCCTAACAAGCATTGAGTAGTGTAGGATGATCACATTTCTACCACTCCTAGTAATGTTTTTGCAGATGCAACCCGAGATCCAATTTGCCTTCAGTGCTGCAGCAGCGCACTGCTGAGTCATGGTCAGCTTGTCATCCACCAGGACCCCCAGGTCCATTTCATTGATGCTGCTCCCCAGCTACACAAATTGTGGCCTGTTCTCGGTCCTTTGGTTATGTTATCCTGAGTACAGGACCTTGCGCTTGTCTTTGTTACAAACTCATTGAGTTTTTGCTCATCTGATCCCTCCAGCCTGCCCAAGTCTCTCTGTAAGATGGCTCTTCCATGTAACATGTCCATCTCACCATTGGTCCTGTGTCATCAGCAGACTTGAAGTGGATTTCAGTCCCATGATTAATTAGATAATTTATGAAGATATTTAACATTATGGGGCTAAGTATTGACCCCTGGGGAATCCTGCTTGTGACAGGCTGCCAGCCTGAGTGAAAACCATTGATCACAACCCTTTTAGTCCCCAGCCCATTAGCCAATTCTCTACCCCTCTTACATCACCTACCCAACCTGTATCTTCCCTTTTTGTTCAGGATAACACTGTGGAAGATGGTGTCAAATACACCATTTTGGTTATGTCCAGGTAAGCAAACTCAACTATCCTCCTGTCAACAGATGATGTTGAAGAAAGTCAAAAGAAAAGAAAAGTCTTAAAAAGGAGGTCAAAAGAAGTCAAAAGTAGGGTCTGAGTGGTTTATTGACAATGAGAGGAGGCTAAGAGGATGGGAATTTTAAATTAGTTAAAATTTTCTGGCATGGGACATTAATGCAAGACATATAGATGATTTACAATGGATTTTCACCCCTTGAATTTGTGTATGTTTTTGTAACATCTACTCACGGTTGCAGAAACTGCAGTCTGATCTGAGTCATAGGCTTCACATGTTGAATTGCTTCAGTTTTATTCTGTCTGCACATGAAGCAGAGCTTGACCTTTCTGGTGATGTATTCTGCTTCTACTCTGCCATAAAGCAACACTGAATTCTTAATTAAGAACCAAGCCATATATTGTAATTAAATGCAGCTACAAAAATATTTCTTTGAACGTTTTCTGAATCACTACAGACTGTCTGCTTGCACTTTCAACAGAAACCAGTCTTTTCCAGCTCAGTTTTTACTCCTCATCTAGTTAGTGCTGCTTGTCAACAGAAACGTGATAGTATAGGGAAATTAGTCCCTTTGAGGCATATTGAAGAAAGTCTACTACGTACTGAATGGATTATGAATTTCCTAGAGAATCAAAAAGTACTCTGACAAAAATGTTATAAACATGTATTATGCCATCTTATCCTATAAAACATAAAACAAATTTCAAATATGCCTGGTCCTTATGTATTACTGAGGGAAATAGGGAGGAGACAAACAGGAGAATATAGGCTGGAACAGTTCCAGATTTGGACTCCTGCTAACTATATGGAAATCGAATTGCAGTCATCAGCTAATATGTGTGAAGGTTCACATACTCCCTATGTTGTAAATTCTAGTCGTTTTATCATGATTCATACAATGAACTACAATACAAAGCTGAAGTTATATGAAAACGTTAAGATTTTCAAATTATTTTTAATAAGAGTTTTCTAGCCCTGAATGAACGAGGGAAAATGCTGAAAATAACATCAGAGAATTATAAGCACTAAAAATGTCAAAGGAAAAAACAATCCAAACCAGGTTGCTTTTAAATGTCCTTTCTCATTTGCAATCCCATGCTTTGGGTGTTTGTTTTTGGGGCTATTTGTGGAGAAGTAGAGGGGAAGGAGAGGAGTTTGAATGGCTGGTAATAAATTTTTCACAAAAGTAATAGCTGAAACACTACCTGTTTCTCTTACTTGTCATACTCTTTTTTTACAGTGAGTTCTCTAACATATGTCACAGTCTTCACAAAATTAAACCACTCTTAGAGGATTTTTCCATCACCACATTTTTTGCTGAATCACAGTGCTCATTTTCCAGAATTCATTAAGAAAAATAGTAATGAATGACACATAGTTCATTCTTTTTCCCAGCCTATCTCTAGACTAAATGTCTCTTTGTGACTTGCACAATGTAAATATTACTTCTCATATTTTGAGAATACAAGGTAGAAGATTAGACCTAGATAAATAAAGATTTTTGATTACAGGACATTTGGTAGCAGTCACGAGGTCTGTCTTCAACCACAACATGTTAGCCTCTTTGGGATTCCACTGAGATTAACAGGAGAGAAAGAACAGAAAATAATCCAGCAACAAATTACCCAAGTTACTTTTAACATTGTAAGGAGTCTGTATTTAGAATGTCTATGTGGATTGACATCGATACCATTTATATTATTTTATTTGTATTTATATGGAATTTGTAATGTTTATTTAAATGTATTATGGTTTAATGTTACCTTTATTACCCTTAATCATGACCAAAATAAAAATAAGGGAATAAATATAATTTTTTTACAGTTTATAATAAAAATGAATTACTCATATCTTTTAAAAGGAAATTTGATAACATATATGACATATAATCTCTTTCCTATGTTGTCTATTTGCAATTATTTATATGTGTACAATTCTACCTATAAAAATCCAATACTGCAGTTGCCCCCAAGTTAATAAAATAAAGCTCTGAATTCAGCTAATTAAAAAAAAAAGGAAAAATATTCAAAATTTCTTTGTTTTAGTTAAGAAGGATTATGTAAAACTTCTCTGGCATATTTACTGATTTCTTTTTCTTTTTTCCTTCTTATTATTTTTATTTACTGTTAAAAAACAACCAGCTGGTCACTGTGGTATTCCAGATCTTATAGTCAATGGACAAGTAATAGGAGAAAATTATGGATATAGAGACACAGTTGTATACCAGTGCAGTCCTGGTTTTCGGTTGATTGGTTCTTCTGTAAGAATATGTCAGCAGGATCACAACTGGTCTGGTCAACTTCCATCCTGTGTGCGTAAGTAAGCATGTCAACATGTATGGATTTATGTTACAGGAATATCTATGTCAGACAAGATGAGGATTGAACTTGCAACTTAATATTCATTAAAAAAAAAGAATATAAGTTTTAAAGCAGATCCTCAAAAGTATGCGAGTACATAAAATCTGTGGTTCATCTATCAGGTGAGCAGTCACTTAAAATTTCCACTACATCCTTTGGCTGCTAAATACCTGTTATTTATATATGGGCATGAAAATGATAGGACTTAGGAACCCCTGTAATCAAATTTGAAAATGGCTTTCTGACCCATAGTGAATTTTGGAAATATTTAATGTACATTTACTTTCTCTGTGGTAGATAGAAAAGTAGATATTCTTGAATTATGATGTCAGCACTGAAGATTCAAATGTTTTCTTAAAAAAATTATATTTTTTCCCTTCTTCTTCAGAGATGCTGTTATTTTGTTTTCTTTTGTGTGACAAGTAAGTCAGCATATCCCGTTAAAGACCTTTAAGTAACAAGAGAAAATGCTGCATGAGATTTCTTGAAGGACTTTCAAGTAAATTACAACTATGTTTCAAGTTCAATAATATAATTATATTGAAACTGTATTAATCTGCCTCTAAATATTCTATTTATATATCTATCTCTTTGTGGGGGAAACTTTCTCTATGACGAATCATAGTACAAAATGTTAATTCATTAATTCTCTGATTCTTTAAATTTTTATGTTAAATTACTGCTGAACACTTTTTTTTTCAACAACTGGAGTTTGTTACAAAGTAGAAGAAAATGCTTATAAAGTTTTTTGAATCATATTGTGAAAATTAATTTGTATCTGATTTTCCTTACTTTTATTTTTCACCTGCTTTTTGTGGATGCAGAAAATAAACTTTACCTTCCCTAGTCATTTTTTGCATAAATATAAGAATTTCACTGTGTCCATAATGTTTCCAGTCATAAGTTTATAATTTTGCTAAATACTTAGGCCTCAAAGATAAAATATTAGGCTGATACTGAGATCCATTTTTAAAAGGAACTGATTTTTTTTCAATTTCAGACTATACATAATAAAAATGTAGTGCTTGCTTTTCTCCTGCTTCTTCAGAAGAATTTTTCTTCATTTGCTTTCAATACTGCATGTCAAATTCTATTCAGTTTATTTAAAATTTTAAATAAGTTCTTGAATGTGATTCTGTCATGAAAAATACCCAGTATCTTATAGTACCAAAACTTGAAAATACTGTTATATAATAGTACTATATTATGATTAACTATTACATAATAAATAATGAAAAGTGATAACAGCACACTCTGTTTTCTGTTTCTTTGATTTGTGCTGTGCTAGCTGTTAGCTGTGGTCACCCTGGTAGTCCTATTTATGGCAGAACAATTGGAAATGGTTTCAACTTCAATGATGTTGTGACGTTCTCATGTAATACTGGGTATGTTATGCAAGGACCAACCAAAGCACAGTGCCAAGCTAATAGGCAGTGGAGCCACCCACCTCCAATATGCAAAGGTAAGAATGCAGCTTATACAGATTTACAACTAAATGTTAGAAAATTAAAGCTGAAAAATAAACAGAGGGTAACAGGACACTCTCAAGGCAAAGTGATTCCTCTCTTACTAACAGAGATACTGACCAACTAATACAATAATCATATTATTAAAGGTATTTTGTGATTCTCTGATTTTTCACATTCATGTTGCCAGGATAACTTGTAGCAAAACTTTCTTGTGTGTCTATGGCTTGTATCGATTTTTCAAAATGACTCTAAAAAGTTCCTGAAGCAAAATTGTGCACAGATGATTAAGCACTTAAATTGTGAAATAATGTTCTCTGCATTTTTAGTTAACATAGTTCTAGCAGATACCTAAGAACACCTCCATGTCTTTATTTTACATTTCCATTCATAATCCATAGAGCATCTTGTGGTTTAAAATTTTATTCTAATTTATTAACAGAATCCTTTTTTATTGGTTCTCAATGCTTCTAGATATCATTCCAAGAAAAATAGTATTATGAAATCAGTTCTGTTTGAGTTTTCATAAGCACTTTTAGAAAAAGTTTGTCACCATTGTCTTTCTAAAATCTATTGTTATGTGTTTTTAAAAAATTTTACTTGTTTTTATTTAGAAAAAAATGGGGGGTTTTGCTGTAACCTGCTTGGACATGTGCAGAAATGGTATTTATTGTTTTGCAGCATCTTCTATGAAGCTTCTATGGACTTTTATTTAAGTCACATTACATTTTTGAAGTAATTTTATTTACTGTATTTTCCTTTCAGTAGGTGTTCTCCACTTTCATTTGGTCACTTTGCCTTAAGCAATACTGTCAAATAGTTTACAGAACTTAAATTCCCAAGAGACTTTTTGCTGATGAGAAGATGTTATTTTTAAAATCTGCAATGCTAAACACGTACTGTGTGTTAAGGGTACCTATTTAATCTCATTTCCAGTCTGGTTGTTATCTATCACCTTGGTATTCTGCTATTGCAGAGTAATGTGCCCAAGTGTCTCATAACTTGTTGGCCTGTAGGGATCAGTAAATAAGTTAGTCAGTTATTCTTTGAAATTTTACACAGTCCTGAAATTTTATATTGGTTTTAGAAGAGACTTTAAAACCAAAAGGAACTAACTTTGTGTAAAGCATCATTAATTGTGTCTGTAATGTGAAGTGAAATCAATTCTAATGAATATAATTTTGCTTTATTTGCTTCAAAGCTAAACAATAATAGTTACCTTGCATATTTGTAAACTGCCTGCAGTAAAATATTATCAAAAACACCACACAAAAGTGTTCACTATTCTAGTTTAATTATTAGTTTTTGCTCATTACACATGCTTTATAATGTGAACATGAACAACACTCTCAGGCACATGGTATGATTCTTGGGCCTGTCCTATGCAGGGCCAGGACCTGGACTTCAGTGATTCTTGTGGATCCCTTCCAATGCAGGTTATTCCTAAAATTCTATGAGTGTTCAGTTGTTATGAAATACTTGTACACCAAAAAAAAAAAAAAAGAAAAAAAAAAGGTCAGAAATATAGCTCGGATTTCAGATTTTCCTCAAGAAAAATAAAAAAAATCAACACTGTATCATTTAATGTTAAAGAAGTCAAATCCAATCTGAAAATTACTTCTATCCTTGGAAAAGGTATGTATTCTAGGCTTGTGGTATAAATATTTGAGAAATGCTAGGAGAAGTACACAAGAAGACTCCAACACTTCAAATAGTGGATAGACTGATGAGCCATAAAAGAAGGATTTTTTTCCTTTGTAGATAATAGAGCTTTTCAGCATATTTTAATACTTTTATGTACACACATGCATGCACATTTACTTCTGAAATTCAACAAAGGCAAATGCAGGGTCCTGCACTGGGGGGGTAACATAATCACATGCACCTGTACAGGCTGGGGCTGACCTGCTGGAAAGCAGCTCTGTGGAGAAGGACCATTATTCTTACCCATCAGAGTGTATGCCTGTTTTTAAAAGCACATACTCATTTGCTGGGATATTTTCCTATCCTATGAGAATCACCACAGTCTTACCTAATTAATCATCTTCCCTTCAGCTCAAAACATCTGCCTTAAAGGTAAGCCATTGTCAAAATGTTAGTGTAGGAACATAAGAATATTTGCATGACTACGTGAGTTAAACCAAAGGAATATCTAGCCCCAAAATGTGTTTCTATCTGTGGGCAATAGCTCATGTTAAGGCAGGAATACAAACTGAATATACTGGTATGTCCAGTCAATTTTAGTGGCCACTACTTTTACAGTATCGTCACAGTCTATAAAGAAACATTTGCTCTGGGCTTAACATTTTCTGGCTTTAGCACCTCCTGGTTTCATGTTATCTTCCTAATTCACTCTCGTTATATAAAATAAGGTATATAAAACCAGGATAGCTGCACATTGGATTGTTCTCATGCAACGGATAGGAGACCATTTAAAGACCATTCTAAGGTGTCTGCATTTGTATGACTCTCAATTCTATGCTTTTTCTTTTTAGTGGTCAATTGTACTGATCCTGGAATTCCTGCAAATTCTATAAGAGAAAGTAAAATTGAACATGGAAATTTCACATATGGCACAGTGGTATTTTATGACTGTAATCCTGGATATTTTTTATTTGGCTCTTCAGTTTTAGTTTGTCAACCAAATGGCCACTGGGACAAATCTCTACCTGAATGTATTAGTAAGTAGATAATGAGTTTGCTTCTACAACGCATGTGGACTAGACTAGTTACTATTTTTACTCAACATTTCTATCAGTCTCATGACAACAATTACGATAATCATGTTTTATATACATTTGTGTGTACTACTATTAGACATCAGATCAGTTACTATTGGGTCAGAACCACCTTGTGGGGGATGCGTGTGTGTGTGTGTGTGTACAGGATAGGATGAGTCAAACCTCGCACAGGTGGAGTGGGCTCTTATCCCTCATGGCAGGCCCTTGGAGCCCACATGGGCAAGACCTGGAACAGCTTTCAGTCACAAACAGTCCAGGAAAATTATAACACCCCACAGCTCTTGGAGCCCCTGACCCAGCTTGGATCAGCAGGGCCCCTCACCCTGGTCTGGAACCCCAAGACCAAGAATAACCATTAGAGAAAGACAAATCATCACATATGATTTTGATCATGTGCTGTATTGTACAATCACTGTACTGTTGCATATATATGAAATTTTACAGAATTGAATACATCCTTAACTGTGATCTGGCTTCTGATCTGGATTTTCTTCTTAAATAAAAAAATCCTGCTCAAACTGTTATTCAATATGATGAATATATTATTGAATATGATGAATATATTATATATATTTTATATATATATATATTATAGATTATTGAATATGATAAAAATTGCAATTACATGATTTAAGGGCTTGTTCTACTATCCTTATATTTGCAGCTCTAATTTGTGTGTTTCATGGTACATAAATACAAATATCTTTGGCCAAGATAAGCCACATGCCATGGACAGATGTAAGGTAAAAATAAATCCAACATGAAGGCCTAGATTCATTCTGTGAATATAGTGAATTTGGTTTATGAATTTTAACTGTGCATTTCCTGAACTTGACATATTTAGGTTGCTTTTAAATTACTTTTTATCCTGAATTATTAAAAGAGAGATGAAGTTCTACACATTCTCTACCACAGCAGAGACTTGGGCAGATATTGTCTTCCTGTAATTTTTCTCTGAGGAGTACAAGCATGAATGTAGCTTTGTGTGTGTTCATGTGTTCATGCCATAAAGATCAACTTAGTTAATGAGTGGGTTTTGATATTGATATCTGTATCTAAAAAAACTTTTTTCTTTTCTTTTCTTTTCTTTTTTTTTTTTTTGACATTTCCAAACATTTGTTTCACAGCTTTTGGTCAGAATTATATTTTGCTTTCTACATCCATGATGTAGTCCCTTTCCCCTAGACCCTAGAAAATGTCAACCACTTCACAAAGTTTATGTATGCAGTTATGAAAATGAAAACTACCAACTGTTTGATCAGTGATAATAACCTTTTTTTATCTCCAATAATTATGCATTGTAGTGATTGACTGTGGACATCCTGGAGTTCCTCCAAACGCAGTCCTGTCTGGAGACAAATATACATTTGGGTCTACTGTCCATTATAGCTGCATCGGTAGACGGTTGCTGTTAGGGCAGTCATCTCGGACATGCCAGTTAAATGGACACTGGAGTGGATCTCTCCCTCATTGCTCAGGTAATATTTTCGAGTGAATGATTATATCCTGAATTTTTTTTTTTTAAATTTAATTCGATTTTTTCCATGTCATTTAAAATCTGGAAAATCATGTATGAAATAGAAGTACCATCTCAGTAGAAGTGAAAAAAGTAAAACCAAAATAAGTATAAAATATCTGCAAAAAGTAGACTTTCTTGGTGATATTTAATATGAGTAAGAAATTTCACATTCAATAGACTGTGAAAGGAACTGGTACTTGAAAATGCCTACTGATTTGGTGACACCTCAGGTATGACTTCATTATGTAATACATCCATCTGTATAATAAAGGCAAGTGGACTTCATATGATTTCAATACAGGATGCTTGATTTTTGAGGGAACACCATCGAATCCTTGTAATAGATTAGCTCTCACCAAAGTCAAGATATGTTCTCTCAACAACTAATTGTTTATGATATTGTGTTTCACAACTTCAGTTTGACGCACTTTAACAGCAGTGATCAAGTGAAAAACATAAATCCAATTCACATACTAATTTGTGATTTGGCTAAATCACCTTTTTTATCATGGGTTATGTCAACAAATATTGTGATAAATGTTAACCATGTTATTAGTTTTAATTCTCAGTAAATGCTGGGGAAGGTTCTTTCTTGTCATGCTCTTGTTTCATTATATAACTTAGAGAAATCAGTGGGGTTTATTCAGATCTATGTAATTCAGAGCACTTAGGTATCTTCAATGCAGAAAATAAGGAGAAAACAAGTTTTTTCCTGATTACAGCTATGCCAAAACTAGAAGTGAAAAATAAGTGATATGCAGATCTGACTAATGCTATACTAGTTTCACACTAAAAATCCAAGGTTCCTTACAGTGTTAGTAAATAATCAATTCATAGAATGATTTAAGTCAGAAGAGACCTTTACAAATCATGGAGTCCAACCTTCAGTCATAGCCAGGGATATCTTCCACTGGCTTCATATAATGCTTTTTGTTGGAAGGGACTTCCAAAGATCATCTAGTCCACCCTCACTGCAATAAGAGAAATATTCAACTAGATTATGTTGCTCAAAGCCCCCATCAATCTGACCTTGATCCATAAGTACTATGTGAATTCTATTTTGGTGTCTCACTGCACTTACCATAAAAAATGCCCAACCCAAACATAACCTCTTTTAGTTAAAAGTGTTGCCTCTTGTCCTGTCACTACAGACCTTATTAAAAAGTCACTCTCCATCTATCTTATATACTTTATGTGTGGAAAAGCTACAATAAGGTCTTCCAGACACCTTCCCTTCTTCAAGTTGAATAGCCCAAATTCTGTCAGCCTTTTTTGCATAACAGAGGTGCTCTAGCCCTCTGATCATTTATGACCTTCCTCTGGTCCTGTTCTAACAGGTCCTTGTTCCTGTTCTATAGGGAACCTCAAAAATGGACACAGTAGTCCAGATGGTGAGGCAGTTAAATGCCTCCCTGACATCCGATCCCGTCAGATCTCGGAAGCTAAGCAGGGTCAGCCCCGGATTAGTACTTGGATGGGAGGCCTCCTGGGAAATGCCGGGTGCTGTAGGTTCTAGTCCTGAGGACTTCACTGTCACTGTCCAAGCTCGCTCGGCCGCGGCAGATGAACCTCAGGACTTAAACGGTGGGGCCAGTTCTGCGCACGTTGAGCCTCACCTAAAATCCACTGCGCAGGCTGGAAGGGCACACCCACACGTGGGGACAGCCCTTCCCAAATCTTTGTTTGCGAAGCCGAGCCACACACACAGAGTCCAGATGGGGATCTGACATACTCCAATCCTTTTTTCTTTATAACCCTGTCCTCATCTCTCAGTGTATTCAGCTATAAGCTGATTACGTCAGCTACAGTTTCAAAACACATAATTTTACAGCCCATGGCACAGAAATAGTTGAAAATTAATATGAAATATTAAAATACAGCTTCATGGTTAAAATCTTGAATTAAATTCTAAAGTGTTGAAAGAATTGTTCAGTATCTGAACCTTCCCCTGCAAACTGTTAGGCAGCTAAAATATGACAGAACCTAGAAAAAGGGAATGCATAATTTAATGCATAAACTTTGTATGAATTTAGCAAAAGGAAATTTGACACAATTAGAAAAAAGATCAAGTTCTTATAAGCTGTGACATTTAGAGGTATATACTTGAAATGAAAAATAATCTTATTTAATAAATAATTATTTATTCATGTGATTTGCAAATTCAAACTATGTTAATGAAAAGTATTTTTACAGCTAACATTCACCCATATTTGTTTTGGGGAAAAAAATCCTCTTTAGAGAAAATCTAAGGCTATTTATTGTAGTTTTCCGTGATCTTCATAAGAAAAAAAATAAAATCTAAATTGTGAATTGCAAAAATAATTAAAGAAATGAACAAAAATTTCAAGGAATATAAATAAGAAGTCTAAAAATGCACATGAAAATATCAAAGAAGACTTACTGAAAATAGGACAATTCTTATAGTAGTTCTCCTATTAAATTAAATAAGTCTTATAATATCTTCAGATAATCATTTGTAAGTGGAGTATGTGATTTTTTATTTTTTTTTTCCCAGTTATGGTATAGTAACCACACATAGGACACTCTAATCAGATCTTAATAATTTTTCTCAATACATGAAGAAACATTTCTTTGGCATAGATTTAAATGTTAATCATAATTAATCAAAATGTACTGAATACAAACTCTTATTCTCTTATTTTCCTTAGCTGTTTTGAATGAAATTATAGTTCTGGTTTAGTACAATTTTGAGATTTTAGTTTCAAATGTATATCTGAAATGCTTTCCAATTATAAAAAAAATTTGCAGTTCACTATACAGAATTTCCATAATTTGTATCTAAAAATATGTGAAATCATCAGCTTTCATTATTAGCCTTGAAACTGATTTCTTCATTTTAATGCATATTAAAGCCCTAAAAATTGCATGCTATTTATAATAAATAACGTAGAAAGTTCAACTGAAAAAAAGTGCTGCATGCTTGAACTTTTTGTATAGGAAAAAGAATTCAAACAGAAAATGCTAGGTCAGTGAACATAAGATAATTAAATTTTGTCACATCATCCCTATGACAGTTTCTTTTTTTGTCACATGACATTGAGCTAGAAGGAATTGTCATGTCTCATTGATATATATTGGCATTCAAAACAATTTTCAATCATCACATGCACACCAGATGGAGTCAGAAATTTTCTGCAACATAGAATTCCTCATAAGTGCAGCAAGGGTTGGATACGTACTTAAGTAGTCTAAAACCCCTCCATTTCATTAAGATTAAATGCCAGCTGAGAGTTTGTTACACATGTGAGTGAAGGATGGCTTGTAACTGACTGTAAGAAATCAATTAGTTGAGTCTGCATGAGGCAATAAAAATATGTTCTCTTATGATATCATTGATTATATCACTGTCACTTCCTGATGTGATTAGTCATTTAGAAAAATTATTTCTATAACCTGCAATCAAAAGAACTGGTGGTTAACCTTCCTAAAAGTGTAATAATTCACAATAATAATTAGGCATTAGGAAGGAACATATGACTTCATTTAGAAGAGGAATATGTGATTTCTACTAGGCTTAGCAAATAGCCTATTTTCAATTTTCATCATAAAATTATTTTAGGCATACTGCCAAGTAACTTGCCACAAGCTGAGCTGTTATTGTAGAGACTTTACAAGTATAAAATAATGTCTTCAAATTTGCTTCAACTTTTCTATCTTGGTGCAACCAGTTGTCAGACAGTTTTGAAGGGGTCTTTCAACAGTTCTATAAATCAGGGAGATGTTTCAGTTCTAGAAAATTGTTGACTAGAACTTTCATTCAGTGGTAAAAACTGTTGTAACTCTAATGATACCACCATAAAAGAGAATAATTTTTGAACCCTAGTTATACGCAAACAGGAAAATTGGCTTTACAATCAGGAGCTTGGTTTTCCTGAGAATTTCTTATTTTAAATGAAAAGTGACCAAGGTTTTGTGGCTTTCTTTTTGTTTACCTATTCTTTGTTAAATATGTAACCAAAAGTTTATCATACTGTTAGGGGAATTTGAGATTTTTCTGTACTTCTATAAAATAAGTTCAAAGAAACAAGTAATTTTGGGACTCACCCCCACTGATATGTATGGAGGTTTCTTCCTAAAATATAAATTTATTTATAAATGCATTTCATACTTACTCAATCTTTGCATTCTAAAATCTAGGCGATACAGCTGGTTCTTGTGGTGATCCAGGTATCCCAGGTCATGGGTCTCGAGAAGAAAACAATTTTAAAATTAAAAGCACAATACATTTCAGCTGTGATATTGGATATATCCTCTATGGCTCAGAAGAAAGGACATGTCTGGCAAATGGAAGTTGGACAGGACAACAACCTGAGTGCAAAGGTAAATCAAAGAAGATCTACTTTATCTTTAAACTGTATTTTAATATTGTTAATCAGAATACCAATTTCACATTTCCAGTTTTGTGTTGTAATTGTATGCAGTTGATTTTGGACTGAAAATTAACTTTTTCGAATAAATTGTTAAACTATAGCAGTGGCTTAGCATCTGGTGACAAATTTGAAACCAGTTTCTGGTACCCGTGAAACTGCAAATGTTTAAGTTTTGAAGGGAAAAAAAAAAAGATAAGCCTTTAGAACTCTTTCTATTTTTCTGAAATTTTTTTTTCACTTAAAAACCTCACCATTACCTACCCTGAATCACAGCCATCATACACCTGAATTTCTGACAAAAGCGCTCAGTTTTAGGAAATTTTCAGTGTCAGGATTTCATTAGATACATCTATATATAATGGATTGACTTAAAATTTAATTTACTATACTGTTGATATTATTTTTCAACAGAAAATGCTGAAAAAAATAATTCTTAAAATTTCAAGGTAGAATTATCATAAAAGAAAGTTCTAACAGGATATTTATGGAGAATAATTGGTCACCTAAATTATCTTGCTTCAAAATAGGAGATAATTCCCAACTCTCTTGCCAATAAAAGCTTCCTGAAAAGCAAAAAACCATTTGAGAATCTATGCTCTTATTTTCCACTTTATCACTGTTGACTGTTATTATCACTATGACTGGATGATGTAGTGCTTTGAATGAGGAAAAATACTCTGGTGATGCTAGAAATGCACACATACTACGGTTTCAAATTAGAGCTACAATGATTATTGCAGATCAGCTTTTTTCTTTTAAGTGGGAATTTGTTTTTGCAGCTAAATTAGCTTTTCACTAATGCAGATTGTAAAGCCAAATTTGAAGGTTAAGTTTCCTTCCATACAAAGTGTTAACATGCACACAGCTATTTACTGTACACTGTGCTTTATCAGTAGATGGTAAAACTTACATTTTTTTCAGACAACAGCATGTTTTTTTCCATAATACTGCTGGCAACAGGATTGTTCCTAGACATTCCTATTTCAAAAATCATCTTTACTACATTTTGAAAAGTACTTAACATTTTTCTTTATAGCTGTGCAGTGTGGTAATCCAGGAACAACTGCTAATGGAAAAGTACTTCGTATTGATGGTACTACATTCTCTAATTCAGTAATTTATTCGTGTGTGGAAGGATACATACTTTCTGGATCATCTGTAAGACAATGCACTGCCAATGGAACATGGTCTGGATCCTTGCCAAACTGCACAAGTAAGGCACATTTCTAATGAAGAATCTTTGCTTTTCCTCTCCTCTGAAAGACAATAAAATATAGAAGTTGCATGCCGACCAATTAAGTTTTCAGCTTTTTCTTGCACTATTTCCTACATAATTTTGTATGTGGAATACTTTTAAAAAATATAGTGCTATGCAAATATGAAGAATATGTTTTTTTCAAGGCAGGCACAATATAGTAAAATTTATAGCCTGACGTTACAGTTTCAGCAGTTGCATGGTTATATGATGTACCTGCTTTAATTTTTTCCTACTATATATTTTTAATCTTGTTTATGTTTTGTGGTATGTCATATTCAGACATTTTTATTTTAATTGCTCTACTTCATCTTGAAAACTTAGTAGTGTAATATTCTGGTCTTCCAGAGGGTAGAAAATAAAAACCTTCTCATGAACACTTCAGGATTATTTTGTAGTGACTCCAAGGTCAAAACTGGTGTCCTGGTTTCATGTATCATCTTCTGTTTGACCTCATGATTAACCTTAAACTTGCTTTGGCTACTCAACTAACAGAAGCTATTTCAGCATTTCTCAGATTCATAATAAGCATTTTGCAACACTTTATTTTCAAGCCCGTCTGTTCCTGTTTTATTACATGTCCTAGTTCAACTTTTAGTAACAATTATGAAAATTTTACATTTATGTGACACATGAGACTGCCTATAATTTTGAAGTATAGCAAACTGTTGTTTAAATTTTGAACACACTTATAGCAACCCAGAGGGAGGACAAAATTTAGATGATAAAACTTTTTGTGTTGTTTTTAAATCTCACTTTACTGGTAAGCATGTGAACAACTACTTTTGCAGTCATGAAACCTGGGAGAGAGCCAATGTTTTTGTTCATTTGTTATTTCCCAAAATACAATGAGAACTGGATTAATTGTACCAAAGATAAGAGTGTTTTGTGATGTCAACTGCAACTGTATTTTTTGTTGTATTTTAGAATAGCATTTTACTGAAATTCATGCCAGAAAGTCTTCTCAAAACCCACTGCTCAGGTAGAAACATGAGATTTTTGCTTAAAGACTAGAAAAATGTCTTAATAGAGGAAGTATTCTAATAAAAAAAATGCAAGGAGATTCAGAATATGCCCATTTTTCTTAGTCCAGATGTTATAAAAATTTGAAGCCAGTCCATTCTTATTACAGCTGCTTCTTGCATATCATTGAAAATGCTGTGGTTTAGAGCTAATACCATAAGAAGAGAACAGTCTTGTTCAATGGTACACTGCCCAGGGCTCCCAGCATCTAAAGAAGTATAATCTTATATAATCTGCCCCTTGTACAACATGTCATGCAGACCTTGCCCATAGCATAAGTTTCAATTTTTCAAGTTAGTATGGGATTTTCTTAGAAAGAAACAACAATATAATTTCTACAGTCAAACAGAACCTATGCTCTCATGAGACCTTTTTGTTGCACTGCTAAGTAAAAAGCAAGAACATATAGTCAGCAAAGCGCAATCACGGACGGAGGGCTGCAGCACCTCTGCTGCCATGAGCTGTCTGAGGCTGTGTCCTGGCCAAGAGGTCTGAAGGCCATGCTGGATATATAGCTTGGTGCAGCACAGGCCTGGGGCTTCTCTGGTTAACTGTTTTGTGGTTCATTGTCTCATCAATGTACAGCTGTCTTCTGGTCAGGATCACTACAACAATTTAAGCTGCTTTTTGCCCACCACAGTGACGTAAGTGGAGATGGTCCAACTGAAATGAAACAAAGATTAGAGGAAAAAATGATAAAGGCATTAGCTTTATGTCTTAATTCATTGAAAACAATAGTATACCTGTAAAAATATTGAGAATGATTTTGGCCAAATTTGCACATTGGGGTAGTAAACAGAATATAGCACATAAAGGAAGGTAGAACATGCAAAGAATTTAAATACTCTTGTGTAACTAAGAGAAATGGTTCTGTCTTCCAGCTCTATATTATTTGAAAAGTGACCAAGAAAAATCTATGACTTTTAAAAAATGTATGACTTTTCTGTTTTTGAATGCATTAAAATTACTATGTTACTAGGTAAACCAAAATAGTCTGGTCTCCATTTTTTTATCAGTATACCAGCTACCTTTAAACTAACCCAGATAACCCTGTAATATGTTTTCTAGTCTCTTCTGTATCCACAGATAGTGATTAAGTGGGACATTTTAACATCTGATATGTGTCGCAAAATTAGAAACTGCTCACTCAGACTGTTAAAAACTGTAGAGCAAGGTGTACATACTATATGTACCTTGGATTTTTGGTTATTAGATCAAGGGACCTGGCCAAAATACTACTGTCTTAGTTTTGAGGGGAAGAACCAACATGTTTACCCACAAACAGGGGAGGGGATTCCTCCACAATAATCACGTCACTCTTTATCAAATTTAAGAAAAGGAACTTTAATCAGAAAATGGATATAAGAAGGATAACTGTTCTTAACTGCAACACCACAAAAAACCGAAACACAACAACCCCCAAACCAGCAGGTTTCCTCCTGGAGAAAAGTTATACTTATGGGCAATATCTGTGTCACAACCCGACAAGCTGCAGGGTGAGCTCCCAGTCCCTCTCCAGCGAGACAGACGAGCGGTGAGCACTCAGATGAATTCTGTCTCTCCCTCTGTGTCCCTTGTCCCAAACAAAGAAGGGAAGCTGGAAAACGGAGAACCGCAGCGTGTCCCAGAAAGCAGCCGCAACCTCTCTCTCCCGAGTCGCTGCTGCACGCAGGGCGGGCTGGTCACGACACTGCAGGTGGTGGTGAGACTGGAACGGAGACCGGGACCCCAGTGCTGAAACCAGGAGCAACAGCAGTGGCAGGGGGAAAAAAAACTGGCTTACTCCACGGTAGCAGCAAGGAGCAGCAGCAACGGCCTCTCTCCCACCGCAGCACACACACCGCCAGAGCCGTGTGTAGTCCCCAAGAACAAAAGAGACAGTCCAAGCCCATTTCCCACCACATCTTTCCCCAGTCTCCCTCACCCAAAATGATCAAGAAGGAATTGGTAGTAGTTAACTCCTTCTTTTGTTAGCTAATGGCATGGGGGGTTACTGGCAGGGAGAGAATTTACATCAAAACTACAACACCTACAAATATATAGCCATAGATTTTTGTGATATTGGAGAGCAGGATACAGAGAAAGTACCATTCACATCGGTCATGACTTGGCATAGACTTAGAAGCAGACAGAATGTGCTTTTTACCAGGAAACTGCCTCCCACAGTTTTTCATAAGCAACAGCAATAACCATAGGGGAACTGATAAGTTTATTATAAACTGTAAAACACATGGGATGCTGTATTTTGTATGAACTAGATTTTTTCCACTTTTTTTTTTTTTCTGAACAGTACCACTTTTTATTGTTACCACTACTTTTCTCAAGATTTCTTACTCTGAAATCTGTTCCAGAATTTGATAGATCTGATTGACCAGATCTCAGGGAATCTTACCAGTTTTAACAGTATTCTCAGATTACAGTAGTATGAAACTCTTTATTAACTCTTTAGGAATATTTTCTTTCATTAGGGGATTATATTGTCTTCTGACACTAGAAGTTCTAAGAGGTTTTACAGCCACTCCCACTCATTAAAATACTATAGACCTAGTTTTTACATAAGCCATAATCCATGTTTGAGGGTTACCTGAATATTCCCATCTGTTTATGTACATAGAAACCATGTCAGCATTTATGAAGTGAGACAATTTTGCAGACATATCTTAAATTTTCCAGATTGTCTTTCCTTTCAGAATGGAAAAATAAACTAAATAATAGATATCTGCTTTTTAATAATTAAACTGATCTGATAGGAAAATTTTAGGGTGTCAAAATGTGGCAGTCTCATATGGACTGCTTCTTGCCATTCTTTTTTTTTTTTCATTTTGCAATCTTGAGATTTTGTCAATGAAAATTGTACAGTCCTTTGCTTCTACCATTTAACAAAATTCTTTATATTCTCCAAATATAACTGTTATACAGCTCTACATATTTTTGGCAGCTAGTTAAGATGACAAATGTCTATGTTATCTTGGTGGAGAAAAGATTTATGATCCTTTTTCCTTCTCCTTTTTCTACCCAATAAATGCCTAGTTTTGTCCTATGTTTCCCCCTCACATACAGATTAATCACATATAGATTTTAAAATATGTTTCTCAACTATTTACTTGCAGTTATCAGTTGTGGAGATCCAGGAGTCCCCGCCAATGGCATGAGATATGGTGATGATTATGTTGTTGGACAAAATGTTACTTACATGTGCCAACCTGGATATACAATGGAAGCAAATAGCTCCTTAATTCGCACTTGTACTAGCAATGGCACATGGAGTGGAGTAATCCCAACATGCAAAGGTACAACACCTATCTTGCCTGTCAACTCTTCTTTTGCATTTGCATACACTGTTTACTGTAAATTGTTAATTTAGTGTATATTTCCACAGAAATGGAAACTTACTTTTAGTTTCAGTTAAAAATGATTTTAAGAAGAGGGGAACAGCCATAGTGGTCCTATTGACCAAGAATCTGTCTATCTCTAAGAGTGGCTGTAAATGAACAGCTAGAAGGTTATAAGACAGAACAAATATTTGTGATATAGTCTCTCATTCTCAAATTCTTAAGGTGTACAGAGCACCTAACTGCGAGCAGGAGATCTAATTATGATTTGATTCAAACAGGATCATACAAAGAACGAGTTAGACTGTCAATTTTGACTTTGAGTTTTTGAGTCCTTTTGGTTCGGGGTCTTACATATTTAAGGTTTATGTAAATACTAAATAATAGTGATATAAAGAATCTATGGTGTTTTCAGGATTTCATTCTACTCTACATTAGTATGTATGAGTACACTAGTAATAGTGTAATTAAAAGTAATATATAATATGCAGTTATGTGTTTGAAATGTATAACAATTAGTTCTTATTGTCAGAATGAAGTGCCAGGGTCCTTTGGTACTATTTAGTTAAAATAATTTGAAAATGAACTGGGCAGAAAAAAATGGATGTCTAGTTGTCACTGTGCCATTGAAAGAGAAGATATATATAATTCTCTGCTATGCCTAGTTGAAAAAAGGATGCATGATCATCTGCAACAAAATATTCAAATATTCAAGCATTGCCTTTTTTTTGCAAACCTGCATTTGTAGTTCTTAAACTGAGAAATGTTGCTGTAGTTATTTATGCCTAACTCTGACCCTGGCTTATTGCTGGGTGTTGTTTTGTTTTCCTTTTCTCATCCCAAAATTCTAGTGTTGTACCTACTTTTATGCTACTTCTTCACTCTCCTTTCCCAATTATTCATTGGTATTTCCTTCTTTATTAACTGTCTCAGAAGTTAAAATATACAGATCCCTATAAAAGGACTATTCATGAAGCTCTCGGTGAATAAGGAGAGTTCTGCTGCTTGGAGTACTTATGGATTTATTTTAATTAAAACATCATAAAAGTGTGGCAAAAGCTATCATGTCCTTTTCTGGGACAAAATCAGAACCTCAAATATTTAGTTTCAGTTTACTGGGCAGCAAAGTATTGTTTAGTAACAGTACTACTTTTATCCAGCATTCTCAAATAGCTATGAATAGTCCTTCAGAGTAATTTTTACTCTTCAATGAGATTGTCTCATTTTTTACTCTTCAATAAGATTGTCTCATTGAAGAGTATAATAAGAATGCAGAAATGGTACATAGTGAATGTACTGCAGGTCATAGTCAAATACACATTACTCCTAAACTAGTGCCTCTGACTTCTTTTGAGCCTGCAAGATGACAGCTGTCTAAACATAAGTTTAAAGGTTATGGGTACAGTATTTAACTTCCTCCATTCACTTTTAGTCACTACATTTTCTCATTTACTCCAACTGGCTCCACTAGATTAAATTGCATTGGGTTTACTTGCTTTCCTTCTTCTTTTCTAGCACAGGTTCTCCAAACTTTTGTCTATTTTATCTTTTTTGTCTATCTCATCTTTTTTGTCTATCTCATTCATTTTAGTAACTCACTTTCTTTAACTTAATTTCTTTAATACCTTTTTTGTTTTAGCTTGTAATTAAGTTATCTTTTACTACACCATTATCCAGTGAGTATCACTTTTATATCCGTCACAACAGTTGTGTCTCTTTATTTCTACAGTCCTCTTCCCTACAACGGAGTAGAAGATGTTTTCTATTTTTTTTCCTGTGAGACCTTGAAATTAGAAACTATATTTAAATATTTCTTGTTTGCCTTCTTAGAGGTAGCAACACTAACAGTTTCAAGGGGTTGCAAATCTTTACATTTTCTCCCTCTAGCTAGAAGCTAGATGTTTTTGGTGAGGACCTACTCACAAAACAATTACTAAGTAAATTGTGGTAATTAGAATCAGACTTTCAAGTAATATTTTGGAAAACTTGTCCTGGAGTTTCATCCCTGAGCATTAATATCTAGCAAATGCCAAATCTGCTTAACAGGAAGAAAGCATTTGATTATTGCCACACCAATAGAAGATAATTGTACTCTATGTTATCTTGACAACCAAACAAAACAATTTTGTACTATACTCCCAGACATATCTTAAAGGTTTACCTATCATAATTTCCATACTGATTTTTAGATAGTCTTCCTATTTGGTTTGATGCAGCATCTTGGTTTATTTAAGATACTTCAATCATCCACTGTCTTCTAAGTGGAGGGAACCAGAAGTATTGACTTCAGGAAATGTGGCAAGAATACAGTGAGGAAGATAGCATGTCCTGACTGTATTGTCCTCTAAAAAAGGTGAAATTAGCCCATATGGTTCTTCTAGTAACTGTGTACACCAGGGATATTTACAGCAGCTGGGCCTAATTATTTTGAATATTATTGCAGCTGTTACCTGCTCAACTCCTCCGCAGATCTCTAATGGAAGGTTGGAAGGAACAAACTTGGACTGGGGATTTAGCATTAGCTATGTCTGCTCTCCGGGATATGAACTCTCTTTTCCTGCTGTTTTGACTTGTGTTGGGAATGGAACATGGAGTGGTGAAGTACCTCAGTGCTTGCGTATGTATTTAATTTATAGTCCTGTATTTTGCTGTTCTACTATAGTATTTTTTAAAAATTTTCACTTACTTTTTCCCTTTAGTTCCCTCTCACACTGGCTCAATTAATTTCAAACCTGAGACAATTACAATTCTTCCAAAAGTTCCTAAAATTCCTAAATTTTTCCATAATTTGAATGTAAATAGATTAGATTGAGGAAATTACAGGAATATCTCTAAAACCTATGTGTGCACATAGGAGTCCTCAGACACAAATGCAAAAAAAAAAAATTACTAGCAATGCATACATGATCTAAGGCAACCCAAGATTAAGAGATGCAGTCTTGTTTTCAGATCCAATACCTATACGATAGAATAGTTTTTATTATAATTTCTTTTATTTCCTCATTTCTCATCCTAAACTTTCTATGATGTCACAGAGAATTGTTCTGCCTATGATGTTGACTAGGCCCCAGGGTGATTCTGTGATATATTTTATGCAGTAAATTTTGTTGATGTGGCAGTTCAAACATTGATGGATTTTTATATTGCTACAAATTTCATTACAATAGCAAATTCCACTCATTATTTAAAAAATCTTTTTAAAGTAATTGTGATTCTTCGAAGAGATATTCAGTTAATTGCACTGAAGAAGGAGATACTGTCGTTATTTGTAGAAAGCTATAGCAGCCTTTCATGGTCCTGAGAAGGGAGTCTAACTGGAAAAGGATAATATTCATGGCTTTACAGTTTCTGAAATTTAACTCAAACTTGCCAAGTTTCTGAGCTTGCCAGGTAACTTGCTAAATTTTGCAAAATACACTTCTCTATTCTTTTACTATTTTTTTTTTCATTTTTCATCTCTCCCTTTAAAAATGTTCTTTATTTTGGATATATCATATAGATATTTCCTTTTTTTTTTTTCCAATTATAGTTTCATATAAGTGACAACAGTTTTTTAGTGCCATTGAAACTGTATGTGCCACAGGTGGGGCATGATGCAATTTTTGTAATTAAAAAAAGAAAACACCATTTGTTGCTTAAGTCCTCTATGTGGAACTCTGCTTTAGAATCCACTATATTATGAACAACAGAGACTGTTAAAAATAATTTTCATCATTTGGTCTTGATTGAAATATAGTGTTCTTCATTTTTGGATATAAGAAACTATTTGTCATTTGTAAGGTTAGAATGCTCAAAACTACCATATACTCTGAAGGAGCAGGCTCCACCTTTAAACTTTTTAAAAGGTTTATTTAGCACTGAATGCAGCTTCCTGGGACTTAAAGGTTATTTCATGCAGAGATTACATTAACTGAATGTTCTTGATGTGCAATGGTTACCCATTGGCTTGCAAGAGAAAACAATTGGCAGCCAGTACTTGTCAAAGAGCTTAAGCTAGCTGCCATCTGGCAGAAATGAGAGAGTGCTGGTGAAAGTCATTCTCAATGAGCAATCTTTAAGCAGTTCTTGACATCAGAAATTCAGTTCCCAGCTTGGCTCCATAGATCCTGTAGCTGAAGATATGCAAGGTCTAGTTATAACATGGAATAATTATTCAGAATGGAATATGGTCATATCCCTGGTTGAGTATTTGTCATCTATGACCCAGTAAAATCGTTTGTTTAATTAGTCATACAGTAATTTCAGTAAAGCAGTGCTGATTTTATGAGCTTGGCAATACATGGCAGAAATGTAGGCCTATGCCAGAAAATTCCTAACTACAGATATAATTTAGAATCATAAAACTATCACAGGATCATACAATATAATTAGTTGGAAGGGACCCACTAAGATCATCGAAGTGCAGCTCCTGACCCTGCACAGAACAACCCCAAGAATCTCACCGTGTACCATGTCCAAATTTTTCTTGAACTCTGACAGATTCAGTGCCATGACCATATCCCAGGGATCTTGTTGACCCTGAGATTAGCTCAGTTGGTTAGCGCATGGTGCTAATAATGCCAAGGTCATGGGTTCAATCTCTGTAACAGTTATTCACTTAAGAGCTGGACTTGCTGGTCCCAGCAACAGAATAGTCTGTGAAGTTTCAGTGCCAGACCATCCTCTGGGTGAAGAACCTTTTCTTGGTATACAACCTAAACCTCCCTTACACATCTTCATGCCATTCCCTTGTGGTCTTTGCATCCTGCCATGTCTTACCAGAGAGAAGAGATCAGTGCCGGCCCCTACGCTTCCCTTAGTGAAGAGGCTGTAGACCACACTTTGGTGTTACCACAGCCTCTTCCCCTCTAAATAAGTCACGTGACCTCAGCCACTCTTTGTATGGCTTCCCCTCTGGTGAATGACCCTTCACCATCTTCCTGGCACTCTCTAATTGCTTAATATCCTTCTTATATGGTGTTGACATCCTGGCTGTTCTATAGTACACTCCCATGACAATATCTGCCTTGTTTGTATGTCCCTTAATACTTACTCAAAGGCACTTAACATGCCATAGTGTCCTGGATTTGGCCAGGATAGGGTTCATTTTTTGCAGTAGCTGGGGAAAGGTGGGGTGTGGCTAAGGCCCAGATGTTTTTCCTACACTGCTTCACATAATTGCCTGTCGTGAGAACTCTTCCTGGGAAAGGGACACTTGCTTCAGAGAACTGCAGGGCTTCTGGTCATGAAAACTGCATGTCTGGTTGAGTTAGGCTCTGTGGTGAGCATTTTGCATGTAAATCACCCTCTTCCGTACACTTTTTAAATTAATATTGTTGCTGTTACTGTTAATTTTCTCATTGCTGTTTTGAGCAAATTGTGCTTGTCTCAACTTGTGATCTTTTCCTCTTATGCCTCCAGTTCGCAACTCCATCCTGCCACAGTGGGAAGGGAAAAGATAACACTGGGGTGGGGGTGTGTGGGGAGGGAGCAAAAGAGAGCAGCCCTGTGGTTTTGGAGAGTCTTGATGGGGGCACTGAACTAGGGAGTGCCATTCTAAAACCAAAACACATAACCAATTGCAAGCTCTGCCACCCTGTGTTAGGTTGAGCTGGCAAAATGCCAACTGCCCAACACCGAGAGAGTGAGAGAGAGAGAGAATCCATCCCCCCCACCAAGGGAAAAGGAGAGAGAAAAAAAAACAAACAGAAGAGGGAAAAAACCACAAAACAAACCAAAACCCAAAATGCCAAGTTTCTTAATTTTATACCAAAGAGAGACAATTAAAAACAGAATATGATGTAGCACATATATATACAAATGTGAAAAAATCAATAACAACCACCAAGTCACCCACCCACACAACACAGACCTCTACCACCTCAGCCCACAAAAACACCCCAACAGACTCCCCCCAAAGGACACCTGCCAAGAGAGGAGAAGATCAACAACAACAAAAAAGTGTACTTCCCAAACCAAATAGCTGTGAAGTGGTGACTAGGCCTAACAATTTCAGCAACGGTTGCCGTGAAGGGGAAAAAGAGAGCTGGGCACCTCCTAAACCTTCTTGTATACTTGATTTGATGTCAAAATGATATGAAATCTCTCTTTGGTTGCTTAAGTCAGGTGATGCTTGTCCCCTCTAATCTGCGTAGCATTTCAGGGCCTACTAAACTGAGTCCTGGCTAAAACTAAAGCCAAAACTACCAGACACTCCTGCCCCCACCATAATCCTCTGCCTCACCTGCCGAGCTTATCCCTCTGAATAGTATATAAACCTTGATCCTGGCACACCAGCCACAGGACTCATCCCACCAGGTTTTGCTTATGCCAAGAATATTGTATTTCTGGGACTGAGTCAAGGCTTCTAGCTCCTCTTGTTGTTCCTTATACTGCATGTGTTGGTGTAGAAATATTACAAATATTGTTCATTTTCCATCATGTCTTAGGTCTCCTACTTCTGCCTGGTGGTGAGAGGGTAGGGGATCTTTTGCTTTTAGTGTCATGGATGTCTGGTATATCCATCTCAGGGGTAATAGAATATGAGAACACCAGTCAATCTTCTTGTCTGATGCTCATCATCCTGAACACCTCCTTACCTCCTTATGAGCTCTGTTACCATTCTGAGCAGCTCGTCTGCCTGGGCACATCTTCCACAGGTGTGGTCACTGCTGCCATAAGACACTAACAGGAAATGTGCCATTAATTATTTAAATTTCTTTTAAGAATGAAACTAGCTTCACAGTCTCAGTGTCAGATTCCATGGTCCTGCTCTGTTAAAGGCTTTCAGAGTCCGTAGGAAAATATTTTCATTGAGAGTGGGAGCACTTATAGCGCTCTCAGTTTGCTGCAACTTTATTTTGTTCTGTTGTCCTGTGTTCCAATATCAGAGGAAAACTGCTGTGTTTTACTAGGATGCCTGGTTTCCATGATTACCTATCTACAAGGCAAATATTCAGTAGTTATTCAATGACTAGGTAAAACTGACTGACAACCAAGTGTTAGAGTTTACCTAGTTTTAGAAGAAACTAATAAATTTACCAAACCTCCACTTTTGAATATGAAAATTGTTTTTCTCTTGAAAGTTGCTATGTGGCAGACTAAAGATTGGATATCTAGTCTCTCTGAATTCCTATTAATGTTTCCATATTTGATTTGTGTTTAATAAAATAAATATAAAATTGGGGCTAATTGCTTGACTGTTTTATGATTTTTAATAAATGACACATTCCATTTCTATCATATCTTTTTTCACAGCAAAGTTTTGTGGGGACCCTGGAGTACCAGCTCAAGGGAAAAGAGAAGGCAAAAGCTTCATCTATCAGTCAGAAGTCTCTTTCAGCTGCAATCCTCCTTTTATTTTGGTTGGCTCCAGCACCAGAATTTGTCAAGCAGATGGCACGTGGAGTGGGTCCTCTCCTCGGTGTATAGGTATAGTTCTACCCATATATTGAATTTTTCTTTTAAATGTTCATTATTCCTTTTTCAGATAAGTCAATCTATGAGTTTTTTATTATTTTGAGTTATCCTTGTGTTTTTCTATACCCTCTAAGAAACAAGTCGCTTTATTTTTGTCTTTGTGATTGTTTTATTGCATGTTGTTGAACAAGGTTAATTTTGTGATACATTAATGTATTTAATTAAAATACTGCGATTTGTTTTGTCCTTAACTTATTGTAATTTGTTTTAAGAACCTACTCGCACAGCATGTGAAAATCCAGGAGTCCCAAGGCATGGGTCACAAAACAACACATTTGGCTATCAGGTAGAGTATACAATTTTTTTATTAACTTCCATATTAAAATATTTTTATACTACCTCAAAGTCTAAAAGCTTCTGGTTAGACATTCAGGAACTTCTAATGTAAAACCTGTTTGCTGCAGTGTTGCTGAGTTTCCTTATTTCTAGCTTTTGGATTACACTGATTTTGTGACTCAATTAGCAATGTCCTACATGAAAAACTGTTGATAAAGTTCTGCTTAATTTTGCCTTGAAGGCTTTCGGTATCTCCTGCCAATATATAAGTGCTCTCTAAAATTTATCTATTAGGCTTTTACTCCTTAAAAATGGTATTCTGCATACCAAACTGCTAGTCGAGATGTACTCTAAAAAGCAAGATTTTTTTCCCTGAGGGCAATTCTGTTGATATATTTGGAACTACAAATAAATTATAGAGTCACAGAGGCTGTTGGGCACTTCTGGAGAACTCCTAATCCAACCCCATTTCTCAAAGCAGGGTCAGCTAGAACAGGTTTATCAGGGCTGTGTCCAGGTGGTTCTGAATATTTCCAGAGATGGAGAGTCAGCTGTGTCTCTGGGCAACCTATTCTGAGTTGATCAGTCCCAGAGTGAAAAAGAACACTTTTTTTGTTAATTTTAAAGAGCATTGCCTGTGTTTCGGTTTGTACTTTTTTCATCTTGTCCTCTCACTGGGCACCATTGAAGAAAAGTCTGTCTCTGTTGCCTGCCCTGCCCCCAGATTTTTTTGCAGGCTTGATAACCCCAGCTCTATCAGCTACTGCTTGTATTCCAGATGCTCTAGTCCCTTATTCACCTTTGTAGCCCATCTCTAGACTCAATATAGTATTGTCCATGTCTCTTGCACTGGTGAGCCCAGCACTAGACCCAGCACTCATTTATGTCTCACCAGGGCTGAGCAGAGGGAAAGAAGCACTTCCCTGGACCTTTTGTCAGTGCTTTGCCTGATGCATCCCAGGAGGCTGTTTGCCACGTTTTCTACAAGGCTGTTGTGGCAAATGGTCTTTGCACATGTTTCTGTTAGAAAAAAAAACGTGAAATTGAAAATTATTTTGAGCTTCTGATTTTCTGGTTCAAACAAAACAGTGATTTCATGAGATGTTTTCATGAGTGAATGGTTTACAGATGCAAAAATGCACTCTATAATTTGCTAGTAGTCTTGCAAACAAAGAGAGGGCCTAATCTATCCTGCTAAATCTATGTTTAGTGTCAGGGTGGAAAGTCCAGACATAGGAAGAGGACTGGACAGAAGAGTACACTAGCAGCTCCACAGTTATATGAAGTGCCTGTCTAGTAGCAGAAGAATAAAAAGTAGAGATTGCCAGAAACACAATAAAGGTTGAGAGAAATTTTAACAAATTTACAAAATGTAATTAGTTCCTAAAGGCAAAGATTGTAGATAAAGACTTTTAAAAGTTTCATGGCTAAAAATTTCTTTAGTTTATCCTTTTGGTGGCCATTATGCAGTACTACTCCTGCTTAGTGATTGTTGTACCAGTAGTTGGGTTTTCAGATTGTACTAGATCACAATCTTATGTAAGTGAAAATAAAATTGTCTCAGTTTTCTCTAGGGACTCACTGAAGTGCTGTTTCACGCCAAGATAGAATATGCAGGGATAGTCTAAGGTTAACTTCCTTTGGTTACAAAAGTACTATGATACAGGGCAACTCTTTATCCAACTATCTAATAAATAAATCATTGTAATGACCATTTTCTATGCTTTTATTTTCACAGTTTCTCTTGCATATTAATGAGCTTTCTCTCATTGAAGAACCTAATGCAGCCTTTCTCATTTGTGGTGTAGCTGTAGTTGTGAGTAATAACATCACTCATAGCTAGCATGAAATTGTCAAAATATCAGGCAAAATGTCAATTCACAAATCATGTCTAAAAGAAGTGTAGCTCCAGACAGAATTTACAACCTGGTAAATTTAGAAAAAAATATTGTAAGTAGTTGTATGGTTAGTGCCTAGCATATTTAAGCTGTATGAGCTATAGTCTCCTTACCTGGTCAGCAACTTTTCTTCACACTCATATAGTGAATTTCATTTTATGTAGGACCTAAGTGTGCAATTTTTGGTCATTCTAAATATGATTGCTCATTTAATACAGAACAGGGTAGAAGTATAATTCATATAGAAACAACTGAGCTTAACTTTTTATTAGTGGAAACATCAGTGAAAATTATTGGTACTAGACAAGATTTTGTAGATTCTGAAAAGAAATATTGCATTATTGTATATTCTATTATGTTATGATTCATTTAAACAAAAATATTATAAATGAATTTATATTATGCTATAATTAACTTCCTGCATTAACAGGATAATAATGACTTTTGCTTTTATCCATAGCAGAAAGTTAAAGAATAATTCTAAATTATTCCAAAATACTGAAGATAAGATGACTTTGATTTTCATTTGTCTGATATATCTGATTATCTACCATTCAAAACAATCAACCAAAGCAGCTTATGCAAAATAAACAAAATGTTTTGCAATTGGCAAACGCATAACAAGGAGTTGTTGTTGCTAAATATATATGATATTTTTCTACCCAACACAGAGTAAGGGGTTTTTGTGGTTTGGGGTTTTGTTGTTGTTGTTTTGGTTTGGTTTTTTTCTCTTTTTTATTTGTTGGAATTCTCTTAAATATTTCATATTTAACATAATATTGATAGGGTCAATTAACTGATTTAATTGTCAAGGTTTAAATATATTTCTCTGTCTCATAAGAAAAAAATTTAATCGAGCTGTCATCTAACAGTAGAATTCATGGCTTCATGTGTGGAGTCCTGTTTTAAGTGCTTTTCAACAAATAGCAGTACCTCTTCTTTTATCTGACAAAATCACTGATTGACACTTGCTTTCCACAGTAGTGATGTCAAGTTATGAACTTCCGTAGCACTCTTGGTTTTTTTCGTTTTTTTCCCCTACTCTTCATTATCTCTTTTCTTATCTCATTGATTGCATTGAAAGTTCAGGCAAACACAACATAATTCCAGGCTTGACTGACTTCCTGGAACCTACACTTATAGAAGCACAAATATCACCACCTCACATTTGAATGGTGTTTCAACTATTAAATAAGGGCCTGTAGAAATAGAGGAAACAGAATTTTGTATGGATTTTATAATTCAGCATTGAATTTTTCAGGCAGATCAGGTTCTTGTTTGTTCAAATAACAACAAAATACCAGCTTAATGCTACTTGGATATGGGGCATGGCATGTAAATTAGGAGCACCACCTGCTTTAATTGGTATGAATATATACTTCTAGGATGTTTACCTTTCATCTGAGCATTTTTTATTTGACAGATCTACCTTAGCAGTGTGTTACAATGGAGATGAAATACCTTTAAACTTAGTGAATACTGACTTCACCTGTAATCTGAAAAATAAATTGCTCCTTGGAAAGGAACTGTTGGTTTTGAAATATTTGTTCAGCTATATTGCTAGTAACATAGAAAATTGCTTATAGCACTTTCACCATAACCTATTGTAACACAAGATACTACTGAATTGAAGAAGCAGTTTAGCACTGCTTAGACCAGTCAGTCAAATATGTAAGATTTATTTCTTCTCATACTTTTTCAACATATGTTTTTAGAAATTCAGCTGGTTTCCCCTACATTAAGGCCTAAATTGAGTGAAAGGGCTGTCTGCATTTAGAAAGGAAAACAGACACTTTACAGTAGTCGTAGCCCTGTGCTAACTCTTGAGTTCTATTTTATGAAATACCATATGAAAATTGTTCTGCAGATGTTGAGCAACCTTGTAAATAATCTCCTTCTGTTAATGTAATGCTTATAAAAGCTTCAGTGTTGATTGACTTGTAGGATAAAATTCCAAAAGAAGTGCTCTACTACCACAGTATAGCTGTCTCCATTAGCGGAGTTGGCACCAACACTGCATCAATTAAAATGTAATTTAGGCCTTATCAGACACCATGTAATTTTCCTGGTTCCTTCTGCTTCTCATGATCCTGAGGTCTCTGGTGTCAGTAAGGGATGTTAGTGTCACAGTCTGAAGTGCTTCCCTGGCAAGAATGTGATTTTCCCTTTATTTTTACACCACTTACACTACAGCCCCAAACTATATTGCAATCCACACTATAAAGTACGCTTCACCTAGGTTAGATACGTAGATAACTCCTGAAACCTGATTCTGTCCAGGCCTGCATGTCTTTAAGTAATCATGGGTGAATTGTTCAGAGCAATGAGGTCTCCAGTGCCAAGGCTGTGTTGCATCTCTTATCATAGTCACATCTGCAGTCTTCTTCACAGCATCCTTTTTTCTCCATTTCTCAAGGGCTTTGCTATCATTCCAGCACCAGGCCTGTATTGCTCTGTACCACATCACAGTAGCAGGAAGTTGTTCATTCTGCACATAGTAGATTCTTTTTTTACTGCTATGGATATAAACCTGTGCTTTTACCATACAAAGATCAAAAAAAAAAAAAAATTACTCAAAGCCACCTGATCACAGTAAAACTGGATTTCACAGCTAAATCAAGTTTAAAACAAACAAAAACAACAACAAAACCCCCAAACAAACTCACACACATTCACAAAAAAAAAAAAAAAGAAATAAAAACTCCAGGCAGCTCAAGGCACTTCCAGACAAAAAAGTCTGGCAAGCCTCTGCTCAGAGATCTTGCAAACTAAAAACCCTCTTACTAATAATGGCAATTATATATTACCAAACTGTAGATATAACAAAGACTTCATTAGATGTATTTTCATTCATTTAAAATATGATGTCAAAAGTTAGCGAATAGAAATAACTGATATTCCTTTAGTTTCTCAATCCTTTGACATGAATTGATGGGGTTGAAGAAGTTTGTTATAACAGAGTATCTTGGTTTTTGGTAAACTGAAATCTAAGAAAAAAATGTTTGTAGAATAACTCATGACTGTTAAAAATACCTTCTTTTCCTATAAAAATATAATAAATAATAAGGATAATAGCTTTCTATTACTTTGCTAACTATTATACAAAATAATATTATTTGGGGAAAAAATATCTAAATACTTATACATTACTGGATGCAGGTTGATATTTATGAATTTTCTTCTCAGAGTGCTATTTTTCCTGTTCAAGAATGACAAATATATAGTCTTTGTGGTTTAGTAAGTAAACAAAAAAGAGTGAGTGATGTTGATTTTGGGGATATGCAAATCATAATTGTCACTATAGAAAAAGCAGCTGTGGAACAGATGGGATCAAGCATTACACAAGGAATTTTTTATTTTTGAGGATTGGATGCAAGCACTGTTGCATGTACAACAGTTCTAATGTTTCTTTACAAGCTGTAGAACAAAAAATTAAAACATCTCACAATGGAATTCTTTAAAAGCATAGAATCCTGTATTGTAGCACCACCTGGTGTCTGTGACGCAAGAATAGTGCAAAATAGACAATGAAGTATTTTTAAAATTATTTTCTTTGTTTAATGATTATACATATACTATACAGTTAATATATTAATTTTTACATATTGATTTAAATATTTTCCTAATTTATTTATTATATTATAAAGCATGGCAGTACCTCTAAAACATCTCCATCCCTGGGGCAACTTGCATTTTTGATACTACTTTGGGCTTATTCATATAAAGGACAGGCAGAGAAGGAGAGGTGGAGGGGTGGCTTTATATGTTACAGAGTCTCTTGACTCTGTTGAACTTGAGGTCAGCAGTGACAAGGTTGAGTGCCTGTGGGCCAGAATCAGGGGCAAGGCCAACAAGGCTGATACCCTTGTGGGAGTCTGTTACAGACCGCCCAACCAGGATGATGAAGGAGAGGAATTATTCTACAAGCAGCTGGCGGATGTTTCAAAATCTCCAGCCCTTGTTCTTGTGGGTGACTTTAACCTGCCAGATATCTGCTGGGAGCTTCATACTGCAGAGAAGAGGCAGTCAAGGAGGTTCTGGAGTGTATAGAGGACAATTTCCTTCATCAACTGGTAAATAAGCCTACCAGGGGGAAGGCCCTGCTAGACCTACTGTTTACAAACAGAGAGGGGCTGGTAGATGATGTAGTGGTTGGAGGCTGCCTGGGGCATAGTGACCATGAAATAATAGAATTTTCAATCCTCAGGGATGTAAGGAGAGCCACCATTAAAACCTCTACTTTGGACTTCCAGGGAGCAGATTTTGGCCTATTCAAAACACTGATTCAGAGCATACCCTGGGAAACAACCCTTAAAGGCAAGGGGGTCCAGGAGGGATGGACATGATTTAAGAAGGAAATTTTGAGTGCACAGCAACAGGCTGTCCCAGTGTGCCAAAAGGCCAGCCGGAGGGGAAGACAGCCAGCTTGGTTAAATAGGGAGATTCTGCAAGAAATCAGGGATAAAAAGAAAGTTTACAGACTATGGAAAAAAGGGCTGGCTACTTACGAAGAATTTACAGATAGAGCTAGGTCATGCAGGAAAAAAATTAGGGAAAGAAAAGTGGAATTTGAAGTAAATTTGGCTATTTCAGTTAGGGATAACAAAAAGTCCTTTTATAAATACATTAATAACAAAAGGAGGGGCAAGGAAAACCTCCATTCTCTGTTGGACTTGGAGGGAAATATATTTAACAAAGATGAGGAGAAGGCTGAGGTACTTAACACCTACTTTGCCTCAGTTTTCACCAGTAAGACAGGTGGCCCTCAAGACAACTGGCCTCTGGAGCTGGTAGACAGGGAGAGGGAGCTGAATAGCCCTCCCATATTCCAGGAGGAAATAGTTACTGACTTACTGAGCCAGTTGGATCCTAACAAGTCTATGGGACCAGACGGGATCCATCCCAGGGTGATGAGGGAGCTGGCAGAAGAGCTTGCCAAACCGCTCTCCATCATCTTCCAACAGTCCTGGCTCTCTGGGGAGGTCCCAGATGATTGGAGGTTGGCCAATGTCACGCCAATCCACAAAAAGGGCTGCAAGCAGGACCCTGGCAACTACAGACCTGTCAGCCTGACCTCCGTGCCTGGCAGGGTTATGGAGCAGTTCATCCTGAGTGCAATCACACAGCACCTTCAGGGTGGACAAGGGATTAGACCCAGCCAGCATGGGTTTAGGAGGGGCAGGTCCTGTCTGACCAACCTGATCTCTTTTTACGATCAGGTGACCTACCTGGTGGATGAGGGGAAGGCTGTGGATGTGGTCTATCTGGACTTCAACAAGGCCTTTGACACTGTCTCCCATAATATACTCCTGGAAAAGCTGGTAGCCCATGGCCTGGACAAGTGTACCCTCTCCTGGATTAAGAGCTGGCTGGAGGGTCAGGCACAGAGAGTGCTGGTGAATGGAGCTGCATCCAGCTGGCGGCCAGTCACCAGTGGTGTTCCCCAGGGGTCTGTGTTGGGTCCAGTCCTGTTTAACATCTTTATTGATGATTTAGATGAGGGGATTGAGTCCATCATCAGCAAATTTGCTGATGACACCAAGCTGGGAGGGAGTGTCGACCTGCTGGAAGGCAGGAGGGCTCTGCAGAGGGATCTGGATAGACTTGAGAGATGGGCTGATTCCAATGGGATGAAGTTCAGTAAGGCCAAGTGCCGGGTCCTGCACTTTGGCCACAACAATCCCCTGCAGTGCTACAGGCTGGGCACAGAGTGGCTGGAGAGCAGCCAGGCAGAAAGGGACCTTGGAGTACTAATTGACAGGAAGCTCAACATGAGCCAACAGTGTGCCCAGGTGGCCAAGAAGGCCAATGGGATCCTGTCCTGTATCAAAAATAGCGCGGCCAGCAGGACCAGGGAAGTGATCCTTCCCCTGTACTCTGCGTTGGTGAGGTCACACCTTGAGTACTGTGTTCAGTTCCGGGCCCCTCAGTTCAGAAAGGATATTGAGGTGCTGGAGTGAGTCCAGAGAATAGCAACAAGGCTGGTGAAGGGACTGGAGCACAAGGCCTATAGGGAGAGGCTGAGGGAGCTGGGGTTGTTTAGCCTGGAGAAGAGGAGGCTTAGAGGTGACCTCATCACTGTCTAGAACTACCTGAAGGGAAGTTATAGCTAGGTGGGGGCTGGTCTCTTCTCCCAGGCACTCAGCAATAGGACAAGGGGGCACGGGCTTAAGCTCTGCCAGGGGAAATTTAAGTTGGATAACAGAAAAAAATTCTTTCCAGAGAGAGTAATCAGGCATTGGAATGGGCTGCCCAGAGAGGCGGTGGATTCACCATCTCTAGAGATTTTTAAACACAGATTGGACGTGGCGCTGAGTGCCATAATCTAGTAAATGGACTGGAGTTGGACCAAGGGTTGCACTCGATGATCTTGGAGGTCTTTTCCAACCCAATCGATTCTATGATTCTATAACTTGCATTTTTGATGCTACTTTGGGATTATTCATATAAAGGTTGTGTTTATTGTAAAATCGTAGACTAATGAACTCACACAATAAAATCATAGAATCATGGAGTCATAGAATGATTTAGGTTGGAAGGGACCTTAAAGATATCTAGTTTCAGCCTGCCTGCCATGGGCAGGAATATCTTCCACTAAACCAGGTTGCTCAGGGTCCCCTCAAGCCTTACCTTGAACACTTTCAGGGATAGGGCATCAACAACTTCTCTAGGCAACCTCTCCAGAACCTCACAACCCTCAGAACAAAGTTCCTGCTAATAGCTAATCTAAAGCTAGTCTTTCAGCTAGCTCTTTCAGTTTGAAGCCAATCCCCCTTGTCCTGTCACTGCATGTTCTTGTAAAAATTCCTTCTCCAGCCTTCTTGTAGGCTCCCTTCAGGTACTGGAAGGCTGCAATTAGGTCACTCTGAAGCTTGCTTTTTTTCCAGGCTGAAAAAAACCCAATTCTTTCAATCTTTCCTTGTATGCGAGGTGCTCCATCCCTCTAATCATCTTGGTGGTTTTCCTCTGGACTGTCTCCAACAGGTCCATGTCTTTCAGTGCTAAGGACTCCAGAAGTGGATGCAGCACTCCAGGTGGGGCCTCACCAGAGCAGAGTAGAGGGGAAGAATCCCCTCCCTCTCCCTGCTGGCCTCACTGCTTTTGGTGCAGCCCAGAATGCTATTGGCCTTTTCAGCTGGAGGTGCTCACTGCAAGCTCATGTCCAGCCTTGCATCCACCAGCACCCCCAAATTCTCATCAGGACTGCTCTCAATCTGTTCATCCCCAGCCTGTAGTGATACAGTGTTTGCCCTGACCCAGGTAGAGCACCTTGCACTTGGTCTTATTAAACCTCATGAAATTCCTTTGGGCCCACTTCTTGAGCTTGTCCAGGTCCCTCTGGATGGCATCCCATCCTTCAGGAGTGTCAACCAAACCCTTCAGCTTTTTGTCATCTGCAGATTTGCAGAGGGTGCCCTCAGTCCCTTCATCAGTGTCATTATTAGGATATTAAATAACATTGGTCTCAATATGAACCTCTGAGGGACACCTCTTGTCACTGATGTCCATCAGGACTTTTTGTCATTGACCACTACCCTCTGGATGAGACTGCCCAACCACTCTCTTACCCATCTAACAGTCCACTCACCAAATCCACCTCTCCAATTTATAGAGAAGGATGTTGTTGGGGATTATGTAAAAGGCTTTATGGAAGTCCAGATAAATGACATCTGTACCTTCCCTTGTCCACTGATGTAGACACATGAACACATCTTTCATAAGGCGAGTACCTTTTGTATATAATATATTCGTGGTGGTTGTTTTAACTAAGCTCTTCACTTAAAAAAAAAATAGTTCTATATATATTTGGTGCAACTTCTAAAACTTGTAGTATTTTACTACTTTGTGCTTAATCATGCAAGTTATTTACTGTATTTTCTTCAAAATCTTTTAAAAGTAATTACATAGTCCAGTGAGCACAGAAAAGAGCAAAAAAGGAGAAATGATTTTTAAATCACGTCCTCCGTTGATGAGCTACTATCTGTAGTCCATGGGTTATTATTAAATTTCATTCTGATGAGCAGCTTGAGCTGAAATGGAATAGTGCTATAAAGTTTCAAATTAATACTTGTATCAGTGAAATGCCATTTCCTAGTACCAAATTATCATGAAAGAATCCACATTTTACCTTTGAGCATCAGTCTGAATCAAGTGTTATGCATTTAAACAAAATAATGAAAAAAATCAAATCCAAACCAGAACTATAAATGTGCTCTCCCAGACAGTTTAAAGGTTTTCAAGTTCTTGTTTAAACATGAGTTGGTAAATACATTAATACAGGTCACTGCAGAACAGTTGATATAATCTATGCACCTTAATATTTGAGTTAATCACTCACAGTGTGTAACAAACTACTCTCTGAATGATATCCTTGTAATCTAATTTCTTTGCTTTTGATAGAAACTAAGTATTATTTGCATTTTCATCAATTTCACCATGACTGGCCATGCTGAACAGGTTATTCAATTTTAGATTTGTTCAGAAACTGTAAGAATTTTTTTCTTTTTTTATAAAACACATACCCATAATAAGAATAATAATTAAAAACTAATCTCAGATGAATTGCTATTGTAAATTGTAGTGTACTTGTATTGCAGTTTCTATTATCTGTGTGGTATAAAGAGTGGTTATTTTTTATCTGTCATCAAAACCAAATTAAAATATTATAGGAACATTATAGTTTCTGAACCAGAAGACAATGTTGTTGACCAGGCCTATCTGTTCTAATCAAATATTTCTAATTATGACTTGTGAGTATATCCAGCATTCCACAAAGTGGGGGTTGAGTTCTGCAAAAGAAATAATAGCCATTCCAGCTCTGTGACTTCCCTGGTTTGATGCAGTTTTGCCTAACTGGCTCCTTCTTGGTCCAGAGTTAGGAAACCACTTTAAGATTTATTTCCAAACTCACAATGCCTCAGCTGTTCCAGGCCCAAAGCAACAGACACCACAGAAGATGAGGTTTTGATTTTCTTCCATGGAGGAGAAAGTAATTTCTCCATGCAGAGAAAGTAATTTTACTGAGAATGAAGCATTTTCTTTATTTCATATAAAAATGCTCTGTGAAATTAATTTACTTTCTACAGAAAGAGAATCACAACTTATCAAGTCTGTATTTGGAAAAAAAAAATCTCAAGTGATAGTTCCTCCTAACAGTATTATTGTATTTTCTACTTTTGAACAGGTGGGAAATGTTGTTCAATTTCACTGTAAAAAAGGACACCTCCTCCATGGTTCAACAACACGAACATGCCTTCCTGATCTTACATGGAGTGGAATCCAGCCAGAATGTATACGTAAGTAAATGATAGATTTTTTCTCTATCAATTTTTTAATGTATTTAATCTAGATGCTTATATTAACTGAAAGTTAGTAGAAATTCACATTACTAGCTTACAGCAGCCAGAAATATAATTTTGTGAGTGATTTTTTTTTCTACAATAGACTATAGAATTTATTTTTTCAAAAAATCAGAAAATAGGTCTTCATTTGTAGTCAGTTTCTGTCTGAGAGGGTGCAACCCTTTCAACATTGAGAGGAGGTGGTGGGAATAGGACCTGTTGGAGGGCTCTATTCTAAAATATGTAGGAAAGCATATTATTAAAATCAGTTCTAAGAAAGAGTTTGGACTGTTTCCTGGCTGAGGAGTCATGGTATTTTAAGAGTGGTAAAAATTAATTTGCAATTGGAAATCTTTGAATCTTCTTACTTGAGTATAAAGTAGCACTTCATTTTACACTTTGGTAAGTGGTGATAATTTACTGAAGACATAACATAATAGTAATCTTTCTATTTCAGCTAGTCAGGTGTGTTTTTTTGGACATAGTCTTACCTTATAGGATCTGACCTTACAGAATTACTTCAGTGAATGGAGAACATATCTACAGAAGAAAACAGTGTTAGTATTACTTCAGTTGGTGCTAGTGCTAATCTTAAGCAAACAGCAAATCAGTATCTCAGTGTGTTGAAAGGTGAACTCTGCTCTTGGGGGTATTCTGCAAGCAATAACACATAACTCCCAGATTCTGGGGTCGTTAAATATATAAGGCATTTTACATGAGGTTAGAAATAGTAATTAATTTTTCCACCTGATATTTATAACTCACCTTCAATTTGTCCTTTACCTTTGATAGTGTTTTTCAACTGAACCATTTATTTACTCTTATTCAATGCTATATAGATATCATAAGTGATGTAAGTCACAAGCCATGATTGCTTTTAAGTCTGGTATGATGTATGCTTTTTCTGTTCTCATAAGACCATTTATTTTGTTCATGCAAGTGCATTTAAGCCAGTTCTTGGTCTCCTGCAATTGAGACTTCCATGTTTAATAGTGTATTACAGGCTCAGGATGATACTTTATAAACTATGTAATAACTTAAATAATTAATATATTTTAATGTGAATTAAATATATTAAGTAATTTTTATAGATTTTACTTTGTTAATTAACTGTCAGAATGGGCAGGGATTATTTTTTCAGAAATATTTTTTCAATTTTGTCTGAAGGATATTTTATCTTTTCTTTATAGCTCACAGCTGTAAACAACCAGAAACACCAAGTCATGCTAATGTTGCAGGAATGGATCTTCCCTCACTGGGTTATACACTGATTTACACTTGTCAGCCAGGCTTTTTCCTGGCAGGAGGATCAGAGCACAGAGCCTGTAGATCTGATGGCACATGGACTGGGAAAGTTCCAGTTTGTGAAGGTGAGCTCTTCTGTT